>NC_080685.1:38050930-38763640 GCF_030445035.2 Dasypus novemcinctus | reverse complement strand
CTGGCGCCGTGCGAGGGACGCAGGGCGTTTGGGCATGTCAGAACAAGAGACCGAGGCAAAGCAAAGCGGGATGGGCGAATGAAGATTCGGATGGTGCGTGTGGAGGGAGGAGGCGGGCAAGTGCACCGAAGTCGTGGTGGAGGCGCCGGCTCAAGCGGCCGGCGGGACGGCCGCGCGGGCTGTGTAGGGGAGAGACTTTTGGGCGCTGGGGCCGGTGACGTGGCAGGAGGGTGTCCTGGTTTCCTCTGGGGAGAGGCCTCTTGACCGTTGAGCTTTGGCCTGAGGGCGAGCGCGAGGTGCCGGTCCGGTGGGAGGCCGAGTGAGCTGGAGAGCTGGCGTGTCGGCGAAGGTGGTGGGTGTGCGGGGCGAGGGAGGCGCGGGCAAGGGACGGCGGTGACGGGCAGGCGCGAGAGGAGCGGGCGGTGTGAGGAAGCGAGAGGCGCGCACGGTAGAGACCCGGGAAGGCGGCAGGGAGACGGCTCGAGTGGGTGGGACACCAAAAGGGGGGAGTGTGCTGCATGGGCCGGGAATCGAACCCGGGCCTCCCGCGTGGCAGGCGAGAATTCTACCACTGAACCACCCATGCGCCGCTGCTGGGCCCCCTCCCGCTTCGCCTCAGCGCGTGCTCGCCACCAGCCGCCGCCGCCGCCGCCGCGCCCCACCGCTGCCCGCCGTGCGCCCGGAGCGCTCCTGGAGCGTGGCAGGCGGCGCCGCCCTGCCAGCCTGGGAGAGGGCGGCCCACCTGGAGGAGAGGCGCCGCGCAGGCGGAGGCGCGGGCTGCTGGCGTGGGGGGCGTGCGGGGGGAGGGGGCAGGGGGGTGGGGAGACAGGCCCTGTCGCCTGAGCCTGCGCTCTCCCGGAAATGCCGCTGTCCCCGGGACGAAAACAGCCGCCGGATCCAGCGTGACCGTGCCCCGAGCCCGGGGAGCCGAGGGGCGCGGTGAAGCCACCCCTCCCGCAGCCCCCTTCCTCGGCGGCCTTCTGTGCCTGTGCTGGCCTGGGGAGAAGGAGGACGGGTGCTGGGCCTCTGACTTGAGCGGGGGTGGGGGGGGGATGGGGGGGTGGGGGGGTGGGGGGGTCGGGGCGGGACGACACCGCACGTCTGGTAGAGTGGCCGGTCTGTGCGAGGCTCACTTCCACCGTCTGGCCGCCGGCACTCGCTAGGGATCCCGGGCCGCGGTGTCGCTTTTGAGGCGGGAGGGCTCCAAAGGGAGGGTGGGGGGAGCCCTCTGGCAGAGTGTGTTCCGGGGGGCGTGGCTGCCGGCACCCGGACGTCCAGGTGTGGGGGCGCCGGGCGCACTGGTGTGGTTGCTCGGGCTCGGCAGCAGCTTCCCGCGTGGAGTTGCGTGGGTGGGCTTCGGGATCTGCGAGGTGTCCGTGGAACAGTCTTCTCGGGATCCTCCAGGTACCGAGCCACGCAGGTCCTGTGCCAGGCTCTGGCTCGATCCATTCTGTCTCGCTGAGGCAGGGCCTGAATGGGCCCGAGCGGGCAAGTGCGGAGCGGTAAAGGGCCCAGAGTGAAAAGCCCAGGGAAATTTGACTACGGGTAAGCCCGGGTGCACAGTCGTGCTGGTGGGAAGTTGACGCAGCAATTTGGCGAGGGAATGGAAAGAGCAAGCGTGGGGGCGAGCCCGGGGGCTCCGAGGGACGTGAGGGTGGTGGGAGCAGGGGCACCGATGGAGGCAGAGGCACGGACGGGACGCCGGCACAGCCATTTCTCACACGCGGCAATGCAGGCTGTGGCGGTGTATGGCACGGAAAGCAATTGCTGTTCACCGGGTAGGTGCTAGAGGGTGAATCTGGGTGGCCGCGGCAGGCGGGGGAAAGAAAGAAGAGAGAAGAGAGAAAGAACGCGGGAAAGAAACGGGAAAGAAACAGAGAAAGAGGAAGAGAGAGAGAGAGAGAGAGAGAGAGAGAGAGAGAGAGAGAGAGAGAGAGAGAGAGAGAGAGAGAGAGAGAGAGAGAGAGAGAAACACAGAGAAGAGAGAAGAGAGAGTAAGAGAAAGAGATAAAGAGACCGAGGGAGAGGAAGAAAGAGAGAGAGACAGAAAAAAGGCAGGCAGGCAGGCAGGCAGGCAGGCAGGCAGGCAGGCAGAAATGTCAGAGATTAGGAAGGCAGACTGGCAAATAGGTTGAAGGAGATGAAGAGAAAGACACAAAAAGGAGAAAGACAGAAAGGCAGAAAGGCAGGCAGAAGAGAAGGAGGGGAGGGGGAATGGAGGGAGGGAGGGAGGGAAAGGACGGGGCGCGGCCCAGGTGCTCTGAAGTCCTTCAGTGTACCCTCGGTCTGGCAGGTGGAAGGGGTGTGTGAGGTGGCTTGGGGCACAGCTTGCGGGCAAGGAAGCGGGCAGAAGGTGGAAGGCCCGGGAGCATGGCGAGGGGCGGTTTCTGCTTGGCGGAGGGTGGCGGGAAAGGGTAGGTGAGTGTGAGAAGCCAGCGGTAAGGGTACGTAGGCCCCGCCCCGAGAGGCGGACGGGCTGGCAGGTGGCAGGGGAGTCGGGCTGGTGAAGGGCTCCCCGAGTGGCCAGTCAGCGAGGGCTACCTTCGGAGCTGGTGAGGTAGTGCAGGGCGGTGAGGGTGGTGAAAGGTGGGGAGAGTTGGGGGCCAAAAGGTTGACTCGTGTCAGGAGTGGGATTCGAACCCACGCCTCCAGGGGAGACTGCGACCTGAACGCAGCGCCTTAGACCGCTCGGCCATCCTGACGGTGGGAGCGAGCGCGCTGGCGCCCGCCTGGCTGGGATCGGGCGGCAAGAGCGCTGTCCTCGAGCGTTGGGCCCAAGTGCCTCCCGGCGGGCAGTGGCGGTGCGCGCCGGAGCGGAGCGGCGTGTGGCGGCGGGAGTCGGCAGGGCGCGCGCCCAGCCCATCCTGGCGCGCTTCCTTCCCGCTGCGGCCAGTTGCCCCAGGCGTGTCGCCGGCGTCGGAGGCGAAAGGCCGCGCGGCCCTGCCAGGTTTCAGCACCAGCGGAGTCCCGAGTCGGCAGTGGGGAGTCGGCAGGCGGCTCGGGTCCGGGTCCGGGTCCGGGTCCGGGTCCGGGTCCGGGTCCGGGTCCCAGTCCGGAGTTGGTGGGTGGGTGTCGGTGGTCGGCATCGGGGTGAGGTCCGGGTGAGGGCCGGAGGCTGGTTGGCTGTGGGTGGGGGTGGGGGTGGGCGAGGCAAGGGGCCCGGCGGGCGCGTGCTGGAGCGCCGCCGGGCGTGGGCCCGGGAGGCCCAGAGCAGGGCTGGGCGAGGCTTGCGGGAGAGCGTTGCGCGCAGGGCCCCGGCGCCACCGTCCTCGTTAGTATAGTGGTGAGTATCCCCGCCTGTCACGCGGGAGACCGGGGTTCGATTCCCCGACGGGGAGGCTGCCGCCCTTTTTGGCCCCCGCCACCGCCCTCCAGGCCGCCTCCCGCCCACCGACGACGGCCCTCCTGCTTTCCCGCCCCGCGCCCCGGCGCCCAGGTGCACGGCGCCACCTGCTGCCTGGCCCGCTCCTTCCCGGCCAGGCCAAACGGCAGGGTGGCCCCAGGGACCCCGTCGGCTGCTCACGGCAGCCGGCCGGCGGCCCGCCCCAACGGGGTGTCTCGCCGCGGCCCGCCCGCCCGCCCACCCGGGGTCGCCGAGCCACTCCCTGCCACGCCCAGGCGCCGCCCCCAGCGGCGAGAGGTCTTGGCCGCGCTCAGCTCGGCTCAGCTCGGCAGCCCAACGCGCTGCGCGCCGTGTCCTGGCCGAGCCACGACGACCGCTGGCCACCCGGGCCGTGGGCATGCGCGCCCCGCCGGCAGGCTGCAAGCAGCAGCCGAGGGTCTCCGAGCGCCGGGCTTGGGAGCAGCGCCGAGGCCACGGCCACGGCCGCGGAGCCCGGAGCCCGGAGTCCCAAGGAGCAAAGGCAGCAGCGAGAGCGTCGGCAGAGGCGGCGAGGGGGCCTCCGGGCGCCAGGCGGCCGGGCCGGTCTTGCGGCCGCGTTCGGGAGGCGGGCGGGGCGTGTGGCAGAGGGCCGAGGGCTGAGGCGGGCGGCGGCTAGGCCTCTGGTCGGAGTCCCGGCCCGGCGACTGCGGGCTCCCCGGGCTGTGCAGCGTTGGTGGTATAGTGGTGAGCATAGCTGCCTTCCAAGCAGTTGACCCGGGTTCGATTCCCGGCCAACGCAGCAGCCCAGCCTGACGTTTTGCGGGCGGTGGTGCCGTGGTGCCGTGGTGCCGTGGTGCCGTGGTGCCGTGGTGCCGTGGTGCCGTGGTGCTGTGGTGCCGTGGTGCCAGGGGTCGGGGCAGAAGCTTAGGCAGAAGCGGAGGCGGTGTGGGTGGGTGGGCAGGAGGCGAGCAGTGTTTTGAGGGTGCTGCCAGCAGCCCGCGAGGCAGGCTGCGCCGATGGCGGGAGAGGGGGAGGGCGGCGGGCAGGGCCAAGGCCGAGGCTGGGCGACGCCCGGGCCTGGCGCCAAGGGAGCGCCCGGGGCCCGGGTGGAGGCGCCCAGCCGAGTCCAGGAGGCGGCGGCCGGCCGCGTGGCCCGACGCTCCCTGGTGGTCTAGTGGTTAGGATTCGGCGCTCTCACCGCCGCGGCCCGGGTTCGATTCCCGGTCAGGGAAGCCCTTCTTCTTCTTCGCCCCAGCGCGGCCCCCGCCCGCCTCGCTTTTACCCAAAGCCCATCACTCGCTCCCTGCCGAGCCAGCGGCCGCGCCACGCCCGGGGCACCACCCACCTCATCTCCACGGCCGCCCGCAAGCCCGCTACAATGCCGTCCTTTTCGCCTCCCTTGGCCCGCTCCAGCCTCTTGCCTTTCTCCAGCTTCTCCTTCCCTAGGCTCCCAAGCTTCGCTTCGCTTCGCTCCCGCTCGCCCTCAGCACCCAGCTCCAGCGGCCACGACCGCCTTGACACTCCCCTGGCTATCGGCACCACCTCGCTCGGGCCAGCCCACGTGTTGGCCCTTGGCAGGCCTACGGGCTTCCGCCGGGCCAAAGCTCTGCCTGTGTGGCACCACCTCCACGCCCCCTCCCACCCCGGGGGCGGGGAGGCGCTCGGGGGAGAAGGGTGAGGGCACCCGCACCCAGAACACACCGCCCACCTGCCGGGCCCCGCGGTGCCTGGCATCGCGCCACTCCTGCCAGCCACCGGTCGGGCTGGTGAAGAGGAACCGCAACCCTGTGCGCCCGGGCACCCTGGCCACGGTGGCCTCGAGACGTCGACGCGAACACCCGTGTTGAAATGGCCGAGCGGGCTGTAGGCGGGGGCGGGCGTGCAGGGCAGAAGTAGGAGGCAGCAGATTGGCCAACCAGTGGGGAAGACGAGCTGTCGAGCTGTCGAGTCAAGCCTCCCGCTTCGTCAGGGGCCCGGCTGGGTTCGGGAGAGCGCCGCCACGTCGTGCCGTCTAACGCTGACTCCAGGTGGAAAGAAGTCGACCCACGACCTCCCGCTTGCCACCGCCCACCCGTAAACTCGCGCTCTCTGGCCTTCCTGCCTTACCACCCATCCAAGCGGGCCTGCTTCCCTCCTTGCACCCCTGCACCGCGCTCAGCCCAGCCGTGCTGCTGCTGGAGGGCAGAGTCGGTCAGCAGCCTCCTTGCTGCCCAGACCGCCCCAGCGGCCGCCGCACCGCCCAACTCACTCGAACACCGGCTGGCGGAAGGTTTCCTTTCGGACGTCGGGGGGACGCGCGGTGAGAGGCCCTGCCTGATTCAACGAGCCTCCCTCTCGGCACACAGAAGCTTCCCATCCCCACCGCGAGGTCCCCTGGTGCCCCCTGTGCGGCCATTAGAGGATGTGGGTCTCAGGTGACGGCTAGGGAGGAAACGGGTGGGTGCGCGGAGAGCACTGCACACGGAGCTGGGCAGAGGGCCGGAAAGCGACCAGAGGAGCCCAGCGTGTGCCGAGGGCTGAGAGGTGGCGGTCGGGGTAGAGGGTGGTCACGTGGTCCGCAGGGCTAGGGTGGCCCAGCTAGCTGCCGGTGGGTGGCGAGTGCGGCCGGCGGGTGGCCCGGCGGCTTGGGAGGGGCATCAGGACGATGGGCCGCCGTGCCTGGGGCGGGTGCACGGGCCGTGGCGGGACCGGGTGCGGTGGGCGGGAGCCCGGGACGTCTCAGAGCATAGACGGGGTGGCCAGGGCGGGCGGACGGGCGTTGTCTAGAGCAAGGCGTCTGGGAGAAGCGGCTGGCAGCAAGTGGGCAGCTGGAGGGCGTGGGGGACTTAGAAGAGGGAGGAGAGGGCTCCGGAGAGGATGAGATCCAAGAGCCCATCAGCAGACAGGACCCCCATCGGGTCAGTTGGAGGTGGTGCCCTGGAGGGCCACCAGGCCGAGGGGCGTGAGTCGGGTCGCAGGCAACGGGACCCTGGAGGCAGAGCGCCGCGCGCGAGGGAGACAGGAGGGCGAAGTGGGGAGGGGGCGGGGGAGGGGAGGGGAGGGGCCAGGGAGGGGTCGTGTGGCGTCTGTGCTAGGTGTGCAAGGGGTGGTGAATTGCACGGACCCAGAGGCTTCGGGTTCACTCCCCTGGTCAGTCCAGAGGCAAAGACTTGAGGTGCTTGTCCGCGTGGTCGGGGGGGGGGGTGGGGGGGGCGGGGAGGGTGGGGAGGGCTGGTTCGGGGCGGGGCCGGGCGGGGCGGGGCGGGGCGGGGGCGGGGCCAAGCTGCTGCGGGCCAGGGGCTGGGGCGGGGCTCGGCGGAGCGCGGCCGTGCGCCGCCGGGCAGGGCGTCTGGGCGCCGTGCGAGGGACGCAGGGCGTTTGGGCATGTCAGAACAAGAGACCGAGGCAAAGCAAAGCGGGATGGGCGAATGAAGATTCGGATGGTGCGTGTGGAGGGAGGAGCGGGCAAGTGCACCGAAGTCGTGGTGGAGGCGCCGGCTCAAGCGGCCGGCGGGACGGCCGCGCGGGCTGTGTAGGGGAGAGACTTTTGGGCGCTGGGGCCGGTGACGTGGCAGGAGGGTGTCCTGGTTTCCTCTGGGGAGAGGCCTCTTGACCGTTGAGCTTTGGCCTGAGGGCGAGCGCGAGGTGCCGGTCCGGTGGGAGGCCGAGTGAGCTGGAGAGCTGGCGTGTCGGCGAAGGTGGTGGGTGTGCGGGGCGAGGGAGGCGCGGGCAAGGGACGGCGGTGACGGGCAGGCGCGAGAGGAGCGGGCGGTGTGAGGAAGCGAGAGGCGCGCACGGTAGAGACCCGGGAAGGCGGCAGGAGACGGCTCGAGTGGGTGGGACACCAAAAGGGGGGAGTGTGCTGCATGGGCCGGGAATCGAACCCGGGCCTCCCGCGTGGCAGGCGAGAATTCTACCACTGAACCACCCATGCGCCGCTGCTGGGCCCCCTCCCGCTTCGCCTCAGCGCGTGCTCGCCACCAGCCGCCGCCGCCGCCGCTGCGCCCCCACCGCTGCCCGCCGTGCGCCCGGAGCGCTCCTGGAGCGTGGCAGGCGGCGCCGCCCTGCCAGCCTGGGAGAGGGCGGCCCACCTGGAGGAGAGGCGCCGCGCAGGCGGAGGCGCGGGCTGCTGGCGTGGGGGGCGTGCGGGGGGAGGGGGCAGGGGGGTGGGGGGAGACAGGCCCTGTCGCCTGAGCCTGCGCTCTCCCGGAAATGCCGCTGTCCCCGGGACGAAAACAGCCGCCGGATCCAGCGTGACCGTGCCCCGAGCCCGGGGAGCCGAGGGGCGCGGTGAAGCCACCCCTCCCGCAGCCCCCTTCCTCGGCGGCCTTCTGTGCCTGTGCTGGCCTGGGGAGAAGGAGGACGGGTGCTGGGCCTCTGACTTGAGCGGGGGGTGGGGGGGGGATGGGGGGGTGGGGGGGTGGGGGGGTCGGGGCGGGACGACACCGCACGTCTGGTAGAGTGGCCGGTCTGTGCGAGGCTCACTTCCACCGTCTGGCCGCCGGCACTCGCTAGGGATCCCGGGCCGCGGTGTCGCTTTTGAGGCGGGAGGGCTCCAAAGGGAGGGTGGGGGGAGCCCTCTGGCAGAGTGTGTTCCGGGGGGCGTGGCTGCCGGCACCCGGACGTCCAGGTGTGGGGGCGCCGGGCGCACTGGTGTGGTTGCTCGGGCTCGGCAGCAGCTTCCCGCGTGGAGTTGCGTGGGTGGGCTTCGGGATCTGCGAGGTGTCCGTGGAACAGTCTTCTCGGGATCCTCCAGGTACCGAGCCACGCAGGTCCTGTGCCAGGCTCTGGCTCGATCCATTCTGTCTCGCTGAGGCAGGGCCTGAATGGGCCCGAGCGGGCAAGTGCGGAGCGGTAAAGGGCCCAGAGTGAAAAGCCCAGGGAAATTTGACTACGGGTAAGCCCGGGTGCACAGTCGTGCTGGTGGGAAGTTGACGCAGCAATTTGGCGAGGGAATGGAAAGAGCAAGCGTGGGGGCGAGCCCGGGGGCTCCGAGGGACGTGAGGGTGGTGGGAGCAGGGGCACCGATGGAGGCAGAGGCACGGACGGGACGCCGGCACAGCCATTTCTCACACGCGGCAATGCAGGCTGTGGCGGTGTATGGCACGGAAAGCAATTGCTGTTCACCGGGTAGGTGCTAGAGGGTGAATCTGGGTGGCCGCGGCAGGCGGGGGAAAGAAAGAAGAGAGAAGAGAGAAAGAACGCGGGAAAGAAACGGGAAAGAAACAGAGAAAGAGGAAGAGAGAGAGAGAGAGAGAGAGAGAGAGAGAGAGAGAGAGAGAGAGAGAGAGAGAGAGAGAGAGAGAGAGAGAGAGAGAGAGAACACAGAGAAGAGAGAAGAGAGAGTAAGAGAAAGAGATAAAGAGACCGAGGGAGAGGAAGAAAGAGAGAGAGACAGAAAAAAGGCAGGCAGGCAGGCAGGCAGGCAGGCAGGCAGGCAGGCAGAAATGTCAGAGATTAGGAAGGCAGACTGGCAAATAGGTTGAAGGAGATGAAGAGAAAGACACAAAAAGGAGAAAGACAGAAAGGCAGAAAGGCAGGCAGAAGAGAAGGAGGGGAGGGGGAATGGAGGGAGGGAGGGAGGGAAAGGACGGGGCGCGGCCCAGGTGCTCTGAAGTCCTTCAGTGTACCCTCGGTCTGGCAGGTGGAAGGGGTGTGTGAGGTGGCTTGGGGCACAGCTTGCGGGCAAGGAAGCGGGCAGAAGGTGGAAGGCCCGGGAGCATGGCGAGGGGCGGTTTCTGCTTGGCGGAGGGTGGCGGGAAAGGGTAGGTGAGTGTGAGAAGCCAGCGGTAAGGGTACGTAGGCCCCGCCCCGAGAGGCGGACGGGCTGGCAGGTGGCAGGGGAGTCGGGCTGGTGAAGGGCTCCCCGAGTGGCCAGTCAGCGAGGGCTACCTTCGGAGCTGGTGAGGTAGTGCAGGGCGGTGAGGGTGGTGAAAGGTGGGGAGAGTTGGGGGCCAAAAGGTTGACTCGTGTCAGGAGTGGGATTCGAACCCACGCCTCCAGGGGAGACTGCGACCTGAACGCAGCGCCTTAGACCGCTCGGCCATCCTGACGGTGGGAGCGAGCGCGCTGGCGCCCGCCTGGCTGGGATCGGGCGGCAAGAGCGCTGTCCTCGAGCGTTGGGCCCAAGTGCCTCCCGGCGGGCAGTGGCGGTGCGCGCCGGAGCGGAGCGGCGTGTGGCGGCGGGAGTCGGCAGGGCGCGCGCCCAGCCCGTCCTGGCGCGCTTCCTTCCCGCTGCGGCCAGTTGCCCCAGGCGTGTCGCCGGCGTCGGAGGCGAGAGGCCGCGCGGCCCTGCCAGGTTTCAGCACCAGCGGAGTCCCGAGTCGGCAGTGGGGAGTCGGCAGGCGGCTCGGGTCCGGGTCCGGGTCCGGGTCCGGGTCCGGGTCCGGGTCCGGGTCCCAGTCCGGAGTTGGTGGGTGGGTGTCGGTGGTCGGCATCGGGGTGAGGTCCGGGTGAGGGCCGGAGGCTGGTTGGCTGTGGGTGGGGGTGGGGGTGGGCGAGGCAAGGGGCCCGGCGGGCGCGTGCTGGAGCGCCGCCGGGCGTGGGCCCGGGAGGCCCAGAGCAGGGCTGGGCGAGGCTTGCGGGAGAGCGTTGCGCGCAGGGCCCCGGCGCCACCGTCCTCGTTAGTATAGTGGTGAGTATCCCCGCCTGTCACGCGGGAGACCGGGGTTCGATTCCCCGACGGGGAGGCTGCCGCCCTTTTTGGCCCCCGCCACCGCCCTCCAGGCCGCCTCCCGCCCACCGACGACGGCCCGCCTGCTTTCCCGCCCCGCGCCCCGGCGCCCAGGTGCACGGCGCCACCTGCTGCCTGGCCCGCTCCTTCCCGGCCAGGCCAAACGGCAGGGTGGCCCCAGGGACCCCGTCGGCTGCTCACGGCAGCCGGCCGGCGGCCCGCCCCAACGGGGTGTCTCGCCGCGGCCCGCCCGCCCGCCCACCCGGGGTCGCCGAGCCACTCCCTGCCACGCCCAGGCGCCGCCCCCAGCGGCGAGAGGTCTTGGCCGCGCTCAGCTCGGCTCAGCTCGGCAGCCCAACGCGCTGCGCGCCGTGTCCTGGCCGAGCCACGACGACCGCTGGCCACCCGGGCCGTGGGCATGCGCGCCCCGCCGGCAGGCTGCAAGCAGCAGCCGAGGGTCTCCGAGCGCCGGGCTTGGGAGCAGCGCCGAGGCCACGGCCACGGCCGCGGAGCCCGGAGCCCGGAGTCCCAAGGAGCAAAGGCAGCAGCGAGAGCGTCGGCAGAGGCGGCGAGGGGGCCTCCGGGCGCCAGGCGGCCGGGCCGGTCTTGCGGCCGCGTTCGGGAGGCGGGCGGGGCGTGTGGCAGAGGGCCGAGGGCTGAGGCGGGCGGCGGCTAGGCCTCTGGTCGGAGTCCCGGCCCGGCGACTGCGGGCTCCCCGGGCTGTGCAGCGTTGGTGGTATAGTGGTGAGCATAGCTGCCTTCCAAGCAGTTGACCCGGGTTCGATTCCCGGCCAACGCAGCAGCCCAGCCTGACGTTTTGCGGGCGGTGGTGCCGTGGTGCCGTGGTGCCGTGGTGCCGTGGTGCCGTGGTGCCGTGGTGCCGTGGTGCCAGGGGTCGGGGCAGAAGCTTAGGCAGAAGCGGAGGCGGTGTGGGTGGGTGGGCAGGAGGCGAGCAGTGTTTTGAGGGTGCTGCCAGCAGCCCGCGAGGCAGGCTGCGCCGATGGCGGGAGAGGGGGAGGGCGGCGGGCAGGGCCAAGGCCGAGGCTGGGCGACGCCCGGGCCTGGCGCCAAGGGAGCGCCCGGGGCCCGGGTGGAGGCGCCCAGCCGAGTCCAGGAGGCGGCGGCCGGCCGCGTGGCCCGACGCTCCCTGGTGGTCTAGTGGTTAGGATTCGGCGCTCTCACCGCCGCGGCCCGGGTTCGATTCCCGGTCAGGGAAGCCCTTCTTCTTCTTCGCCCCAGCGCGGCCCCCGCCCGCCTCGCTTTTACCCAAAGCCCATCACTCGCTCCCTGCCGAGCCAGCGGCCGCGCCACGCCCGGGGCACCACCCACCTCATCTCCACGGCCGCCCGCAAGCCCGCTACAATGCCGTCCTTTTCGCCTCCCTTGGCCCGCTCCAGCCTCTTGCCTTTCTCCAGCTTCTCCTTCCCTAGGCTCCCAAGCTTCGCTTCGCTTCGCTCCCGCTCGCCCTCAGCACCCAGCTCCAGCGGCCACGACCGCCTTGACACTCCCCTGGCTATCGGCACCACCTCGCTCGGGCCAGCCCACGTGTTGGCCCTTGGCAGGCCTACGGGCTTCCGCCGGGCCAAAGCTCTGCCTGTGTGGCACCACCTCCACGCCCCCTCCCACCCCGGGGGCGGGGAGGCGCTCGGGGGAGAAGGGTGAGGGCACCCGCACCCAGAACACACCGCCCACCTGCCGGGCCCCGCGGTGCCTGGCATCGCGCCACTCCTGCCAGCCACCGGTCGGGCTGGTGAAGAGGAACCGCAACCCTGTGCGCCCGGGCACCCTGGCCACGGTGGCCTCGAGACGTCGACGCGAACACCCGTGTTGAAATGGCCGAGCGGGCTGTAGGCGGGGGCGGGCGTGCAGGGCAGAAGTAGGAGGCAGCAGATTGGCCAACCAGTGGGGAAGACGAGCTGTCGAGCTGTCGAGTCAAGCCTCCCGCTTCGTCAGGGGCCCGGCTGGGTTCGGGAGAGCGCCGCCACGTCGTGCCGTCTAACGCTGACTCCAGGTGGAAAGAAGTCGACCCACGACCTCCCGCTTGCCACCGCCCACCCGTAAACTCGCGCTCTCTGGCCTTCCTGCCTTACCACCCATCCAAGCGGGCCTGCTTCCCTCCTTGCACCCCTGCACCGCGCTCAGCCCAGCCGTGCTGCTGCTGGAGGGCAGAGTCGGTCAGCAGCCTCCTTGCTGCCCAGACCGCCCCAGCGGCCGCCGCACCGCCCAACTCACTCGAACACCGGCTGGCGGAAGGTTTCCTTTCGGACGTCGGGGGGACGCGCGGTGAGAGGCCCTGCCTGATTCAACGAGCCTCCCTCTCGGCACACAGAAGCTTCCCATCCCCACCGCGAGGTCCCCTGGTGCCCCCTGTGCGGCCATTAGAGGATGTGGGTCTCAGGTGACGGCTAGGGAGGAAACGGGTGGGTGCGCGGAGAGCACTGCACACGGAGCTGGGCAGAGGGCCGGAAAGCGACCAGAGGAGCCCAGCGTGTGCCGAGGGCTGAGAGGTGGCGGTCGGGGTAGAGGGTGGTCACGTGGTCCGCAGGGCTAGGGTGGCCCAGCTAGCTGCCGGTGGGTGGCGAGTGCGGCCGGCGGGTGGCCCGGCGGCTTGGGAGGGGCGTCAGGACGATGGGCCGCCGTGCCTGGGGCGGGTGCACGGGCCGTGGCGGGACCGGGTGCGGTGGGCGGGAGCCCGGGACGTCTCAGAGCATAGACGGGGTGGCCAGGGCGGGCGGACGGGCGTTGTCTAGAGCAAGGCGTCTGGGAGAAGCGGCTGGCAGCAAGTGGGCAGCTGGAGGGCGTGGGGGACTTAGAAGAGGGAGGAGAGGGCTCCGGAGAGGATGAGATCCAAGAGCCCATCAGCAGACAGGACCCCCATCGGGTCAGTTGGAGGTGGTGCCCTGGAGGGCCACCAGGCCGAGGGGCGTGAGTCGGGTCGCAGGCAACGGGACCCTGGAGGCAGAGCGCCGCGCGCGAGGGAGACAGGAGGGCGAAGTGGGGAGGGGGCGGGGGAGGGGAGGGGAGGGGCCAGGGAGGGGTCGTGTGGCGTCTGTGCTAGGTGTGCAAGGGGTGGTGAATTGCACGGACCCAGAGGCTTCGGGTTCACTCCCCTGGTCAGTCCAGAGGCAAAGACTTGAGGTGCTTGTCCGCGTGGTCGGGGGGGGGGGGTGGGGGGGGGCGGGGAGGGTGGGGAGGGCTGGTTCGGGGCGGGGCCGGGCGGGGCGGGGCGGGGCGGGGGCGGGGCCAAGCTGCTGCGGGCCAGGGGCTGGGGCGGGGGCTCGGCGGAGCGCGGCCGTGCGCCGCCGGGCAGGGCGTCTGGGCGCCGTGCGAGGGACGCAGGGCGTTTGGGCATGTCAGAACAAGAGACCGAGGCAAAGCAAAGCGGGATGGGCGAATGAAGATTCGGATGGTGCGTGTGGAGGGAGGAGCGGGCAAGTGCACCGAAGTCGTGGTGGAGGCGCCGGCTCAAGCGGCCGGCGGGACGGCCGCGCGGGCTGTGTAGGGGAGAGACTTTTGGGCGCTGGGGCCGGTGACGTGGCAGGAGGGTGTCCTGGTTTCCTCTGGGGAGAGGCCTCTTGACCGTTGAGCTTTGGCCTGAGGGCGAGCGCGAGGTGCCGGTCCGGTGGGAGGCCGAGTGAGCTGGAGAGCTGGCGTGTCGGCGAAGGTGGTGGTGTGTGCGGGGCGAGGGAGGCGCGGGCAAGGGACGGCGGTGACGGGCAGGCGCGAGAGGAGCGGGCGGTGTGAGGAAGCGAGAGGCGCGCACGGTAGAGACCCGGGAAGGCGGCAGGAGACGGCTCGAGTGGGTGGGACACCAAAAGGGGGGAGTGTGCTGCATGGGCCGGGAATCGAACCCGGGCCTCCCGCGTGGCAGGCGAGAATTCTACCACTGAACCACCCATGCGCCGCTGCTGGGCCCCCTCCCGCTTCGCCTCAGCGCGTGCTCGCCACCAGCCGCCGCCGCCGCCGCCGCGCCCCCACCGCTGCCCGCCGTGCGCCCGGAGCGCTCCTGGAGCGTGGCAGGCGGCGCCGCCCTGCCAGCCTGGGAGAGGGCGGCCCACCTGGAGGAGAGGCGCCGCGCAGGCGGAGGCGCGGGCTGCGGGCGTGGGGGGCGTGCGGGGGGAGGGGGCAGGGGGGTGGGGAGACAGGCCCTGTCGCCTGAGCCTGCGCTCTCCCGGAAATGCCGCTGTCCCCGGGACGAAAACAGCCGCCGGATCCAGCGTGACCGTGCCCCGAGCCCGGGGAGCCGAGGGGCGCGGTGAAGCCACCCCTCCCGCAGCCCCCTTCCTCGGCGGCCTTCTGTGCCTGTGCTCGCCCCGGGGGATTGAACCTCTGTCCAGTGTCTTCTCGAGTCGTGATGAGAGGCACAGTGGGTAGTCCATGTTTCAAATATATCGTATACATTTTAAATTATATTCGAATGTGTCTTTAAGTGCTTTAATTACTTTCAGAAAATTGTGCTATCATCAGCAACATCCATTTTCATGACTTTTCCATTTTTGTATTTAGAAACTCTTTGCCTTATCGCCCCAATTGTCTCCTCTTCCCCAGTCCCTGCTATCCTGTATGATAGGATCTGAATGTCTCTATATCTTTTTTCTCATTATTTCATGTAAGTGGAATTATACATAAACTTTCTTGTCTTTCTTACTGCACTCAACATGATATCTTCAGAGTTTATTCATGTTGTTGTATATATGAGGACTTTATTCCTTCTTATTTGTGATTGACATTCCATACCTAGGTATAGTGGCAAAAACAGCATCGTACTGGTTTAAAGACAGAAACATAAACTGATAGAGCCAAACTGATGGTTCAGAAACAGACCCTCACAGGTAAGGTCAAGTGATTTTTGACTAGTCTGTCAAAACCACACAGCTCAGGCAGAACAGTCCATTCAACAAATGGTGCTGATGAAAGCGGATGTCCATAGCCAAAAGAAGTACAAAGGACCCCTATCTCACATCTTATCCAAAAATTAACTCAAAATAATTTTAAAAACCTTAAAATAAAAGCAAGAAACTTAAAGCTTCAAGAAGAAATTGTAGGAAAATACCTTCAAGACCTGGTGGTAGGTGGTGGATTCTTAAAGACGATAAGAGGAGGATTGAGAAGGACTACTGATGTTTAATGTATGTAGAAGTTTTAATTAGCTTTACTGCAAAAGTGTGGAAATGTATAGAGTGAATGGTAACAAATAGTAACAACTGGTTTATAAATGGGATGTAGCTGAAAATGGTAGTCTAATATGTAAATGCCAGTTGACAGAATGCTAGAGAATAATCTAGGGACTGAATAGCACAGTAAACCAAGAAGTGGATGAGAACTGTGGTTGATGGTACAGATGCAGGAGTGTCCTTTCTGAGCTAGAGCAAATGTACATCACTATTGCAGGGTGGTGAGAATGTGGAGAAGTATGGGAAAGATACAAATGAAGTGACCTATGGACTGTGGTTAGCAGCAATAATATAATATTCTTTCATCTATTCCAAATATGTACTGTGTTCATAATGGGGCAGTTTGGAAAATGTGTGCCAAATGTACACCATGGACTCGGTAACAATCAGATAATATTATCTTATCTGTAACAAATGTTCCGCCACAGTGTAGTGTGTTGATAGATGGGTGTTGTTTGGGAATTCTGCACAGGTGCATGATTGTTTTATAAGCTTACAATTTCTGTCATAAAAAATATATTTTAAAAATAATAATAGGGTGGTTTGGGAGGAAAATAGACAAAATGTAAGATAAGGACTATAATTAGTAATAAGATTTTGACAATATTCTTTCATAATTTGTAACAAATGTCTCATGACAATGCTAGGTGTTGGTGGAAGGTTGATGTATGGGACTCCTGTATGATGTTATGCATATTTGCTTTGTAAGTTCACAACTTTGACCTTACACTTATTGTTTTGTATGTTCATATATAAATGATATAAAGATAATAATAATAGGATAGGTTGGGGGAAAATTCTTTGGGTAGCAGTATTATTTTGATGATACTGTTTAATCATTAGTTAAAAATGTTTAACAGCAATGCAAGTTATTGGTGGTAGGGTGAGTTATGAAAGTCCTGTATGATGTTATATATGTTTGTTTTGTAAGTTCACAACTACTACTATACACTTACTGTTTATGTATGTTTATGTATGAGTTATATACTTTGACAATTTAAAAAAAAAATTCTAGTTGAACTAATTTTACGTTATATAACTAATAAACTATAAATAATTATATACTAGTGATCTCTATGGAAAACCTTGGAACATTTGATTAGGGGCGTTTTTGTAGGAAGAAGTAGGGGGGAGTTCAAACTACCCGGGTCTCCTTGGTCCTCCTTGTTTTGCCTCCCCAAGGAATATTTAGTACTCCCCGTTGTTACCTTTAGATATATTCAGGGAAAGATTTGGAACTCACTGCCATATTTAAGTCATCTTTAAATAAATTCAGAAAAAGAGGTGAAACTGGGCTTTGTTCAAAGAGGTTAGCTGAAATGTGTACGTCAGGCAGCCTCCCAAAAAGTGATCTCTGCTTCTTCAAATAAGCAGTGAGTTTTTCTCTCAACATCCTTCACCCTCACCGCATTTCCCATTCCCTCAAGCCAATGGAGAGTTTGGTTTTATTGGTGTTTGGGTCTCAAATTTGGGAGAAAGAGGCAGTTGCTATTCGCTAGTGCTAAGGAATTGGGAAAGAAGCGTGGACCTGAGTGTCTCAAGGTGAGAATGGACGGGAATGTTTTCGTTTTTTTACTTTTACAGTCACACAACTCAGGCCTATTTGAAAAGCGCGAAGCCATAATCTAAGTAGCAGAATGCTAGTGTTTGACCAGCAATCTATAACTTTGTCCTTCAAAGTACAGGAGCCCACCTGAGGTCTCTGTGGCGCAATCGGTTAGCGCGTTCGGCTGTTAACCGAAAGGTTGGTGGTTCAAGCCCACCCAGGGACGTTTGTATGTATTTTGAAGGTATGAATTGTTTAACTATTAAAAGACCTTTTCCAGCTTCCTCCAACCCCCGTTTCGGATATCAATTACACCTAAAGTAGATGGTTTTCAAGAGCCGATCTTTTGAGAGTTTGTTTTTCCTTTTCCTGCAGTCTCCGAGCCAGCAGGCCTTTACAAGTAGGCACAACTACTACATAAAACAGCTTTGTCTCTTTGCTTCTCAGTTGATTCTTATGGCAGAAGTTAAACAGCTGGAAAATCCCAGTGACTTCTGGTTGATTTTAAGGGCAGCTCAGTGTCCCATGCATTAATGTGCTCTAATTATTCAGCTACTCACCTATAGTTGGCCACTGCCTTTGTTTCGAAGTTTTGCTCTTACCCACAGGACTGCAGTGAAAATTCTAGAAGTAATATTTTATGGGCTTTGCCCTTGGATCTACCTCTTCTCATTTTTTTACACTCTCTTTAGGTGATCTCACCATTCCTGTGTCTGCAATTATACAGACAACTCACAAATTTGTGTCTCCAACACTTTTCTGAGTTTTAAACTTATCCTTGCACCCACCTGCCTGTTCCACATGACCCCTTGGCCCTCTTCCAAATTCTTTAAGAGGGAGTCTTCTCAGGTTCCCTCTCCCAGTGCATGGCAGCACCATCCTTTCAGAGAAACAAGCCACACAAAGAAGGGACTTCCTTGAAACTTCTTCCCCTCACTTATGAAATCCATTAGTCATCAAATCTTTTCCCTTTTAACATCTTTGACTTCCTTTCCTGCAAGCTCAAGGAGCCTGGTATAGTAGAAGGTACCACCAAGACCTTAGTCTGCATTTGTTCCCAAGTCCGGAGCTCCAGCGTCCTGGCCTTCCCCTCAGCCACTGATGATTTTTCTTCTTCTCTGGTCTCCCTCTGAGCTCAGGACTCAGGACCAGAAGACCACCAAGGGGAAACTCTTTGCTGACTAAAGCAGACTTTCTTACCATTGACTGGGTCTCTTGAAGAATTCTCCTAATAAAACACAAAATCCCAGCTTGTCTCTAGCTTCTGAATATGTGTTTTTCATTTACTTATTTCCACATTCATTCATCAAATATGTATTAAGAACTGTTATGTGCCAGGCATTCCGCAAGGAGCTGGAAAGAAAATGATGAACAAGAAAACAGGTATAATTATCAATTCAGTTCATAAAACACTTCCTGGAATTCCTGGCAACAAGGACAGTGTGAACAGATTGTGCTTGGGAATTGCCCAGCACAAAAGGGCTTTGTGGTCCCTATTTCTTCTTCCTTTTTGTCCATTTACAAAGACTATGCTATGCAGGGATTCCAAATTCTTTGAAGGAAACTGACGCACCTCAGTAGGAGTAAATATCACATTTTAATCAAAACTAATCAGGCCAGGCTGTCATCCTTGGATTTGTTGAAGAATAATATTTAATTCAGGGAATGCAATTAAATTCAGGAAAGAATAAGGTTAGAAATATAATTTTTCTCATTTAGGATAACGAATAGCTTCTAAGCAGTATTGTATATGATTATAGTTTTTTTTTTTTTAAATACTAAAAGGACACAACAAGAAGAATCCAGAAGAAGAGACACATAGGGTGAGGCTTGGGAGAGCCTCAAATGCAAGCTTTCATACAACCTCTACTGCTCTGCCAGAGGGGACGTTTTTTCTCTTAATTTATCCCTCCTGTGTAACCAGATAAAAGCATCTTCGCATCATATCCAGATAGAAACTGCCTTTTCAGGGCAGTTCAGAAACAAGATTGTTCTGAAGAAGCAGTTGTCCTAAACTAAACCCAAGCAATGCAGTTTTCTCCCTTCTGTACTTAGAATAGTGTCACCACCCATCCAGTTCAACATTTAAGAAACTTTACAAGCCTCTTCTTTTCCCTCCTTTCATTAACTCCTAGCAGAGAATCTGAAGATTCCTGGAGTGAAAGGAAGCAGAAACAGGTTTTCTATACATATAAATATATACTTAATTGGAAATATATTATTGAAAACAATGTTAAAAGGAAAAAGCATACCCAGTTAGCTCACAACCTTCAAACCACACGGGGACTGCTTAAACTGTTGAGTTGAGACCATTCCCCCAGAACTCAGCAGTGTCCTCACTGGGAGGGAAGTCATAGGGGTGAAAACAGAAAGGGCTTGATGTATAAAGGATATGATAGTAGAGAAAGGTTCTGGGTTTATTCTTCCAAGGGTGCTGCCATTTTCGGTGGGTGGGACCCAGGGAAAGGCTCCCAGTTGCAGGAGTGGAGGCAGATGGGCTCATAATCCAACGGGTCATGAGGATCTGATAGTTGGATACCTAGATGGGCCTGGAGGCCAGGGAAGTAAGCATGTCCCCAATATTTGCAGCAGTGAGCAAAGATACAAATGGGGGCTCTCATAACCATGTATCTAACTATTTTAAGGGTTAAGCTAAGATATAGTAAGGGAAATAAGATCATTCCTCCTATCTTACATGTATAAAAAAATACCATCTTAAGGACTGAGTCCACTTTTGCATTTCGAATTATGGGACTCGTCACAGTTCTGTGCCTGACCATGGCAGTCCAGGGAGGTCCCTCTCTTCTCAACTTTAGCTCCTTCCCGTACTGAGAGAGGTTTGTGTAGGTGTGTGGGCACCTCATCTACCATGACCAAGCTCTGTCCAAACATTGGCAAACAGCTTCCAATTTGGCCACCTGATCTTTGGGTGCACACACTGTAGGCCTAATCCACCGTTAGCAGTACTAATGGGAGAAGAGACCTAATCAGATTCCTGGCCTTCGTGGACATCATTTCTGGGTGGGGGAGCGGTGCTGCTGTGCAGCTCTAGGCAGGCATGGCACCTTGGCACTGCATTGTTCCTTTCCTTCTCTAGGAAGGGACACGTTCATGAGGCAGGTACTTTTTTGAGGGGTAGGGAGAGTGTAGGGAGCAAGATAGGAACATATTTTCCTCAACCAACTGTGGGGAAGTCATAGAAGCAAAAGAGGTGCACAGATTTTTAGGAATGAAAAAAGGGAACACAAGAGCCCTGTGGGCAGAGGGAGTCAGTGACAAATAGAGTTTGTCAGAGATTTTCCTCTTCACTGGTTTGCCCTGTGATCATCTTTCCTCCAACTTTTGTGCCAGGAAAGCCTCCTGCCACCCTCTGGGTCACATGGTAGTCACTGCATTTAGCAGCACACACACCACTTCAAAGCATTACTCAGACATCCCTGAAGGTTGAGTCATCATAGGATCTTTCAGAAAATGAGGCAGAGAAAGCACTCTCATCTTTCCCTGGTGGTCTAGTGGCTAGGATTCGGCGCTTTCACCGCTGCGGCCCGGGTTCGATTCCCGGTCAGGGAACACAGTGTGTGTGTGTTGCTGCTGCCCCTGCAGCTTCACTTATTTTGCACGCACCCCAGAAGCATCTTTAATATCTTGTCACAAGGCAGATTAACATCCGGGTAACAAGGAGGATATGAGGAAAAAATCCTATATGTAGATTCAAACTCATCTCTGTATATTATCCCACTGAAAAATCTTTGACATGTTTTTTTTCAATATAAGTAACTTTTACATCAAATGACTTATAATTCTAGAAAGGTTTGGTTGGCATAGGCAAAATTTTAGTAATGGATTTAATTTTTTCCAGTTCATTGAAACCCTAAAAGCAGTTGAATTCCGGAGATACAGACAGCCCAGATAATTTTATGAGATCCACTGTCTTCCTGCCCCCTCCCCGCCCCCCCCGGCCCCCCCCATGGCTGTGGCCAGGTATTCCCAATTGTCCCAATTAGGAATTCGAACCCGTCCGTTATGCTTATTTACGTATTTTATGAATGGGAAATCACACTTAATCCGCTCGGTCTGCATGGAATACTTTTCTATTTTAACTGTACCTGTAAACCTGGAACCATAATAGATCAAAAATGGTCCACTTAAAATGATACTCACATGGGAACAGTCTCTTGGAACGATCCCCAGTGTCCTTGTTCAGCTGTTCTCAAAATATATCCCAGAACTACTTAGGGGAAGTTTGAAAGCCATGTTGGTTTTCTGTTGCACCACTTTGAACCGAGGAGCACTGAGTATCGCTTTGGTGATCAGCGCCCAGTGCCACGCGATCTTCTTTGGGCTTGTTGGGGGTGCACGCAAGCGAGCTTTGGCTACGACCAAGGCCAGCGAACTGCCGCACAAAACTACACATTCCCTGGCCGGGAATCGAACCCGGGCCGCAGCGGTGAAAGCGCCGAATCCTAACCACTAGACCACCAGGGACAAGTACAAGAAGATAACAGGCAACATCTTCTGAAAGGAGATCTTAGCAATAGCAACTAGGGGACTTCTGAGCAGCGCTCTGAAGTGGTGTGTGTGATGCTAAATGCGGTAACCACCGCCTGGCCCAGAGGGTAGTAGGAGACTTTAGTGGCAGAGAATTGTCACAAGGCAAGCCAGGGAAGAGGAAAATCTTTCTTACAACATTTGTCACTGACTCCCTTTGTCCACAGGGTCCTCTAATATTTCTTTTTTTCGTTCCCAAAATCTGTGCGCCTCTCTTGCTTCTATATAGATTGCCCCACGGTAGGTTAAGGAGCAGGGGGGAAGCTTGCAGCCCATGCTGTCACCACCGTGACAGGGTCCGAAGGCCTGGGAGATGTGCTGCGCCAGTGCTCACTGGCGGCGGCTGCTGGATCTCTTCAGAAATTCAACACCTACCCAAGAGAAGGCAGAAGAATCGTTTCCCCAAAGCCTTACCCCCTCAGCCAGTGGTCCCAAAAGAAGTGTGATGCTCTCCCTTTTTTCGACCGGTGCATTCCTGGAACCATCCGCCCACTTCAGACACGGCCGCCAGCTACCTTCCCGGCCCCGCCCGGCCCGGCCCTGGAGCCGAAGGCGTCCTCCCAGGCCTGGGCCTCCCGACCCGGCAGGTCCTCGGTTCCCCCGTCGTTTCACACTTATCAGCGCCGCCACTCCAAGATCCCTTGTGCACCGGCCAATTTTTAAATCACGGCCCAAGGACGGCTCCCATGCCGAGGCCCTGTGTCGTTGAGGAACCCCAGGGCCCTGTGGGGGTGAAAGCAGTGGCGTTCTAAGAAGCACGAAGGATCAAAGAACCATATCATTTCCTTTCTAGCCTCACTTCCCCAAAGTAGCCAACCACTTATGTGGCAAACGATGACATAGCAGGGAAGGGGAATATGGAGTAATTGTGGTAGGGATCAGTCCAAACGCAGCCTGCCACCTTTCCCTGTGACCCAGAAATAAACCCTCTGCTCTGGACTAAATGTGTTAGCCGGGCTCCTAGGATGAGATGACAAACGTGGGCTGACACCCTTTTCGAAAGTGCCTTGAGATAAGACATATCCCTTAGCAGATATAGGCCTGCCACCCATTCCATCCCCTCTTATCCCAAGCGTTTATCAACATCCACTGCAGACTGGCTGGCTAAAGCATGCTTGTTTTCTGTCTCTAGGCTGACCCCTTCCGTATATTCGTTCCAGGCAGGGAGGGCGCAGCACCCCTCCACTAGAACACAAGCGCAAGGTGTATGTTGACTAGCTCCTTCCCTGGGCTGCAGATCCAGACCTGCTGGTCATGGGGGCCCCGTGCCCACTAGTAAGGCTGACCTTCTCTGCTCTCCTCTATGGGAATAAACCGCTGCTCCATCCATTGTCAGTGGGTTGTGTTTTTGCTGGCGACCCAACATCTGCAAACCTTGCAGTGTGCTGACACCTAGGATTGCTGTTCCTGTGGCAGGCCCTGGTGTGCTCCTGGTACCCTCCATGCACTGAGAGTCCTTCCTTAGAGATGGGAATAGGTGTCTCTCCTTCTGACTGACCGTCGGGCACAGCGAGCAGGCTGCCGGCGGTAACCCATAGTTCCTTTTCCTTCAGTTCTTCCTTATCAGCAAACTGATGGCAGAAAGAGCGTGCATCAAGAAGCAGAGAAAGCACACAAAAAATAACGAGCAGACAACCAGCAAACAGAAGAGGGAGCCACCTCCGGCAGGGTGTGGGGGATGTCTGGGGAAATTTGCTTGAACTGAAGCTTAATTTTATTCCCCCCATTTCAAGATTTTTTCCTTATGAGCCATGCATTTTTTTCCCTGGCAAATTAATTCAGGCCACGTTTAACTCTCCACTTGGTGTGTTGTTCAAGGGAGAGGGATGGAACTTTGTATACATTTAAATTTAGAAAAAAAGTCATATAACATCGCTTTTACTCCCAAGAGTGTAGAATTCTCTTAGAATGGGAGAATGCTAATATCTTCAACTAAAAACTGATGATTTTTTAAAAATCCATTTTATTGGTACATATTCATAAAGCATACAGTCCATTCGAAGTGTACAATCAATAGTATTTGGTATAATCACATAGTTGTGCATTCATCACTTCAATCATTATTAGAGCATTTTCAATACTCCAATAATAGTAGAAATAATAATAAAAAATAAAATACAGACAAACAAAAACTCTACCCCTTAATAAGCCCTTCTCAATCTCACTATCCTTCCCCAGCTATCTGCCCTACATAATTACTATTCTGTTTCCATCTCTGTAATTTATTTGTAATTATATTTTCTATAGATGGAGTCAAACAATACATAATATGTCCTTTTTTTGTTTGTTTTTGTTTTCACCCTTAATGGAACACTATTAGTCTTTTGTTTTGGTAATGACTGCATGATTAAACCTTTGTCGCAGAAGTTTACTTGACATCATTCTGCACAGGACTGAGTTAGTAAGATGCAAAAGTCCCAGCAGGTGAACGCTGAGCTTACTTCATGGCCCGTCACCAGAATCCTAGACATGCTGAACCAGTTCAGAGGGGAGCGTCTGTTCCTTGGCAGCCAGGCCTCAATTTCTTTCATAGGTGGGTTCCTGGGGATAAGCCCTCTCTCATTTTTTTTCATGGAACTGTTTTTTTAAATTACAGTTTTAAATTTACAGAATAAAGAGATGATACATAGAGTTACCATATATGCCCTCTCCCTCCCCCCAACAGTGTCCTCAACAGTAACATCTTGCATTAGTGTGATACATTTGTTATAAATAGAAGAACCAGTAGTAAGACATTTTCATTAACTAAAGCCCATCATTTACATTAAAGCTCACTCTTTGTACATTTCTGTGGTTTTGACAAAATCATGACATATACACATGACCTCATACATGGAAAACTGGCGCTCAATCACTGAGCTACACCTGCACCCTCATTTTTTCCTTTTTCTTTTTTTAACAAATCTATTTTATTATACATATTAAAAAGCATACAGTTCACCCAAAGTGTACAATCAGTGGAATCTTGGATAATCACATAGTTGTGCACTCATCACTTCAATCACTATTGGAGCAATTTCATTATTTCCATAATAATAATAATAAAGACAAATAAGAAAATTTATTTTTTCATTTATTTTTAATTACTGAATAATATTCCACTGTATGGATATATTACAGTTTGTTTATCCATTCACCTACTGAAGGGTATCTTGGTTGCTTCCAATTTTTGGTGTTTTTTCCCCAAGGTATTGTTTTTTTTTTAAACAAATCAATTTTATTGATACATATTAATAAAGCATACATTTTATCCAAAGTATACAGTCAATGGTATGTGAGATAATCATAGCTGTGCATTCATCACTTCCATCATTATTAAAACATTTTCATTATTTCCACAATAATAATAACAACAACAAACAAACAAGAAAATTCTTCACCTCTCAATCTCTATTCTTCCCCTGCTGTACACAGAAGCTATTTCTGGCTATTCTTATTTATTTATTTATTGAGATATAATCACATACCACATGATCTATCCAAAGTGTATAAACAATGACTTTTAGTATAATTGCGATGTTGTGCATTCATCACACAAAAAATTTTTAGAACAATTTCATTACTCCATATCCCTTAGCAATCAACTCTCAATCCTTCTATCCTTTCCCAGCCTTACATAACTGCTAATCTGATTTATCTTTATAAATTTATTTATATTTACATTTGATATAAATGGAATCATAGAATATGTAGTACTTTGTGTTTGGTTTCTTTCACTTAGCATGTTTTTGTCTGATTTTAACATGTAGCAAAACATATATTACTACAGTTTCAAAGAAAAACTGTCTTATATATGCAGTTTTACCCATAATCATATTTCATCTGTAGTTTCATTATGCTATACACTCCCATGTTACATTTCTTTAGCTTTCCTTTCAGTAGTATACATGACCTTAGACTTTCCCTTTAAACCACTGTCATACCCACATATTAGTACCGCTAGTTACAAATATTATGTTGTGCTTGGACCTTTTCTACTCTTTTCCAAAGATTAACACCCATCTTTTTTATTAATTCTGCACAAGTTAACCCTCAGCTTTCCATTCTCTAACCTCATTCTATTTTCTGGTGACCCATATTCAAGTTATTAACTCCATGAAATTACACAACATATTTAGTTCATAATAGCACAATAATACAGTATTTGTCTGGCTTGCTTCACTCAACATAATGTCCTCCAGTTTCATCCATGTTGTCATATGCTTTACGACTTCATTTCTTCTTACAGCTGCATAATGTTCCATCATGTGTATATACCACATTTGTCCATTCATCACTTGTTGCCGCCTTTCTCCACCCCTCCTCCCCTTCCAGCCCCCGCCGCCCTTCCCGCCAGTCCCGCCCATATTGCCAACCCACAATCTGCCCTCTTCCCCAGTAACTGCTTACCTCAGGTCTATCCATCAGCTTCAGCCTGTCCACAGCCGCCCCTTAGCCAGCCCTCCCTTCATCACGCCCCTCCCTCTACCCAACCCTATATAGCTAAGTGTACTTCCGTAATAAAGCAGACCTGTTCTTGCGCTCAAGCGGTCTCTGTGGTTTTTCCCCAACCGCGCGTCCCCCACGCCTGGAGAACCGGTGCTCCCTCTTGGGGCACTCCCCGCCGGCGGTTCGGCAGGAGCAAGCCCCCCCCGACTCTTGGGCCTGAGCGAGGACGAAACCCTCTCGCTCAGCTACAATCACTGATGAACATCTGGGTTGTTTACATCTTTTGGCTATGTTGAATAATGCCACTATGAACATTGGTGTGCAGACGCCTGTTCGTGTCACTGCTCTCGGTTCTTCTGGGTATATACACAACAGTGGTATTGCCAGGTCACATGGCAAATCTATATTCAACTTCTTTAGGAACTGTCAAACAGTCCTCCACAGTGGCTGTACCATTCTATATTCCCACCAACAGTGAGTAAGTGTTCCTATCTCTCTACGTCTTCTCCAGCACTTGTAGTTCTCTGTCTTTTTAGTAGTAGCCATTCTAATAGGTGTGAAATGATGTTTCATTGCAACATTGATTTGCATTTCCACTTTTATTCTTCTTTGGACAAATGTCTATTCAAGTCTTTCACCCATTTTTAAATCAGGTCATTTCTCTTTTTCTTGTTGAGTTGTAGCATCTCTTTATATATCATGGATTCTAAACTTTTATTGGATATATGTTTTTCAAATATTTCCTCCCATTGAGTCGGCTGCCTTTTCATCTTTTGATAAAAGTCTTTTGAGGTGCAAAAGTGTTTAATTCTAAGGCAGTTCCATTTATCTATTTTTTCTTTTGTTGCTTGTGCTTTGGTCATAAGGTCCAAAAAACCACCACTCACCACAAGGTCATTAAGATGTTTCCCTACATTTTCTTCTGGCAGTTTTATGGTCCAGGCTTTTATAGTTAGGTCTTTGATCCATTTTGAGTTGATCCTTGTACAGGGAGTGAGATAGGGGTCCTCTTTCATTCTTCTGGTTATGGATATCCAGTTCTCCCAGCACCTTTTGTTGAAGAGACTGTTTTGTCCCATTGACATGGTTTTGGTAGGTTTGTTGAAATCCATTTGGCCGTAGAGGTGAAGGTTTATCTCTGGACTGTCAATTCTATTCCATTGATCAATGTATCTATCTTTATGCCAGTACCATGTTCAAGGCCAGGCAGTGAAATTCCTCCCACATCATTCTTCTTTTTTAGAATGTTTTGGTTATTCGGGTGCACTTTACCTGCCATATGAATTTAGTAATTGCCTTTTCTATTTCTGTAAAATAGGCTGTTGGAATTTTGATTGATATTGCATTGAATCTATAAATCGCTTTGGATAGGATTGACAACTGCACAATATTTTGTCTTCCAATCCATGAACACAGGAAGTCCCTTCATTTGTTTAGGTCTTCATTGATTTCTTCTAGCATTGTTTTGTAGTTTTCTGCATATAGGTCCTGAACTTCTTTGGATAAATTCATTCTTAAGAATTTGAGTCTTTTTGTTGCTATTGCAAAAGGAACTTTTTCCCTGATTTCCTCTTTTTTTTAATTAAAGATTTTACTTTATTTATTTATCTCCCCTTCCACCCCCCTCCCACACACATTGTCTGCTTTCTGTGTCCATCTGCTTGCACTATCAGGTAACACAGGGAAACTGAGTCTCTTTTTTGTTGCGGCACCTTGCTGTGTCAGCTCTCTATGTGTATGGTGCCACTCTGCTTTTTTCACACCAGGCAGCTCTCCTTGTGGGGGGCACACCTTGCACGTGGGGCACCCCTTGCGCGCAGCAGTACTGCGCATGGGCCAGCTTACCACACGAGTCAGGAGGCCTTGAGGATCAACCCTGGACCCTCCATATGGTAGACAGATGCTCTATCAGTTGAGCCACGTCCTCTTCCCCCGATTTCTTCTTTACATTGTTCAGTACTACTGTATAAAAACATTACTGATTTTAGCATGTTGATCTTGTACCCCGTACTTTGCTGAACTTGTTTATTAGCTCAGGTAGCTTTGTCCTAGACATTTCAGAATTTTCTCAATATAGGATCATGTCATCCGCCAATAGTAAGAGTTTTACTTTCTCTTTTCCTATTTGGATGCCTTTTATCTTTTTTACTTGTCTAATTGCTCTAGCTAGAACTTCTAGTACAATACTGAATTACAATGGTGACAGCAGTTATCCTTGTCTTGTTCCTGATCTTAGAGGGGAAGCTTTCAGCCTCTCCCAACTGAGTACAATGTTGGCTGTGGGTTTTTCATATATGTCTTTTATCACATTGAGGAATTTTCCTTCTATTCCTATCTTTCAAAGTGTTTTTATCTAGAAAGGATGATGGATTTTGTCGAATGCTTTTTCTCCATTGATTGAGATGATCATGTCATTTTTTCTCTTCAATTTGTTAATGTGGTAAATATCGTTAATTGATTTTATGTTGAACCACACTTGCATACCAGGAATAAATCCCACTTGGTCATGGTGTATAAGTCTTCTGATATGCTGTTGGATTTTATTTGTATTTTGTTGAGAATTTTGGCATCTTGTTCATGAGAGAGATTTGTCTGTAATTTTCTTTTCTTGTAGTGTCTTTATCTGGTTTTGATATTAGGGTGATGCTGGCGTCATAAAACGTTATCAGGTGATTTTCCGTCCTCTTTAATTTTTTGGAAGAGTTTAAACAGGATTTGTGTTAACTCTTGTTGAAATTCTTGGTAGAGTTCAATTGTGAAGCCATTGGGTCCTGGACTTTTCTTTGTAGGGAGAGTTTTGATGACTGAATCAATCTCTTTAGGTGTGATTGGTTTGTTAAGTTCTTGTATTTCTTGTAGGGTCAATGTAGGTTGTTGGTGCCTTTCTAGGAATTTGTCCTTTTCATCTAGGTTGTCTAGTTTGTTGGCATACAAATTCTCATAATAGCCTCTTATGACCCTTTTTATTTCTGTGGGATCAGTAGTAACTTCCCCCTTTCATTTCTGATTTTATTTGCATTGTCTCTCTTTCTTTGCTGGTCTAGTGAAGGGTTTGTAAATTTTATTGATCTTCTCAAAGAACCAGCTTTTGGTTTTGCTGATTTTCTCTGTTGCTTTTTTTCCTTCTCAGTTTCATCTATTTCTGCTCTAATCTTTCTTTCCTTCTACTCTGGGAATGGGTTTGCTGTTCCTTTTCTAGTTTCTCCAGTTGGCCGGTTAAATCTTTGATTACAGCTCTTTCTTTTTTTTAAATACAGGCATTTAGAGCTATAAGTTTCCCTCTCCGCACTGCCTTTGTTGTATCACATAAGTTTTTATAAGTTGTGTTCTCATTTTCATTCATCTCAGTATATTTACTAATTTCACTCAGTTTCTTCTTTGACTCACTGATTATTTAGGAGTATGTTGTTCAGCCTCCACACATTTGCAAGTTAACTTTTTTCCTGTCTACTATTGATTTCCATTTTCATTTCATTATGATCTGAGAAAGTGCTTTGTGTAATTTCAATCTTTTTATATTTATTGAGACCTGCCTTGTGACCTACGATCGGGAACACTTGAGAATAATGTATAACCTGCTGACTTTGGGTGCGTCTAGCTCATTTATCACATCAAGTTTTCTGTTTTCTTGTTGATCTTCTGTCTAGTTGTTCTGTCTAATGATATGAGTGGTGTGTTGAAGTCTCAAGCTATTATTGTAGAGATGTCTCTTTTTTCCCTTCCGTTTTGCCAGAGTTTGCCTCATGTATTTTGGAGCACTCTGCTTAGGTACATAGATATTTATGACTGTTATTTCTTCCTGGTGGATTGTCCCCTTTATTAATACATAATGACCTTCTGTATCTCATAACATTTTTGTATTTAAAATCTGTTTTGTTCAATACTAGCAGAACTACCCCTGCTCTTTTTTGGTTACTGTTTGTGTGAAGTATCTTTTCCCAACCTTTCACTTTCAGCTGGTTTGTATTCCTGAGTCTAAAGTGAGTCTTTGTAGGCAGCATATGGATGGCTCGTGTGTTTTTTTATCCATTCTGTCAGCCCATATCTTTTTTATATTTATTTATTTATTTACTCCCCCCTCCCAGCCTTGCGGCTTCTTTTTGCTGTCTGTTCTCTGTGTGCATTCGCTGCACGTTTTTTCTGTGTCTGCTTTTCTCCCTTCGTTGTGTCATCTTGCTGCGTTAGCTGTCTGCGGTGCGTGGGCCAGCTTACCTTAAGAAAGAGACCCTGGGACTCTAACCCAGGGCCTCGCCATGTGGTAGATGGGAGCCCAACTGATTGAGCCACAGCCGCTTCCCAGCCCATATCTTTTGATTGAGGAGTTTAATCCATCCACATTCAATGATATTACTGTAAATGTATTATTTACTTCTACCATTTTATTCTTTGGTTTTCATATGTCATATCTAATTTTTGTCTGTCTTTTTACTTTTTTGGTTATCCTTTCTGCTATTCTTGTCTTATATACTCTCCTCCAATCCTCTCTTTCCTGTCTTTTTCTTTCAGGTTATAAGGCTCCCTTTAATATTTCCTGCAAATGTGGATTCTTTTTTACAAATTCTCTTAGTTTCTGTTTGTTTGTGAATATTTTAAACTCACCTTCATATTTGAAGGACAATTTTGCTGGATAAAGAATTCTCATCTGGCAGTTTTTCTTTTTCAGTATCCTAATTGTATCACACCACTGTCTTCTCGTCTCCATTGTTTCTGATGAGAAATATGTACTCTTAGTGGGGATCCCTACTTTTCTCTCTCTGCTCTTTCTTCAAATTTCAGCTGTTCTGTCTATTGTATCACTTATTCTTTCTTCTATCATTTTGAGTCTTCTGTTGCATTCCTCTAATGTGTTTATTTTTTTCTTTTTTTCCCCTCTAATGTGTTTTTTATCTCACTCATTGTGTCTTTCATTCCCATGAGCTCTGTTACTTTTCTAGTTAGGTTTTCAAGTTCTTCTCTGTGTTTGCTCAGTGTCTTCTTAATGTCCTTTATCTCTTTACCCATGCTGTCTTTCAACTCATTAATTTGATTTTGTAAATTTGTGTGCGTCTCATTGATAAGTTGTCTCAAATCCCGTGTTTCTTCTGGGGCTTTTATATATTCCTTTTCTTTGGGCCATTTCTTCCATTTTCTTAGTATTGCTCATAAATTTTTGCTGATGTCTACCATCTGATTCTGATGGTCAATTTACTTAAATGCTCAATTTCTCTCTCTTTCATGGGGATTTAGTGGTGGGAGGTTTTGTGTTACTGTTGGTCTCTGATTCTTGGTTCAACCTGTTCTGGGTCTTTAGGATTGTCCCTGTTAGTTGCTCAAGTCTGGGCTCTGGGCCCAGTAATGGGTTGCAGACTGGCTTCCAAAGGCCTTGAGGAGGGAGGTTGTAAAGGCGGGAAAAGCTTCTCTTATTTAATTTCCTCATATGCACTTCAATGGTTGCCAGCAGATGGTGCTCTTTGACAGCTCTCAGTTCAAAGCCTGGTCAGAGTTTATTCACTGCAGCAGGGACTGGAACAAGGTGATAGAGGATCCTGCCGGGAGGCTAAAAGCCTTGTGATTCAAAATTTTCTGAAGTAGTTCTCCAGCCTTTGCTGCAGCCCCCTCCCTTTTCCAGGGTAGGAAATAATTCCACTCCCCTCTGCGTCCTCAACAAGTCCTGATCTGCAGAGAGGGAGATTGAGAGGGTAGCATCTCTTTAGGCCCTTGCAGGCTCCCAAGAAAAACAAAGGTGCGGCCCTGCACAGCCTGGAAGAGTTAGTGGGAAGAGCAGACCAAAACTGTGGGTCAAAATCTGAATCAGACTCAGGCCTGAACCCCTGCTTTCTTGGGGAGGTGGGTCCCCGGGGCCTCTTTGTCTGTAGTTGCTGGCCCTGAGGCCTGAGAGTTCGAAAGTGTCTATGGGGTGGGGCAGGATACTGCAGCTTTTAACTCAGTGTTGAGATTCTTTTCCTTTGCCCCTATCTATTTTGGGCGATGTCCACCTTTCCCTGGTGTTCTAAACCCTAGAAGATTTTTTTCCAGGGCATTTTTGCATGTCCTCTAGCTATTTTTCTTGGTAAATTTCAAAAAAATGAATAAAGTTGCCATAAATGTTTGTGTACAGGATACAAGTCCTTTATCTGATATGTGTTTTTGCAAATACTTTCTCCCAGCCTGTGGCTTGTCTTTTCATTCTCTTAACTGTTTTTCTCAGAGTGTAAGTTTTTAATTTTAATGAAGTCCAACTTATCTTTTTTTCCCCCATGGATCATGCTTTTGATATTGTATTTTAAAACTCATTGACAAACCCAAGGCCACCTAGCATTTCTCCTGTTAACTTCAAAAAGTTTTATAGGGAAGTGGATGTGGCTCAGGGGACTGGGCTCCCACCTACCACGTGGGAGTTCACTCGTTTGGATCCTAGTACCTCCTAAAGAAACTAGGAAGAGGAACAGACTCAGCAAGTGAAAAACAACAAGAGGGTGGGGAGAAATAAAATGAATCTTTTTTTTTAAAATAAAAGTTTTATAATTTTGAATTTTACATTTGTGTGTAAGTTTTATTTTGGATTACTTTTTGTGGAGGGTGTAAGGACTGTGTCTAGATTAAATTTTTTTGTATATGACTGTCCAATTGTTCCAGCACCATTTGTTTTTTTTTAATTTTTAAAATTTTTTTGCCTTATTAACTTTTTTAATATTACATTCAAAAAATATGAGGTCCCCATATACCCCCTACTACTCCCCCCATAGCAACATTCTCCTCCATCATCATGAGACATTCATTGAATTTGGTGAATACATCTCTGAGCATCGCTGCACCTCATGGTCAATGGTCCACATCATAGCCCTCACTCTCCCACGCTCCATCCAGTGGGCCATGGGAGGACCTACAATGTCCGGTAATTGTCCCTGCAGCACCACCCAGGACAACTCCAAGTCCCGAAAACTCCTCCACATCTCATCTCTTCCTCCCATTCCCCACACCCAGCAGCCACCATGGCCACTTTCTCCACACCAATGCCACATTTTCTTCGATTACTAATCACAATAGTTCATGAATAGAATATCAGTAAGTCCACTCTAATCCATATTCTATTCCTCCATCCTGTGGACCTTGGATTGGTTGTGTCCATTCCACATCTATGTCAAGTGGGGGCTTAGATTCCACATGGATGCTGGATGCAATCCTCCTGCTTTCAGTTGTAGGCACTCATGGCTCCCTGGTGTGGTGGTTGACCTTCTTCAACTCCATGTTAGCTGAGTGGGGACCATTTGTTGATAAAACTATCTTCCACCATTGAACTGCCTTTGTTCCTTTGTCAGAGATCATTTCATTGTGTTTGTGAGTGTTTATCCTGCATTCTCTGTTCTGTTCCATTGACCAATTTGCCTATTCTTTCACCAATATCATGCTGTCTTAATTACTGTCACTTTATAGTAAATCTTAAAATTGGATAGTGCCAGTCCTCTGACTCCTTCTTAAGTATTGTGTTGGCTACACTGTATCTTTTACCTTTCCATATAAACTTTAAAATCAGTTTGTTGATATCCACAAAATAATTTGCTGGGATTTTTATTTCAATTGCATTGAATCTCTAGATCATGTTAGGGAGAATTGATTCAATTAACAATATTTTGTCTTCCTATCCATGAGCATGGACTATCTCTCCATTTATTGAGATCTTTGATTTCTTTCATCAGAGTTTTGTAAGTTTTTTCTCATATAAATCCCATATATACTTTGTTAATTCTATGTCTAAGTATTTCTTCTCTCCTTTTTCTTCTTCTCCTCTTTTTTATTTTGGGTGCTAATGTTTACTTAGTTATTATTTCCCCCCATTTCATGGTCCTTTTCCTATGATTCACATACTTTTTTTCCAATTGGGCAATTAAGCCAGGCCACTTTTAAGTCTTCATGTAATTTTTTTAGGTTTTGAATGGGTTAATTTGCCTGGTTAGAAATTCATACTTCTTGGAAAGCGGAGTTGGCTCAACTGATAGACTGTCTGCCTACCATATGGCGGGTCCAGGGTTTGATACCCAGGGCCTCCTGACCCATGTGGTGAACTGGCCTGTGCAGTGCTGCTGTGGAAGGAGTGTGCCTCGCAAGGAGAGCCACCCCACGTGAAAAAAGCACAGCCCACCCAGGTGAGGCACCCTACAGTGGAGAGCTGATGCAAGTCGCAGTTTCCCAGTGCTGCCTGATAATGCAAGTGGATGCAGAAGAACACACAGTGAATGGACACAGAGAGCAGACACTGGGGGAAGGGAAGAGAAATAAATAAATAAAGGAAATTCACACTTCAATAGGTATTGTGAAAATCCTTCCCATATCTTCTTCTACATAATTCTATCCAGAGGCAATGAACTTATCAGTTTCTTGTATATACTTCCAGAGATATTTTATGGTTATACCCCTAATAGCTATACATTTATTTCCTTTTTATGCAAATAGTATCATACTATACTTTTCTACACCTTGCTTTTTTCATTTAGATTATCTACTTCATTTCTTTTTATAGTATTTATAGTATTCCACTGTATAGATGTTCATAATACATTTCACCACCTCTCTATTAATGGGTATTTAGGTTGCTTCCAATCTTTCCTTATTACAAATAACACTGCTGTGAATAACCTTGTACATGTATCATTTTGAAAATGTGCAGAAGTTATAGATTGAATTGTCTCCCAAAAAGATACGTTCAAGCCCTAACCTCCCCAATGCCTTTTTCACAATGGCACTCCCAACGTGTCCCCACCCCCTGCCTCACCAGATAATACCAGCTCCACCACGATCTGAAGATGAGATCATGTGACCTGAGCTGTCATTCTACACAGGGTATTTTGAGGTTCCAGATACCGTCCACAGAGGCATCTTGAACTCTTCCAGTCATACTCCCTCACTCTAGCCTCTACAGTCTTTATGGCTCCACCCTTCCCTCTCCCTTTGCTCTCTCAGGCGAGGAGGTGCAGAACGTCGGGATCACACACCCTTCCTTGCCGGTAATTGGCTGCCCCATTTCAAGCGTTTCAAATTTACTCAACTTCAGTCTCATCTTTAGAATAGGGTTAATACTTCTCTCATAGCACTCTTGTAAAAATTAACTATAAACGCGATAAAGTGTGTTGAAGTGCCTTCTAAATTAAGTGCTGGGCAAAGGTAAGGTGTATTTTTATTGTTTCATGTTTGAGCTGGTTTTACCTTGTCCGAGTCTGCGCCACGTTTCTTCCTACCTGTGGCTGCTGCTCCGCTTCTCTCCAGGCCCGCGGCAGGGCGCGCGCGTTAAGGGCCCGCAGGTCCACGCTCGCCGCCAGGCGTTGTTGCCGGATCTACAGGCAGTTTCCTGAGGAGGCACCGTGTACCTGTGGCCACGACTTCCCCGCGAGCCGCCGTGGCCTGACAGGGGCTGGCCGGCGCGCCGTGAGCAGCCGCTGCGGCTCAAGGGCTGTCTGGAAGCAGCGGGCTCCCGGCCGGGTTTCCGTAGTGTAGTGGTTATCACGTTCGCCTCACACGCGAAAGGTCCCCGGTTCGAAACCGGGCGGAAACAGCGCCGGGCTCTGGCCATTTTGTTTTTCCGTTAGGGAGTCTTCTAGAAGAATCAATCATTTAAAGACCTTAGTGAGATTCAGGGCCCCCGTGTCGCAGGAGGGGCGGTGGGTCCAGGCGCTGACTCGAGAGGCGCCGCTGCGCCCACCTGTGGGAGCGGTGGGGGATGGGGCGGGGGGGAGGGGTGTGGGGGGGCGGGGCTCTCTGGGAAACTCCGGGACACTCAGGCAAGGGGGAGCGTGTGCACCTGCTCGAGCCCTGCGGTTTTCTGTGGTCTTTCTGACACCCGGAAGGCGCTCTGCGCAGGTTAGGAGCCGGAAGCGGCCGTTGGGCGAATGAGGCCGTCGGTCCGGATCCAGGTCCGCGAAGGCCACGTTCTGGCTCAGGGCCTGTTCCTGAAAGGCCAATCCCCTTTTCAGATCGTGCTCTGGCTCCGGCCTGTTCTGCTGGGACTGCGACTGGTCGGTCCGCTCCGTCTCCCCGAGAGTTCCACCCGGCGTGGAAGCCCCGCGGGGCGCCCGCCGATGCCCTCGCTGTGCGCTGACGACCAGGACCTAACCCCGCAGGGCAGAGGAACGGGCGCAACGCGGTTGAGGAATGAAAATCGCAAGAACGCGAGTCGCTTTGCACACAGAAACTGGCTCTAAAGCTACCCTTTTTAAAAAATGTTTAGTTTTTAAAATGATGTATCAACTTTACTGTGCACATAAATTCTTCAATAAAATTTTTTAAAAAATTCCAAGTCAATAACATTACTTTAAGGGTCATAACATAAGGATCTAGTATCAAGAACATGTAAGGAAATCATAGTGTAAAGAACTCAACAGTAAAAGAACAACCCAATTTAAAAATGTGCAGACTTGAATAGATATTTCTCCAAAAAGGATGTAAAATGGTCAAACAACAACATCAAACACAGCAAAAAGCCACTTGAAAAGATGATTAACATCATTAATCATTAGGAAAATGAAAACAAAATCACATTGAGATGCTACTTCACAACAATAGCAGAATGAATATTCATTTCAAGGGCACATATAACATTAAATAAGATAGAACACATAACGGATCATAAAACAAATCTTAACAAGATTTCAAAAATTGTCATTGTGCATACTCTGGTCTCAGGCCATAATAGAACCAAACTAGAAATTAATACGGAATGATAACAGGAATATACCCAAACACTTAGAAAATTAAATAATAAAGGAAGCCTTCTTTATTGCCCCCACTAAACCTGCCCTTATTATATTTCTTTTCTCAATTTAAGCTGCCACCATTCATCCATTTCTCAGTCATGAAAATTGATAGTTCTTTCTCCCCCCCTCCTCTCCGTCTCTCCCTACAGAGAATTCTAAGGACCTTTGTTTTAAATCAGGTGGAAACAACACATATTTGCTTTTAATTAAAAATTATATACACAACTCTGATAGTTAGGCTATTGTGTCGACTCGGCCAGGAAATTGTGCCCAAGTTGTTTGGTCAAGCAAGCACTGGGCTAAATGAAATAGGAGGGCATTTATGGACTTCAGTCACCATTAACTTTACTGCAGTGGTAAATCATAGATAGCTGGTTATAATTACATCAATCAGGGAGATTGCCATCAGCAGTGAGTGATACTTAACCCAATCAGTTGAATCCCTTAAAAGGGAAAGAGATTCCAGCATTGAGAGAGAATTTCCCAGCTAGTCTTTGGATAGCCAACATCTCCCAGAACTCATCAAGAATCTTCACTGGAGTTTCACCAGAGATCCTGGTTGCAGCCTGCCTGTGGAACCTGGACTTGTGTATCCCCACAGTTGCATGAGAGACTCTGATAAATCTCTTACTATTGACAGATATCCCTTGTTGATTCTGCTTCCCTGGAGAACCCTGACTAATACAACAAGCAAACCGAAAAAAAAAAAAAGGACACTTGACCAAAGAAGATATATGGAAGGCAGATAAGCACGTGCAAAGATATTTAGCATAATTAATCATTAGGGAAATGCAAATTAAGATCACCATCAGATACCATTACATGTGGCTAAAATTTAAAAGACTGACCATACCAAGTTGATGAGGATATGTAGAAACTGGAAACCTCATACAGTGCTGGTGGAAATGTAAAATGGTACATCCAGTTTGGAAAACAGTTTGGCAATTTCTTAAAAATTCACTATATGAGGTAGTCATTCCACTCCTAGGCATTTACCCAAGAACAAATAAAGCATATGTCCAAAGACGTGTGCATGAGTATTTATAGTGACTTTATTTGTAATAGCCAAAAACTGGAAAACAATCCAAATATTCAACAACTGGTGAGAAATAAGTTGTGGCATAGCCATACAATGGAATACTACTTGAAAAAAAAACAAAATAAACTATTGATACACACAACAACATCGATGAATCTCTAAATAATTATGCTGAGTGAAAGATGTCCAGCAAAAACACCGCATGCTGTGTGATTCTATTTATAAAATTCTGGAAAATGAAAACTAATCTATAGTAACAGAAAGTAGATCAGTGGTGGCTGGGGATGGGAGGGATCTGGGCTGGCCATAGAGAGGGATTTGGGGTGGCAAAATCTCTAAGGATAGACATGTTCATTATCTGAATCGTGGCAGGGCTGCATTATGATTTTGCTTGGCCCCAGGCACTTTTAGCTGCCTGGGTCCCTTCCTCCATAAAACTGTATTTCTTGTAATATTAAAGAATTTTAAATATATTAATATAATAGAAAGTATTTTAGGGCTGCATTGTTATAAAGATGAATGTGTTGTTATTATATTATTATTAAAGTATTTTCTTCTATCTAGAAGCTTATTTTTTTCTTTCAAATTTAAAAGAAATTAAAACATTTTCATGGGCTCCTAACTAAAAGTTTCACGGTCTCTAGGCACTCCAACTACTGGTCGTCCATGGATTGTGGCGATGGTTTTACAAGTGTGTACATGCGAAACTTAATTTGTACATTTTAAATATGCCCAGTTTATTGTATTAGAATCATGCCTTAATTTAGCTAGTACTTTTTTTTTTTCTCCAGAAAGAAACCCACCTTGTGAAGGCTGATTCTGGAGACTCATACAAATAGTTTTGTGGAGAAGTAGGAGCCTGTGACCACCCCCACGCGAGAGGGAAATTCCACAGCCCCCTAACCGCCTATATCTCGCTGCTGTAACAAGCTTGCTCGACTGTAAAACCTTATCTCAAGGCGTCCTGTAGAAAGTGTCCTCAGCTCCTAGACCAACCTGACTCAGACCCTGATAAATAACAAGTACTCCCCAACAGTTTATCTCCCCTGATAGAATTCCCAGTGCTTGATTAACCACAAACACCTGCTCCTGTACCTCCTTGCTTGCTGAGCTATTGCCCCCCCACTAACCTAAAAGCCTATATAAGCAAGCCCGCCCCCCCCCCCGGGGCTGCTCTCCCCTCTGCATAGGAGGAGGCAGTCGCTGTGCGGCTAATAAAGCTCTCAATTGGAACTTTATTCAGAGTCTGAGTCTGGTCGATATTGCTAGTCTATAACAGTTTTATGTTTCTTCTTATTAAAAGTATTGTCTAAAATAAAAACTATGGGGCCTCCTCCTTCCTCTTGCGGTCTCGCCCCATCTCCACGGATTCCCGCAGCGTGGGAGGGTTTTTCAGCGCAGGGAAGGATGCGGCGAGTGCCTGGAGAGCGCCTGCCGGGCGACAAGGCCAGCCTGGGGGCAGAGGCCCAAAACCAGAGCTAGGGCAGGCGTGGAGCCCTGCCACGGCCATGGGGACGCCTTGGACTGAGGGCGCGGGCTCGGCTCCCTGGGCGCAGCTGGCTCCGCCGGCGGGACCCGAGAGGCGCAGGGCGGACTCGGGGTTCAGCGCGCTCTGGGCTCTGCGGGCCACGGGGGAGCCCTTTGCTTGGAGCGCTTCTTCGAGGTGCTGTGCCTGTAAAAGCCCGTCGTGGAGTGGCGGACTGCCGCCACGAGCTGACACCACTGCTGCCGCGATCACGCTGGATATGACAGAGGAACGTGAAGTCCCAGCTCATGGCTGTTGGGTCACCGCTGCCTGAAAGCAGGCTCCTCCCTGTGCTGCAGGTTGCCCAGCAGCACGCAGGCCCGGGCTGCCATGCCTGGCGCCCGGCCCTGGGAGAGTTGCTGAAAAGGGATCTGAGGGTTGGGGTCTCTGTCAAGGGAGGCTCCCTACTGTCCCAAAGTTGCCAGAGTCAGGTCCAAGGCCTGTGTAGACTGCTGGGCCAGGGAGGCAGGTGATTGCGATTGCCCCAAGCTCCAGACCAGTAAGGGGAAGTGGAGAAAGAAGGGGAGGAGGGAGGAAATGAATCCCATTGGCCTGGGAAATGTGGAAAGGAGCCAGAGCAAGCGCCTGCCAGTTCTGAGAGCGAGAAGGCTCCCAGAAGGATTCCGGTGCTTTCAAAGGGAAGAGAAGGAAGAAGATCATGACGAGGGTAGCTCTGAACATGAATCAGTGGAAGTCCTGGCAGATGGAGGAGGTGCATTGTCTGTTAAAAACCAGCCCATTGTGAGGGTTGGGGTGGTGCTGCATTAAGTCAGCTATCGGTTTCCTCAAAGGGATGGCCACGCAGAACTTTACGAAATAAAAGACAGAGAGAGACACAAGAGAGAAGGTAAAGATGGGACCAGGGGACTCAACATCTTCTGGAAGGAGAGCCTCAATCCTAGTTTCCACATCGCATTTATTTGAAAGCTAACTAGCAGCTGTTTGCTACAGGAAGCAACCTGCAACATTTTCTACAGTAGCAGGAAGCAACTTGCAACATCTTCTACAAAAGCAGGAAGCAACTTGCAACATCTACAATAAGGTAATTTACAATAACAGGAAGCAACTTGCAACATCTTTTACAATAACAGGAAGCAACAAGTAGGTAAGCCAGTTTCCCAAAACAAGGTGGTCAGATTCTGGAGGCTGTAATGGCCAAGCCCAGAGTTTGGAGCTGCCCAAAGCTATCCAGGACCAGGTTCCCAAGCTGCAGTAGCTTTTGAAGACTTCCGGAGAGGGGTTGGCTGAGTTGCAGCTTCTCTACAAATGCAGTCCCAGCCAGATGGATCTGCTCTGTGTCCCGTTGCAGCTCCCCCAGCTCTCAGACTCTGGTCTCCTGCAACTCTGCACCTGGCTGCTGGCCCTTTCACCAGAGCTTAGCTTCAACAATGCAATATAATTCCATACTGAGCACCCATTTTGCTTTTCTTTCTCCCATGATGGACACCAGATTGTCTTTGACTCCTTACTATGATTTAAAAATGACATCATACATTCTTCTTTAAACAAATATTTATCGGGTAGTATGGTAGTTTGAAGCTGTATGAACCCCTAGTAAAATATGTTCATAAATTTAGTCCATCTGTGTGGTTGTGAACTCACTGTAAGTAGAACCCTTTTTTTTTTAAGATTTATTTTTTATTTCTCTCCCCTTCCTCCCCCGAGTTGTCTGCTCTCTGTGTCCATTCGCTTCTATCCTTATCAGCAGCACTGGGGATCTGTGTTTCTTTTTGTTGTGTCATCTCTCCGTGTGTGTGGCACCATTCCTGGGCAGGCTGCACCCCTTCGTACTGGGTGGCTCTCCTTATGGGGTGTGCACTCTGCGTGTGGGGCTCCCCTACGTGGGGGACACCCTTGCATGGCATGGCACTCCCTGTGCACATCAGCACTGCACATGGGCCAGCTCCGCACAGGTCAAGGAGGCCCGGGGTTTGAACTGCGGACCTCCCATGTGTTAGGGGGGTGCCCTATCCATTGGGCCAAGTCCTCTTCCCTAAGTAGGATCTTTTGATGATGTTACTTCAGTTAAGGTATGTGTGGCCCAGCCTAATCAGACGGGCCTTAATACTATTATTGGGAGTCCTTTATAAATGGAATTAAAGCAGACATGAGAGAGAAAGCCATGGAAGTAAGAAGCTGAAATCAAGGAAACCCAAAAGAGAAGGGAAAGACCAGAAGATGCCTCCATGTACCTTGCCATGTGACAGAGGAGCCAAGGACTGCCAACAGCTGGTCTTCAGGAAGAAAGCATCACTCTGATGATGCTTTAATTTGGACATTTTGCAGGCCTCAAAGCCATGACTGAATAAATTCCCATTGTTTAAGCCAAACCATTTCATGGGTTCACTTAAGCAGCCTAGGAAACTAAAACAGATACCTACTCTATGTTCTAGCCTCTGAAGATTCAGTAAAAGAAAAAAGAGACCAAAAAAAAAAAAAATTCCTGCCCTCATGGAGTTTACATTCTAGTGGATGAGGCAGACAATAACAATATAAATAAAATATATGTTAATTGGTGATAAGTGCTAAGGAGAAATTAAGAGGGCAGCAGGTAATGAAATGTCCTGGGGGGAACATATAAAATTTTAGATAGGTGGCCAAGGAACATTTCCTGAGAAAATGACTTTTGAGTTAAGACCTGAAAGAAGTGAGGAAACTAGTCATGTAGATACTTTAGGGGGAGGGAGAGGGGATCATGAAGTCAAGGTTCTAGGCCGAAGGGACAGCAAGTGCAAAGCTCTGTGGCAACAAGCGTTTATGTTTCAGAAACAGCACAAAGACCAGTGTAGCTGGATCAGAGGGCGCTCGGGGTAGATAAAGGGACTTGGAGAACGCAGTAAGGAACTTGGCTTTCACTTTGAGTGAGATGAAAGCCTGGAAAACACATTTCCCTGCAATAAAATCAGAACAGAGGTAAGGCAGGGAATGCTTTGAGACCAAGAGTGCAAATAGCCAGCATACATACGGTTTCTTTTCTTTGGGATGTCTTAAAGGTATGGGAGAGAAAAACTACAGCCAAATAACAGCAGGGAGGGATAACTACAGCTCTCCTGGTGACCCTGCTTCCTTCTCCATCCTCAGCCCAGAATAGGTGATTCCCTTCCACCTGACCCTTGTCCCAGAGAAACTACTCTAGCACTCCTAACTTTACCCGTTCCACTAGCTCCTTTCTACACAGACACCAGCAACCAGGGGCAGTTGGGGGAAGAAGAGGATGGGCAAAATCCTCAGAGCTCTGTGAGCTTGAAGAGTCCATCCCTATCTGTCAGAATATATCAGAGTTTTATGGAGAGAGTGCAAAGAAACAGTAAGGTGATGGCCCTGACCCACCCAGACCAGTCAGGATCTTCCAAAGTCTAATTCTTGGTTGGTGCAGGAGAAAAATCCAGGGTCAGGGAAACAGGCCTTGATTATTTGCAGAAACAAGACCATGGCTTTCAACCGGGGCTGTAAGGTAAATTTTAGTGAACGGTGGTGTTGAGCTGAGTCAGCGCTTTCCTAGGGGCCCGGTGGTCTTCTCAATCTGTTCCCTTCTTTTCTGCCATACAGGTTCTAGGCTGCTATTACCCCAGCTCTGAGGAAAGTGTGAGGAGCCTTCTGAAGAGTTTCAGGGCAGAATCAGTGAGGCCTGCTAAGAAATAAGAAAATGGCACAAGCACTTTGGGGCCGAAAGAAATGGTCTGCACGATTGCTTCCTATCTGGAAAGGCCTAGCATCTCCTACTAATACAGCTTTGGCTTCAAGGAGGCCACTGCACAGGTCAGGAATTCATCCTATGCTTCGATAATTAGGCAAGGGCTCTGCACAGAACAGGGGAAAGAGGCTCCGTACAGCCGAGTCAGGAGCCTCAGGTACCACCATTCTGCCCAACTTCAGGAAGAATACAGGAAAACCTTTCTTCATTGTTTAGAAAGAAACAGTTAATGCATGGTAATGGCCAAAAACGCATCAATAATTCCCATAGTTGGGCCCTCTGCCTCTATTAGCAAAAAGCTGGAAATATTTTAAAGCCCAGCCATAGTAAGACGGTCTCAAGTCATTCCTCATCTTGCCTATCATCCTGCTCTTGGTCTCCAAGATATATATATATATATATATATTTAAGATTTATTTTTTATTTCTCCTCCCACCCCCATTCCCCTCATTGTCTGCTCTCTGTTTCCATTTGCCATTCGCTGTGTGTTCTTCTGTGTCTGCTGTATTCTCATTAGGCGGCTCTGGGAACTGATCCTGGGACCAATCCTGGGAACTTCCAGAGTGGGAGACAATTACTCTCTTGTGCCACCTCAGCTCTCCAGTTCTGCTATGTCTTCTTATTTTCTCTCCTCTGTGTCTCTTGTTGCATCACCTTGCTTTGCCAGCTCTCCACATTAGCTGGCACTCCTGCACAGGGTGGTTTTTTCCACATAAGGCAGCGTTCCCACACGGGGTGGCTCTCCTGTGCAGGGCCACATTGCCACATGGGCTGGCACTCCACATCAGCCAGCTCACCTCATGGGCCAGCTTGCCCTCACAGGAGGCCCTGGGCATCAAACCCTGGACCTCCTATATGGTAGACAGGAGCCCAATTGGTTGAGCCACATCCGTTTCTCATCCAAGATATATTAACTGAGTAGATTTGGGTGCAGAGTGGTGTGTGTGGTATGAGGTACCCAGGTATGGAAAAATGGGGGACATATATTTATCCACATAGATAGACATGTATAGATTATCTATGAGGGGCATACAAAAAACTCATGAGGGGTTGCTTCTGGGAAAAGGGACGCAGAACTGAGAGTAGAGATGGAGACTCATGCCCCACTTCCTCCGCCTCCCACACTTTCCCACGTTAACAACATCCTTCATTAGTGTGGTTCATTTGTTACATTTGATGAACGCATATTAAAGCCATTGCTGCTAACTGCGGACTGTAGTTTACATTAGAGTTTACACTTTGTCCTGCACAATTTTATGGGTTATGACAAACCCATAAAATTGGCCTATATCTGTCATTGCAATGCCATGCAGGATAATTCCAACGTCCCCAAAATGCCCCATATTATACCTATTCTTCCCTCTCCCATCCTTCAGAACCTCTGATGGCCACTGCCTTTACATCAATGATATTAATAAAAGTTCTTCCATTGCTAGAATAATAAGTCTACTTTAGTCCACAGATACACTTTCTTAATGTTTGAATTTTCATTATGTTCATATAGTACCTATTCAAAAATATTAAATATTTTTAAGGCCAAAAAAAATCAACACCATTAAGACTAAATAGAAATGTGGAAGGTGTATGGGCCTAACTTGAAGTGAGTATGTCACTACAACATGAACTGGAGTGGGCAGAAGACTGTAAGCATGGTAAACAAAGTCCCGTGAGATTTTCCAGAGTGATTTTCCAAAGTTTTCACTGCAAAGACAAAGAAAATATTTATATATTAACAAATGATAGAAACGTGCGTTTTCCTAAAATTAAGTCATCACATTGTGATTTCGCCTTCGTCTTCTGGGGGCTTCTAGGCCTCAACTCACCCCCAACCTCCTCCTACAGCTTGTCCGGGTGGCGCCGGAATCAGGCCTCAGTGGAGCGGAGTCCCGAAAGAGCCTCGCGTGAGAGCCCACCTCCGGGCCGGAACGCCCGGCCCGGGAGCTCCAGATCCGCAGCGAGAGGCCCCGGGGTCTGGAGGAAAAGCGGTCGGGGGCCTCGCCGCCAGCCTCCCCCGCGCTGCGCCTCTGGAGCCGCCGCCTGGGACCGCTGCCGAGTTAGGCCCGAGTCAGTGCTGGAAGGCGGAGAAGGGCGACCTCACTTCGCCTTTTCTTTCACTTCTTTCGCGGTGTTCTAGAGTAGTTTAAAAGCTAAGGACTTCTTTCTTGAAGTTTCAGTTCCACTCTTCCTCTGTGGAACCATATGGACCTCTTTTGTTTTGTAGGGCATCTCTTTAGTTTCTGTTTCTTCTAAGTTAATTGGTTTGTTTAGGCTTTCTGTCTCTACAAGGGTCAATTTTGTTAAGTTGCTTTTTTTCTAGAAAATTATACATTTAATGTAAATTTTCAAGTACATTAACAAAATTATTTTAAGTCTCTCTTCTGTTTTTTTTTTTCTTTTCTAATTTCATGAATTTGCCTTTCTCTTTTTCTTGATTAGTTTAGCTAGGAATTAATCGATTTTATTTTTTCAAAGAAACAATTTTTGTATATATTTATTAATTTTACCAAGTTTTTATTTTTAAATTCATTTTCTACCTTTATTTTTATTAGTTTCTTCCTTTTGTGGTCTTCTGGTTTAACTTGTTTTTGTTTCTGTTTTTCTCTAGCTTTTTGAGTGCTGTTATTTATTTTTACTTGTTCATTTTTATTGACATAGTTATCGAATGCTATAAATCTTTCTCTGAAGCTTCTTAATTTCCCATGGACTCTGGTCTTATTACTATTTGCAAAAAAATTCTAGAATTTGTTTTGCATTTCCCCTTTTATCCAAGAGTGATTTAATAAAATGTTTTAAGTTTTCCAATTGGAAGAGCTTTTTTGGTTTGTTGTTATTGTTCATTTCTAATTATAATACTTTGTAGCCAGAGAATACTATTTGTATTATTTATTTTCTTAGAAATTTACTTAGAATTTCTTTGTGACCTAAAATGTAAATGTGCCACATCTTTGTGAGTTTTGTGAGTGTTTTACATGCATTTTGGGGGTAAAAAAAGCTTATTTTCTATTATCAAGGTTCAGAGTTTGATATATTTTAATTATGTTTGTCTTCTATGCTTTGCTAATTTCTTGTTCATTTGATCTACCTAAAGTTGAGGCATGTGTTAAAGCCTATTATTAGTGTGGTTCTATTTCTTGTTATACAAAGTGTCATTCTTTATTTCTTTTAATGCTGTTTAGCCCAAATTCTTGAATCATCACAGTTGCAACCTCTGCTTAAATTTTTAAAAAGCTCTTGTACATCTTTGTCCAATCATTTATTTTTAGTCTTCCTGAACCTTTTAGATGTGTTCCTTTTATACAGCATAATGTTGGGTTTTGTTTTGTTAATCAATTTGAAAATCATTTTAATAGGTAAGGAAAGCCCACTTACATTTATTGACCTAATCAATACGTTTGGCCTCAGATCTGCCTACTGTTTTATACTTGTTTGTATTTGTCTTTCACTATGTGATCTGTTTCATTGGCTTGCTCATTTCTCCACCTCCTTTTTTTTCTTTTTTAACATATCTTCTGGAATTTAAGGTTTATATTTTTGTTTTACTGGTTACCTTTATCCGAATACTTTTAAACAATATGTAAAGACTCTCTCTTTTTGCCTATTGTTTATAACATTATAAGCAATATTGAAATTATCTAGTAACCTTTAATTCTCCCTCCCATTTCTCTCCCCTAGCACCTAACTTGAGGCAAAATCCTTTTATTCCTAGTTAATATCTGTATAGGACAGTTAGAAAGTTGATTCTACTTCTCACATAGTCTCCCTATTCTCTCTATATTGTTTGATATTTGAACTATATATACAGGATTTCCAAGAAATTTGGAAACATAGATACAAAATAATGGTTAATTGACATTGTATTTCAACACATGGTAAAATAGTACTTATTTTTAGTCTTGACCACTGTATATTGTCAAACACAGCCATTACATCCTGTCCTTCTCCATTACAACAATCATAGTTATGCAATTAAATATAAATTTATCACCATCAGTCCTTCTGTTGATGTGCCTTCAGTCATTTTGGTTGTCTAAAACTTGTTCTTTTTCCAGATTACTCAGGAAGGGCTCTTATCAAGAATATTCTTTAAAAAAAAAAATTCTTTCGAGGTGTATGGGAGGGAGATTATTAGCAGTCTCCACTAGAGGGAGCCCCAGGAAAGAAAACTGGATCCAAAACCGTAATCTAGAGAAAAGTTCTGAAAATATAGCTTTTGCATTTGTAGCCATCCACTCTTGATTGCTCACTATATCCTATTACGAAATCTACAAAAGGGGGTATGAATAGCTCAAAGGCGGGCCAGCTGCCTGCTTGGATAAAATCCTGTTAGTCTAGGAAAAGGAGCAAAAGTCTGGTCTCCAAGACAATAGTGAGGCAGCATGCAGGATATTTTGGAGCTATTCTAAAGAAACCTTAGAAAGCTAATGGCAGGATTAAAGACGATGATTCAGGAAGTCAAACTGTGTAATAGATGAGATGGCCAAAGTTTTACTAAGCCCTTAACAAGGGAAGTGGACTTGGCCCAGTGGTTAGGGTGTCTGCCTACCACATGGGAGGTCCACAGTTCAAACCCCAGGCCTCCTTGACCCGTGTGGAGCTGGCCCATGAGCAGTGCTGATGCACGCAAGGAGTGCCCTGCCACGCAGGGGCGTCCCCCATGTAGGGGAGCTGCACACGCAAGGAGTGCGCCCCATAAGGAGAGCTGCCCAGCGTGAAAGAAAGTGCAGCCTGCCCAGGAATGGGGCCAGACACACACACACGGAGAGCTGACACAACAAGATGATGCAGCAAAAAGAGAAAAACACAGATTCCCGGTGCCTCTGATGAGGATAGAAGTGGTCACAGAAGAACACACAGCGAATGGACACACAGAGCAGACAACTTGGCAGGAGGGGAGAGAAATAAAAAATAAATCTTAACAAAAAAAAAGTTAACGAGTCTTCTGAGAAAAAGTTAACGAGTCTTCTGATTTTAAAAATTGCCATGGGAAGGAAAATACATAAAATTTGAATTGCTAACTTTTTACTATTATAAATGAGAAAGCACTAGATAAGGCAGTTTTCCTAAAATGCAAATTTTTGAGGAAGAAGTTGCTGTGAATCCCTTTAATATTTTGGAAGGGGTTTTAGATGAAAGCAAGCATCTTGGAGATTTAATCAATCTAGCAAAGGCTTCAAGATGTGCCAGAGAACTCTGATACAAGGCTGGAGGGAGTGTAACCTCTGTGGAAGGTAATATGGCAATATCTATCAAAACATACATGCCCTTTGACTTCACAATTTCATTTCTAGAAATTTATCATACAAATATATTCACATGTAAAATGACAGGTGTAAAAATTTATTCACTGCAGAATTACTGTAATAGCAAGTTTGGAAGCAAACTAAATGTTCAAAAATAGAGAACTGATTGAATTATAATATATCATCAATGTAATAGTTACATATATAAAAAAGCTCTTTATGTATTACATATATTAAAAAGCTCCTTATGTATTAATATGTAATAATATCCAGAGTATATATTTTTATTTAAAAAATTAAGTAGGATGATATATTATAATTTGTATAAAAAGATAATTGTGGAGGATAAAATATCCATTCTTATTAATTATATTTCTTATATAGCTATAAAACCTTGAGAAAACTACACAAAAACGGCTAAAGTGTTGTGTGAAAAAGCATTATATTTATTTTTAAAAAGCCATAGGTTCAAAGCAAAACCAGGAAACTATCTTTTATTCTCTCTTTCCACTTAAACTGACATGCATTCTTTTTGTTCATTCCAATCTCTCCTATTATATTTAGACTCTTTTGTTGCAAGAAAGGTACAAGCCCCACCAGGTTATTTTAGGACAGGGATTCTCAACTAGGGAGAAAGTCCTGTTGGCTGGCTTGCAGAGAAATAAAAATAAAGCACTGCGGTGAAAAATGGACATGAAGGAGAGGGGGAAAAAAACCAAACAACATACCACCTTTCTTTCTGATCATGGGCTATTTCCACATTCTAGTACCCTGTGAAAACCACCTACCTATATTTCCTACCTTTGGAATTTGTTAAATACTCCTATAACTTTATATACATTCCTTCTTTTTTGTTTAAGGTAATATGAATGGGTACTTCCTCTTACTGGGTAGTCTTAAGCCAATAATAATGGCTAAAAGTATTGAGCACTTGCTGTTTACATAAATTTAATGCTCAAGACTAAGATTATCTCCATTTGACATATAAAGGCACTAAGGCCTAGAAAGATTAAGTAACTTGTCTGAGGTCACACATTCAGGCAGAGCGAGAACTGAAACCCAGGCAATCTAACTTGGGTGCTTTGTGGCTCCTAGTTTCTAACACTGTCCAGTGGTTATCCTCACGTAGGTCCAGCTCATACAATACCTTAGCTACAAGGTAAACTTATTCTTCAATAGCAGATGATCTCAATCCAAATAAAAAATTTCCTAATGGTCTAATTTCAGGTATCAGAGAACTGAAAAGAAGGACAAAAAGATCTTAAGGTATATTTTGAGGGTGGGTTCTTTATTAGCCCATTTATTCCAACTTTGAAAGAATTAAATCTGGTCCTGATAAAAGACCATCAGCTCTATCTGAAGTTAAACAGTTTATCTGAAAAAAGGCTAAAATTCAATACAAATTTACTAGAAGCCTGAAACTGCCTTTTTATTTTTTATATTACAATTTCCTTGTATTTGTGTTTTTTTTTTAAATGAAAAGGTAAATTCACAGCGTGAAAAAATTTAACTGGAAGAATTCACATATAACCTAGTAAGGACTGCACCTTAGATTTTAAGTGAGAGAGAGACAAGTAGCCTAAAACGGTCATTCCTCTCCCCAGAAGGATAAGAGGATCCCGGAAAAGACTCCAATGTATTAGGGAATATGATAAAGATGGCATTTCAAATCAGTGGGGAAAATATGGCTTATTCAATAAATGGTGCCAAGACAACTAGTTAGTCACTTGGAGGCTGACTTCAGCCTGTTCACCAAAATAAATTCCAACTAAAACAAAAATTAAATATAAAAACTGCAACCATGGGTGAATTATATTTTAAATATTGGAATTTTTAAAAAGCAATTCAAAGAATAACAAGATTCAGAAACAAAGATTAATAAAGTTGACAGCATAAATATTAAAAATATCTTCATGGCAAAAACAAAAAACCCAAAAACAAAACTAAATGATAAAAAAATGACAAGCTGGGGGGAAATGCTTGCAGCATTATTTGACAAAGGGTTAATTTCCTTACTATAGAGTTCAAAAAGATCAATAAAAATGACCAATATAATAAATGCCAAAATTCATGGAAGGCCATGGTGGGAGGGAGATTAAAGGCTTAAAAACATGAAAAAAAAAACTCATAATTAAAGAAATGCTAGTTTATGTAGTCTTTTTTTAAAGGAGATATTGGGGATTGAACCCCCCCCCCCGACCTTGGACATGTTAAACAGGTGCTCAACCACTGAGCTATACCCATCCCCAGAAGTGCAAATTTAAAACACTGATTCACCATGTTTCACCTAGATCTTGAGAGGAAATATAATGTAATCACATTACTTGGGATTAAATCCTGGTTCTCTAGTCCTTATTGTGCATGCCCACGTCCTTTCTACTCCATGGCTCTCTCATCTTCCCTGCTCCATCTCCCTACACTAGTTCCTGATTCTACCTCATTACAAACAACACTAAGTACCTGTGTTCTTAGTACCACGCTGCCAGAGTGTGCAGAGGAAACAGGAATCATTTAAGGACCAAGGACAGATTTGAGTCAATCTCTTTCTAAACATTATTCCTTTGTTATTTTGCCTGAGAAAACAAAGAAGTGGGCCCTATAAACAGGGTCTCTCTTACCAATATATTAAGTACCTACTAGGCTGACATTCTAGGCAATTTATTCACTTTATCCCACTTACCCTGTAAAGCTTGGATTCTTAAGCAGGGGTCCATGGACCCCTAAAGATTTCAGGGGGTCCGTGAGTTTGAGCTGAAAAAAAATCAACTTATTATCATTATATTGTCTTACCTCTAACTGCACTCTAGCATTTCCTTCACTTATGAATGTATGCAATAAATAAATTACCGTAGAATTCATTTTACCTGACTGGCAAAGGGGTTCGTGGAACAAAAAAGATTAAGAACCCCTGCTATAAAGGCAGGTTCTATTATCTCCACAATACGAGCAACAGAAATTTAGTGAAGGGAAGTCAGTTGCTTAATGTCATACAGTTGTATGCTCTAGAAAAATAACTCAAATTTTAGCGCCTGGCTCTAAAGTTGGGGTACCTTTTACCGCTTCCCAATGAACACAGCTGTTGGGTTTCCATCATTTGTAAAAATGGTTCAATGCCCTGGTCAAAGACAATCTGAAAGTTCTAAAGCCAGGGGGAAAAAAGAGGGCCACGATTCAGCTAATTTTCTCATTCTTACTTTCTCCCTCACCTCTCTAAAATGAAAATGAACTTAAGTCTCAGGCAGAAAGGATCTGGGCAGTGTCAGACAAGGAAGTAAACAAATGAAAGGAAAGGCAGCCTGCTGATTGGGAGGTAGCCCTGGAATGCTGGCCTTCTGAAGTTGCCAGGCAACGAGTGTAAACAGCAGAAGTGGCAAGATCATGGCCACTAACTACAGCGCCAACCAGGTAAGTTCTCTTTCTCCATGTCTCCTTTGTTTAATTTTGCCTTCCAGATTCTATCTTTGGACTCACCCCTCCCATACGATTCTGACCACTGAATAGATGGCTGAGTACAGGGTATGGAAGTATTTCATCTCCTCAGGATAGGGAGGGCTCAGAGACAAGCAAAAGGCATCTTGGTTGAGTTTGTAGGCTCTAGACCAGGGATCTGCAAATTTTTTCTGTAAAGGGCCAGAAACTAAATATTTTAGGCTTTGAGGCCCAAGTGATAAACTCAAAGATAACATGTAGATACTTAATAAAATAATTGAGTGCAATTTTTTTGTACTATAGGACTTTAATGAAAAGAATGGAATTCTTCAGGGAAGAAAACAAGTCACTTAATTGAGTTCAAAGTTAGTATTCCATTTCATCAGTTCAATTACAAATATTCATCTATAAAAACTATTATTAGCTTGTGGGCCGTCCAAAAACAGGCAGCAGGAGGGCTATGGCCCATAGAACATAGTTTGCTGACCCCTGGTCTAGATGAGCTCTGTCCAATAAAAAGATAATGCCAGCCGCAAATGTAATTTTTAATTTTCTAGCAGCCACATGAAAAAAAAATTAATAATATACTGAATTTTACCCATTATATTTAAAACATTATTTTAACATGTCAGCAATATTTAGAAGTTATATTTGTGGTGATGAATGTACAACACTATGATTATACTAAAAGCCACTGATTGTATACTTTGGGTAGTTTGTATGGTATGTGAATATATCTCAATAAAACTGCTTTTAAAAAAATTGCCACAGCCACCTCAACCTTCAGCAACCACCACCCTGAGCAGTCAGCAGCCGTCAACGTTAGGCAAGACCCTCCACTAGCAAAAAGATTACAACCAGCTGAAGGCTCAGATGATGATTACCATTTGTTTGCAACACAGTATTTTAATTTTTTTAAAGTTATATATTAGATATTTTATATCTCTTTTCTTTTTGTATTAAGTCTTCAAACTCCAGTGCACCTCAATTCACACTAATCACAGTTCAAATGCTTGACAGTCACATGTGGCTAAAGGCCAGTCACATGTGGTGGTTAAAGGTCACTGTACTGGACAGCATCTATCTAAACCAAATTACATCCATTCTAAAGCTTATATAGTTTATAGTTTAAAGCCAAGCAGGACTGTTAAGCCTTTGGTCTTCAAATCTAAACCCTGTGCCCAGTCCTTATTTCTTGGGCTTGGGGCTTTTGAGCCTCATAAGGATTCTCATCTTTCTTTCCACAGTATGAAAAAGCTTTCTCACCCAAGTATCTGCAGAACTGGTCTCCTGCCAAGCCAACGAAAGAGGTAGGACAAATTCAATGCACCCACAAGGCCAGTTTCTAGTTCTTTGTAACATGTTCTCTATAGTTCCCTGGAATCTAGTTCCTTTTAGCCTTCTCTAAACTCCCCTACTATTTCCCATACTTCCTTAATTTCAAGCCCCTCCTACTTTTTTACTCCATTTTCACAAGCAGTTCTTTCTCCTGTCTTTACACCAGAGTATCTCTTCTCATGAAGGTTACACTCAGATTATTGCCAATGACCGTGGTCACCTGCTGCCTTCAGTGCCCCGCTCCAAGGTGAGATATCCATCTCCACTGCCATTACAACAGGTTAAGAATTGAAGCATAGAACTGAGGAAAAGAGAGATTTGCAATCTCTCACAGACACTATCTGGAAAACCAAAGTTCAATATAATTTATGCTGTGACATGAGTTATCCCAATCTTCCAGTCAGTTTATCGAGTAGGACAGAGTTGTGAATTGATGAAATGTCCTCTATGAAAAGAATGCCCACAGGTGATGATATCTAATGCTGTGGGTACTCCTTTGCCAAACTTACCCTAAGGATGTAGAATTTAAGCAGGCAGAGGGACGGGTATAAAAAACTTCAGGTAACCTAAATGAGGCAGGGGAAGAAGAGTGAGGAGATTGTGCTGTCAGGCTTGTTTCATTACCATCACTCCAAAAGGTAAAGGATGGAAATAAGATGAAGAGAGGGTCTGCCAATAGGTCAGTTATTGGGAGTGAGAAGCTCTGCTAAGGAGCCCTTTTCCTTTTAGGCAAATCCTTGGGGTTCCTTCATGGGCACCTGGCAAATGCCTCTGAAGATACCCCCTGCTCGGGTGACCCTGACCTCCCGTACAACTGCTGGTGCTGCGTCACTCACCAAATGGATACAGAAAAATCCTGATTTACTCAAGGCTTCCAATGGACTCCACCCTGAAATCTTAGGCAAGGTATCTATCTCTTCCTTCCATTTAACCCCAAACCCTACGGTTTCAATCTTTTCAACATCAAAATTGCCTATTATTATACTACCACTCCCCAGAAGAGGGCCCTCTAACCAACTGTGTCTAATGCTGGCTAGTCCCTGATCACCCTCTGAAACCTGAAGAGACAAGCTAAGCACATCTTACACCTAAGAGGAGGTTAGGTGAATCAAAATTGAACTCTTATTTGAAATCTGACCTTTGGCCCTTGGATATGTGGAGAAAGGGAATCAGAATTCTGAAATACATTGGGAATGATCTGTGCCTGAGCAGAAACATGATTGTCTCTTCCCTCCACTCCCAACAGCCCCATGATCCAGACAATCAGAAGAAACTTGGGAAGAAGTCTGCCACAAAGACTGTACAACAAGCACCAAGTCCAACCTTAATTCCAAACTCCCCAGCCAAAACCCTCAGTTCTCCAGATGCACCTCAAAGTGCACACCCTTCTGCAGGTCACACTCCAGGTCCCCAAAGCCTAACCAACTCTCCTAAAAGCCCACCTGGAAGCCCATGTGTGCAAGAAAACTTGGTAGGTCCTCATCTAACAGAGATCCAGAAATGCGAACCAGGAACTCCAGAAGGGACTAAGGGGCCAAACTGAGAAAACCTATATAGTAATTGAGTAAAATAAACAAAACCTCCATCAGGAATGTGGAACAGAGAAATTAAAGGGTGGGTGTAAAGGCAAGTTTGGAAAATAAACATCATTTGTTGAATCTTCTATTGATCCTGATTTTCTCTGCTGCTTATGGCTGCCTCCTATAATCCATAAATAACTAGGAGGAGGAAGGTTGGGGCAGTAGAGTAGGGAAAAAAGCATGGGGTAGAACATGTTTCCATAAGGTTTGAGTCCATTATACTCCAGAAATGACCAAGAGAAAGTTGGTATGAATCACAGCAGAAGAGCAGAACCTTAAAAACCATCCCCCCAATCCCTTCATTTTTCATCCTGGGATTGGACTCCAACATTGAAGTTTCCCATATTTTAGGATATCTGTAACCAAACTCAGGGATAAGAAGTGACCTTGGAAATGGAAAGCATGCACAATGACAATTTCAAAGTCAGCAATGTAATTGTTTAGTACAGTATGTCCATGTGTGTTTGGAAAAGGGGGGGAGGCAAAGGTGGGAAAAGCCAAAGTAGAAGACACTATCCTTGTCTACAAAGACTTCATATCTAATCAATGACAGAACATACGCGGAAAACAAATTAGAAAGATTTACAAAAGCAAAACTCAAGCAAAAATACCAATATAGTCTGAAAACTGAACATAAAGAAGTGATTGGAGGAAAAGGAAGAAAAACAAAGTAAGATGGTAAGATGGTAAGTAGGGAATTTATGGTAGTATGACAAACATGAAGAATACTCTACCTCCATACACTTATTTTTTTTAAGATTTTTTATTTCTCTCCACTCCACTCCCTCATTGTTTGCATTTGCTGTGTCTCTCTGTTGTGAGCTGTCTTCTTTTTAGGAGGCACCAGGAACCAAATCTGGGACATCTGATGTGGGAGGGAGGCACCCAATTGCTTGAGCTACCTCCATTCCCTGCTTTGCTGAGTCTCTCATTATGTTTTCCTCATGTCTCTTGTTATGTCATCTTGTTGTCAGCTCACTGTCTTGCTTCTCCTCTTCAGGAGGTACTGGAAATCGAACTTGTGGCCTCCCATGTGGTAGGCAGGAGCCCAGTTGCCTGAGCCACATCTACTTCCCATGATACGCTTTCAGTCACCTGAATGTTAAGAAGCCACCAAAAGAGCCACGAAGATAAAATTCCTATTCATTTCCCAGTACCCAACATCTGTTTGTCTTTGGTCCCATTCTTCATCTTTCTGGTACTGGCTGTTAAATTTTATCCCCTTGCCAAATTTTTCCCAATCCCTGTGCCAAAGCGTTCCCTTATGAACCCTTGTCCTTCACTCCAAGGACAGAAGTACAGAGAACAGCTGGTTTAAGTTGGAGGTGGGCTATAATAAATTCCCATGACCAGTTTAGCAAAAAGGGAGAAGAAAACACTACTGAAAACCAAAGACTAGTAGGGAGCTGGGATGAAGACTGTTGAGGCAGCAGGTCCCCACTGTCTTAAGTAAAGTTTTCTCTCCAACGATACAAGTTACTGTCATTGTTATTCCTACCCAACCAGGGGTTTAATTGGACAGTTAACAAGTCAGCATGATGGACAAGACTATCTGTTACCCTGTTTCCAAGACTATACATACAGACAGCATTCCTGCCTGGCCTGTGTGGATTATAAAAGTAGACAGTTTCCTCATCCAACTATAAAGTTTTGTCAGGTTTTCAACCATCTCTTTCTTTCCAAATCTATTAATACATTCTAGCTTACTCCTTAGCTTTTGCTGTCACTGGTCCCCTGCCTCCCTCACTGGTCCATTATTTGATGACAGTTATACCACAAGGCTGCTGGTAATCAGTCTTGAATGGGATTTTGGAGTCAGTAATAACCCCAAAGCTCTCTGCATGCTTAACTTCCTTTCTTGGTCCCTTCCCTATCTGAGGCTTCTGTGTGATATTTAAATCTCTGGCTACTTGGGTTTGATTCCCTGAAAATTTTCCCAGTGGTCAGTTGCAGGACAAGCTGTTTTCCTCCTGGGAAAGGTCAGAATATGGGGTGTAAATGCGCAACGGCAGAGGGAGAGGGAGGATATTGGAGAATTGGATATTCTCCCAGCTCATTTAGAGTTCAAGGAGAGTCAAAGACAAAATGAGTATTTTAATTCAGTTTCTGAAAAAGATGTCACTTGAACTTAGATCAGAAAACATGGCATTAAGAGGTTTGTTTTTCCAGAAATGCAAGGAAAAGAAATAACCCTTAATAAATTGAATGATAACTTTCTGGATCTTCCTCTTGTATCAAAGGCTGTATGTCCTCTCCCCAAAGCACCTGCTCCAAGAGCCAGCTCACTCTCTTTATCTCCCTCTAGCTGGGACAAGCTAATTTTCTCCCACCCCCATCTCTCTTCTTTCAGTCACACTGTGTGGGTGCTAAGGACCCTGGACTCTTACCAATGAACAGAATTGTCCTTCAAGCCAGCAACCCACAGACAGTGGCACCCAAAGCCCCACCCCCAGTCTCCAGGGCAGAGGCCACAGAACTGGCATTGTTTCCAGTGTCTCAGGAAGAAGCTAAATGCTGACCCTCAGCACAAAAAAGGCCCAATAAGGAGGGCGAATAAGGGCTCCTAGACCCAGAGTAGGCTCTAAGCTAAGGGCAGGAAAAGGGAGTTTTGCAACCATTTCATCTTTAGAAACAAGGGACTGGACTCTTAGACAATTATGGTTCTGTAAGGTACTTTATTATTACTGAGTTCCAAGGGCATCTGTGAACAGAAAAGAGTCAAAGAAATCAGGACATCTTTGCCCTGACTGGAGATAACAGTGACAAACAAAAAAATATCAATGTAATAATTTGTAGGAAGATAATTTTGAGAATCTCATCTCTTTACATGGCTGCCAGCCCTGCAGAAGATAACACAGTGAGAATCAAGACAACCACTCCAGACTGGTATAGCTGAGGAATCTTCATGCCTTTTCCTAGGTCCCACGACTGTAGAAAAAGAAAAAGAAAAATTTCAGCAATCAAGATCTTAGTGGCTCTCATAGCTCCTTTTTCAGAAAAGAACTCTACCTAGTTAAACAGGTAACTCCTCTCAGCATGATTCTGGAGAAAAGCACTTCTACTTTTACCTTTGCCCTTCTCAAAAACCAACCACAGGGTATCTACATCCATTATCCCAATAACAGAAAAGGCATCCTCAATTCCTATATACAGTCTTCCAGACTGAAGAGATAAAACATTCACGACAATACACCCAGACCAATGTTTCCCAAGTGTGTTCCTCTAAAAACTAGTTCCTCACAATATTGAAAGGCATTTACATGGGGGAAAAAGTTCAGTGGTCACATAAATTTGGTAAACACTTAATTGTAAGACTTCTCAGACAATTTACTTTATTAATATGCACTGTGAATATCTAAAAGGGGACTATAATATGCATGATTTCCTTGATAAAGTCAATCACAGAATCCTTTTCTATCAGAAGGCTAGTATTCTAATGAATACTCTTTGGAATCTAGAGCACTATTTCTTAATAGTGACCCTAGTAGGCTATATCTTAAATTGGAACTCAATTTTTTATATATATATATATATAATGACGGTTCATAAAACAATATAAACATTTTAGCATTATTATGTGTGCTGCACTCTGTATTTTCTATTTAATCTCTTTTGTTGTTGTTGGTAACAACCCACTAAATTGATTTTCTACCTATTTGGTCAAACCCTACAATTTAAAAAATCTCCTAGGGCAAAAGTGGGGTCTTTGGGTTCCATACACATGGCCACCCCAACGCATACATACTGACACTAACAGAAAAACTGACTAAATTAGGAATCACTTCAGAGAAAAGTTGGAGAGAGTCCAGGAAACAAGTCAAGATGAGGCAATGCCCCCACCTCAATCCCCAATAGCTTCTATCTAGATCAAATTAGGAGTTAAGCAGATTCTACAAATTACTGGTTTGTTCATAAAGGCATGGAAAATATGCATCGTATTGGGTAGTATGGTGGTCAGGGGATACTCTCTAGAATGCCACAGACCCTATGGCTTCCTACTCTCTTACATCAATCCCACTCTCCATCCTCTCATTAAGATCTTTTGGCAAGGCAATTATCAAGCTCAGAGGTCATCAACTAGGACTGTCACAAGAAACAAACTAAAATTCTGACCCACACTGAGAGCCAGTTAATTGCCAGAAATAAAAATAAAAGCAAATTGAAGAGTTTAAGAAAAGCCTTTAGGGTCTTCTCTTCTCTCAATAAAAAAATTACCATTATAGGCAGAATCAGGGCAGAAAAGGCTTAACTGCATTTTGGAATTTTATAAAAACTTCTCCCCTACTCTCCCCCCCCCCCCCCCCCCATTTTAAGACAAAAGAATATTCCACCTGAACCAGGAAGTGAACAGAGGAAGCTGATCATCAGCTGATTTTCATTAGAGAGCTTTGTTTGGTGGAATAACAAGTCATTAATGGAAATGCCCTGCCAAGTCTCCAAGCCCTCCCCACTCAGGGAAGTAAAAAGACATTTTAAATAAGGCTTAATACTGCCCCAGGGAACAGTTGATAGATACACTTAATTAAATAAGTCATTTAGTCTCTTACTTTTCTGATTCTATCAAACTGGCTATTGGACTAGATTGAAATTCAGAAAGTGTTTATTTCTAGGCTCTGATATGAAAATTATAAAGGTCAAATTAAAGCAAAAGCATCCATTAACGCATGGCTCAAATTTGCAGATTATAGACAACCAAATAGAATGGAAATTATAATCGTTTACTTAGGGAGGAAGCAAGACTTGGGAAAGGGAGACCACAAAATATAAAATCTTAAAATACTGGAGGAGGGACTAATGTCAAACCTTGGTCAGGTTTGATTAAGCTTTAATTCCTTTAGAGACACCAGTTTTGGACAGACCCCCAAGGTCACATAGGTGGCAACACTAACAGTTTTCAGGCCTCTGAACCCAGTATTATAACCTGGGATCCAAGGTATTCAGTTTTTGTTAAAATGGACTCCAGTGTCTCTTAATAGCTCAACAAACAAACAAAAAAGGGTTAACAGTTCAATGTGAAGATAACAAAAAATAATATATTTGCCTCCAACCAGACTTGTCACTGTGGGTTGTAAGAAATGTTAGACTGAATGAAAGCAGCAACCAGGTTTATCTAGTTCATAACTGAATCTCTAGTTTCTACAATAATGCCTAACATATCATAGGTGCTAATTAATAACTGCCTAATATATATGCTTTCTATACCAGATTATGATCTGGCTTCAGGGGTCTCTTTTAGTAACATCTCTCTTAAAACTGGAAGAGTTCATATTGAGACCCCACAAGCATTTGACAAAGACTGCTCAACTATACCACCAGCAATGCTGCCCAAGAAGGCACAGAGGCCTTGTTCATCTTTCCCCTAGAGGGCCTTGAAAAGGCCAGCACAACTAACCTTAAGAACAGCACTAAATCCAGACAGTGAAAGAGAGAATCCTCCCAGCCTCCCTACTCCCTTCACCCAGAAAATCTTCAAGTCCACTATTAACTCACCAAGTGTCGGATTCCATTCAAGGCGTGATATGTGAGAGGAAAGGCAAGCAAAAACTTAGCTGTGTAGATCAGTGCTGGTCCCAGACTCAGGGACTTCACAAGTTCCAAATAAGACTCAAAGTTCCCAGGGAGAATCAGGGCTGACAAGCCAAAAAGAGTGAAACCTGAGGAGAAAACCAAGAAGCCTATCACAGGTGCCCACTAGTTACAAATAATATAGTGTATAAAAGTGAGTTCTACAACAGCTCTTGACACTTCATACAATTCTAACCCATTCTGAAATGGGAAAGTTTTAAACTAACACTCAAGTTTGTGGTGGGAAATAGGCTATTTGGGACCTGACCCTCATCTCTTAAATATGCCATGTGTTTTAGCACATTATTCCTCCTCTAACATCTTTCTCTATAAAAATCCTCATCTGCCACATTACAGGGTCACCCTGTGGCTCTATCTACATCATTATCTCAGTAAGAAATCTACATCATTATCTTAGTAAGAAGAGTAAAAGCAGTATATTCAGTGCAGAGAAAAGAAGACTGAGACAAAAATTTTTTTACTTTTATTTTTTTATCAAATTGTCTTTTTTTAGGTACATAGATCACAAAAAGATGTTACATTAAAAAATACAAGAGGTTACCTCATACCCCACCCCCCACCCCCATAAGACAAAATTTTTAATCATTCAAATCACTACCATACAAAAATTAACTCAAAATGGGTCATAGATCTATTTTAAGAGTGAAAATTATAAAACTTTTAGATGAACACATAAGATTAAATCTTTGTGATATTGGATTAGGCAATAGTTTCTTCGATATGACACCAAAACCACAAATGACAAAAGAAAAAAATTAAGACTTCATCAAAATTAAAGCCTTTTGTGCTGTACACAATACTATAAAAAAAGTAAAATTACAACCCACAGAATGAGAGAAAATATTTCCAAATCATATATCTGATAAGGAACTTGTATTCAGAAGAACTCTTAAGACTCAACAATAAAAAGACAATCCAATTAAAAAATGAAACAAGAGATCTGAATAGGCATTTCTCCAAAGATGATATATAAATGGCCAACAAGCACATGAAAAGATGCTCAATATCACTAGCCATTAGGGAAATGCAAATCAAAACCATGAGATAACACTCTGCACCTCTAGCATGGCTACAAATAAGACAGACAATACCAAGCCAAGGGTTGGCAAGAATGTAGAGAAATTGGAGCCCTCACACATTGCTGGTGGGATTGTAAAATGGTGCAGCTATTTTGGAAAACAGTATGGCAGTCCCAAAGGCTAAACAGAATTACTCTATGATGCTGCAATTCTATTCTTAGATACGTATCGAAGAAAAGTGAAAACATACATCCATACAAAAACTTGTACACTATTCATAATAATTAAAAAGTAGGGAAAAAAAAGTAGAAATAATCCAAATGTCCATTAATTGATGAATAGATAAATAAAATGTGGTATATCCAGACGATGGAACATTATTTGGCAATAAAAAGAAATGAACACCTGATACCTGCTATAACACAGATAAATTTTGAAAACATTAATAGAAAGAAGACAGTCACAAATAACCACATATAGTATGATTCAACATATATGAAATGTCTAGAAGAGGCAAGTCTATAAAGAAAAAAAATAGATTATTGGTTACCTAGGGCTTGAGGAAGGCTGGGAGAAATGCAGAGTGACTGCAAATGGGCACAGGGTTTCTTTTCGGGGTGATAAAAATGTTCTAAAATTGATTGTGGTGATGGCTGAAAAACTCTGAATATATTAACAAACACTGAATTTATATTTGTTAAGTGGGTAAAATGCATGGTATGTGAATCATAGCTTATTAAAGCTGTTAAAAAAATAATCTCCACCACAGTAACTGTAACCTAGTTTCTATCCCTTCATATTTCATCAGTAACTGTGACTTACAGAGTAGAGTAACAAAGCATGCTTGCTGAAATTATACAGAATTATTTTAACAAGCATTTATTCTCTACTTCCACTCAAGTCAGAAAAGTGTCTAAAAAACACCAGAAGTTATGTAATAAAGAGAGTAAGGTTACTGAGATGATTATGCAAAATCTTTCCAAGAATATTCTGAAGAACATGAAACATTTATAGCAGTTGGAGATGGAAAACAGGATGCAAAATGTGTAACTTATAGAGGTCCATTCTAATTCTAATGCTGCCAAATGCAGCAAACATGTACTCTTTTCTTTCTTTCTCATTTATTGAAAGCATACTGTCTTCGTTTGCTAGGGCTGCCATAATAAAGTACAAACTGGGTTTAAAACAACAAAAATTTATTGGTCCCCAGTTCTGGAGGCTAAAAGTCCAAAAACAAGGTGTTGGCAGGGCCATTATTTCTCTCAAGTCTGTAGGTTCTAGCAGTGGCTTGTTAGAAATCCATAGAGTTCTCTGGTTTGTGGTATAACTCAACCTCTGCCTCGATCATCTCCCTCTCCCTGTGTCCAATTTTCTTTTCTAATAACACCACCAGTCATTTTGGATTAGAATCCACCCTAATCCAGTTTGACCTCATTTTAACTAACAACCTCTTCAAAGACCCTTTTTTCCAAATAGGATCACATCCACAGGACAGTGGATCAAGACTCGAACATCTTTATATGCCCTTCCGATATGAAATACATTCACCCACAATCCAACATCTCCAAAACCTTAAGTCACTTGACACCAAACCTAAGCCCAAAATTTCACCTAAATCAGTACACAAATGGTCCAAACTTGGGCATTCCTTTCCACCTGTGGACCTGTGAAATCTAGAAAATAAGTTATCTGCTCCCGAAATAGAGTCATCAGACAGGTACTAGATAGACATTTATTTCTTCCAAAAGGGAAAAATTGGAAGGAAAAGGGTTACAGGTCTAAAGCAAATCAGCAACCCAGCAGGGCAAATTCCATTAAATACCAAGGCCTGAGAATAATCTTCTAGTGGCTCAATGTTCTGTCCTCCAGGACCGCTGGGGTGGCTCCTCTTTCAGAACACTGGGGCCTAGCAACATCCTTTCCAAACACAAAGGAAGAGACCTTGCCCTCTCCAAAACAAAGAGTGATGGCCCCAATCTTGACCCAAAGAGGTCTGTTCCACCTACACATTTCTAACCACAGCTCTATCCTTGGAGCCATCCTTTATTCATTTCATGCCATCTCTGTCCCTTTAAGTCCAGGCTGGCAGTGCTTCTGCTGATATAAAATTCATAAAAATCCTGTTGGTATTCCAGGCAATACAAGGGGTTCTAGGGTATTAGATAAGGTCCTCCACATGTCTTTCCTGGATGGTTCCATCTCGATTCCCAGCTTCTTCTGAAATGGGATCCATCTCTTCAGCAAATGTTTGTTCAGCCACACCCTTGACCCTGTTTCCAGAGCATGTTATCTGGATAGGCTTAGGGTTTTCCAAATAATCTACTGCTGGTTCCTTTTTGCTTAAGAGTTCATATTTTCAATTTATCTCATTCCTCTCATTTTATTAAAAGCAGCAAGGAGAAACAAGGCTGCACCTTTCACTTTGCTTGGAAATCTCCTCAGCTAATTATCCAAGTTCAACCTTGACAAATTCTGCCTTCCACTCTATATCAAAATGCAGTTCCCCCAAATTCTCTGCCACTTTATAACAAGGACTGCCTTTCCTCCAGTTTCCAACAACACTTTCATCGCTTCCTTCTAAGGCCTCACCAGAAACATTTCTTTTTTTTTTTTTACATTAAATAGCTATGCTTTTACTCTTAAATGCCTTCAAATTCTTCCAGCATCTACCCATTATCCAATCCCAAAGCCACTTCCACATTTTAGGTATTTGTTACAGTAGCAACCCACTTCCCAGTACCAAATTTGTATTATTCTTTATTGGGTGAAAATAGTAGTAGTTTGTATCACAGAGGGTGAGGAAAAACATTTAAAGTAGCTCCCCAAAGTAGCTAATGTGGACAACAAGGGAGTAAAACCCAAACTGAAGTTAGGGTTCCCTTTTGAGAATGAAATTGAGAAAACGCAAAAAGTAATGAATGATAACAGGTATCTGTAAAAATGACATTAAAGATGAGTTTATCTATTAATAAAAAGCATCCAGGGAAGCAGATTTGGCTCAACAGACAGAGCGTCCGCCTACCACATGGGAGGCCTCCTGACCCATATGATGAGCTAGCCCACATGCAGTGCTGATGCGTTCAAGGAGTGCCGTGCCACGCAGGGGTGTCCCCTGCGTAGGGGAGCCCCACGCACAAGGAGTGCACCCCATAAGGAGAGTCACCCAGCGTGAAAAAAGCACAGCCTGTCCAGGAATGGTGCTGCACACACAGAGAGCTGATGCAGCAAGATGCGCAACAAGAGACACAGATTCCTGGTGCTGCTGACAAGAATATAAGCACACACAGAAGAACACACAGCAAATGGACATAGAGAGCAGACAACTGTGGGAGGGCAGAGAAGGGGAGAGAAATAAAAAAAAATAAGTCTTTATAAAAAAAGAACTGAAGAAAAAAAAAAAAGCATCCAAAACCCTTCAAGGAAATCTGTGTGAACTCAAAATGACATGCTTGGAAGTGTTAATTTTAACCAAGAAAGCTTATATCTACTATACTGTATTATTCTCTTAAAATAAAATGCAACATGTTAACACGAGGAGGTTGATCTGTATAATACCTATAAAAAGTAGGTCCACCAAGAAAAATTAGGTATTATGTGTATTAGTCAGCCAAAGGGTGCTGATGCAAGGTACCAGAAATCTGTTGGCTTTTATAAAGGGTATTTATTTGGGGTAAAATCTTATAGTTACAAAGCCCTAATGAACCCAACTCAAGGCTTTTCTCACCAAAGTCAGATGCCAGATTTTGAAGCAAGATGATGGGCGATCTCTGTTCTCTCAGGCCTTCTCGGCAGCTCTGTTCTCTCTTTGGTTGCAAACTATCAGACAAATGGCTTATCTCTCTTCTCAGAGCTGTTTAAACCTTCTCCTTTCTGTCACATGGCAGGATTGCAATGACCAAGTTCTCTCCTCTTCCGTGTGTCTTCTTAAGTGAGTGACCATTTATATCAACCTACCAAAGGGGCAGGACTCAACCCTGGGTCATGCCCTATTGACATGGTCGAATCAAGACCCTAATCTTAACAGGTAATTTAATCAAAGACATCTGTAGCAGTTTGAAATAGTTATGAATTCCAAAAATAGATACTGGATTATGTTTGTAAACTGGTCTGTCTGAAGTTTCACATTTACTTAAATTATGATTATGGCTTTGATTGAGCCATGTCAGTAGGGTGTTGAGTCCCCACCCCTTGGTGGCTGGGGACTCATAGATAAAAGACAGGGCAAAGAACAGAGTTGGACTTTTGATGTTAGAGTTTTTGATGCTAGAGTTTTGAGCTGGAACCCAGGAAGTGAACACAAAGGAGAAGAGAGAGGAATAGACATTGCTCCTTACACATGGCAGAACCCCAGGGTAAGAGACAGAGCTATTTGCCTAGTATTCTATAGCCGGCCTTGTGGAGTGAGCACAGCAGCTGAGCCCAGAGAGAGAGAAATGCAGCCCTGGGAAGAGAGGAATCCAAGAAGCCTGAACTCTTGGCAGGTGTTGGCAGCCATCTTGCCACAACATGTGACAATAGACTTGGGTGAGGAAAGTAACTTATGCTTTATGGCCTGGTAACTGTAAGCTTCTACCCCCAGTAAATACCCTTTATAAAAGCCAACAGATTTCTGGTATTTTGCATCAGCACCCCTTTGGCTAATACAACACCTTAAGTGAATCTAATACAATCAAAGGGGCTCACAACAAGAGGTACAGAACAGTTTACAAACATAATCCTTCTCTTTTTGGGATTCATAAATAATCTCAAACTGCCATAGTATGTCTCCAGCATTATCCAGAGAAAAAGATGCCTTAACCCAGGTATGGCACATCAAGTCCCATATGGCAGGAACAGCTCTAGAGTGGAGGTGGATGCATATGCTCAATGATCATTCAACTAATTCCCTATTCTGATTTTTTAGCAATAAACTATTTTAAATTAAGGTATGTACACTGGGTTTTTTAAAGACATAATGCTATTGCATACTTAAGACTAGAGTACAGAGTAAACATAACTTTTGTATGTACTGAGAAACCAAAAAGTTTACGTGACTCGCTTTATTGCAATATTCGCTTCACTGTGGCAGTCTGGAACTGAACTCACAATCTCTCTCAGGTACCTCTGTAATTTAATTATTTTTCTCAGAGGCTTACTCCTTAAAACACACACGCACACAAAAAAATAACAACAACTACAGCAAAAAACCCATAAAATTAAATAGTCTCTGCATATAACCAAAATAGTGGTTTTCTCCAAGTGGTGGATTAAAGTTTTCAGAATTTTAAAAAGTCAAACATTTCTATAATGTTTTAATTATTTGCAATATGCTTTAGTCATCAGAAAAAAAAACTTAACACAATGTCTCTGGGAGGTCAAAGACATCTGGGATCATTACACAAATTCCAACCCAAATATAATTAGAAGGGAGATCATGTTGCCCGACAGTCTCATTTTCTCAAAAAAGTCTCTCCTCTTCAAACAAGGAATGTAAACCAGTTAATTCAATCAAGAGTTACTTTGGCCAAAGCCCTCTTTATTTAAATGAAAATTACATTTAAAAAATTAAACATGAGATTTCCTAAATCCCCATCTGAAGTTCAGTATATTGGGAAGCAGAAAGTAACCTTCCTGCCTAAACTGAGTCCCTGAGAAGAGAATCCTCTAATAGCTATAAACAATTTAAACTGGGAAAACAAAGCCACCAATGCTGTCCCATCTAATCACTAAGAGAAATTAAATCATTCTTTCATTCAACTGCCAAGATCAGCTCCTGCTAGCTCTACAGAATGGTACAGTGTCATTAAGTCCTTCTGCCACTTCCAGAAGCCATCATGAGCTCTTTCGGACACTTTTTCCTAGCAAGTCTCTGCAGATGTCACTGTAAATGAAAATGAAAACACCTCAAAGAACCTTGGCAGAGCTGCCTAAGTGATGATTATAACTCAGGTTGACAGCACCTCACTGCTCTTTTATCTAAAATGTTGTCATCATTAATCTCATGTATTCTGCCCATCTGCTTCCTTGGAGTACCTTTTGTAGGGTCAGGAGTATTCATGCACTGAGGTAAGTAAAGTATTTCTGAGAAGCATTTTCTCTTCTGGTAACAATCAGTTTTTCTAGGTCTTGACAATGTAAGAACTAAATTGTAGCAAATAGAAAGGGCTGAGATGTCATCAAGTGGAAGGGGCTGAGAATGAGATTTTAGTTATAAATTATCAGACATTTTCTGAAAGATAAGGATTAAATATTCTGATTGTTAATGCAAAATAATAATCACTACCAGGCCTACGTTAGGAACTTTACATATAGTATTTCATTTAATTCTCACAATCCTAACTAGGTATTACTATGAAAGTAGAAAAGGAAGTGATGGACTAACATATTGAAGGGTAATCTACCCAGAAATCTTATAAGTAATAAGAACTTTTGATGCTTTTCCACAGTGCAAGGCCTACCTGGTCTTGTCAAAATTACAGAAGACTAAATTATATAAAACACACTGCATTGGATTAATACACATGTGGGAAATCTCTTCCAACAATCAAAATCTAAGACCCAGAAAGCCGAATTTAAAATTAGCAGATCAGAGCAAATGGAGGAAATAATTTTGAGAGAAATGTCATCTAGGCCAAGGTAAGCCCTGATGAATCAGAACCCCCATGTCACACAAGAATGTATTTCTCCACTGAGTGGATAATTTGAGTCTTCCAGATTCAGTGATTCTCTCCCCTGGACTCTAGGTGGATAAAACACTCTCAACGTCTGATTCCTTAGGCTTCACTTCTTCCCTTTTCATGCTCCTGACTACTCATTCCTCCCTCAATGTTACGACCACCCACCCCTGCCAGTGCCCCTTTCCAATGGGCTGGCAAAACCCAAATGCCTATAAGAGCCTCACAAATGTGTGATTCAAGCAGAACATAAGGCAATACAGAGCAGTGGGGTCCACAAAGACCTGGAGAGGTACATGCTCCACTTAAAGATATTCAAATTCAATTTTTTAAAAACAAGGTACAACAAAATAAATAAAATAAATCTGTGGACCAAATATGGCCACAGGCTGCCAATTTGTACCCTGAAATAGAATACATTACTACCAAGTAGATTTTGCCTTACTATTAAAAACTGCAATCACATTCTGGGGTCCTAAGTCTCTAATACACTTAGGTCATCTTGGTTGATATTTTTGTAATACATTCCTCAGTGACATATTCATAAACTTTTTTTTTTTTTAGGTTTTTATTTAAAATTTATTTTAACGGGTCCATGCAAAGGAGAGAGTTTGAGGGGGAACATGCAGGGACATGATGACATGGCCAGGGCCATAGCTTCTCTTGTGAGGAAGGGGGATGAAAAGAAAAGGCTAGGACTGGGGCTGGAGTGGAAGAGGGAAGGGGGAAGCACTGCAGCTGCATTCCCCCCACTCCAGGAAGCACCTCGAGTCCCTGGATCCCCCCACTTATCCAGGCTCCCTAAGAGTCCACCTCTTATTCTGTCTCTGATCCTAGTGACTCCCCTTCCTTTGTTCCCACATACTTTTTTCCCCTTACAAAGGTACAACCTCTCCTTTCAGGGCGCACTCCTTGCATGTGGGGCTCCCCTATGTGGGGGACACCCCTGCGTCGCACAGCACTCCTTGTGCGCATCAGCACTGTGCGTGGACCAGCTCACCACATGGGTCAGGAGGCCCTGGGTTTGAACCCTGGACCTCCTATATAGTAGGCAGACACTCTTATCAGTTGAGTCAAATCCACTTCCTGAGAACATGAACCTTTAATGGCTTCCCATGGTCAACAGGATGAAGTTCCAACTTCAGTGTGATAAAAAAAAGCCTTGGCCCATCTTCAACACTTTCGTCACTTCACTATCTTCTTCATTTCGCCCATAAATACCACTACTTTCAAGCCACTTGGACCTAGTCACAATTATCCAATGACCTGGGGTGGTTTAAATCCCTATTCCTTTGCATAAGGTAGTTTCTCTGTTGGAGTGCCCTCTTCCAACTCCTCTTCATGAACTTTCCTATTCATCCTTTCAAGCTCTCCAATTCCTCTAGGGTATTTGTTAGTCTCGCCTCTGGGGTTCCATATCTCTACAAATTTTCACAGCTACAGCAAATATGGCAAATGTTAAATTGGTAGATCTGGGTGTCTGGGGATAGGACTGGAAGGGTAGGAAATGTTAGAGTTCTATGTAATGAGGTTTATTTCTGCAACTGTCCTGTAAGTTTGGAAGTTATTTCAAAACAAAAAGCTTAAATAAAAAATTATCACAGTGCATTACAAATATTTAGTTGTCTCATTCCTTAGACTAATTACTCCTTGAGGGTAGAAGTCGGTAGTATCCCTATCCAACATCTAATGCATAACAGGAGATTACAGAGGGCAGGAAGAATGAACATTTCTGAAATGATCACTATGAGCAAGTGATTTACATGGGTATATTCATTTAATAAATATTTATTAAGCTTTTACTGAGTACTATAAGGATATGAAGGTAAATAAGATAGATATAGTTACCACTCTCTGAAGAGTTTACGGTCTGGGAAATGGATGTGGCTCAACCAACTGGGCTCCCATCTACCATACAGAAGGTCCAGGGTTTGATGCCCAGGGCCTCCTGCTGATGGTAAGCTGGCCCATGCAGTGAGCTGGCTGACGCAAAGTGCCAACCCATGCGCGAATGCAGCCCTGAACAGGAGAGCAACCCTGCATGGGAATGCCACCTTGCATGGGAAAAGCTGCCCAGCGCAGGAGTGCTGGCTGAAGCTGAGAGCTGGTGCAGCAAGATGATGCAACAAGAAACACAGAGGAGAGAAAATAAGAAGACATAGCAGAATAGGGAGTTGAGGTGGCACAGAGAGTAATCGCCTCTCTTCCACTCCAGAAGGTCCCAGGATCAGTTCCTGGAGCCGCCTAATGAGACTACAAGCTGACACAGATGAACACACAGCGAATGGGCACAGAGAGCAGACAACGGGAAAAGGGGGGTGGGGAGAAATAAATAAAAATAAATCTTAAAAAAAAAAAAGTTTACGGTCTAATGAAAGAGACAAAAAGCAAACAAAATAACTATTCATTTTAAAAATAAATGCTATAAAAGTATAACAAGAGCTCTGAAGGAATGGTTCCATGAAATAAAAAATTAACAAAGAAGCTATTACTTTATTGTGGTCATAAACAAAGTCCTCTTTGAATTGACAATTCTGTAGAAATCCAAGAATAAGAAGGAACTAACCATGTACAGTAGAGTAAAAGGTAAGGGTGAGCATTTCAGACCAAGGGAACAAAACCTGCAATGGCTCTGAGGAGGGAAAGAGTTTTGCCTATTTCAAGGAATTCAAAGACCAAGGTGGGTAGAACAGAGTAAGTAAGCGGAAGAATAAAGAATGGGAGAGATGATTAGGCAAGGGCCAGAACAGGGCAAGGCATTTTAGGCTATGTTGAACATTGAATTTTAATCTAAGTTTAAGGCAAATACAGAATTAGAAGAGTCTCAGCAAGGGAGTGACATGATTCAATTTATTTTCAAAAGCTTTTTCTTGCTGATGTGTGAAAAATTAATTGGAAGAGGGCCACAAGAATGCACAGCTGCTGGGACTGACATCATACGAGGCCAAATGATTCAATACCTCTTGCCATTGACCAAGGGCACATCATCTTCTAAGGGACTGTTACAATTAAATTCATTATGCTTTCATTCCTATTTTCATCACTCAACACAGAGTGTAAAGCTTTTTGAAACCCTATCAATTCTAAGATAGGCATTATTAATAGTCCCATTCTACAAGGAGCAAACTGAGGTGTATAAAGTTAGCTTGCCTTAACAACCTAGCAAAAATCCTGCTTCCTTCCAGTTTTTTGTTTTTTTCTTTTTAGGAGGTACCAGGGAATGAACCCAAGATTTCGTCTATGGGAAGCAGATGCCCAACCACTGAGCTATATCTCCTTCCCAACGAAAGTTGTTTCTTTCTCTTTTGTTTTTTGTTTTTAGGTGCCAGAGATTGAACCCGCCCTTGTATGTGGGAAGCAGGCACTCAACCATTTCAGCAACATCTGCTCTCCACTCTTTCAGTTTTTTTTTTTACAACTTTTTTTTTCAATTTCTCTCCCCTCCCCCCCCCCACCCCGGTTGTCTGTTCTCTGTGTCTATTTGCTGCGTCTTCTTTGTCTGCTTCTGTTGTTGTCAGTGGCACAGGAATCTGTGTTTCTTTTTGTTGCGTCATCTTGTTGTGTCAGCTCTCCGTGTGTGGCACAATTCCTGGGCAGGCTGCACTTTCTTTCGTGCTGGGCGGCTCTCCTTACAGGGCACACTCCTTGTGCGTGGGGCTCCCCTACGCAGGGGACACCCCTGCGTGGCAGGGCACTCCTTGCACGCATCAGCACTGCACATGGGCTAGCTCCACACAGGTCAAGGAGGCCTGGGGTTTGAACTGTGGACCTCCCATGTGGTAGACGGACGCCCTAACCACTGGGCCAAGTCCACTGCCCACCCTTCCAGTTTTGAAGGAGGGACTTTCAGCACTTGAGGAAAACATGAAAACCATTACTCAGTTTAAACCAGTTACTACTTTCTATCATGGGAACTTGGAGAGAAGGTCTGGGAAGAAAAGGATAGCTACTGAAAAATGCAAGGTTACTCAAAGGGGGAAAGATTGCAAAAAACAAGTTATTAAATATAGTAATAAAAATATATACATCTTCAGCCATATATTTAGCAAATTAACACATTTTTTATCATTACAATCTATAAAGAAATCACTATCTTTTTTTTTCTTTACTCAGTGGTGATAAATATTGAGATAATACCAGAAACTATATATAACCTAGTAAGTAAACTGCTCTTGGAATTCACTCTATTAATGAATTCAGTGCAAGCAGGTTAAAAAGCTAGGAACTACACAAGAATTCCCAGGCAATAACAATGATCTTTACATATATATTTTATCATCCCTTTAACAACCAAAGGAATGATGGCATCATAGCTTGGATAGGAATTCCTTTTCTTATTTGATTATCAACAAAACTATGTGTGTATGTGTATATATATGATTACAAACAGCATAGATTTAGCTTTAGGAAATTTTCGCTAATAACTCAGCAGCAACTCCCTAAATACATGATCCTTATACCACCACTCCTGGTGATGACTAATTCAGTAGAAATATCATCTAAAGAAGCCTAGGAGGGGTCATGAAGGATATTATGAAAAACAGAAAGAACACTTTCCCAATATGACTAGAACTTTAACAAGGTACAAGTCAAGAGAAATTTCCTTTCCTATCCTGACAGCTCTATATGGCACCAAACAAAGAGATTTTGAAACAAGAGCACATTACCTGCTACGACCTGAAGTGCTTTATTCCATACAAATGGCAAGCTGGCAATGATGCCTAATGTGATGAGTAAGATCTGGGCTTTGCTCCAGGTTAAGGTATCAAAAAAGAGGAGAGAAGAGAGGCTCAGAGTTTTACATAAGAAAAAGCAGTGGCGCTTCTGTCTCTCAGGTATATGACCTCATAAAGATTTCAGGTAAGATATTTTCCCTCATTCCCTAGAATAAGGTTGAAGACATTAACAGGGCACTGTCTACGGGAAGCAAGTTTGTATACACAGGAGGGGTGTATTTGCTGCTTAAAGTCAAAAGCTCATTCTCATTTGCCAGCAGAGGACCTAGGACTATCAACTTAGAACAGAAGGCTTATTGAATATGTGCTTACAGCCCATTTGAAATTTTCAATTTGCTAAAGGCTGCCAAGGCAATATACCAGAAATGGGCTGCTTTTACAATGGGGGTTTATTAGGTTGCAAGCTTACAGTTCCAAGGCTGAGGAAAAAAAAACCAAATCAAGGCATCAGGCAAAGCTCTCTCCCTGACCAGCTGTGGAAGATCCCAGATTTCCCTCACATGGCAAGGCACATGGCAGCATCTGCCAGTCTCTGCCTTCTACAGGCTCTGTTGCTTTCAGCTTCCTGGTTTCTGGGACTCTCTTTATCCTGGGTTCTGTTGATTTTAATTTTCGGAGGTTTCTGTCTGTCTCTGTGGCCCCTTCTCTTGTATTCATCCACTTACAAAGGACTCCAGTAAGAGGATTAAGATCCACCCTGGTTCACACCTTACCGAACAATAGGTTCACACCCACAGGAACTGACCAGTTGGGGTCCACAAAAGACTCAAATTACCACAATCATTCTTAGTTTGTATCTGTTCCTCTTGAAGATATAAAAGAGCTGAATCACCATTACTGAGAGGACAAATTCTGGTGTCTCAAGGAGACTGACAAGAGAATAAACTTGGATTTACCTACGCAGTACTCTAACGCCTGATAACCTCTACTTGCTCCCACTAAGTACATAGCTTTCAGCTACACTAGCAATCATATAATACAAAAATATCAGTGTTGAACTATCATACTAGCTAGGTATGTATTATATCAATATGCAGGGGAGCAAAATGATACTGCAAAGCCTGAAAATATGGTTATGCATTGAAGGAAAACCTGGTGAAAAAATAGAAGAAAATAAGTCAACAGAAAAGGAAAGTGGTATTTATTTTGCATTCGGCAAATATTTATTGAATATCTACTGTTTTAGGCACTATACTCAGTGATGAAAATAGACAGATGTGGTCTAAGTGCCCACAGAACTCTTCAGTAAGGAAGAGTGACAACAAATAAGTAAAACCAGTATACTTTGGAAGTGCCTATGTAGGGCATCTAACCTAGTTTTTGTTTTTGACAGGAGGTTGGGGAAGCAAAGTATACTCTAAGGTTGGATAAAGGAAAGCTGAAAGCAAAAGTGTGTCCAATGTTCCCAAAGGAAGACTTAAAAATCTAGCCAGCTCTCTTATAAAGCATTTACCTACCGTGGAGGGAGGCATGAGATCTCAGGAAATCTGATTAAAATCTACCTGAAAAGGATGTACTATCTACTAGGCCAGCATATAATTAACTATGAAGCTCTATTTCATACTCATAAATGAATACATTGACATTCTGGTCTGTAAACCAAGATTCTGTGACACTGATTTTGAGTTAGTCTCTTTGGGCCTGATCAATTCTAGGTAGCAAAGACTGGGTGCTAGAGTTGAACTTCTGGAAGAATAGGTTGATGACTGATCCTGGATGGTGTTCAGTCAGCCACTCTCTCAATATGGCATATCTATCTCTGTGGCTTTATAATTTCAATAATAATAATATCAGAAAGTGTTAGGGATGATTTTTAAATCTGATAAGAAAAGTACCTGAGCATAGTGGGAACTCACAGTTGTTAGAAGTATGAAAGAATAAGCTTAAATGAACTCATTCTCTAAATCAAATTGGTAAGTTGTAGAGGGGACAGTGGCAAGAACCATAAAACAGTAAAGCTTCTCAAAAATGTATGTGTATGTGTGTGTGTAAAAACACACATACATACCTGTACTCAAGGCAATACCAGTGCCACGGTGAGAAGCAGACATTATCATGGTAAGAGGCCACCTGCAAAGAAACACACACAATTTAAAAAAAGAAAATATGACACCACAGTAGAAGGCCCATCCTGACAAATATAAACTTCTGAAACAATCACTATAGGAAAAAAAAAAACAAAACAGCTTTCACACTCTTGTGTTTTCACTTTCTAGTTAGAAAAATTTTTAAATGATATATTTACAAATTGTTTCTCCCTTTTGCCAGACTGCATCACTGACAGAACTGAGCAGAGGAACTAATTGTAAGAAAAGCCATATAACCAAGACAAGCATAGAACAATGGCACAAATTGGTAAAAAGAATCAGGAGCCTAAAACCCAGAATGCACTGAGACACCCAAAAATGTCAAAGACTACAAAAAGGGGACTTTAAAATTGTATTTAGGGAAATAAAGCCTCCTAACTGGGTGGGCAATTTTAAATTAACAGATGACAGAGAGTCTGAAACAGACTGTTGACCTATTTTATTTGTCAAAGAGAATGATTATTAGACTGAAAAAGAGAGAATACTGATTTGAGAGAAGGGAAACTCTAGCAAGATAGGGAAATTGTAAGACATTGCTTAGCATTCCAAAAGAGTTTAGGACTCCTGGACCAGAAGAATTAAATCCCATGACTAAAAGATCCTACAGACAAAATATATGCACTGTTCTGGTAATCTTTTAGGAACACTGGCATGAAAATGGAAGTGGTGTGAGAGACTGCTGATGTCAAACATTACCCTAATTTTCAAAAATGGAAAAAACCATAGCCTGGTTAACTTAGCACTGAGTAGGTAAGGGAGATTTTATATCCAAAAATAATCATGACATTATTTCCAGTCCCACATGTCTTCCAGAATCTTGCCACTCACCATGTGGGTCTTTAGGCTCTCCCCTTGAACCTGGGTGGGACTTCAATGCAGCAGAAGTAATGCTGAGTGATTACTTATACCACTTTCACTTAGTGCATTTGTGCTCTTATTCTCTCTAAAATGCTGATTTTGGAACCTAGCCACCATGCTGTGAAGAAGACCAAAGTAGCCTATGCAGGAAGATTACATGGTAAGGCTCATGTGGAGGGAAACTGAGGACCTGTCCAACAGCCAGCATAAACCTAAGACATGTGCAACAGGCCTAGAAAATAACCAGCCCATATTAGAGGTGGTCAGAGGGCTCCAGGAGGAATAGCTCCAAGGGGGAAAAACGGAACTGGTGATAGCTGTGTCAGAAAATTTGAGGCTGAATTAGTAATACATAAGGGGAAAGCTAAAAATTAACAATTCCAAGATGAATAAAACATTGAACAAGGAATCATAATCATAATATAATGTAGGTACGCGGACTTGGCCCAAAGGATAGGGCATCCGCCTACCACACAAAAAGTCCACGGTTCAAACCCTGGGCCTCCTTAACCCGTGTGGAGCTGGCCGATGCGCAGTGCTGATGCGCGCAAGAAGTGCCGTGCCACGCAGGGGTGTCTCCCGCATAGGGGAGCCCCACGCACAAGGAGTGCGCCCCGTAGGGAGAGCCGCCCAGCGCGAAGGGTGGTGCAGCCTGCCCAAGAATGGCACCACACACACAGAGAGCTGACACAACAAGATGATGCAACAAAAAGAAACACAGATTCCTGTTGCTGCTAAGGACAGAAGCGGTCACAGAAGAACATACAGCGAATAGACAGAGAGAGACAGAGAACAGACAATTGGGGTGGGGAGGGGGGTAGGGAGAGAAATAAATAAAAAATAAATCTTAAAAAAAAGTAATATAATGTATAGCTCAGCTACAGACTTTACAGTTACAATAACATAAATATGGAATACTGATTTAACCAAAATTATGGTACAACAATATTGGGAAGATAAAGGGAAGGGATGTAGGTATATATGTTTTGATTTGTTTGGTGGGGTAGGGAGTATATAATAAGAGCTAAATTTATATCCTCCATTATAGAAGGTTAATAGTCAATATAAAAAAAATTGAGGAATCATGAAATAGCAGTATGAGCATGTTATTTAGAAATATGGAAGGAAATACAAAAAAGGAACAGCTGAAATATCTGAAAGTGACTACCTCCAGAAAATGGTAACCCAGGGTAGAGAACTATATTATTTTGTAGTATAAGCACTGTAGTACTATTTTTTTAAAAACGTATGTATACTTTATTAGTATCAAAAAAATTAAAATTAAGTTTATTAAAACTAGACAGGCTTTTTCATCTTAACAGGACAAAAGGATAAGATGGCCTCTAGAAAAAGAATGCCAGTTTAGGCTGTGATTAGAAATGCATTATTCAGAACAAGGAAGGTATATTCCCATTCTGTGGTGGTTAAATGACACATGGGCATATTGCATTCTGTGCTTTGGGAAACTTTAATAAACTCTTATCTGTCTAGAGGAAGGGAATAAGGCTAGAAAAGTAAAAATTGAGGATGCTAAGAGAAGTCCCAAAACTAGAAAAGAATGATAATAAAGTCCCCTATCACTGGAGGTATTCAAGCAAAGGCAGAACAACCATTTATGAAAACAATGCAGAGGAAAATCACTCATTACATACAACAGTGGATTCAAACTCTTTTTTTGATACAGCATCCATTTTTCAAATGCAAAAATCCAATATATAAAACAGATCAGGAGCAGATGTGGTTCAAGTGATACTGCTTCTGACTACCATATGAGAGGACCTGGGTTTGATCCCTGGGGCCTCCTGGTGAAAAAGAAGAGAAAGCATGCCCGCACGAGTTTCCATGTGGTGAGCCAGCGCCTGCGAGAGTGCCCGCATGGTGAGCCAGCGCTGGGGTGAGTGCCCGCGTTGTGAGCGCAAGTGCCTATGCAGTGATCCAGTGCCCGCATGAGTGCCTGGACAAGTGCCCGTGCGGTAAGCCAGTGCCTGCACAAGTGAGTCACACAGCAACATGACTCAACAAGAGAGAGACAAGGGGAGAATCAAGGGGAAACGCAGTAGAAACCAGGAACTGAGGTGCCAAAATTGACAGGGAACCTCCTCTCCACATCAGGAGTCTCCAGGATTGAATCCTGGTGAATCCTAGAGGAGAGAAAATGAGAAGACAACATAGTCAACAAAAAGAGCTGGGTGGGAGGAGGGGAAGGGAGGGGGAAAAAACACTTAAACAGATCAAAGAAAAACTGAGAGTCTGGAGGCCATTCTGCATGTTGTCCAGTCTCACACAAGCCTCCCTAGAGGTTTAGTGGAATATTCAAAGCCCTAAGGAGCACTGTTGAACACTAATGCAATTGACAATTAAACTTTTAAGAACTCTTTCAACTTTTAAGTTTTAAAAAAATTTCCTAATAACGTTTTAATGACTCTTGTTACAATGCCTTGTATTCTTCTCCTAGTAAACTTAATCCCTGTATACACTGTTCCTTTGATAAATGTACTCATTTTATAAAGACTTAAAACAGTGTATCATAAATTGCTAACAACAATCTACTGTTCATGTCTCCAAAATGAGCAGTAATCAAGAATAAGATACCAGATATCTCAGACATCTTTCCCTGATCTATCACCCTGGAAACAGTCCTATTTCCAGTGTTTCTTTTTACCACAGTATGTCTAGAGTTTCACTATTGGAAAAGCAAAAAAGGTAGTTTAAGACTAACCTTACTAGCCTACTACCATTCTTTATACGGCCTGTGAAAAAAGGCTAGAGCTTTATAAGAATATGGAAAGTTCTTCATCATTAGAATCTTTCCCCAAACCTTTTATCTCCTGATAAAAGGTTTTTCCATAAAGAATTAAGAATTGAGAACACTTGTTAGCCTCCTTCTGTTTTAGTAGAATGCCCAGTGTCTGCAATCAGAATTATTCCTGGAATGTGGCTTGGGAAAAATCTGAAGGGTTGCATTATTTGTGGAGGTTGTTAAAAAATGACCAGCCTCCCTGGCAGGAACCCAAGTAAGGAGAGCAGCAGAGCTCAAGATGCTTTGCTGGGTTAGCTAGAAGGAAGCAAATCTGCAGGGATTTTTCTTAGACTCCATCAGCAATAAAAGCCACTATCTATTTCTGACAATAAATTATGTAGATATACATGGGTGTGTATAAACACACATGTGTATGTCTGCATACTTAATATATCCTAGCTCTTTAAGCTAAAAGGGCCAAAAAGTAACAATATTCTGGTAGCAATGAGCACGTGTAGCAACCACATCTTGATTTCTAAATACTCTTCTCCACTAACAGGAACGAGGATTGGGAAGGGAAAATACAAAATGAGCCTGGAACATCTTAAGCCAGAAATTAAGCAAGTACTCAAAAAGTAATGGTGACATGTCAAAAGGACACATGAGCCGTTCAGAAGAACCCACTAGTGGTTAAGTCTGGGACAAGTTGAACATCAAAATAAATAATGAGACTAAAGCTCTTTGAGCAAAATAAGAATCCTTGAATCCACACTAATTGCTAAATTAAAAAATGAAAGAAAAAAAAAAAAAGCTTCACCCAAGAATATTAAATAAATCTAATGGTTGGTGCATAAGAAACTGCAGTTTTAGACTGAATTTTAAATCATCATAACTAGGCTCAAACACATCTTTATTAATCAAAATAGGAACCATTATAATCAACACATTTTTGCCAATGAGAAATAAGTTTGTTTATTCCTGTAGCATAAAAATCTATGCTTTGGAATTCAACGAACTCTCAGAAAGCATTTTCTGCATCCTGCTTGTTGTGGAAGCATTTTCCCTGCAAAAAATTGTCGAAATGCTTGAAGAAGTGGTAGTTGGTTGGCAAAAGATCAGGGGAATATGATGGATGAGGCAAAACTTTGTAGCCCAATTAGTTCAACTTCTGAAAAGTTGGTTGTTCTGTTGACCAATGCTGGCTACAGGCATTGAAACTTTCAGTGCCTCTCATTGATTTGTTGAGCATACTTCTCAGATGTAATGGTTTCACTGGGATTCAGAAAGCTGCAGTGGATCAGACTGGCAGCAAACAACCAAACAGTGACCATGACCATTTTTTGGTGCAAGTTTGGCTTTGGGAAGTGCTTTTGAGCTTCTTCTTGGTTGAACCGCTGAGCTGGTCATTGCAGGTTGCTGTATAAAATCCACTTTTCATTGCACGTCACAATCTGATCGAGAAATGGTTTAGTGTTGTTGCGTAGAAGAGAAGACAATTCAAAATGACAATGTTTTTGATTTTCGGTCAGCTCACGAGGCACCCACTTATCAAGCTTTTTTACCTTTCCAATTTGCTTCAAATGCCGAATGACCATAGAACAGTCAAGGTTGAGTTTTTTGGCAACTTCTCGTGTAGCTATAAGATGACAGCTTTAAAGATTGCTTTCAATTGGTCATATAACATAACCACATTTATTCAAGGATGTATTCCAACATCAAACGGCAAATTTCAATAATGCAAAACTGCAATTACTTTTGCACTAACCTAATAATAGATGACATGATGGAATTAGAAAATCAGCATTTGGCAACCATCACAGTAACAAATGATTGCGGCAAGTATCCTCAACAGATGCTGACAGGAGTGGATTTAGATTGAGTGGCTGAGTGCCTGCTTCCCATGTACAAGGTCTCAGGTTCAATTTCTGGTACTTCTTCAAAACAAAACAAACAAAAAAGCCAACTCTCACTGGGGAGCAAATGTAGCTCAGTGGTTGAGTGCCTGCTTCCCATGCATGAGGGTCCTGGGTTCATTTCCTGGTATCTCCTTTAAAAAAAAAAGATGCTGGTAGGCAGAAGTTTGATGAGAAATGGAATATTTAGAGCATCAAAGTATTTCACCACAAAATATGTATTAATTAGTAAATAAGAGAGAAGTGGATTTGGGTCAACTGACAGAGCATCTGCCTACCACATGGGAGGTCCAGGGTTCAAACCCAGGGCCTCCTGACCCATGTGGTGAGTTGGCCAATGGTCAGTGCTGATGTGTGCAAGGAGTGCCATGTCACGCAGGGGTGTCCCCTGCATAGGGGATCCCCATGCACAAGGAGTGTGCCCTGTAAGGAGAGCTGCCCGACATGAAAAAAATGCAGCCTGCCCAGGAGTGGCGCCGCACACACGGAGAGCTGACACAGCAAGATGACGCAACAAAATGAAACACAGATTCCAGATGCCATTAACAAGAATATAAGCAGATACAGAAGAACACACAGGAATGGACACAGAAGAGCAGACAACTGGGGGGGCGGTGGCTAAGGAAGGGGAAAGAAATAAAAAATAAATCCTAAAAAAAAAAATTAGTAAATAGCTTATCAATGAACTTTATAATGGAGAAAACTGGCAGACATATCTTAAACAAGAGACAAAATTAACATCACCAGTAATGGGATAAGTCATCATGTGCCTCTTCAAATGATGTACTGAGATCAGAGCATCATCACTTTAAGGATTTTCCCACCAAAAATGCATAAATCACAAGAAAACACTAAAGAGACCCAAACTGAGAAACATTCTAAAAATGTCGAGGTCATAAAAGACAAGCAAAGACTGAAAAAAACAGTTCCACACTGAAGGAGATTAAAGAGACATGACTTCAGTTGGATCCTGGACCTATAAAGGACATCATTAGGACAACTGGCAAAATATAAATGAAAACTGAAGATGAGAGGATAACACTGGATCAATGTTAATTTTCTGCCTGTGATGACTGTACTGAGAGGAGAGTCCTTATATTTAGGTAATACACGTTCAAGTATTAAGGAGTTGTGGTAGGCAAAAAAATGGACCCTAAAAGGATGTCCATGTTCTAATCCCTACACAGTAAGGGCAATTAAGGTTGCAGTTAAAATGAAGGTTGCTAATCAGCTAAACTTAAATAGGGAGACTATCCTGGATTATCCAGGTGGGCCCAGTGTAATCACAAAGAGCCTCCTGTCTAATGGAGTGACTTCCTATGACATACAAAGGAGACCCACAAGACTGTTGGGAATGTTATATCAGCAGAAACACTTCCAGCTTGGACTGAAAGGGACATAGAGGACAAAATGAAAGAAGGCTGTTGTAGCGGTTGGGAGCTATGTACCCCAGGAAAACATGTTCTTAAACTTATTCCATATCCATGGGGGTGAATCTACTGTAAATAGGAACTTTTTTTTTTAAAGATTTATTTATTTCTCACTCCCCCTCATTGTTTTATGCTCGCTGTCTGCTCTCTGTGTTCATTCGCTGTGTGTTCTTCTGTATCTGCTTGTCTTTTCTTTAGGCTGTACCAGGAACCAATCCTAGGACCTTCCAGAATGGGAGAGAGGTGCTCAATCTCTTGTGCTACCTCAGCTCCCTGGTCTGCTGCATCTCAAAGTCTAAAAGCTCATATAAATCTTAGCAGCTCAAAAGCCCCAAATCTCCATCAAAATCAGAGATGGGAGAGGCTCTGGTTATAACTCCTCCTGGAGCACACTTCCTCGTCATCTGTGAACCTGTGAAACTCAAGAAACAAGTTACCTGCTCCCAAAATACAATGGCTTGACAGGCATGGGGTAACAGTTACAGTCATTCTTATTTAAAAAGGGAGAAAATGGAGAAAGGAGTCATTGGTCCCAAGCAATTTTGAAATCTAGCCATGCAAACTCCTTTTGGTTTCAAGGCCTGAGAATAATCCTCCAGAGCTCTTAAAGCTCTGCACTCAGAGGCATACTTACTTTTTCATTAAAGGCAGCATGTGCTTTTACAATTAAGTGGTTTTTATCAGCTTGTTTCTTGTCTGTAGAATGTTGGGGATTTGACAGCTGTTTAGTTCCTCATTGCTAAAGCAAATACCATGCAGTGGCTTAAGTGAACGAAATGTACTGGCTCAAGCTTTTAAGGCTAGGATAAGTCCAAATCAAGTCATCATCAAAGCAATGCTTTCTCCCTGAAGGCTGTGGTATTCTGGGACTGGTTGTCTGTAATCCTTGTCATGTTAGCTTGTCACGTGGCAAGGCATATGGTGGGATCTCCTGGTCTCTTCCTTCTCTGCTGGGTACCATTGATGTTCACCTTCTGATTGTTCCCTCTGTGGTCTTCTCTCCATATATATCTGAATTGCATTCTGCTTGTAAAGTATTTCTATCCTAATTGAGGTAGGCTACACTTTTTTTCTTTGAGTTGATGCTATAATGGGTTGAGATTTTGGGGGACATTAGAATGAGGTGAATATATTTTGCATGTGGGATGAACATGAATATTTGGGGAACAAGGGTGATATATGATAGGCAAAATAATCATTCCCCAAAAGATATCTTAATCTTTTAATTCCCAGAAACTTACATCACAAAAGGGAATTTGCAGTTAAGAATAAAATTAAGGACCTTAAAATAGGGAGATTTTCCTGGATTTAGTGAGTGTGTCCTTAAAAGTGGAAGGGAGGGAAGTAGACACGGCTCAACTGATGGAGCGTCCATCTACCATATGGAGGGTCCAGGGTTTGATTCCCGGGGCCTCCTGACTGGTGTGGTGGGCTGGCCCAAGTGCAGCGCTGCCGTGTGTAGGGAGTGCCATGCCGCGCAGGGGCATTCCTGTGTGGGAGTGCCCCACACGCAGGGTGTGCACACTGCAGGGAGAGCCTCCCGTGTGAGAAAAAGCACAGCCCGCCCAGGACACATGCAGACAGCTGGCTGAGCAAGATGATGCAACAAAGGGGAGACACAGATCCCCACTGCCGTTTGATAATGCAGGTGGACACAGAGTAGCGCACAGTGAATGGACATGGAGAGCAGACAATGGGGGGAAGGGGAGAGAAATAAATAAAATAAACCTTTAAGAAAAAAAAGGGGGAAGGGAGGCAGAGCAAGAGGTCAGAATGATAAAACATAAGAAGGACTCTGCTGTTCTTGGCTTTCATGATAGAAAGAGAGGACTGAAAGCCAAGGAATGTGGGTGACTCTAGAAACTGGAAAACATAGGGAAACTGATTCTTGCCTCCAGAAAGGAACACAGCCCTGCCAATACCTTGTTTTTAGCTCAGTGAGAACAGTGTTGGACTTCTAACCCACAAAACTGTAAAATAATAAATTTGTGTTGTTTTAAGTCAATATATTCATGATAACTTACTATACAGCGTCAATAGAAAACTAATACAGGAACACTGAGACATGACCCCTTCACATATTCTTAAATGGTTCAGAAATGTTAGCAACTGGAGAACTCTGTGTACTACTGCTGGAACTTTCATGTAAATTAGAAATTATTTCATAATAATATTTTTTAATTAATGGAAAATACATTATGATCTACAAGAACGTGACAAATGGTAGTTTTTTAGAATCAAATTACCTTTCTAAGGCTAGAAGACAAAATTTTAACTCTGTTTAACCCTTATGTTACTACTCTCTTCCCTAAAAGGTTTACTTCATCTATATAGCTGTAGCCCAACTGAGTAAAAGGGAGGGAACCATCAGGAAGGCTAGGGCCAATCTCCAGAGCTTTTACTCACTACCTCTAGATTCCCTGGCTCTAGAACCCTTACCTGTAGATAGTGAGGTGAGGAGACAAAGGACGATTTGAACCTAAGTTCTTGGTCCAGAACCGCTCCATCTCTTCTTTGGCTGTGGTTCCCATAGGAATAGCACTAAAATAAAACCAGAAGGCTTTAAAGGGATTATACTTAATCTTGGTTTAATATTTTTCCATGATAAAAAGTTTTTTAAAAAGGTAAAGTGACCGGACAAATGCACTGTATTAGGAAAACACCGTCACCCATTCCCCCTTATCTTTATGCCAAGTTCAGTTCAGTTATTAGTAACTTCAGTAACTGCAGTTCCATCAGAGCATAATTCTTCTAGTCCCACCCAACACACAAACTCAGCAATGAAAGCCCAACTTCTTTCTTGTTGGGCAGTGGAACAAGTACAACATTTAAAAACCATTCACATAAATGGACTATTCTTCTCCTAGGCTTTGAGTGCTGTCTCATGTTACCACCTGCCCTCATCTAATTCTTGAAGGCTCTCTTCCTTGTTCCTCTATTAGTCCACCTACCAACCTGTGATAATATAACTGCAAGAAAATTCCCGATAAATCATGATATCTGTGGATTCCAACTACATTTGATTTTCATATTCCTTTTAGTCAATAAACATAAAAAATAGAATATCAACCATCCAATCTACTTTCTATAACTCAAATATTCCTGCATCTCATTTTTAAAAAAATATTCTAAACCAAGAATATCCCTCAAATAAAAACAGATGCTCAGTTTAAGAATTATGTGAATGTACCACACTAATGAAAGAATTTGTTGATGTGGGAGGAGTGGGGGGTGTGGGAAGTGGGGTATATGGGAACCTCTTATATTTTTAAGTATAACATTGTCTTTGATCTATACATCTTTAAAAAAAAAAAAAGATTAAAAAAAAGAATTAATTATCAACTAAACCAAATATTTGGGAAACATAGGCATCAAAGTGTAACTGGACCTGGAATAAAGTTTAAGAAAACAGGTTAATTCAAACAGCAAATTATGACTTTTGAAACATGTTTATTAACTTCTTTATCTCATGCATGAAATAAATTATGGTGGAAGGCACTATTATAAATTATGAAAAACTGGCCAAAAAGTTCATGAAAAGATGTTCAACATCAGTAGCTACTAGGGAAATGCAAATCAAAACCACAAATCAAAACCAAACACCATTTCACACCCACTAGAATGGCTACTATTAAAAAAAAATGGAAAATTATAGGTGTTGGAGATGATCTGCAGGAATAGGAAGACACATTCATTGCTGGTAGATATATAAAATGGTACAGCAACTTTGGAGGACAGTTTGGCAGGTTCTCAGAAAGTTAAGTATAGAATTACTATGTATCAGCAGTTTAACCTCTAGTTATATACCCAAAATAATTGAGAGCAGGGACTCAAACAGATATTTGCACACCCATGTCATAGCAGTATTATTCATAATTGTGAAATTCTATCAACTGATGAATGGATAAATAAAATGTGCTTTAAATATTATTCAGTCATTAAAAGGAATGAAGTTCTGATATATTTGAAAACACAGATGAATCATGAAGATGTCATGCTGAGGGACATAAGCCAGACAAGAAAGGATAAATATTACATGACCACAATGATATGAAACAATTAGAATAAGCAAACTCATAGTCAGAAACCAGAATACAGGTTATCAGGGGCTGGGGTATGGGTATGGAATGGGGAGGTAATGCTGCGATTGTACAGTTTCCATCTGAGTTGACAGGAAAGTTTTGGTAATGGAAGATGGTGATGGTAGTACAACATTGTGAACATAATTAACAGCAATGAACTATATACTTGAATGTGGTTAAAAGGGGAAATTTTAGGTTGTGCATTATACTAGAATAAAAATTAAAAACAAAACTCATAGGACTGTACAACACAGCGAACCCTAATGTAAACCAAGGACTACAATTAATAGTGCAATTATAAAAATATTCTTTCATGAATTTTAACAAATGAACTATGCAATGCGAGGTATTAAAAAGAGGGTGGTGGGAAGCGGACTTGGCCCAATGGATAAGGTGTCTGCCTACCACATGGGAGGTCCGTGGTTCAAGCCCTGGACCTCCTTGACCCATGTGGAGCTGGCCCATGCACAGTGTTGATGCGTGCAAGAAGTGCCATGCCACGCAGGGGTGTCCCCTGTGTAGGGGAGCCCCACGTGCAAGGAGCGCGCCCCGTAAGGAGAGCCACCCAGTGCGAAACAAAGTGCAGCCTGCCCAAGAATGGCGCCATACACACGGAGAGCTAACACAACAAGATGACGCAACAAAAAGAAAACATGGATTCCTGGTGCTGCTGATAAGGATAGAAGGAGTCACAGAAGAACACACAGTGAATGGACACAGAAAGTAGACAATAGGGGGTGGGGGGAGGGGAGAGAAATTTAAAAAAAATAAGAGGGTGGTATATGGGAACTTTTTGTACTTTATGCATGGTTTTTAATAAACCTATAACTTCTCTAATTAAAAAAAAAAAGCTGACCAACATTACTATACAAGGGAGGGGTAGCATTTAAAAAATAAAATAAGCATAAAAAACTCTAATCTCTTACAGATAAAGTCATAAAACAATTTAAATGGAGAGTCTATGCATGAAACAAACGGATGTGCATGTATCAGATAGGATGTGTGTGCATAAAAACATAAATGGGGGGAGACAAAAGGTTTAGTTTAATATAATGCACCACAGACAAAGAGGTTTTCCCTTGGATGGTAAAACTGGGCAAAAATATATGGTAAATCAGAGTTAACCTTGCCACAGAAGGATGTGCCCTTATCAAATTACTAAGGTTATCAAGATCATGACTTTTGAAAAGAAACGAAGAAAAAAAAGTCTCTTAAAAAATCCAAGGTAACTAGGAATTACCCACAAAGTCAACACCTAGTTTGAATTTGTGGTTAAGGGAAAGAAAGAATTATTATTCATGAAATATCTATAATTAAATATTCTACCTTTTTCTCAATTTAACATACCCTAACTCTGGAGCTGTAAGTTCAGAAGGTGAAAACGGATCTATCTGTTGTCATACAGCCCAAGTTTACCCTTGTTTTTGGTTCCTTCATTCTCAACCATTATCTATTGCCCCTTATCTTTTTAAATGTTCCCACAATCATATGTCTGCCATTTTATTTTTACCTACCTACAGTACTTAGTACAATATTGTAAGCATGTTAATGATTGACCACATAAAGTACATAGTTAATCAATACTATTCAATCAGCATAGAAAATTTTTACTCAGTCAAAAGGCAGAAAATATAAAATCCCCTGGGGCACTGTGACAATTGCAACTTCAGCATTATTATTAATACAGTATCATTCTTGCAGGTTCTCAAAGAAACAAGAAATGGATTCAGCTCAGTAGCTCTAAATAGTTTCCCTGGTTTCCTTTGTTGCTAGGCTAAGATGAAATCAATTGTTAAACAGCCATGTTCAACAAATTTAATTTATTATGTGCCTATATTAAACATGAACTCAGATTCCGGATGCCACTGACAAGAATATAAGCGGACACAGAAGAGCATTAAATGTGGAATTGTAGATACACATTCTCAAAATATCTCCCTAAAGATTACATATTAATTACAAAAGGAAAAATGAACTTTAAGCGGAGAAAAACCTAGCAGACATCTCTTTATTCAAAAGATCTAAGTTAATATTAATGATAAAGGACAAATGGCATCATATGCTCCCTGATACTGAAGATTTAACATCACTTATGTATTACTCCTCCTGAGAAATGGATAACACTGATATGAAATAATTAGAATAAGCAAATTCACAGTCAGAAAACTAGAATACAGGTTACCAGGGTCTGGCCTAGAGGGAGGGCATAGGAGTTAATGTTTAATTAATACAGAATTTCTGTTTGGAGTAATGGAAAAATTCTGGTGATGGACGGTGGTGATGGCTGCACAACATTGTGAATGTAAGTAACAGCACTGAAATATATATTTGAATGTGGTTAAAAGGGCTTACTTTGGGTTTTCTGTTACTAGAATAAAATTTTTTTTAATGTGAAATATGAACATGGAAAATATTGCATTATTATAAGACTTTTTCTTTGAAACTGAAAAAATATACATTAATGTTGCAAGATGTTAGTATCAGGCAAACGTATAACCAAAGCAAAATATGGATAGTATTATATTAATATATTAATATATTATATAGTAATATATTAATAATTTGACACTAAGGGTAAAATAAAAAGGAAACATACTAAGTTAAAGAAACCAGACAAAAGGTACTACATACTGTTTGACTCAATCTATACAAAATAAAATTACATAAAAAATTAGAAAGAAACAATAGTAGCTATGGATGGCAGGGGAAGCACAAAGAGATTGAAAGGTGATTATTAAAGGGTACAGCTTTTGTGCTGGTCTGTTTTTGATTATTATTATTATTGGAATAATGAAAATCCTCTAATAATGATTGAAGTAATGAATGCACAATTATGTGATTATACCAAATACCATTGACTGTACACTTTGGATGGATTGTATGCTTTATTAATGTGTATCAATAAAACTGATTTTAAAAAAAGGAATGGAGTTTGGGGCGGGGGGGGGAATGTAACCTATATCTAATCAGTAGGAAACAATCAAGCAAACGCAAATGGAGAGACACTCTATAAAACAAGTGACCTGTATTTCTGAAAAATGTCAACATCATAAAAGACAATGAAAGACTAAGAAACAGTTCCAGATTAATGGACACTAAAGAAACATGACAATTAAATACAATGTGTGATCCTGGATAGGGGAAGGGAGACTGTATTTTTATAAAGTACCATTACTTGGGAAAAAAGGAAAACCTGAAAATGATAATGGATAATAACAGTACATCAATGTTAAATACCCTGAATTTTATTATTGTACATTGTTACTTAAGAACGTATCCTTGTTCTTAGAAGAAATATTCAGAGGTAAAAGGTCATGATATCGGCAAATTACTCTCAAAGTATTCAGCAAAAATAGCAACAATAAATAATTCTATATTAAGCTAAGTCATACTAAATTGTAAATATTTGACCAGTTTTGACCTACAAAAACAATTTCATACAATATTTCCAAAATTAAAAGTTAAAAACAAACTATTGATAACAGAGACAATTGTTGAAGTCAACAATTGGAATGAATATACAAGTCAACAATTAGGAATGAATATACAAGGAAGAAATATATTTAAAGACTAAGTTCTGAGAGATGCCCCATATTAAAACATATAAGAAAAAAAATCAAATCTAAGCCAACGACCTACTGATTTCTTTGAGGGAAAAAAAGTTAAGTAACAATCTCCACAGACTTAGACACTTACTTTCTGATACAAAGCTGAGGACTAAGGTGGGCACGGAGGCAGTGACGGCCAACATGTCTGCAAGATAAGAAAATCAAGTGTCAGTATACATTTAGAGACCAACTTCGGTGTATCAACTTCTCTATTTTTTTTTTTTTTTTTTTAGCGGTATGGGAATTGAATCCAGGACCTCGTATAAAGGAAGCAGATGCTCAGCCACTGATCCACACCCACTCCCCATCAACTTCTCTAATTTTGTACAGCAATAAACTTTTTGTGTGGAGGGATAGATTTGAAAAGAAGAAAACAATGGAAGAATCAATGTTCTTGAGATTATTATCTAGTCGGAAAGCTACAACACTAAATAACTTGAGAATAATCAGAAACATTAACTACATATGTAAAATAAAGTTATAATTGAACACAAAATAAGGTAAAATAATAATCAGAGTTGATAATGTTCAACAGAGAAATGTAGAGAAAGACATTTTTAAAGCCTAGTCTTAAAGGAGGTGATGGTTAAAAGGCATGGTTAAAAAAAAATAGGCCATTGGCAAGAATAAGCATAAAGCTGAGCTATAGCAGAGACCTGCTGCAAATGGATGAATGAAAAGGCTAAAGAACTAAGGGCTGTGGAAAGAAAGTCCTGAATATTAAGTTATTTCAGGAACTACCATCAAGTTCCAGTCAACCTAGATGAGTCAAAAAGTCACTCATAAAATAATACAAAAGACACTTGGGGACTGGATGTGGCTCCAGTTGTTGAGGGCCTGCTTCCTACATGGGAGGTCAGGGATTTGGTTCTTGGTGCCTCCTAAAATCAAACAAACAAACAAATGAAAAAACCAATGCAGGGGAGCCAATGTGGGTCAGTGGTTGAGCACCAGCTTCCCACATATGAGGTCCTGGGTTCAATCCCCTGTTCCAGCACCTCAAAAAAAAAAGACAGGATACAGATATTTTCTACTAAAATATTTCTGTTTTTGAAATGTATACATTAGAACCAGACTTGCTTTTCATGGCAAACGTCAAGATATGCTTGGGGATTCTATCTAAGGAGAATTCAACTGATCCAGTTTGCACAGTATTACGAAAAAGTACATGACTGCTACACCTCTTTACTCATAATATATCAAATCTTTCCAAAAGCATTTAAGTTTAATCAGAGTGAAGCTCTGGGACTAAAAAAATGAAAAATACATACTAATTTGACAAAAGATTATTGTGCATACACCTATGTACAAGGAACTATTGGGACATAAGATCCCCTTAAGACACAATGCTCTTCTAAAAAGGCTTATGATGTCCCTCACACCATTGATAACTAGATGCAAAAACAGTTAAAGAACCTGATGCCTAACACTAGAACATGAGAAGGGCCCGTGGTTTGAAGGGAAAAAATCCAATCGACAATTCCTTCTTCAGCTCTTCCCTCTTTTCAACTCTGGAAGCAAGAGGTAAATACAATCATTGTGTGCCCAAGGCTCCCAGAAAGAAGTGGGAAGAAAACTCTTTAAATCAATTGAAGTAATTGTGGCTCTGAAGTTGCAGGGCACACATTCCTCACACCAGGCTGGGCCCAGTAACTCAGCTACCCAGCAAGTGTTTGCAGATGTGGGTTGGAATCTATGACTCGTTCTCTGTCTAGTGCTATTGTTTCCCAGATAAATACCAATGTAAAGTTTGCATAAGACCTTTTCAAAAACTAGCTGCACAAACTCCATAGCCTTATTCAAAATATGACAAAAGTAGATCTCTATCGCTGCTTTCATGTTAAGCCAGGGACACTGATGTCTCTTTTTCCACCTGTGAATGGTGCTTCAGGTGTTACAGTGAGAAAGTAATAGTACTTTTTTTACTTTTAATTAACAAACCAGAAATTTTAATTTCTAGTTAGTGTTACCCCCTTCCAAATTATACTTCTCCCACAAAAGGAAATCATTGCTCAAAACATTTTTGAAACTCCTCTCTGCACTGGGGGAGCAACAGTAATGGACAAAGTAAAAAAGCCAGACTGCAGTTGTTTTAGTTCACTAGTTGCTAAAACAAATACCACACAATGGGTTGGCTTAACAGTAAGAAGTTATCAGCTCAGTTTCTGAGGCTGGAAAGCTTGCTTTCTCCCAGGGTCAGTATCTTCTGACTGAACAGCAATCTTTGGGATTCCCTGGCTTTTCTGTCACATGGCAATGCACATGGTGGCACCATCTACTTTCTCTTCCAGGTTCAGTTGACTTTCAGTTTTTGGCTGCTCCCTGTTGCTTCTTCCATGTCCAGTTTCCTTTGCTTTTAAGGACTTCAGCCATATTGGACTAAGGCCCACCCTCATTCAGCTTAGACACCAAACAAATAACATCTTCAAAGATCCAGTTTACAAATGGGCTCACTCTCACAGGACCAGGAGTTGGGACCTTTTGTGATGGACATGGCTCAATTCCCAACAGTTTGCCTTTTGGGCCCCAAAAGGACGTTATTCCCACATTCAAAAATATATTAATTCCTTCACAATGACCCGAAAGACTTAAATCATTTTAGTAACAATGCCAAGTACAAAGTCTCATTGAAAACAGCTATGGGCTTTGTGTTAGTTTCCTAGGCTGGTCCAGTAAATATCATGAAAATGGGTTGGCTTAAACAACTGGAATTTATTTGCTCACAGTTTTGAACCAGAAAAATGTCCAAATCAAGGCATCACCAAGGTGATGCTTTCTCTCCTGCTTTCACTGCTGAGGATCATCAGATCCTGTCACGTGGTGAGGCACATGGCTGCATCTGCTCGTCTCTCCCTTCTCTGCTGGATTTTGTAAATTTCAGTTCCTTGCTTTGGTGGCTTGCTCTGTGTGTGAATTTCATTCTCTTATCAAGGACTCCAGTAATAGGATTAAGACCCATCCTGATTGAGGTGGGTCACACCTTAATTGAAATAACCCCATCAAAAGGTCCTACTTAAAATGGGTTTATACCCACAGGAATGAATTAGATTTAAGAACATGTTTTTCAGGGGTACATACAGCTTTAAAATACCAAAGACTTGTTCTACCCTAGAGCAAAATTCCTCCGATGGATCTATGAAACCCAGAAAGCAGGTTGTTTGCTCCATATACAATGGTGGTACAGGCGTAGGACAAAAACTGCCATTCCAGAAGGGAGAAGGAAAATAAAGGTTATGGATCTCAAACAAGTCCAAAACCCACCAGGGCAAACTCTTTAGACCTTAAAGTCTGAGAGCCATCTCTGGCTTGATTCTTTGTCCTCAGCCTGATGGAGTAGCCATCCCACCACTCCCAAATACTTGTGCAGAGGCCATTTTCTTTTTAATGCTAGGGTGTATGCCCCACCTTCTCCGAGTAGCAGAATGGCAGCCAGGCTCTATGTAAGCACTGGGGCACAGACCTCACTATCTCCAAGCACTGGGGTTGGAACTCTCCTGAGCAACAAGGCACAAGACCCACCCCTCCAAGCACGTGGGCAGAAGGTCTGGCCCCTCCAAGTGCAGGAGCAAACCTGCCTTTTCCCCACATATGGGTGGGCCCATTATCTTGGCCTGAAATCTTTTCAGTCCAGATTTTTGTTTCCAAGGTTCTGCCCTTGAGGTCTTCTTCCTTTAAGTTGTCCCTTCTCTTTCCCTTTCAGTCAAGGCTAGCCGTGGATCTGCTCACACAAAATAGGCAAAAACCCTGTCAGTTTTGTGTGCAGTTCCAGGGGGTTCAAACCACCAGAAAATATAAACAACCAAAAATCCTTCCTGGATAACTTGATAATTTCCAATCTTGACATCCACTGAAATGGCTGACTGCAACCATGTTCAGCCACACCCTCTTCAGCAAAGGGTTGTTCAGTAGAACCCTAACATGGTGTCCTGTTCTCTGAGGACTCACTTCCTGGGAGTTCAGATAGGTCCCTGAGAGAGCCACTTCTGGCACTAGTCTCGGACACACTGTCTGGATAGGCTGAACGTTTTCAAAAAGATCAAATTGCTGGTTCCTTTGTGCTTAAGAGTTTAATTCTTAGCTTATCCTTTTCCTCTCACATTTTACTAAGCTACACGGAGAAGCCAGGCTATATCTTCCACATTTAGCTTGGAAAGCTCCTTAGCTAAATATCCAAGTTCATCACTTAAAAGTTCTGCCTTCCATACAACAAAAGAATGCAATTTTACCAAGTTCTCTGCTACTCTGTAACAAAGTTCACCTTTTCCAATTTCTAATATATACACTGTTTCCTTCTAAAGTCTCAGCAGCAGTATCTTTAATATCCATATTTCTAGCAAGTTTCTTCAAAATAACCTAGGCTTTTTCTATCAAGCACCTCACAATTCTTCCAGCCTCTGCCCATTACCCAATTCCAAAGCCATTTCCACATTTTTAGTTATTTGTCATAGTAGTGCCCCACTCTCTGGAACCTAAAACTGTTTTAAGTTTCCTAGCTATTAAAGCAAATAACATACAATGGGTTCGCTTGACAATAAGAATTTATTGGCTTAGAGCGTCAGAGGCTAGAAGGATTGCTTCCTCTTGGGGTATCTTCTGGCTGGCTAGCAATCTTTGGGGATCCTTGGCTTTTCTGTCACATGGCAATGCACATGGCAGCACCTTCTCCTTTCTCTTCTAGGTTCCATTGATTTCCAGCTTCTGGCTGCTTCCCATGGCTTCTTTCACATCCAATCTGCTTATAAGGACTTTAGCCATAAAGGATTAAGACACATCCTTGTTCACTTTGAGCACACCTTAACTAATAACATCTTCAAATGTCCTACTTACAAATGGGCTCACACCCACAGGACCAAGAGTTGGGACCTGAACATGCCTTTTGTGGGAGACATGATTTATTCTCCAACAGTTCTAGATCTGCCCTTAATAAGTCGTGTAATTCAGGGCAAATCACTCAACCTCATGTTTCATTTACAATACCTTATTGGTTGCTGGGATGATTACATGAGAAAATGTACAGATAAAGTATTCTATAAACTGCAAGATACTACATATATGTAAGATATTAGTATTACTGGTTCCCCCAAGGTCTTTGGAATTTCTATCACATTCTTTTTTAAAACCCTCATTGGTGATAAAAAAAATTTATCTGCTGAGGATGGATTTGATTTCTGGAAAAAAAAACAAAAGCTATTCAAAGCCAAGTCTATGAGATCAAATTGAGTAATACCATTTTTGATCCAAAAAGATGTGACCATAGCATAATGAGAATTTGTCTTACATGATCTCAAAAAGAGTTTAATAAATGTCCGTGGTAACAACAACTCTAAAATAGATATATAACCTTGAAGAGCATGATGAAAAGCAATCATTTATATATAAAGTTCTGGTAAATGCTTATTACATCCAACCAACTCCCAAGCTACAACCTAAGTCATCCTCAGTATTTCCTTTTCTCTCGCCTCCCGTACATATGCAATACATCACCCAATCCTATCAATACTATCTAGGAAACGTCTCTTCATTCCAGTTCATTATTTAAATTCATATCCTCTTTATTTTTTTACTGGGAGGAATCTAACAAGAGCTCCTCAACTGATCTCCATATCACCAATCTCTATCATTATCACCAGAGCTAGCTTATTGAAAATTAAAGCTGCTTTTAATAACTCTTCTGTTTCAAAATCTTTAGTAACAATTCATCATTGCTTATAGTATAAACTCTAAATTGTGGGTAAACAAGGCCCTTCTCAACATGGCCACAATTCAACTCTCCAGACCTATCCTCCCATAAACTCCTCTCCACCTGCCAGACTTCTGTCACACTGAACTAATGCCTAGATACAGCAAGCCCTCTAATGACTGTCTACATGCCTTTGCTCATGCTGTTCTCTAACTGGAACCCCTCCTCTCAGCCTGATGAACACATCCTTCAAAACCCAACAACTCCTGGATGGCAACTTCACCATTTACTTCTTGCTTCGCTTGTCATGCTTCTACACCACTTGTTATTTCTAATCAATATTTATTAAGTTGCTTAATAATTAATCCATTTATTTAGCTCCCTTACTAGACTTTGAGCTCAAGGGTAGGACTGGAATATTTTGTAGCCATAGTAACTTTAATAATATGTGGCAAATAGAAGAGGCTAAAGAAATGGTCTATGAATGAATAGTGCTTGTTTTAAAAAGCAGCCTCCTGAATTTAGAGTGAAACTAAATTTTAAAGGTCTTTCACATACATACAGCATTTAATAGGACATGCACTGTCCAGGCAGCTAATGAGTCCTGCTGATTTTGTAGTTAAGCAGCATAAACATTACTACATAATTATTATATAGAAGTCTAGCTGTTCAGAACTTAGTTCTCTACCTCCTTCTTGGCTTTGGCAAACCATTCCTTGAGTGAGTGCCAGTGGAGTTTATGTCACTTGGGACTGGCTGTTCATCCCTGGTTGGCCTATAAACTACTTAGGAAGTGTCTTTATATATATAATAGAGCACTACTCAAAAGTCATGATATATAGTACTCTTGACAACCAGTCATTTTTAATTAGCCAAGCATTAAAAATGTTAACATTATATATTTGAATGTGGTTAAAAGGGGAAATTTTAAGTTGTACATAAGGTATTAGAATAAAAGGAAAAAATCTGCAGAACTGCATGGCACAGTGAACCCTAAGTTAAACTAGGGACTACAGTTAATAGTGCAATTATCAAAATGTGCTTTCATCAATTGTAACAAACATAGCACACCAACGCCAGGTGTTAATAATGGGGTGGCACAAGCTATTAATAATAGGGTGGTATACGGGAATTCTGTATTTTATGCATGATTTTTTGGTAAACCTACAACTTCCCTAATAAATTTTTTAAATGCCAGAAAAAAAATAATAGGGTGGAATATGGGAATCCTGTATTTCATACATGATTGTTCTGTAAACCCACATCTCTTAACTGGGAAAAAAGTTAATCACTATTTTTCCTAAATGGGTCCAATAATTATTATTTTCAATTCACAAATGAAGAAAAAAGCTATGGATTCTATGACCTTGACTTATTCAAAATAAATGTAATTAGTGACAATAAGTCCCTATTTCTCCTCCTAAAAAAGCCCTTGTGAAAAACGGAGCAAGGCACCCTTTGATGAGAGCTTCAGAATGCATTAACACTACTGAAAAAGAAGTCTGTTTCTTGGCAATGAATCCTAGTGTGACTATGCTACAGAACTGAAAATGATACTGTCTGGACAAACTTCCAGAGTATGATAACCCTCAGCTTCTAACCATTAATCCTGAAAATCCTAAAATGAACTGTTTGGAACCATTAATGTTAATTCCACCAACAGTACCTGACATCTACCAGAATATGATATATCAAAGAATTAAATATTCAATTATGTTCAAACCACATGGAATAAAGAAGGGCAGCTCTGGCAAGATGGGTCCTGGCATAGCTTAGAAAACAAGATATGGAAATAAGAGGTAAGGAGAAAATGAAGGGTTAAAATAACCCATTCCTGATCTCAACTCCAAGAGGAAATCATTTGGTCACAAAGAAAAAATAAACGAAGTCCCTCTATTTTTAACCTGGATGATTGAAGGGGGAAAAGAAATGAGAAGACATTTTGGGAAATCAGGAATTGAGATCTCAAAAACATTAAAGCTAACTTTCCATAACAAATAGTTTCCAAAATTAGGGTTGGCACAGAAAGTGGTTAAAGGGTGAAATTTTAGTTTGTATATATATGTTACTAAAATAAAAATAAAGTTTAAAAAATTAGGGCTGGCACAAAACTATGCTGGGATTTGTACCAGGAGTCTCTAAAGTTGCTATGACTAGAAAGGCTGCGTAGGAAAATGAGGCCTGGAGAGTGGACATTTCAGAAAGGAAGAAATCATAGTTTATTAATCCGGGCAGTGACTTGGCCCTGCAGAGAAAAACTGGGACACCTCCTCTCACCTCAACCCCCAAATAAAAATGAATTCCCTAGGCAACTATGAGACAGCTGAGCAACCGCTCGGCCCGCTACTGCTAACCGCCAGTCCCGTAGGCGTCCAGGCCTCCTGCACCCTCTGCTCGGGCCCGTTAGGAACCCGGACAAGGCCCACGCACTGCAAGCTGCAGTTATTGTCTGCAAGAATTAGAAGCCAAGATTTCCCCCCTCGAGGCCTATTCCTAAATAAGATCTCGGAACTGCAGAACCCGTAGTCCGCTGACTTTGCTCTAAGTAGACTATTTACTCTCTCGGGACTAGGTTCTGGGTGAGGCCCAGAAGGCAATGTGGGGAAGAAGTGAGAGGTGGAGGAATGAGGAGTAGCGAAAGCCGTGCCACCGCTCCGCCCTAAGGAGGCATGCGAGAACCGCCAGTTACCCCGAAACCCTAACGAGCGCAGCGGAGCGGCTGGGGAGGGGGAGTCCCTAGGATTCCAAGGAGCGTGGGCCTCCACATCCACGGGTATTTTCCCTGCCCAGTCACAGGTAGACCACTGCCAACCAGATTTGAGGAGCCAATTCAGGTCTCCCGAGGGCCGCGGGCACCGACTCCCAGCCCCACACCAAAGTCACCTCAGCAGCAGAGAAGCCATCTTGGATTCCAGGCTGGACGGAAGTGACGTCAGGTGGCCCCGCGACCCCAAGGTGGAGGAGGAGAAGGGGGTGGTGCTCCTGTCACGTGACAACGCGGGGCTTTCGAAAGGCATCTGGAACCTCTCCGGCTCAGTTTAGAGGGCGTTTGCTGGTTTTCGGTGGTTGTTTGGTCTCAGCCCCTGCCTACTTTTGCTGAATTTATAAGGCTTTTGGCGCAAGTGCCGCTGGCTCAGAATCTGCCATCTATATTCTGCCTGCGTATGTATTCAATTTGTATCGCACTACCGAACACATATATGCACAGATTCTTCACCGAAAACTTCTCAACCGGTTTTTCACCCCCTCACCTCTACGTTAGCCTGAAAACGTCGTGGTAAGCCAGCTGTGATAGACACCCAAGGGTATCCTTTGGGCTCCCTCCCGTTCTTGTAACTCACCAATACAAAGAAACAAAAACGGAGACACTCGCAGACTACCACTCATAAGAACAGAAAGCTTTCTCCAACCACCTTCGAGTAGCTATATGCACCAAATGCCCACTAGCCAAAGATAAAGCTCCTTTGTTCCTTGTCTCAATGCTGTGTGGGCGACACCCACAGCCAGAAGAACCCGGGGCGGGGGGTGGGGGTGGCGCAATTTTATATACATATATATTCATACACATCTATGCACACCCATAGGGCAGGAATTAATTGCAGGGGACTTACTACTTAAATAAGAAAAAGAGCAAGTGAGAAGGGAAGAAAACAGAGCAAAAGTTCTTGAGCCTTTCATTGGGTGGAGGAGGAATGTGGAGGAGTAAAGTTGCCCAGAGCACAACTCCTTTTCTACAATAAGACATACTCAGTTATAGTAATATGCAGATCTGTTTATATTTAGTACTCCTGCACTTTTCCTTTCAGGATTTAAATAGCACAAATTCACTTTTTATTGCATCAGATAAATAATTCAATTTTGCATTTCGATAATGCTTGACAAAGAAAGTGCTTTCATAGACTTTAAAATTAGTACAGATCATGGATATTTCCAGTCCAATCTCCTAACCAATGCAAGAATCTCCTCTGCAACATCCTTGACAGACACATTCAATGATAAGTACCTCACTACCACCCCCCCAAAAAACAAGCTTCATTTAGTGAACAGCTTAAACATTAGGAAGGTGTTATGTTAAAATATAGTTTTCTGTTATTGGCCTTCCAGATGTTGATCCTAGTTTAGCTCTCTGAAGCTTCACATTAATGAATCTAATGAGTGCCTCTTTCACTTAGCTCTTCAAATAATTTCATATAACAAATATATATTGGCTTTGTGCCAGAGTCTTTGAAAAGTGCTGTAGAGGACACAAAGGTACAGACATATATATTGTCCTCAAATAACTTATAGCCTTGTCAGGAGCAATAGAAAAAGAAGCAGAATATTACAGAGAGTAGTATTCCCATGAAAGTATAGAGATAAAAGGGGTATGCGGATAAGGAGAAAATGATTATATATAGCTGGGGGTGAGGGGAGGCATGCCAAGGCCTCAAGTATTGAGTACAACATCCTGTAAGCATTTGTTGATGGTAAAGATTTTGTTTGTAGCATTTGTAATCAAGTCCCATTTTAAGAGTTCTACAACCCAAATCCAATCCTAATCACAGAATCCTCCAGGACTGTGGTCTGAGGAGATGCCAAGAAACTGTTGCTTCAGGGGTTCACCAAAAGGAAGAATGACAGTGATCTCCCCTGTCAAATGAACTCCAGGCCATAACTGATGGAAATGAATCACTATAAAATTCAAACCAAACATAGAGAAGCCAGTGTTGCTCAGTTGGTTGAGTGTGTGCTTCCCATGTTTGAAGTCCAGGGTGCAATCCTGGGTGCCTGGAAAAAAAAAAAGAAAAAATTCAAACCAGACAAAGTCAAGCCCCTTAATGCCAAGGCTTATCCAAAAAGTAAGCAGGATTCTAGGGGGGAGGGGAAAAGAAGGCCTGAGGTAAGAGAAAAGAAGGAGGAGAAGGTAGAAATCGTTTTGATTTCAGATGAGTATACGAGTGCCAGGAAAAGCAAAATCATTTTAGATGAAGAGGATGCAATAATCTAGATTCCTATGATATATCTAATTTAATTCACCCTCCTTAGTCGGTCATTTAAGCCCTCTCACAAATTAGCTCCAACTTTCCTATCCAGGCTCGTTTCTTACTATGCCCCTTCAGGTTCCCCCAAATAAGTTAAAAGAGGTGGTACAAGATCTGCCCTGAATCTGCCCAGATCTACACACATATACACACTCACGCACACACACACACACACCACCTCTAAATCTCTTCCTCTTTGTTTTTGGTTCTCTATCTGCCTGTATACCCATCCTTAAAAAACGACCTTTTCAAAACGGTACACATCTTTCAAAATTGGTTCATCTCTAATATTGCCTCCTATAAATGCTTCCTCTGAACTTCATTTATTAAATCAACTTTATCTTTGTTTTGAATCTTTTACAGAACTTAGTCTTCCTGATTTTACATCTATGTGCCCTCCTTTGTACTCCCAGCACTTTGTTCATTGCTCTACTTTAGGGTTTATTATACTCGGTTGTTGATGCGTTTGTCCTCTGATCCTCACTTCTCCAACTCCCCAAACTAGATTTTGAACTCACTGAAGGAGGGTCTTAATTTTATTCCTCTATTATTCCCATCCCCTTTCCTAACTTAACAGTTGGCACACAACAAAATTTTGTGGGCTTGCTCTAAGTTGAAACGGGCTTAAACTGAAGCATGAAGCATTTAAAAACTTTGTGACAGAGGGAAAGGTCAGGGGCTTCTTCCCTGGAAATCTTCCAGTGGGGGAAAGTTTCTCTCTGGGAAGAATTACTCACTCAGTGGGCAGGGAGATGAAGGAAAAAAAAAAAGACTCCCAAAGGACCTGGTCATCTCAAGAAGCCTGTATTGCAGCCCGTGGTAGTCAGGATAACAAGGGATATCCCATTTTCCTTGTTCTCTGGAGAAACATGCCTCTAGCCACTAGGGCTCTGGGGCAGCCACTCTTTGTCAAGCAGGCTAGGGAGGAATCCTTTTTCATGATGTTAGGTTTCAGGCTCTCCTGCCCAACTATCCCTCAGAGAAGTGTGTCTGTGTCCCTTTTTCTGTCCTGTTCCCTTACCACCACCACCCCCCAACATTCCAGCCTGGGGCAGGGGGAGGCCAGTGGACACAAAGCCGTCTGTGTATGGGGTGGTATGTGCCCCCCTCAGCCCTCCACCCAGAGGACACAATGCCCCTTCTGCTCCCTGCAATCTTCTGCCCTCCCCACCACCTCTCAATTGCACATGCCAGGCTGCAATTGGTTCCTGGCTCAGGACAACCCCCTCATACTGGGGCCCTGGGGGGTTTTAAGCAAGTTCCAGGAACCCCCGCTCAGTTCCTTGTCCCCCACTCTCCCAACCCCGCAGACACTCCGGGCCCTAGTCCCTGCCCCAGCCATGGCTCCTGGGGCGCCCTCGTCCAGCCCCAGCCCTATCTTGGCTGTGCTGCTCTTCTCTTTGGGTAAGTGGAGCTATCCTAGTCTGGGAGCCCTGGGATTCAGGTTTTCTTTCAGCAAACTTCCCACTGCAAGGTCCTTATCCATTTCTGCCTTTGCTGCACCTCCTCTACAATCGAAGAAAGAGCAAGAATATATTCAGAGAGAGGAAAAGTACAGTTTGGAGGGAGGCAGTAAAGGTATACTGTGAAGGGAGATGATAAAAGAGAGTGATTATGCAGTTTTCCTGAGATGGGTGTGACTGGACCCAAGTGGGAAACTAGTAACATGCCCACAGAGCCATGCTGAGGGCCTGGTAGGAGGCAGTGTTAGAGCACAGGAAGGAGGAGGCCCAGACACTTGGGTTCTAGTCCCCATGCATCTCCTAGGAGTATAGGAGGTAACTAACCTGAGTTTCCCTGGAAAAGAAAAGGCAGGGAGTGTGATCTAAGGGAGGGAGCCCAAAGCTTGTCATCCCAACTCCTCATATCCAATGTCCTATGTTTCTCAGTGCCTTGATTGCTTTTCTGTGGCTCCATTGTCTGTTATGTGGGTGCCTGAGGAAGAAGGGAGATTCTATGAGATTCTAGGATCTTGCCCTCTAAAGCTGCCTTCTTTCATAAATTGACCAGCCCCTTCCTTGTCCCCTGGCAGATATTTGGTGAGCAAGAGGAGGTCAAAATGGGGTTATTTGGATGGATCCTTCCCTTCTCTGAACTGCCCTGAAGGCTAGTACAAAGGGTGAACAGTAGGCAGGCGGGAGGACAGGGGTGGGGGCCTGATCAGAATGTCCACGGTTCTTTGCTGTGAGCTACTTGAGTCCTAAACCTGGAATCTAGACTCTTCTAGGCTACACTGGACTATTCTGGGCACGATGAGAAAATGTTAAGGAGTTGGAGTAGAAGGAAGTTGGAGAACACTGAAAAACATTAAGGGTAGAAGTGAGGAAAATAGGGGGAATCTTAGAGTTCAGGAGGATAGATAGCCTTGTCCTGTCACCTGTTCCACTCATAGAACCGTTGAGCAGAACTGAGAAGGGCAATGTTTGATATTATAACAGGAGAAATAGAAATTAGGTTTAATGAATAATCTCCCTTGGTATATGTGGGATTCCCAGAAAGGCTCTAAAGTTGAGATCTCAGGGGGAAGTCAATGATGTTGCATGCTGAGGTGGGAGATTCAGGACCACGTGGGAAGGTGGCATGAAAAAACACTAGTCAGACAATGAGGCTCTATTTGATTGGTTGCCTCCTCCCCTTCTGTAGAACAAAAGGGTCTACAGTCACCCCCAGCCAGGCACCAGCCCACACACATAATCTCCATGGAATGGCCTGCCTTGTGTGGGAAGCCTTGGAGTGGCACTGGGCCAGAATGGCTAAGAGGAGAGTGAGAGGGGTAGAACCACAGAGGGCTCACATGCAGAGTCATCTGAGTTCTGGGCTTGGGGCCTTGCTGGATACCACAGCTTTCCTGAGCAGGGTGTGAGGGTCTTCTCTCCCTGATCCCCCAGCCAAGAGCAGGCTGTACAGTAACAGGGAATTCAACAGTGAGGGAGACAGGTCAGGGAAGGAGACTTACGTTCTTCAGCTATCTCTATTATTTTTCTCTATGAAATTTGAGTTTGCCATACTATGAAATACCATGCAGTTGTTTAAAATAAGATTAATCTGTATAGATCAATATGGAAATCTCCTCCAGAACATAGAAAAAGAAAAAAGGGTATAATGTAACGTGAGAAAAAAAAAGTCCGCAGGACAAATGATTTCTTATAGATATATGTATATTTTGAGTGTATGTTGAGTTTAATGCAGAAGAAAAGGACACACACCAAAATTGATAACGGTGGTTTTATCTGGGAGGGGACTACAAGAAGAGAATTGGTTGGGGATGTCAAGGGGCCTTAGCTTAATCTCTGTTGCTTGAATAGTTTATAAGAATAATACACTATGTACTACCTGAATAATTTCTAATAAATTATTGTTTAAAAATTTAAAGTCTGTGTCCAAGGGAAAGTGAGACTCAGAGACAGAATCCAACCTCTGGAAGTCCTCAAGAGAATTGTTATTGCCAATTTCATGTCCTTTACAGAACATACTGAAGACCTTGAACTGAGCCAAGATTTATGTGCATCTCTTCAGCTAGTCTAGGGATTGCGGCCTCTGAATTGATCACTTCTGCCCCAATCTTTGCTATGGTCTCTGTCCTGTGACTCAGCCCTTGACCCCCTGTTGATTTCTCTTCCTCATATCCCTCATTGGGCCTGCAGTGTATCTGATCCCTGCTCTGTGCTTGCAGTGCTGTCTCCTGCCCAGGCCATTGTGGTTTACACAGACAGGGAGGTCCATGGTGCTGTGGGCTCCCAGGTGACCCTGCACTGCTCCTTCTGGTCCAGCGAGTGGGTCTCAGATGACATCTCTTTCACCTGGCGCTACCAACCAGAAGGGGGCCGTGATGCCATCTCTGTGAGCACGTGGGGGAATCTTGGGGGTGGATAACTGGAAGGGAGGCAGAAAGGGGTGCTTCAAAGAGCAACAGAGAAGAGAACTTGGGCTAAGGAACAGGAAATCTTTTGAGTCATAACCTCAACTTTGGCAAGTTTGCTTTGCCACCCTGGTCGGGGCCTATCCACACTATCTCCCCTTACCCAGTACCATGGTCTCCAGCCAAGCGTCCCTTGCCTTGAGGCTGGAGCTAAGTTTTGACAGCCCTATTCTCATAGGGTCCTCTCACATACTTCTCATTCTTCACAGATCTTCCACTATGCCAAGGGGCAACCCTACATCGACGAGGTGGGGGCCTTCAAAGAGCGCATCCAGTGGGTAGGGGATCCTCTCTGGAAGGATGGCTCTATTGTCATTCACAACCTGGACTATAGTGACAATGGCACGTTCACCTGTGATGTCAAAAACCCACCAGATATAGTGGGCAAGACCTCTCAGGTCACACTCTACGTCTTTGAAAAAGGTGTGAGAGGGACAGGGGATGGGGAGGCAGTACAAAGTAGTCCAAGGCCTTGAAAGGACAGGGTCAAGAGGCTGGGGGCTGAGGGTGTCAAAAAGCTCCATCTAGTGGCCTTCAAGCTCAGGGAGCGTGGGCGGGAGGCCACCTTGGCGGCTGGGAGTCCCACATCTTCAATGGCGGGGAGTAAGCGGGGGTGCTGGGAACCAAAGAGCTCATTCCCTCACTTTTTTCCCCTTCCCTTCCCAGTGCCAACTAGATATGGAGTGGTGCTAGGAGCCGTGATCGGGGGTGTCCTGGGGGTGGTGCTGCTGCTGCTGCTGCTTTTCTACCTGATCCGGTACTGCTGGTTACGCAGGCAGGCGGCCCTACAGAGGAGGCTCAGGTAAGGAGCTATGCCTGGCTCAGGTCTCTGGCAACCCCACCCTTCCTCGTCTGAGAGGAGACTAGTCCAGTGGGTGGGCGGGCCAAAGGAAACAGGAAGCTGTCCCCTCTGCTAAGGGTTGTGGCGGGTACAAATCCACAGCTCCTCTTTTTCTTGCAGTGCCATGGAGAAGGGGAAATTGCACAAGGCCGCAAAGGACTCGTCTAAGCGTGGCCGACAGGTTAGCGGGGCTGGGAGCCTGGATAAGCCGGGGGAGGAGAACCTTGGCAGCTGGTGGGCAGCAGTGAGTGGTGGGATGGGAACCGTGAGCTTCACCGGAGTGGTGATTGACGTGTGCATACCCTCTCCCCCCACCCCAGACGCCAGTCCTGTATGCCATGCTGGACCACAGCAGAAGCACCAAAGCTGCCAGCGAGAAGAAATCTAAGGGGCTGGGGGAGTCTCGCAAGGATAAGAAATAGCGGTTAGCGGGCCGGGCGGGGGATCGGGGGTCAGGGGCGGAGCCCTCCAAAAGCTCTCGGGTGGTGGTCATCGAGATGGAGCTTCGAAAGGATGAGCAGAGCTCGGAGCTCCGGCCTGCTGTCAAGTCCCCCAGCAGAACCAGCCTCAAGAACGCCCTCAAGAACATGATGGGCCTGGACTCGGACAAGTGATCACCCCTCCCCCCGTAGGCCCTTCCAGAGCATGGGACCTAGGCTCCACTCATCCTCAGTCTAGGTGCTTTCCTCCCTTGTTCCCCTGCCCTGCCCTCCCCTCCCCTCTCTTTGAGATGTAAGTTTCATTCCAAAATTCTTTCCCCAGGCACTTCATACTCTCCCCACCTTCACCCCTTGGCTCTCTGGAAGCCCAGAGACAGATCCCAGTCCCCACCTGAGCCGCAAGGACTGTGTGTTTGGTGCCTGTCTCTTGGGCACCAAGAAGAAAGGGACCTTGATAACTCCCCCCAACTCCAAGCCACCTGGCATTCTCTTCCCCTGCACTGCCCAGCCTGTCCCTCTGGTTCTTTCTTATCCACTCCTCCCTCCCCTCCATTGGGTGGCTCAGTCCCATATTCTGTCTTCAGAGCTAACCCCAGATCAGTCTCTCCTTCAGGGTTTATTTAGGTTGTTGATTATTTTTTATTTTTTAATCCATGCCTTTTTTTTTTTTAACCTAAGTCCTGTTCTGCCCCCTCCCCTCATGACTGAGGACCAATGACGTCATGTTTCTTTTGCAACTCCCCACCCCCCATTAAGTCCTTAAATGAGAGCCAGCCCTACAAAAAGGGTACCTGGTCCTCAACCTCAGCTACAGGATTAGTCCCCCTGATCACTTTGGAGCACAGTCCTGGGACTCAAGATCTCGGGGAAGGAGAGAGGGACAATAAATCTTAACAGGTCAGGGGGTAGAAGAGGGGTGAGCTAAGCCTTAATAAATGGCATTTAAACAACCAAACAGAAAGCAGGAAAAACAAGTGGGAAATGGGAGGGTGGGGGGAGGGAAAGGGAAGAGGCTGCACTCTCAGCCACAGGGGATTCTTAGAATTTTTTCTACATTCTGTACATTTCTTCTCAAAACCCCAACGTCCTTAAATGTTTAATAAACACTGACATTTCCAGAAGCCGCTGCCTCCGTCTCTCATTCCCTCATCTTCCAGGGAATAATCCCTGCCCCTCATCCCATCCTCAAACTCCCACCTTCTCCCATCCGTCCCATCTCCTATGCCTCATTAGCTGATTTCAGTGTTCAAGAGTTTACTTTTATGGTATGGGCAGATATATGGTATATTGGGCATATAAAGTGGAAAGAACTCTGAAGTAGGATGATAAGATGCTTTCATTCATTCATTCAACAAACATTCAATGATCTTATACTATATTCTAAACAGTGTATCAAACTCTACGTTTACATCAATTAAAACACTAGAATCCCTCTTCACCAGAATCTGAATTCAGGGCAAGTTTCTTGACTTCGGTAACTGTGTTCCATATTTGTAAACAACTGAGATAATGATACGTGCCCTACTTAATTCCCAGGGTTTTTATGAGAATCCAGTGAGATCCTGTATAAACTGATTTACTATTAAGAGATATTTAAGGTCAGCCCTCTTAAAGATGGTGTTAGTTCTCACTTAAAGGAGTCCTCTTTACAAACTAGCACAATCACATTCGCCCCTATTAAAAAAAAAAAAAAAAAAACCCAACAACTTTGTTGGTGTGGTATTATGAAAAACTTGGCTGAACTTTTTCCTCTGTTCCTGGGGAAGTAAGCTCTGAATCTTTGGAATTTCCTTAGTGGAAATGTGCTGTGGAAAAAGGTCTTACCTACCTGCTAGTCCATATGTTAAAAGAATGACCAGAGAGGCCAACCAGACCTGCAGTCTTAGGGTGAAGGGCTGGCCCCACTAGAAAGACCAACAGAGTGATAAGGGAGTTGGGGCTTTGACCCACATCTTATCGGCCCACCTCCCAGACCTCTGAGAGAGGAGAGGCTACAGATTGAGTTCAACCATGTGGCCATTGATTCTATCAATCATGCCTACATGAGATTCCATATTAATTTATCAATAATTGGGATAAATTGTGCCATGAGGATGATGTATTCTGACTCTAGGTAAAAAGGAGTAGAAGTTTGTATTTAAGATTCTCCCAGGCTTCATGCTATGTGTCTCTTCTTTTGGCTTCTTTTACTATAATAAAACTATAATCGTAAGTACACTGCTTTCAGTGAGTTCTGTGAATCATTCCAGAGAATTATTGAAACCTGAAGGGGTGGTAGGAACCCCCAAACTTGTAGCCAGTTGGTCAGCCTGGGCCCCTGAACTTGAGACTAGTGCCTGAAGTTCAGTTTTATAGCCATTCATGGATAGAAGTTGGAGGACTTCCTTACCCTGTGGAATCTGGCCTAACTCCCAGTAGTTAGGGTCAGAATTGACTTGGATTGAGTTACTGCAGTCTTTACAGTTGCTGTTTGAACTTTTTTTTTCAGGGGCTCAATAAAAACTTTTCATTATACTTCAAAGATTTTGTACAATTTAACAGTGAATATTCACTGTTACTATCCACAAGAGTCCATACTGCATCTGCATATTCATCCCCCTGTCCCTCAGTAGTTTTCCATCTTGCCCAGTCTTCCACATTTCTTCTACAGTTTTGTCTTTAGACCAATTCATCCAAAATTTCAGCTGATCTGGTATCTAGCTCTGAAGAACAGAGGTCCACGGTACTATCCCTACCAAGACATGTTTTAAACCCAATCCCAGTCCCTTAATTTAGATGGGAAATTGGGGCCATGGGTCCCTTTAGTAATATACACATCATCCTTTAAAACTCTGCATGTGTGTGAGACAGAGAGAGAGAAATGATTATGGGTGAAAGGCTGTGAAATACTGTACAAGAAAAATAAACAAGGAAAGGAGAGTCTGGGAGGATAAATACTCTACAACATGAGAGGCAAGGAGATGGTCTCCTCTGTGACACTTTACTTACTTCACCATAGTGGCAGGATTGAAGACAAGTCTCTAGGGAAAAGAAGGTGTGGAGCTAAGAAAACTAGCTTTTAATGGTTTCCTTAGGATAAGCTTGAAGAGAAAAGGCCCCTGGCTTCCATTAGACTGTAGCTCTTAAGGTAAAAGCATGGCCGAAGACCCAGAAGATTCAATGATTTATGGGCCCAACCCTCTAGAAACCAAGATGGGCAGTGGTGGTGTGAAGGTAGACAAATGAAGTCTTCAAATTCTGTTCTGGCCAGGGAAGAAGACTGTGGGGTGTCCATAAGAAATATCAAGGCTTCAGGTAACTAGCACCTTTCAAATTGGCACCATGCCCTTTACCAGAGGGTGGGACCAATAAGAAGGTTTGAATGTCTCAAGGAGAAAATCAGGGTTTTTGAGGTGCCTTCTTCTCATTCTGTGTGCTGCCCCTCTCTGTGCAACACAGACTTGGTGGAGGGCCTGGGGGGAAGGAGGAGGCAGGGAAGGAGTGCCCATCTCCCAGCTCCTGAGGAGAGCACCAACAGATAATCTCAGCAGTATAGGCTGGTAAGTGCAGTAGTCCTGGTATTGGGTGACTTCTTTACTCTCCTCCAAGCCTCCCTCCACAGAGTAACATGACTGGGAGGACTCTGCATCCAGGGAGGAGAAACACAAACAGTCCTGCATCTCAGAGATTCCCATGTAAGAAGGCCTGCTTCGATGAGCCCCAGTGATTGGGGCGGATATGTGCAGGATCAGAGCTGCCTGGAGCTGAGAACCTCCATTGCCCTCTCCTAGGCTTGGCTCAGCTGGCCTGGGGGAGACACTCTGCGGCACATGCACCCCCTTGTCGCTCTCGAACTGGCCTTTAAGAATAGTGGTCCAGGTCCACTGTGCCCCAGACAGCCTGACCTACTTAGAACTACGCTCACCACTGTGGTCATCTGGGCCAGGGGAAGCCAACAGCTTATATTGTCCTGGGGCTCTGGGACTAAGGGGACATAGAAAGGATAGGCGGGGAAGAGGACTTGGCCCAGATGATATGGCATCCGTCTACCACATGGGAAGTCTGCAGTTCAAACCCCAGGCCTCCTTGACCCGTGTGGAGCTGGCCCATGCGCAGTGCTGATGCACGCAAGGAGTGCCCTGCCACGCAGGGGTGTCCCCGCATAGGGGAGCCCCACCCACAAGGAGTGTGCCCCGTAAGGAGAGCAGCCCAGCGTGAAAGAAAAGTGCAGCCTGCCAGGGATGGTGCCGCACACATGGAGAGCTGATGCAACAAGATGACGCCACAAAAAGAAACACAGATTCCCTTGCCGCTGACAACAGAAGCGGACAAAGAAGAACACACATCAAATGAACACAGAGAGCAGACAATGGGGGTGTTGGGGGGGGGGGAAGGGAAGAGAAAGAAATAAAAAATAAATCTTTAAAAAAAAAAAGAAAGGATAGGGAAGTGGAGTTAAGGAAAAAGCTACATTCATTTCCCATCTGCAGAGGAGGGGGTGGGCTCTGACTGCAGTATCAGCATTTTAGCAGGACTAAGACAATAGCTTGTTTTACGATGTTAAACACACACACAAAACAAAAAGGATGAGAGCTCTGGAGAGCCAGAGGTTTTTTGCTGCTCCTACTCCTGATGCAAAAGTGCTGGTACCTTGCTTCAATGGCAGGAGAAACTCAGTCCCAAAATAAAAATGAGCCAGTCTAGGAGATGAAGCAGGAGAGGACTGATGGCAGCTGCTTGGATTCTGGTCTGTAAGTCCAAGAGGAAGAACCAGTGGTAGGAAGAAAATTCTATGTACAGCTCTTCTCAGGATCTCAGGGATACAGGTGGGGGGGAAGTCAGAAGAAGCATTAACAGGGAAACGGACTTTGGCCCAGTGGTTAGGGCGTCTGTCTACCATATGGGAGGTCCGCGGTTCAAACCCCGGGCCTCCTTGACCCATGTGGAGCTGGCCATGCGCAGTGCTGATGCGCGCAAGGAGTGCCCTGCCACGCAAGGGTGTCCCCTGTGTGGGGGAGCCCCACGCACAAGGAGTGCGCCCGTAAGGAGAGCCGCCCAGCGTGAAAAGAAAGTGCAGCCTGCCCAGGAATGGCGCCGCCCACACTTCTCATGCCGCTGACGACAACAGAAGCGGATAAAGAAACAAGACGCAGCAAATAGACACCAAGAACAGACAACCAGGGGAGGGGGGGGAAATTAAATAAATAAGTCAATCTTTAAAAAAAAAAAAAAGAAGAAGCATTAACAGGTGGGAGTTCCCTTAAGGTAGGATCAAGTACAGGGCCTGAGTGAGGGAGCCCAGTTTGGAAAGAGAATTAAAAATAGTGAAGGCAGGGTATCCAGGCTTGGAGCCTCTTCAGCAAGAGCAGTTCAAAGGTTTCTCTCTCCATCACTGGTTACCAGTGTCCCGAGTCCACCAGCTCACGTCAGAGGCTGAGCTTCTTGAGGCTCTCGTAGCCCACCACAATGACGATGGTGGACGGTGTGGCTGAGATGATTCTGGCTGAGAGGCCCTTCATAAAGCCCCAAGGGCCCTCCTCTGTCATCAGCTGTCTGAAGGTCAGTATGATGGAGTCTTGCCTCAACCTGCACATGGGTTTGGATGACATCCATGGGATTGGTGAGGATGGAGGCAGTGACTGCAGCCAAGGGCCCCAAGATAGCTTTAAAGACAATGTGAGGGCACTCCTTAGGACACATGTATGAGAGCTGCTCTGCATAGAAGTGATAGAAGGGTCACCAAACAGCACTCTTTGGGATGTAGGTAAGCAGTGAAGCCACATTGCCATGGTAGAAGTCTCAAAGCCCATCAGCCTGCAGATTCTGCTGATGATGTCCTTGGTTTGGCCAAAGGACCAAGGGACCCCTTGTCCCTCTAGGTTCTCCTATCCTGAAAGCGACCCATTTTATCATCCTTGTGCTGCATCATCAGGTGCTGGGAGACTTTATCAATGGGCACTGTGATGCTCAAGGCCAAGCCACCCACCACCAGCAATTTGACTTTTGCTCTGGCTATAATCAGTTACAAACTTCCAGGTGAGCTCATAAGTGGTCATAGCACTGGCCAGAGATGAGGGTGAAGGTGTTGACCAGGAACCCCTGGTAGAGGCTGGTTACTCCATCTGCCCACAGGGTTTTGATGAAGGCATCAAAGGTCCCATGGTAGAGACTATTGCCCTTCTGTACCTGCAGCCAGGTGTGGATGAGAGTGAACAGATAGATGCTGACACAGATCATCATTACCATTGCCACACTTAACACATAGAACTTCTTCTTGTCCAGGTGTTCCCGCTCGATGATCTGGATGTTGTGTTTGTCCTCCATTGTACCTGAAGACCTTCTCAGGCCCAGGTAGTTCTGCCACATCTGAGACAAACCCCAAGCCCAGACCACTAGGCCTCAGCACCCCTCTACCCTCCGTAACCGATGACTGCTGGCCTCCACTAGCATCTTCCATCTTGGCTCAGGTCCCAGTACTCTGAAATTTTGATGAACAAAATAGCTGGCATACCATTTTAGGTACACTATCAATGCCAACTTAGGTACACCATTAACATCCTGGAATCCTTAAATGATCATGGGGAAACAAAACATATATATAAATATGTTTGTATGTATGTATCATTTCTCCTGGCAGAAAAACAAGACTCCCACAAAGTCAGTTCTTGTTAAGAAGCTAAAGATAAGATTTTTTTTATTAAGCAGTTTTTTTGAGATGTATTCTCATACCATATGATCTACCTAAAGTGTATAATCAGGGAAGTGGATGTGGCTCAAGCGATTGGGCTTCTGTCTACCATATGAGAGATCCAGGGTTCGATTCCCAGGCCTCCTGGTGAAGGCAAGCTGGCCCACGTGGAGTGCTGGCCCACACAACGAGCTGGCCTGAGTAGACAGCTGGTGCAGCAAGATGATACCACAAAAGGAGTCACAGAGGAGAGACAATAAGAGACACAGCAGACCAGGGAGCTATGGTGGCACAAGAGACTGAGTATCTCTCTCCCACTCTGGAAGGTCCCAGGATTGGTTCCCGGTGCCACCTAAAGAGAAAACAAGCAGACACAGAAGAACACACAGCAAATGGACACAGAAAGCAGACAACAAGGAGGGAGGAGAAATAAATAAGTAGATCTTTTTTTAAAAAGTGTATAATCAATGGCTTTTAGTATAATAACAATGTTGTTCATCTTCTCAAAAATTGTAAAACAATTTCATTACTCCAAAAAGAAAGACTCCACACCCTTTAGCATTCCTTTCCCAGCCCTATATAGCCACTAATCTAATTTCATCTATATAAATTGATTTATACTTATATTATATATAAATGGAATCATACAATATGTAGTACTCTGTGGCAGAGTGGGGGGATTCCAACCTCGCTCAGGCCCAGGAGTCGGGGGGCTGCTCCAGTCGAACCGCCGGCGGGGGGTGCTCCAGGCGGAGCACCGGCTCTCCAGGTGTGGGGGACGCGCAGTTAGGAAAGAACCACAGAGACCGCTTGAGCGCAAGAACAGGTCTGCTTTATTACGGAAGTACACTTAGCTATATAGGGTTGGGTAGAGGGAGGGGCGTGATGAAGGGAGGGTTGGCTAAGGGGCGGCTGTGGACAGGCTGAAGCTGATGGATAGACCTGAGGTAAGCAGTTACTGGGGAAGAGGGCAGATTGTGGGTTGGCAATATGGGCGGGACTGGCGGGAAGGGCGGCGGGGGCTGAAAGGGGAGGAGGGGCGGAGAAAGGCGGCAGCAATTGCTCCTTTTGTTTTAAAAAGAAATAGAGGCAACAAGTTTTGGTGCGCACTGTGGGTGTGAATAACTCGGCATGCGCAGCAACAAAAGACAAGGATTATGAGGAGGAGGAGGAAAAGGAGGTTATAAGGACGGGTACTGGAATAGGACGAGGGGTGGGGGAAGACCACGAGGACCAGCCGGCCATGAGCGGACGACATAGCATCTGGCCAGGATGCATGTGCCCGCCATTAGGGTCGGCGCACGCCGGCGCCTGGCGCGCGCCGAGCCTTGCCAGCGAAACGGGCCTGTGATGCCCCTGTACCCCTCGCCCGAGGGGGAGGAGTAGTTGGGGAGAAGTAAGGAGAGGAAGACAAGAAGCTATAGGCGTGCAGTCTGGAGTAGGTGGAGAAACCTGTGGCAGCGGGGTTGTGTCCCCCCCACTCATAAAACGGAAGGTTCGTGCGTCCAGTGAGGTTGGCGACATCAGTTGTGAAAGAGGGGGCGGAGGCGGTTACGTTCGAGGCGAGGAGCCTTTTTTGTTGCCAGAGGGAGAGGGTCCAATTGAAGGGCTGGTGACTCGGGTTGGCAGCGGCTGGGAGAGCGAGGGAAGCCAGGACGAAGAGAACGGCTGCGAGGCTGTGTAGAGGCATCACCTGACGGTGCGGCATCTGTGGAGAAAACTCCTCGCTCTCCACACTTGGCGAGCGGGCAGCATGAGGGGGGTAAGGAGAGCGGGATAAGGGTCTGAAACGTTTTAAGAAGGGGCGTTCCTTGATGATGGCTGGTGCTGGATCCGGGTGAACGGGGCGACCTCTGGGCCGTATCCACTGTCAATGTTATCTCTCACCGAAGGCATAGGGTGCTGATCGTTCGGTGGAACTAATGGGTCAGTGGCGGGCCGAATGCAACGCCCAGGAACCCAGAGCGGCTGCGGCTCAGACTCTGGAAAGACACAAGCAAAGCCCCTCCCCTGTGCTAGGAGGGGAGCTGGATCTTGCCAACGATTTGTGGCAGGGTCTTTCCAATGGACGAGGGGAACTTGCGAGGGCTGCCACATGGGTCCCCAGTGTTTATGGGTGGGGGAGAGTCCACGGTCATCGAAGGTTAGGAGATTGTGATGAATGAGGCAGGCAGTCACGACGTCGGCGGGGGCCTTGTGGGGAGAGGAGGCCCTTTCTTTTTGAATGAGTAGCTTGAGCTGTTGGTGAGTGCGCTCGACGATTCCTTGCCCCTGTGGATTGTATGGAATGCCAAAATGATGCGTGATGTGATACATCTGCACGAAGCTGGCGAAGGCGGCACTGTGATATGCTGGTCCGTTGTCTGTCTTGAGATCCCATGGAATTCCCATGAACAAAATAGCTTGGCGAAGCACCTGGACGCAGTGTTTAGCACTTTCCCCCATAAGAGGGACTGCATAGCACAGATGTGAAAAGGTGTCAATTGCCACATGAAGATATTTGAGGCGGCCAAATGCACTGACATGAGTGACATCTAATTGCCACCTTGAGTTTGGGCGGAGGCCGCGGGGGTTAACACCCTGAGGCTGCAAAGGCCCAAGTGGCAACAATGGCGCGCAAGTCCGGCACGCGCGCACAAGGTGTTTGCAAGTTTCAATGGGAAGGTCTGGGAAGAGCTTCCGGATGGACCGCACGGAGAAGTGGAATTGGGAATGCAGGAGCTTGGCTTGATTAACAAAGTCTCCAAGCCGCGGCCCGTCGGCAGGGTTTTCATGTAGGAGGACCGGGTTTACCTGGCGGCTTGACACAGAAGCATCAGCGAGGTCATTCCCTTGAGCCAGTGGTCCTGGTAGGCCAGAGTGGCTTCTGATATGAGCAATGAACCAAGGCTGCTGCCTCGCCTCAAGCAGTCGCTGTACGAAGGCGAGCGCTCGGTCAATGTTTGAGTCACTCGGTAAGAAAGTGGCAAGCGGGAGGCTGCGGCACACTTGAAGGGTGTATAGGCTGTCAGTGAAGATGTTGAGAGACTGGTTTGGGTGGAGGTTAAGGACTGCAGCGACGGCTAGAAGCTCACCTACTTGAACAGAGAAGTCATTTGCGAACAGCAGTTGCTGTGGCTCAGGATTTCCAGGAGTGTATATAATGGCTGCAAATGCCGTTTTTGAGGCATCTGTGAAGGCAGAGATGGCTGAGGGGATTGGGTTCCGCGCGGGCAATGGATGGAACGGGTTGGAAAACGCCAATTGAGACATTCCCTGCAGCAATCGGTGATGAGGATAGTGGTTGTCAAAGGAGCCGCGAAAGAGCTCTATTAGGCTTTGCATTTGGGCATTGTTCATGATGAGAGAGGTAACTTCTTTGGCATCTAAAGGCCAGACAATGGTGTGTGGCGGAATACCATACGTTTGTATGGAGAGAAGTACTAGGTCAGTGGCCAACGTGATCCAGGCTCTTATGAAAGGGCAGATTTTTGGGAGCTTGCTTTTTGACGTATGAAGAAAGAGGAGGGGGCCATCTTGCCACAAGAGACCCGTGGGAGTGACCAGCGTCGGCAGAACTAAAGCCAAAATTGGAAGGTTAGGGGAGAACCGCTCTAGGCGGCATTGCTGCAGAGCGGCGCTAACTTGCTGGACGACTTCTCGAGCAGCAGGAGTGATGGTGATGCTGCGGGTGGCTGCAGTTGGTGGGCTGTCTTTGGTCTGCAAGAACTCGAAGAGGGGTTGCATCTGCGCTGTTGTGATGGGCAGCGCCGAGCGAAGCCAATTGATTTGTCTGCAAAGTTGTTGGAGTTCAGTCAGCGTCATCTTGTGAGAGACATGAATTTGTGGGCTTGTGGGCTGAATGAAGTGATGAAAATGAAAGCCCAAAAATTGAAAAGGGGTTGGAGGTTTATTTTGTCTGATTGCACGGTAAGTCCGAGGCTTGAAAGGTTTGTCATCACTGCAGAGAGCAGGTCATTGAGGAGCGCGCTGGAGTTCGCTGCTAAGAGAAGGTCATCCATATAGTGGAGAATGTATGTTTGCTCTGGATGAAACCTTGAGCGCATCGGCTCAATGGCATGGTTGACATAGAGCTGACATATGGTTGGGCTGTTCCGCATACCTTGCGGTAGCACTCGCCATTGGAATCGAAGTGCTGCGCCCTGGTTGTTGGTGCGTGGGACTGTAAACGCAAATCGCGGACAGTCTCGCGGGTGAAGAGGAATAGAGAAAAAGCAGTCCTTGATGTCGATGGTCGCCACGTGAAAATGCTGGGGGACTGCGGTGGGATGCGGGCATCCTGGCTGAGGTGACCCCATTGGCTTGATATGCTTGTTGATTTCGCGGAGATCGTGGAGAAGGCGGTATTTGCCGGTGTTCTTTTTGCTAATGACAAAGACTGGTGAATTGTAGGGACTAGTGGATGACTCTATATGCCCTGCTTGTAGCTGCTCTTCGACGAGGGCAGAGAGAGCTTGCAGCTTGTGAGCTGGCAAGGGCCACTGCTCGACCCAGATGGGCTCCTCTGTGTCCCATTCCAGAGGGATAGGGTCAGGTTTTGAGATGGGAGCAGTGGCCCCTAGAAGGGGGGGGCAGCGCAGCTGAGAAGGCTTCTGTGGTGATTCGGGCCTTTAGCTGGCTGAGGACATCTCTCCCCCATAAGATGGTTTGGACAGACGAAAGGACGAGTGGGCGAATTTGGCCTTCGTGGCCTTCTCGGTCGCTCCAATGCAGAGGCTGGGATGTTTTCCAGGAGGTGGCGGCCCCAGTGGCGCCAATGACTTGAGGGCCAGTTTCCAGGGGCCAGTGATTGAACGTAGCGACTTCGAAGGGAACACAGGAGACTTCAGCGCCAGAATCCAGGAGCCCATCGAGCCATTGCCCATTGATTTTGAGCTCCAGTGAAGGTTTTTGGCGGCGTGTGATGGGCATTGTCCACATTATGGCTTGGGAATTCTCCTGGGGGCCTCTTGAGGGTGGGGCTGAGGCCTGCCCCGCTGGGAGTTTAAAGGCTGCTGGGAACCTTGGGCGGCACGGCAGTCACGGGCCCAGTGATATCCTTTCCCACAACACGGACATGGCGTAGGAGGGCCCCTTGGCCGTCGCAACGGCGGGTCTGAGCAAGGCGCTGGGCCTGGCTGGGAGCACTCGCGGACGAAGTGGCCGGGCTGGCCGCACCGAAAGCAGACAGAAGTGGGGCCGGATGAAACAGCCATGGCAGAGGCAAAGGCAGCGGTGAGTGTTTTGACTTGTGGGGTCGACGTCACGGCAAGCAAGGACCCATTCGTGCAGAGCTTTGTCGCGTATGGGAAGGATTACGGCCCGGAACGGCGCAAGGCACCCGTCTATGATAAGTTCTTTGGCCAGCGCAAACTGGGCATCCTCGCTAGAAATTTTTCGCTGACAAGCTTCAAGGACGCGGGCAACAAATGCTGGGAAAGTCTCATTAGAGTCTTGAAGCAGTTGCGCGAGTTTGGTGGGCTGCTTGGTGGAGACTAGAGAGAAAGACCGCTGGACGAGAACTTTTACCCGGTGCCAAAACCCTGGGTCAATTTGGAGATAAGAACGAGGGTCTGCATAATTGTTGGTCCCTGTATATGCATCGGAGGGATCGAGGACGCCAGCTTGGGCATTTTCCACGATTTGCCAGTCAACAGCCGCTTGGTAATGGGCGTGTCATTCAATAAATTGACCCAGAATCAGGATGGCACGGGCCAGTGCAATCCAGTCATATGGGAGAACGAGTTGGGTCCCCAACTCCTCAAGGAGTTGCTGCGCATAGGGGCTGCCAATCCCGTCTTCCTTCACAGCTTTGCGGAGGGTTCTGACCTCTTCCACTGTAAAGGGTAACCAAGTTTGGGGTCACTGCGGCGTGGGCTGCGGATTCAGCGGATATAGCTGAGGGGTTTGAGAAGATGTGGCACCGGGGACTGATGGAGCAGCCAAGGCAGGTGAAGGACTATTGCCGTACGGCGGCGGCAAGGGATAAGCGGAACACGGGTGAGAAAATGGCAGCTTAGCGGCTTCCGGGTGACAACAAGATGGCGGCGGGACCCTTCCGGGTGCCGGCAAAGATGGCAGAGCTGCGACATCCGGCAGCGGACAAGATGGCGTGAGGGGCGCTTCCGGTTTAGCGGAAGATGGCGACCATGCAGTTTCCGGGCCCGAACCGGATGCTGACTGGGCAGGAAGAGGCGGGTAGAGGTAGGAGGAGGACACCGGCGAAGAAGAAGCCGGATGCGCGCCATCTTGGGCAGAAGTGGGGGAAGAAGGCGGAAGTCCGCCTACTTGGGGAGCGGTAGGAGTGGTTTCTGTCTGCTGCGGGGAGCTCGGGCGGGGAGGTTCGCGCTCGAGAGCAGCAGCAAGTTGGTTAGACAGAGAGTCAGTGTCGGCCGGGTCATCGGGATCACAGTCTAGAGGCTGTTTGGGAGAAGCTTCATAAACGGCTTCGGTCGGAGCACCAAGGAGACAGGCGCGAATGGCAACGAGAATGGGTAAGAGGCCTGCTGGGAAGGTGCGTTTCTCGTGCTCCATGGCGGAGGTGACTCGATCTATGAGACGCGAGTACGTATCTGGACTCCAGAGTTGACAGGTGGCGAGCCACGGATTAAAAGGGAGCAAGAGATCCCAGTACTTTTGGAGCTGCCGCAGGGAGACGTGGCCTCCATTGGCATCGAGCAGGGCAGCGAGGGCCCTGACTTGAGGCGCCTGACGCAATGACAAAGAGGCACCCATGACGAGATAGGAGCGGGACGACAGCGAGGGGCCCCGGGGTGGGACGACGGCGAGGGGTCCCTACCTGGAGAGGAGGATGATGGCCGATTACAGCAGCAGCAGCAGCAGAGAGGGGCCGAGGGAGGAGCTGCCACGTTGGGCGCCAGTTGTAGCTGAGCGTGGGGGTTTCGTCCTCGCTCAGGCCCAAGAGTCGGGGGGGCTTGCTCCTGCCGATCAGCCGGCGGGAGGTGCCCCAAGAGGGAGCACCGGTTCTCCAGGCGTGGGGGACGCGCAGTTGGGGAAAAACCACGGAGACCGCTTGAGCGCAAGAACAGGTCTGCTTTATTACAGAAGTACACTTAGCTATATAGGGTTGGGTAGAGGGAGGGGCGTGATGAAGGGAGGGTTGGCTAAGGGGCGGCTGTGGACAGGCTGAAGCTGATGGATAGACCTGAGGTAAGCAGTTACTGGGGAAGAGGGCAGATTGTAGGTTGGCAATATGGGCGGGACTGGCGGGAAGGGCGGCGGGGGCTGAAAGGGGAGGAGGGGCGGAGAAAGGCGACAACAGTACTCTGTGTCTGGTCTCCTTCTCTTAGTATAATGGGGTGTTTTTTTTTTTTTTGGTCTGATAGTAATATTTTATAGTACTAATCTTTATTTGTTCAGCTTCAAAGAAAAACAGTCTTGGGAAACGGACTTTGGCCCAGTGGTTAGGGCGTCCGTCTACCATATGGGAGGTCCGCGGTTCAAACCCCGGGCCTCCTTGACCCGTGTGGAGCTGGCCATGCAGCAGCGCTGATGCACGCAAGGAGTGCCGTGCCACGCAAGGGTGTCCCCCGCGTGGGGCCCCCACGCGCAAGGAGTGCGCCCGTGAGGAAAGCCGCCCAGCGTGAAAGGAAAGAGCAGCCTGCCCAGGAATGGCGCCGCCCACACTTCCCATGCCGCTGACGACAACAGAAGCGGACAAAGAAACAAGACGCAGCAAATAGACACCAAGAACAGACAACCACGGGAGGGGGGGAATTAAATATATAAATAAATCTTTAAAAAAAAAAAAAAAACAGTCTTATACACTCAATTTTACCCATATTCATATTTCATATAATATATTTAGTTCATAATAACAAAATCATGCAGTATTTATCCTTTTGTGTCCAGCTTGCTTCACTCAACGTCCTTCAGGTTCATCCATGTTGTCTGTCCTGTGCTTCACAACTTCATTTCTTCTTACAGCTGCATAATATTCCATTGTGTATACCCTACAATTTATTTATCCATTTTTCCGTTGATGGACACCTGAGTTGTTTCCAGCTTTTGGCTATTGTGAATAATGCTTCTATGAACATCAGTGTGCACATGTCTATTCATGTCACTGCTCTCAGTGCTTCTGTGTATACACTTAGCAGTGGTATTGCTGGGTCCCAAGGCAAGTCTATACTCAACTTCCTTAGGAACTGCCAAACAGTCCTCCTCAGTGGCTGTACAATTCTACATTCCCCCAACAGTGAATAAGCATCCCTACCTCTCCACATCCTCTCTAACGTTTATAGTTTTCCAGCTTTTTAATAGCAGCCAGTCTAACAGGTACGAAATGATATTGCATTGTAGTTTTGATCTGCATTTCCCTAATCACTATTATGTTGATCATGTTTTCATGTTTCTTCGCTATTTGTATTTCTTTTTTGGGCAGTCATCTTTTAAAGTCTTTTGCCCCTTTTTTAATCAGATAGTTTGTGTTTTTATTGTTGAGTTGTAGGATCTCCTTATATAGCATGGATATTAAACCCTTATCAGATATGTGATTGGCAAATATTTTCTCCCATCAAGATGGCTGGCTTTTTGACAAAGTCCTTTGAGGTGCAAAAGTGTTGAATTTTGAGGAGGTCCCATTTATCTATTTTTTCTTTTGTTGCTCATGCTTTGGGTATAAGGTTTAAGAAACTACCGCCTACCACAAGATCTTGAAGATGTATTCCTACATTTTCTTCTAGGAGTTTTATGGTTGTTGAATATAGATGCAAAAATCCTCAACAAAATACTTGCAAACTGAATCCAAAAGCATTAAAAGAATTATATGCTGGGAAGCAGATGTGGCTCAAGTGATAGAGCTTCTGCCTACCATATGGGAGGACCCGGGTTCAATCCCTGGGGCCTCCTGGTGAAAAAGAAGAAGAGAAAGTGTGCCCGTGCAGTGAGCCAGTGCCTGTGCGAGGGTGCGCATGGTGAGACGGGGCCCACGTGAGTGCCTGTGTAGTGAGCGCAAGTGCTTGTGTGGTGAACCAGTGCCTGTGCAAGTGCCCGCTTGGTGAGCCAGTGCCCATGCAAGTGAGTCATGCAGCAAGATGATGACACATCAAGAAAAGAGAGACTAGGGGAGAGTCAAGGTGAAGCACAGCAGAAACCAGGAACTGAGGTGGTGCAATTGACAGGGAACCTTTCTCCACATCAGGGATCTCCAAGATTGAATCCCAGGGAATTCTAGAGGAAAGAAAATGAGAAGAGAAGACAACACAGACAGGAAGAACAGCAGGGCAGGAGGAGGGGAAGGAGGAAAAAGAAAATAAATAAATAAATCTTTAAAAAAAATTAAACACCATGATCAAGTGGGTTTTTTTATTTTTTATTTTATTTTATTTAATTCCCATCCCCCCACCTCGGGTTGTCTGTTCGCTGTGCCTATTTGCTGCGTCTTGTTTCTTTGTCCGCTTCTATTGTCATCAGCGGCACGGGAAGTGTGTGTGGTGCCATTCCTGGGTAGCTGCACTTTCTTTCACGCTGGGCTGCTCTCCTTACGGGGCGCACTCCTTGCGCGTGGGGCTCCCTTACGCAGGGGACACCCCTGCGTGGCAGGGCACTCCTTGCGCGCATCAGCACTGTGCATGGGCCAGCTCCACACAGGTGAAGGAGGCCCGGGGTTTGAACCGCGGACCTTCCATGTGGTAGACGGACGCCCTAACCACTGGGCCAAGTCCGTTTCCCGATCAAGTGGGTTTTATCCTAGGTAGGCAAGGGTGGTTCAACACAAGAAAATCAATTAGTATAATAAACCAAATTGATAAATTGAAGAAAAATCATATGAATCTCTCTATTGATGCAGAAAAGGCACTTGACAAAATAAACCATCCTTTCTTGATAAAATACTGCAATAGATAGGAATAGAAGGAAATTTTCTCAATACGGTGAACTGCATATATGAAAAACCCACATCTAGCATTGTACTCAACAATGAAAAATGAAAGCTTTCCTGCTGAGGTCAGGAACAAGACAAGGATGCCCACTGTTACCACTGTTACTCAATATTGTGCTAGAAGTTCTAGCTGGAACAATTAAGCTAGACAAAGAAATAAAAGGCACCCAAATAAGAAAGAAAGAAGTAAAACTTTCCCTATTCACTGACAACAGAATCCTATATCTGGAAAATCCTGAAAAATCCACAACAAAGCTCACTGGAATTAATAGATGAGTTCAGCAAAATGGCGAGATAAAAGATTAATACAAAAAAATCAATAGCGTTTCTATACACTACTGATGTGCAATCAGAAGAGGAAATCAGAAAAAAAAATCCGTTTATAGTAGTGACTAAAACAATAAAATATTTAGGAATAAACTTAATCAAGGACATAAAGGACCTGTATTTAGAAAACTACAAAACATTGCTAAAAGAAACTGAAGAAGACCTAAATGAATGGAAGGACTTCCATGCTCATGGATTGGAAGATTAAATATCGCTAAGATGTCGGTTCTACCAAAACTGATTTACAGATTCAACACAGTACCAATAAAAATCCCAAAAGCATTTTTTGCAGAAATCGAAAAGCCAATAATCAAATTTATTTGGAAGGGTAAGGGGCCCCGAATAGCCAAAAAAAGTCTTAAAAAAGAAGAACAAAGTCAGAGGACTCTCACTTCCTCACTTTAAAGCATATTACTTAGTTACAGTGGTAAAAACAACAACAGCAGCAGCAGCAGCAGCAACCAAAACAGCATGGTACTGGCATAAGGACAAACAGATTGACTAATGGAACAAAATAGAGAACTCAGAAATCAACCTTCACATCTACAGCCAAATGATTTTTGACAAGTCTGTTAAACCCACCCAGCTGGACCAGAACAGCACAAATGGTGCTGGGAGAACTGCATAGCCATATCCAAAAGAAAGAAAAAAGACTCTTACCTCACGCCCTGTATAAGAATTAACTTAAAATGGATCAAGATAAGATTTTTAATACCAACTTTGCCAACACCCAGAGTGCATCATTTTCCAGAGGGTGTCCTTCCACTTCTTTTAAAAGAAAAAGTATCTGAATATTCATTTTAATATATAAACTAATAGATCCTATAAAGCTTGTTTTGGAAGGGTAAAGAAGCTGAGCTAAAGATTCCTTTACACTAGAGATATTAAACTGTCCATTATTCATTAGATAGCTGCAGCTGTGTGCCCTGCTTAACTTCCAGGATGTTATGAGAGTCAAATTAGACTCTCATAATGGTGTCATTTCAGAGATAAAGCCTAGCCCAAAGTTTCTCATTGAAATACACTTTCGCTATAAAAATTACCAGTCACTTGCATTTTACCAGCTCAGCTTACCCAATTGTTTCAATATTTCTGATTCCATCAGGATACGTTTTAAAAAATTTTACAGTTTTCCGCCCTGCATTTTCACAGACAGAGCACATTTCCATGGGTTTTTCCAGGACTATGCACAACTTCTATAATTCCCAATAAAATAAGTCCCATTTTTTTCTATCCTTAAAATTATTACCTAAAGTCTAGAATAATAATTCAGGTAAAAGAAATGGCAAGGTTGCATCTCATCTAATTACCACATTTCAATAAATCATTCACAATCCCCAGTACATTAATCATAACATTAATTTTGATAATTTAAAGCCTCTTCTAACACTAACCTGAAAATAAAAAACAGAAATTATAACCCAATTTAATTTACAAATATACATGCAAAAAATTCTGAATATTAGTCATTTCTTAACAGTGAGTTAATAAAATAATAAATTATGACCATGAAAAATTTATTGTGGGGGGAGCAGATATGGCTCAAGCAGTTGAGCTCCCACCTCCCACGTGGGAGATCCAGGGTCAGTTCCCAGTGCCCTCCGAAAAATAAAAAAAGAACAACAAGCAAAACAAACCAAAAAACAACTCAGGGAAGCCAATGTGGCTCAGTGGTCTGGGCTGGCTTCAAACCCCTGCCCCTAGTATTTAAAAAATAAAAAATTATTGTGGGAATGTAAGAGAGTGTTAGTATTAGGAAATGTACTAACAAAATTCATCATATTAACCTAGAGAAAAGAAAAACACAATTATACCAAAAATATATCAACAAAAGAAAAACTACCCAAACATGAGGAAGACTATTTTTATAAAATCAAAAAAGCAAATACCATATCAAATGTGAAATACTGTGACTTTTGTCATTAAGATAGAAAACAAGAAAATTCGTTAAGAAAATGTCATTAAGATAGAAAATAAGGAAAACACTTCTGTGTCACTAATAATACTTGATATTGTTTTGAATAATTAACTAGGGTAATCAGAACAAGAAACATCCTGTATATTAGAATAGAGAAGAAAATTTCCCTTTATTTGCAGATGATATCATTGTATTCTTAACAAAGCTATAAGATTCAACTAGAAATTATTGAATAAATCAATTTGGTAATGTGAGTACAAGATAAATGTATTGAAATGTATGTGTAGACATCTAGTTACAAATAGAAATGGGGAATGGGGCACAGAAGCCATTCACAACAGTAAAAAGAACCAAACCAAAAATTAACAAGAAAACTTAAGAATTTGTATGAAGAAATCTATAAAATTTATTAAAAGACTTAAGATTTGAATAACTAAAAATATATACCATGTCCCATTCTATTAAAAAAGATAATAATATAAAAATGTCTGCCTTCATCAGTAAGAAGCATGCTTAGAATATTACACTGGGAATCCAAATGGATTCTTTTTGGAACTGGACCAAACTGTTTAAAAGTCCATATAGTTGAATAAATATCCAAGAAATTGCCAGGAACATTCTGAACAAGAAAAGTAATAATGAGAAGCTCACCCTACCACATATTAAAATTTACTCTAAAACTAGTGTAATCAAATATTATGAATAGGACTGGTCTAGACAAAGAGATTAGTGGAACAAAATACAGAGTCCGGGGAGCTGATGTAGCTCAGTGTTTGAGCGCCTGCTTCCCATGGATGAGTTTCTGGGTTCAATCCCCAGTACTACTTTAAAAAACAAAACAAAAACAGAGTCCAGAAACATGCAAATAAATGTGAGAACATATTATAATTTTAAATTGAATTTCAGTTCAGTGGTCAGAGAATGGACTATTTAATAATAATGGTGCAATGATGTGAATGGGTTTGGCAGTGCTGGTCTGTGAGGAGGAGCAGGGTGGTAGGGTGGGGTTGGACTATCCATGGAACTGGGGGGAGGGTTGGAAGAAAGAGCAGCTGAACTATGGGGATTTGCAGGTCTGTGGTTCAAACTACAATGATGGGATTGTTCTTTTGGCAAATATGTGGAGGGTTACTGGTGTAGGTCATCAGTCGTAGAGGGATGTGTGGGATAGGGTGCACCTGGCACAGGCCTTTATGTAACATCAAAGTGTTCATCTTGCCATGGTGGTTATCTCAGTGGGTGGAGACCCACACAATAAACAAGAAAATATTAAACTCCTCTCCTGGGGAGTCCTACTATGTTCTCAATTAGAAGGGCAAGAATCTCTCAAGAACATAGGCAGGGAAGCAGACTTGGCTCAACAGATAGAGCATCTGCCTACCACATGGGAGGTCCGCGGTTCAAACCCCGGGCGTCCTTGACCCGTGTGGAGCTGGCCCACGCACAGTGCTGATGCGCGTAAGGAGTGCCGTGCCACGCAGGGGTGTCCCCCGCATAGGGGAGCCCCACGTGCAAGGAGTGCGCCCAGTAAGGAGAGCCGCCCAGTGTGAAAGAAAGTTCAGCCTGCCCAGGAATGGTGACTGCACACACGGAGAGCTGACACAGCAAGATGAAGCAACAAAAAGAGACACAGATTCTTCATGCCACTGACAAAAATAGAAGCAGACACAGAAGAACACACAGCGAATGGACACAGTGAACAGACAACTGGGGTGGGGGAAGGGGAAGGGGAGAGAAATAAGTAAAAATAAATCTTAAAAAAAAAACACATAGGCAATGCCAAATAAAAGAAAAACAGACCAATACGTCAAGTCCTCAATATTACTGCAAGAAACCATGAATTTCATTCTTCAAAAATTAAAACTTAGTAGTTACCATAGGTTCTGAGGGGAGAGAGAGGGAAGAATAGACTAGCTGGAACATAGGGCATTTTTAGGGCATTAGAATTGTTCTGCAATAATGGATACAGGCCATTTTAAATTTCATCAAAACCTATAAAAGTGTATGGTACAAAATGTAAACCATAATGTGATCCATTGACCATGGTTAGTAGCGATGCTTCAATATTTGTACAGCAGTTGTAACAATGTACCATCCACGTGTAAAATATTATTAATAGGGAGAGTGGAAAAGGGAGAGCGTTGGGTTTATGGGAATCCTCTATATTTTCTGTTTGATTTTTCTGTAACCTAAAGCTTCTTTGAAGGTAAAGAGAAAAATAAGACACTGGGGGTGGGGGTGGGGGTGGGGGGGACGGACTTGGCTCAGTGGTTAGGGCATCCGTCTACCACGTGGGAGGTCTGCGGTTCAAACCCCAGGGCTTCTTGACCCATGTGGAGCTGGCCCATGCGCAGTGCTGATGCGCGCAAGGAGTGCCGTGCCATGCAGGGGTATCCCCCGAGTAGGGGAGCCCCACGCGCAAGGAGTGCGCCCCGTAAAGGAGAGCCGCCCAGCGCAAAAGAAAGTGCAGCCTGCCCAGGAATGGTGCCGCTGACGACAACAGAAGCGGACAAAGAAAACAAGACGCAGCAAATGGACACAGAGAACAGACAACCGGGGGACGGGGGGGGGGGGGGGGAATTAATAAATAAATAAATCTTTAAAAAAAAAAGACACTGGGGGAACATACAGAAGAAATTATCACTGTACATACAAGATACAGATCTTACAGTGATGAAAGACACAATGTATGTAACATTTTTATTTTATTTCAAAATTTTTATATTTTATTTTTCTATTTTATTTGTTATTTTTTAAGTTATTATTATTTTATTTTCTTATTAATTTTATTTGTTTTGTTTTGTTTTTTACTTCGTTTTTGGAGAGGGTCACAGAAGGGTCACGACTGTGGCAGGGGAGGATCACTGGTGTGGGATATCGGCGAAGGGGGATGTGTGGCAAGGGGTGCACCTGGGCATGCCTCTAAGGCATATGAATATGTTCAAGTGTTCATGGGGCATTGTCTCAGTGGGTGGGGACCCGCATAATAACCAAAAGACTATGGAATTCCCATCCTGGGGTGTCCTGCTACATTCTCTAACAGAGTGGCAAGAATCCAAGCACATGGGCAGGGCCTAGTGAAGGGAGACAGACCATTATGCCAGGCCCTTGATATTGATGACTGCGCATATGAAACTTTACTTGTGAAATCGAAACCTAGTCTAGTATTATATATTGCCTAAGAGCTACTTCCTGAAAGCCTCCTTGTTGCGCAAATGCGGTCTCTCTCTAAGCCAGTTTCAGCATATAAAAGAACTACCTTTCCCCCGGCATGGGACATGGCCCCTGGTGATGAGTGTCGCAGGCACTGAGGAATTATTACCAAATGCCAGCTAGTAATGCATCTGGAAAAAGACCTTGACCAAAAGGGGGGAATATTAAGTACAAATGAGTTTTTATAGCTAAGAGATTTCAAAGTGAGTTGGAAGATCATTTCAGAGGGGTTACATTTATGCACATCTCGGCAGGATCTCACTTAATTGCCACAGTAAACAGCGCCTCAAACAATGGGCTCTTGAGGGTTCTAAAGCTATCTAGACACTATAAGCAGGGCAGACAAGCTCAGGAATTCAGCACCCTGTCAGCGGGCCTTCCTTTGGAATTTATGCTCCCCAGTGTAACAGAGTTAGACTCATTTACAGTTTCCCTACACGTGGCTCTTCTGCCCCTTTTATTTGAATCTATAATTCGCACCATACTTGTTAGATATATGTCACAGAGACAAATCTTTGGTCTGTTCATGTGCCAGTTGAGCCCTGAATCTCAGCAGAGTTGCAACACCTACTCTCCAGTTCGCTGGACTCACCGGGGACAACTAACAAGGAGATGATGATGGACAATGACCACCCCAAGGAACAGAGAGTGTCTGCCACTGCAAGCAAGATAGTTCCATCCAACTGCCCTAAGGAACCTTGACCCCTTCTCGATTAGAAACAGAGTGGGCATCACCACCCCCAAATCCTCAAGAATGAGCAATGGACTAAGGAAGACTTATTATTATTCTACTATAGACTTACTATTCTAGCAATGGAAAAATTTTTATCCTTGATATAAAGGCAGTGGACACCAGAGGTTCTGAGGGTGGGGAGAGGGAAGAATAGGTAACATTGGGGCATTTTCAGGATATTGGAATTATCCTGCATGACGTGGCAATGATGGATACAGGCCATTATACATTTTGTTATAACCTATAAATTTTTTTTGTGGGGTAGAGTGCAAACTATAGTCCATGGTTCATAGCAATGCTTCAATATTTGTTCATCAATTGTAACAAATGTACCACACTCACGAAAGATGTTGTTAATGTGGGAAAGTGTGAGAGGGGGAGAGAGTGGGGCATATGGGAATCCCCTATATTTTTGAAATAACATTTATGTACTCTAAAGCTTTCTTAAAAATTAAAAATATATAGAGAGAGAGAGAAGAGAGAGAGAAAGAGCGGATGTGGTGCAAGCGATTGAGTGCCTGCTTCCCACATGGGAGTCCTGGTTTGATTCCCAGTGCCTCCTAAAACAAAACAAAACAAAACAAAACAAAAAAGCAGCAACAAGCAAGCAAACAAAAAAACATGACTCAGGGGAGCCAATATGGTCAGTAGTTGAGTGCCAGTCTCAGGTTCAATCCCAGGCCCTGGTACCTCAAAAAAAAAGAAAAAAGAAAAACATATATAGGCACAATTGGCTTATACATCTGGAAGAAAACAAAGTAAGGTCTTTATCTCACACTATTATTACACAAAACTAAACTCTAAATGTAAAAAATAAAAGGGAAGCAGATGTAGCTCAAGCAATTGGGCTCCCGTTTACTGTATAGGAGGTCCAGGGTTCGATGCCAGGGCCTTCTGGTGAAGGCAAGCTGGTCCACGCGGGAGTGCTGCCCTGCCCAGGAATGCTGCTCCGTGCAGGAATGTCTCATCCTGTGGCTCCCACCCCCACCCCAGCGCAGGAGTGCCAGCCGACACGGAGCGAGGCACAGCAATATGATGCAACAAGAGACACAGAGGAGACACAATAAGAGATAAAGCAGAGCAGGGAGCTGAGGTGGTGCAAGAGAATGATCACCTCTCTCCTACTCCAGAAGGTACCAGGATTGGTTCCCAGAGCTGTCTAATGAGAATACAAACAGACACAGAAAAATACACAGCAAATAGACACAGAGAGCAGATAGTGGGGGTGTGAGGGGGAGAGAATAAATAAAAATAAATATTTTTTAAAAATAAAAGAATACACATAGAAGGAAATAAGAATATTTGCTTAATCTCAGATGGGGAAAGACTTCATTTAAGTAAGATAGGAAATCCGAAAATTATAAAGGAATAACATAAAATCCTTAACCTCTAATGGTAAAATACACTATAAACAAACTCAGAAGGTAATTGGTAATCATGGAGAAAAATATAACACATATGCAATATCGTCCTATACATATGATATTCTAATAGCTCCTGTTTTCTTTTCACCCCCACCCCCCAGCTACTGCCTCAGTTTTATGTTTCTCTTTATACAAAACTTGAACAAGTCTTGGATGCTATTTCCGTTATCTCTCATTCTCTCTTCAACCCACTCCAAACATGCTTCTGTCCCCATATTTCTTGCCCTGATGTCCCCTGCTCCCACCCTGCCTTTCGCTTCCTTATACTTTTGCCCGCCTGTTCCTCGTAACCTCCCTGTATTATGGCCCTTCTCAGCAGCAGTTTGTGCTGCTGCCTCCCTCTGCCCCCTCCTCCCAGCCACTGTTATCTTCCCCCTCCCAGCCGATCGCTGTTCTCCCTGCCTCATTTCAACCGCCCTCATCCCGTATCTGCCCCGGCACAACCTCGGAAACAACCCCCTCTGCCATCAATGGCTTACGTCATAAACCGCAGGTCCGCCCTTGCCTCTGCAGCCAATCCTCAGCTGCCCCGCGGACATGCCCCTCCCACAACCTCCCCGCCTCCATGACACTATAAACCCCATGTACTTCCTGAATAAAATCAGACCTGTGCATAGACCTCGTCTCCGTGGTTTTTCCTCCATCGAACCGCGCGTCCCCACCAAGCCTTGAGCCGCCCGCTGCCGCCCCGGTCAGGCCGTGGCGTAGGCCCGATCCCCGGCAGCGACTCGCCTGCAGTGACCCGCCTGCAGTGCCGCAGCGAGGCCAACACCCTGAAACTGTTTTTATCAAATGCCATAATGACATCCGCTTTATCAAATCCAGTGGTCACTTTTCAGTCTTTCTCATCCTCTCAGCCACCGTCAACGTCATGCACCATTTCCTCAACTGCCTCTTACTTCTTGTTACATTTTATCGCCTGACTTCCTCGAAAGCCATTCTCCTGGTTTTTCGCCTACCTGTTTGAGAAACACATGAAAAAGCTTTAAAGCACAGATTCCAAAAGACTGGAAGACACCTTTTGTTTGTCCTACACAATATTTGTTTATTCAAATTAATTCACGTTTGATTGACATAGGCAACAATCACCTTCGGTTGAAAATTTAGATGGGCCTGCATTCTCGCTTTTCTCATTTCCTTACCTGCTGCTGACCATCCTTAGTAAGTGAATTTGTGACTCTGTCTCAAGAAATTGCTGGACAAATATTCATGTGTGGGACTGGGGTTCAGTAGAGGTAAGGTATAGCCAAAAGGGTTCAGACGACATACCCAGAGTTCTTCACAATTGCTCAACTAGGCCCACGGTCATTGTAGCCACTCCTTTGGCTATATTTAGTGCTCCTCAAACTTAGTCACAGCCTCACAGAATATTCTGTCATCTAACCTAAATTGTAAAGTGTACATACAAGTTTAAAGTTACAACTTACATAATAAAATAAAAATGGAAAGAAGAGGGAAGCAGCTATGGCTCAATCAATTGGGCTCCCGTCTACCATATGAGAGGCCCTGGGTTCGCATCCCGGGTCTCCTTATGAAGGTGGGCTCACTTGCACGCTGCAGAACACCGCCTGGCCCACAGACACCACGGAGGGCTGACTCAGCAAGGTGACCCAACAAAAAGAAGGGAGACAAGCGAGACATAGAAGAGCCCGCAGTGATGGACACAGAGAGCAGATAGCAAGCAAGTCGCAAGGGGGGAGGGGAAATAAAATAACTAAATACAGACACAGAATAATGAACAGTGAATGGACACAGAGAACAGACAGCACGCAAAAAGCTACAAGTAGGGGGGATAAAAAAAAAAAACGGAAAGAAGAGAGATGAAGAAAATGGTTAGCATTAGCAAATAAGTGTGTGTAACAGTTTGATATTATTGATGAATTCCAAAAGAAATATTGTATTATGTTTGTAAACTAGTCTTTTTCTCTGGGCGTATTAGAGTGTATTGGATCTAAAGGTTTTACTTTTACTTGATTAAATAATGATTAAGGCTTTCATTGGGCCATATCAATAGGACGTACAGAGAAACTGCACTGCAAAGAAGGGAAGTTGGAGTTTTTAAGCTGGAGTCCTGGGAAGTAAGCACACAGAGGAGCTTGGTCATGAGGAAAGAGAAAAGACCCCAGGAAGAGAAACATGCCATTCGCCTAATAGTCTACAGCTGGCCTTGTGGCGCTGACAGAGTTGCTGAGCCTGGAGAGAAGCAAGCTTCGGGAAGAGAGGAGCCCAGGAAGCAGACATCGGCAGCAGACATCGGCAGCCATCTTGCCCCAACATGTGGCAATAAACTTTGATGAGGGAGGTAACTTGTGCTTTCTGGCCTGCGTAACTGTAAGCTTCTACCCCAAATAAATACCCTTTATAAAAGCCAACAGATTTCGCACCAGTACCCCTTTAGCTGACTAATACAGTGCGTATCTATAAAAAGTAAATAGAAAATATTCAAAGTTATTAGAGCCTATTATCTATGTAATTGGTCAAGAAGCTGTAATTTATATCTATGATCTTTTCCCACTACCCAATTTGTATTTCCGTGACTTTCAGCCAGAATCTTAGATAATCAGGGGTCTTTACCTGGTGGAGTGACCCTAAACCTTCCCTTCTTAAGGGTCTGAGTCTTCAATCATCCTGCTTGTTTTTGGTTACTAAAGATCTCCACGTATCTTTACTATTGGGCCAGGATGTAGTAACTGGCATCCCCAGAGAATTCCCTGGTTTCCAGACAATTCTCCTTGCTTCCCTTGTGTAGTAGCACCAGTTATTCTTTGGTAATCAGAATCAATCACTCCAGCTAGCAGAGTAATCCTTTTTTTACCTCTTGGTTCAGTGGCATATGAAGCCCAAAATGGCTGTGTGACAGTCTCATCTTCCAATTCAATGGAAGCATAGCTGTTGTGTTCCCTTTGTGAACTATGTTCTCCCAAGCCAGCAGAGTTTGAAGTTGTGGGATGGGAAACAAAAATTCTATGAATAGGTTATTAGGTGTAATAGTAAAAGGAACCACTCCTACTTCTACCCCCCAACTCCCAGACCCATGAATCCTGGCCACAGGGAAGATAGCACCCTATAATGTTCTCTAATTCAAAGCATATATACTGTATCTTGTAAGACAGAACCCCATTCTTTCAGGATGCTGTCTTCCTACTAGTGCTGTGGGTCTTCAATAAATCATTCCATCTTTCAATTGGGCATCTGCTTCCAGATGATGTAGGATGTGGTAAGACCACTTAATTCCATGGGCATGAGCCCATTGCTGTACTTCCTTTGCTGTGAAATAAGTTCCTTGATCAGACATGATGCTCTTGGAGAATTCTGTGACTATGAATAAGGCATTCTGTGAGTCCACAAATAGTGGTGCTGGCAGAAGTCTAATGGGCAAGTCTCCCTGGAATAGACACATGATACAGAATGTGTCTATTCAGTGAGGATAAATTTCTGCCCCCTCTTTGATGGAAGAGGCCTAATGTAGTTAACCTGCCACCAAGTGACAGACTGTTCCTCTGGGAATAGTGCATATCAGGGACTCAGCCTCTGCTGTTGACAGACTTGGCACTCAGCAGTAGCATTTAACCAGCTCAGTTTTGATAAAGGGAAGTCTAAGTCTGTGTTGTTGAGCTCATGCGTGACTTCCATCCTTGCCAACATAGCCACTTTGTTCAAGGGCCTATTGAGCAAGCATGGGGGTGGGCAGAGAAAGAGCCCTTTGGAGGGTGTTATGGATTGAATTGTGTCCTCCAAAAGATATGATCTAGTTCTAATCACCCATCCTATGACTGTGATCCTATTTGAAATAGGATCTTTAAGGATGTTCTTAGTTAAAATGAGGTCAAATCCGTATGATGGGTATCCTTATAAGGACAGGAAATTTGGAAACATTCAGTAAGAGACAGAGAGAGATGGCCATGTGATGGAGGGAGACATTGAGCTATGCCACAAGTCAAGGAACATCATGGATTGCCAGCCACCACCAGTACCCTGCATACTTCAAATGAAGCATGGCCCTGCCAACACTTCTGTTCAGTCTTCTAGCACTCAGAACTGTGAGACAATAAATGTCTGTCATTGTAAGCCACCTGGTTTGTAGTACTTTGCTACAGTAGCCCTAGGAATCTAAGACAATGGAATCTAGCACAAATCTTTTTCACAATCTGCATCCGTTATGAGAGTTCTATCCACATATCTCTTCCTCAAACTTCCTTGTGACCAATCTTCTGATCCTGTTCCTTCCTAGTCTCTGACTTCCAGCCATTGCCAATGACCATTAGCAACTGCCCCCAAATCAAGGTAGACCTATAGTTCTGGCCATCTCTCACTCTAGCCATTGTGGACAACTAAATGTACTGCTCAAAGTTCTGCCCTCTGTGAAAATTTTCCTTCAGGGTTACTCCTGAGTGGGGTTATAGTGTTGTAGCTGTCCACTTTTGGGTGGTACCTGCATATGCATGGTACAGACCCATCTTATGCCAGATACAAGTTTTTTTTCTTCTTCAGTTAGCTGGTCATAAGAAATGCCCCAGCAGGAGCTAATATCAGAGCCTGAGCCACCTGCTCATAGGATTTACCTCTAGGCTTGCTTGAATTTGATGTATTATATTCCATTTAATGATAAATTGCTGTGTGTATGCCCAATCTAAAGGCCAAGTAGGTTAACCAATACCCAGTTCATGATGGGAAGATCAGGCCACATGGTCTCCTGATGTCCTCCACTCTTGTCTTCCTGCTCAACCCACTCAAGGGAGCTGAGTGTGCCATTCTGACTCACAAGTCAGGGTTGCATATTAAGCATAGTCAGAGACCAACAGAGAGAATTAGAGGTACAGAATAAAACCTGAGTACTGGAGTCAGAAAAGCCTGAAATTCCCACCCCTTTAATGCTTGTTTTTGCTTATTTGTTGTCGGTTTCTGTTTCTTTTTTTCTTTAGGAAGCACTGGAAACAGAACTCAGGACCTCCTATATGGAAGGCAGGGGCTCAACTGTTTGGACCACATCCACTCCCAAAAGGCTGCATTAAAAAAAAAAAAAGATTTATTATTTATTTATTTCTCCCCACCCCCTCATTGTCTGCACTTGCTGTGTCTCTTTGTCTTCCTTGTTTCTTTAGGAGGCACCAGAAACTGAACCCAGGACCTCTAATATGGGAAGGAGGTGCCTAATCTCTCAAGCCACCTCTATTTCCTACTTTGTCTCTCATTGTGTTTCTCTCCTTGTGTCTCTTGTTGCACCAGCTTGCTGTGCCTCTCCATCATGCCAGCTCGCTGTCCTGCTGGCCCTTTTAGGAGGCACTGGGACTTGAACCAGAGACCTCCCATGTGGTAGGAGGGAACTCAATCACTTGAGCCACATCCTCTTCCTAGCCTGAATTTTAAAGGGAATTATTTAACTCCTCTGAATTCCAGTTTTACCTGGTCTATAAAATAGGGACGATAATTGCTAATGAAAATCAAGGAAAGTATCTAATACAAAATTATTAGATTAGGGTTAGAATAAAGAACTATTGCCCATGAATATGCCTGGGTCAGAATAACCTTCAATAAAAACTTCCTTCCACGGAGAGTGCTTTGGAGTCGTCTAGAGGATTTTAAGTCAAATTTATCTTTTTAGACCTAAAGCATCCCTAACACTCACCATAGAATTAGTGATTTTTTTTTCTTTCTTAGAAAAGTGAAAATAATAAATATGACTATTAAGAAGTTATACCAGGGAAGTGGATGTGGCTCAAGCGACTGAGCTCCCACCTACCACATGGGAGGTCCCAGGTTCAGTTTCTGGTGCCTACTAAAGAGAAGATGAGCAGACAGCAAGTGCAAACAGGGGGCAGTGGAGAGAATAAATAAATCTTTAAAAAATAAGTTTACGCAATGGGAGCAGATGTGGCTCAAGCAGTTGAACACCTGTTTCCCATATAGGAGGTTCCAAGTTTGGTTCCCAGTGCCTCCTAAAAAAACAAACAATAAGCAAACAAGTGAAAAAACAACTCAGGGGAGCCAATGTGGCTCAGTGGTTGAGTGCCAATTTCCCACTTCTAAGGTCCTGGGTTCAAACTCAGCTCCAGTACCTCAAAAAAAAAAAAGTTATACTTAGTATTGAAATGAATGGAACATGTAATGCTTGCAAAGTTCTTATGAGAAATGGCTGCTAAAGAACAGAGTCTTGGACATTGATCCAGAGTCCACTGAGATAGTGGTATTTTCACTGTTGCTCCTCACTCCCAATTGTTCAAGCTCTAGGGAAAGAAAAGAGATTAGAACATGCTACCCCTAGGAAACAGTTACCCAAGTGTGGGCAAAGACAAATGTGTATATTTTCCTCACAAAAGTAAGGAGGCTGGAACTAAGCAGATGTACACATACACAGAAATCTCATAAGCAGAGGGTTGATTCTAGTGTGCATAGTACATGAATGTTGTTTAATATTGCTTTAGGTGAAGAAGAAGGGATCAACAGAATCTCTGAGAGATTGGCTTAAATTCCTTCTGTGCTCTGTGTGACCTAGGTTAAATCACTTGACTGCAGAAAAGTAGGTTTTTCAAAATTAATAATAGGGAAGCAGATGTATCTCAACTGATAGAACTTCCGCCTACCATATAGGAGGACCTGGGTTTGATCCCTGGGGTCTCCTGGTGAATAAGAAGAAGAGAAAGCATGCCTGTGTGGTGAGCCAGTGCCCACACAGTGAGCCAATGCCTGCATGGCAAGCTGAGTGCCCACGTGGTAAGCCAGTACTTGCACAAGTGAGTTGCACAGCAAGCTGATAATGCAACAAAAGAGAGACCAAGGGGGAGAGTCAAGGTGAAGCACAGCAGAAACCAGGAACTGAAGTGGCAAATCTGACAGGGAACCTCTTTCCACATCAGAGGTCCCCAAGATTGAATCCCTGTGAATCCTAGAGAAGAAAAAAAATGAGAAGACAAAAAGAGAAATAGATACAGAAGATAACACAGCAAATGGGCACAGACAGCAAAAGCAGCAGGGCAGAGGGAAGGGAAGGAGGGGGAAATTAATTAATTAATTAATAATAGCTTTCTTATAGTATATTTAAAGGAAGAAATCGAGAACATATGCAAACCAAGACACAAAGAACTTTGCATAGAGTGAGAGCTCCATCTATGCTAGTTTCTACTCATCCTCTACTTCCCTTTTCTTCCTCTGTTTGGTTAAAGGGAGCAGTGCTAACTCACTGTCTGGATCAGGTTGTCACCATGCTTCACAATTCAGACTCCATCCTTTTGTCCTGCTAAGGCATTCCCTACTAGGCATTAAGCATGGCTCCCAGCCTAGGCCCAGCTATCTATCCTACAATCCCTTCCTGAGTGTCCAGCCCAGACAAGCTCAGTGTCTCCACTTGACAGTAAGGTTTGGAGGACTCATTTTTAGAGAAAAAAGGGGAGGCAGGAAATAGGCAGGATTCCTGAGTTTTCAGGGTCATGTTGGGCATGTCTTTTCAAAAGCTTACAACAATAGTGCCCAATCCCATCAGACCCAGCATCCCTTTTGCTATTGTACTGCTAGAAAAGCCCAGTAGAGCTTAAATATTGAGGCATTGTACTGAAACTTTGTAACCAAAGGTTAAGAATTATATAGATCCATTTATATTATAAAAAATAGCAAAGTGTTAATATCTGAACTCCTGAAAGTGGCTGGATTTAGCCTATTACTACAGCCATTTTAAACAAAATTCACCCTTTTATGGTTACTCAAAACTTAGCCTCTCCCTTCTGTATACTTACTATTGTGATGGTAATTCTAGACTGAATTTACCTTTGTTTATGGTTATTTTATAACTAGGCTCACCCTTCTGTATATTGGCATTGTAATGGTAACCACTCCATCCTCCTGTTTAATATCCATGTGGAAAACCTTGTGACTTACTCTGTTCTGTACTTTCCTATCCCCAGAGCCTTGATGTCTGATAATGCTTGTAACTTTGTAACTCACCCTGGTTTGTATCCACCCCACCATGTTCAATCCTTTAATGTTTATTAATGAAGGAACCTGTGTCCAACTCTGCCCCTATTATTCATTAGCATCCTGATGGTATAAAGTATTAGAATTTCTGCAGTTCAGGGAGGCTGATTTGAGATTGTACATCACTGGTCCCCTGCCAGCCAAAAAACCCTCTTTTCCTTCCTAGCCTAGTTTGGTGTTTGTCTATTCTTGTGCACCAAGCAATGAACCCAGCCCATCTTCACTATCCTGAAATGAAATTCATTTGTAATATAACCTATAGACATAATTTCAAAATAGTTATATTATATATATATACACACACACACACACACAATAGTTATATAACACCAGTTATATTATAAAGACAAAGTAAGGAGAGATTAATTTTGTAATATAACCTATAGACAATATCAAAATAGTTATATAATGCCAATTATATTATAAAGACAAAATAAACCCGTGTTCAACAGCAAAGACCAAAAAAGAAGGATGGTCCAACAATGAGCTCTTGATACTAATGACTATGCTTGTGAGCCTGTGCGCCTGAAATAAGAACAAGGCCTAGAGCTGCAGGGTGCCTAAGAGTTACCTCCTGAGAGCCTCCGTGTTGCTCAAATGTGGCCAGTCTCGAAGCCAAACTCAGCATGTAAATGCATTGCCTTTCCCCCAGCGTGGGACATGACTCCCAAGGATGAGCCTCCCTGGCACCGAGGGATTACTACCAACTACCAGCTGATGATGTAACTAGAAAATGACCCTGAATAAAAGGGTCAACTCAGACCAGCAGAATATCTCAGCCTACATACAATATCAGAAGTTAAAAATGCTTTTTGACCTGAATAAAAGGGGGGAAATGGAAAGGACAAATGAGTTTATATGGCTATGAGTCTCCAAAAAAGAGCTGGAAGGTTATCAGAGGGGTCACCCTTACACACACCTCAGCAGAGTCCCAGAGACAGATAAAGTAGATACAACCCCAGGTATTGGTTCTTCTGAGGGCTACAGAGACCCACAGATTCTATGGTCATGGCAGATGGAGTTCAGTGCCATGTCAGTTGGCCCTACTTTGGAGTTTGTGTTTCTGTGTGATGGAACTGGACTCAAATGTGATCTTTGTTCACAAACCTCTCCTGTTACTTTTACCGGACCTGTGGTTGGCACTGGGGTATACCCAGGGAACCTGAATCTCTGGACTGTCCATGTGATAGCCAGGCTCTGAGCCTCAACAGAGTAGCAACTCCTGCACTCTGGTTTATTGGACTTGCCCTACTCAGCTAACATGGAGGTGAAGAAGGTCAACCACCACACCAGGGAACCGAGAGTGCCTACAACTGAAAGCAGGAGAATTGCATCCAGCATCCATGTGGAATCTAAGCCCCCTCTTGTTATAGATGTGGAGTGGACACAACTATTCCAGGGTCCACAGGATGGAGGAATAGAGTATGGATCAGAGTGGACTTACTGATAGTTTATTCATAAACTATTGTGATTAGTAATCGAAGAAAATGTAGCATTGATTTGGAGAAAGTGGCCATGGTAGCTGCTGAAGGTAGGGAGTGGGAAGAAGAGATGTAATGTGGGGGCATTTTCAGGACTTGGAGCTGCAAGTGGTACTGCAGGGACAGTTCCCGGACATTGTATGTCCTCCCCATGGCCCACTGGGTGGATTGGGGGAAAGTGTAAACTATAATGTGGACCACTGACCATGTGATGCAGCAGTGCTCAGAGATGTATTCACCAAGTGCAATAAATGTCCCCTGATGATGGAGGAGGTTGTTGTTATGGGAGGAGAGGGGTGAGGGGGGTGGGGGGTATATGGGGACCTCATATTTTTTTAATGTAACATTAAAAAATAAAGGCAATAAATAAATATAATAAAAATAAAAAAGACAAAATAAAGAGAGATTAATTTAAGATAAAATTATAGGTATTTTAATATGTAATGTGCAGGCATAAATATGCTGGAAACACAATAGAGTGGTCAGAGCCTTAAACTATATCTAGAATCACCATGAATGCAACAGCAACAAATGCAAACCGATAGGGTCAGAGCTACTAGTGATTCATACTCCCATGAGTGTTGTCATTGTGATATTAGCTTGTGAAATGGTAAGCAACTCTTGGTAAAAATCTGAACAAAACAAGTTATAATCTTCTTTCAGTTCATGGTGTCATTTCATTCCATGTCTGAAACTGTGCAAAAAAAATGGATTTGTATGTAAAAGGGAATTGAGTTGTAGAGTCAGATAAGAACAGGTTTTTCACATACATTAATATTCGGTGGATCTTGCAAAAGCCACATGGGATGTAGAACAATTCCTTTTTGCACAGCATCATCCTGTTCATCTTAGAATACTGAGCATCTCTGACCCTAGTTACTAAATGCCGGGAGTACCCGCCCCCCCCCCCCCCCCCCAGGCAGACACAAACATCATTGTGACAATGAAAAATACCCCCCAATTTTTCAAAACACCCCCTAGAGGGCAGTGTAACCCCCCGGTTGAGAACTGCCAGGGAAATAGTGAGACTTCAAGCCCTCCTTGAGTTAGAGTTTGACTTCCTTTCCCGATGCCCATCCCTATCCACCTTTATTATCCTAAATGTGAGCCTGTCGACCCTTCCCTCTTTCTAGGCTTGCATATCAACCCTACCTCCGTTCTGAGCACCATTTCTCTCCATTTCACTTCAAACCACTACTATTTCCAGAGATCTTGGCCACAGGATCCCTGGGAGCACGTGGGGAGGCAGCTGGATGACCTCAAAGCACTGTTACAGTTCTGGAATGAGTCAGGTAAAGCCAGGTTCTGGTCCTCCCCTGGAAGGATGACGGACCAGGCGGGGATCCAGATTTTAGCTCTCTGGGCTATGAGGGACCAAGTAGGTATGGCTGAGCTAAGGGAAGCTCTGGCTTCTTTTATCTAAGCTAAGCTAAACTAGGCTCGGACAACATCCAACCAAGCTGGCTGTCCATCCCTCATCCAATCCCTTATCAGGGCAGTGTATAAAGAGCACACATTCTGGAGCCAGACTGCCTGAGTTCTGGTCCTAGCTCAGTCATTCACTAGTCTTTCTTTGGGCAAGTTGTTTAATCTCTCTATGCCTCAGTTTTCTCATCTGTAAAATGGAGATAATAGTTTCTTTGTCACAGAGTCATAAGCATTAAATTAGTCAAGGTATGTGAAAGTACTTAGAACAGACTTCTAGTACTTAGTCAGCACTTTACAAATCTTAGATCTAGCTGTTATCATCACCATTCAGGTAGCACAAGGCTAGGGAATCATGCCCACCTGGCAGACAAGCATTCCCAAGGACCCTAACTACAAAACTTAAGTCAACTGAGAATTACGTGCAGATGAGGATAGTTTGAGTTGATCTAGTGGGGTTAGCTCCCCTTGCTTCATTCTTTCTTTTCTCTTTCCTTCATTTTTGAAGATCTAGGTTACTGGGAATATTGAAGACCTTTTAGTAGTAGTAGCAGCAGCAGCAGCAGTAATAGTAGTAGAAGCAGCAGTAGTAGTATAGAAGGACGGTGGAAGAACAGTGTGCCGGGAGGAAGATGAAGAGTTGTCAATGCCACTGTAACCCAATGGCTGCAGGAGGGAAGCAGCCAAGGAGTGAATGGGAAACGGACTTTGGCCCAGTGGTTAGGGCGTCCGTCTACCATATGGGAGGTCCGCGGTTCAAACCCCGGGCCTCCTTGACCCATGTGGAGCTGGCCATGCGCAGTGCTGATGCGCGCAAGGAGTGCCGAGCCACGCAAGGGTGTCCCCCGCGTGCGGGAGCCCCACGCGCAAGGAGTGCACCCGTGAGGAAAGCCGCCCAGCGTGAAAAGAAAGTGCAGCCTGCCCAGGAATGGCACCGCCCACACTTCCCTTGCCGCTGATGACAACAGAAGTGGACAAAGAAACAAGACGCAGCAAATAGACACCAAGAACAGACAACCAGGGGAGGGGGGGAAATTAAATAAATAAATAAATCTTTAAAAAAAAAAAAAAAAAGAAAGCTTCTCCTTCCCACTTTGTGAACAGGCTGAGTTTCTGCATATCTGGAGACACAACTGCCATCCAAACAACCAGAAAAGAAAACACCAGTAATCTCCACCTTAATACAAAAAACAAACCCCCTGGACTCTGAAATCCTCAAACTTCAGAGGCACAGACAGCAGAAAGTCTGCATTAAGAGAAAAGATAGCAAAGAACAAGAAGACAGAAACTCATTGGAGAGTGATTCCAAGAAGATTGGTTCTCGGGGACTGAGTACAGAAAGGCCAAGTAACTACCAGGGACCACTCCCTCCACAAACAACTCCAGAAAAAAGGGAAACTCAGCAATGGCAAAAGGGATGGAGAGAGAGGCTAAAGTGTGGGCAGGAGGTGCAGCTTCTGAAAAGGACATTGTTAGGGGTTAGATGCAAGAGTAAAAGATAGAAGAGATGTTAAGTGTGATATTGGAGCAAGAACAAGGGAAGGCCAAGGGCACTTGCCAGAATGACATCAAGTACCTGAAATTAGGAGAACAAGGTTGTCCAGGGAGCATGATCCTTGTCCCCATAACTGCCTAAATTGCCCCAAGGCTTTCATCTTCCAAGTGTGGGTTTTGAGAACATATTCAAATATATATCCCTACTCAGATCTCCAGACTTCTTCTACTTTTATCAAGTCTGTAATCTCTTTGTCTGCCACTCCTATACAAGTGAAAAAGCACTGAAAGACTTATTAGTGATATCAATGCAATAGCAGCACCACTTCTTCCTTGACTGGTTCTCATGCTTGTCTCTCCTTCAAAGTCGTTTATAAGGGCATTCACCAATTCACCTGCAGTTTTTGCTCCACAAAACGAAGCACTGAAGGACAAGGAGGAGAAAATGTGTTCTAGAACCTCCAGGAGGAGATACCAGCCCACCCCAGGGCCTTAATGGGGAAATGCCAGTCCAAGCCAAGGGCCCCAAGGAGGAGTTATAGATGTGTCACCAGAGAGAAGAGACTCCACACACACAATAAACAAAAATCAAACGAACAAAACACACACACAATAAACAAAAATCAAAGCAAAACACACACACAATAAACAAAAATCAAACAAACAAAATATACACACACAATAAACAAAAATCAAACGAACAAAACACACACACAATAAACAAAAATCAAACAAACCAAACACACACACACACACACACACACACACACACACACACACACACAGAAGAGACTCAACTCATGTCCCATAATAGGGGCAGCAGCCCAGCAGAAAGAGACCAGTTTTCATTATCTTTACTGAGAATACTGTTGGTTCAGCCAAGGATGCCCAAAACTCTTTTTCCACAGTCAGAATTCTCTTAAAAGCAACAGACTATACTTTTGCTACCATGCCTTTTTCTTAAAAGTGTGATGAGAACATCACTTTTGGAGCAAGAGATGGTGAAGAGAAAAATAATTTCAGGACTATTCTCCAGATCAATGTGGCTAAATAAATAAATAAATAAATAAATAAAAACAACCAACTCACAGATATCCTCCAGGCAGTGGAACTCCACCATTGTCTCAACAACCAGCTGACTCTCCAAAGCCCACAGCACCAGGAACAAGGAGCACCTACTCTACCTAAGTTTCCATCAGGGCAGACCAAGATGGTCTAGATTGAGCACCACTCAATTCCCATCTCATATTTATGCAATGAAGGAATAGGGAATACTAGTGTTTTCATAGGACATATTGGACCCACACCAGGTATGGCAATGAAGTTAGCCTTTTTTTTTTTTTTAAAGATTTATTTATTTATTTATTTCCCCCCCTCCCCTGGTTGTCTGTTCTTGGTGTCTATTTGCTGCGTCCGCTTCTGTTGTCGTCAGCGGCACGGAAAGTGTGGGCGGCGCCATTCCTGGGCAGGCTGCTCTTTCTTTTCACGCTGGGCGGCTTTTCCTCATGGGTGCACTCCTTGCGCGTGGGCCTCCCCCACGCGGGGGACACCCTTGCGTGGCACGGCACTCCTTGCGCACATCAGCACTGCGCATGGCCAGCTCCACACGGGTCAAGGAGGCCCGGGGTTTGAACCGCGGACCTCCCATATGATAGACGGACGCCCTAACCACTGGGCCAAAGTCCGTTTCCCTGAAGTTAGCCTTTTATCTGCCAAAAAGGCCACCACCAGCACTATATTTTACTCAGAACAGATGCCAAGTACAGCAGTCAACATTTTTCTCTCTGGCATCTGGAGGAGGAGGTACGTCCTTGAACTACTACTGTACAGTCCTCCTAATACACTGTAGCTATGGGTTTGCTAGACGTGGATAAACTTTGAAATATAGGTTGCTTTCCGGAGATATTGTCCCTTGTTTGCTATTCATAATTGCTACAAGTTTTAAACTTCTGCCTTCTTGAACTGAAAAGGGAAGGATAAATACTAAGAAGTGGCAGGTACATTGGGGAGTGGGAGTGGGGTCAGCAGGGGCTATATTCCCTGCTTGATCTGAAAGCATTTGGCTTCTGGTTTCAATGTGGAGAGATTATTTCTCAGCAATGTAAGCTTACTTGAAGTCATCATTTTGTTTCATGATTTCAAATCTTCACTTTGACAGTGATGCTCTCTATTGACCCAGAGTCCTCTTCTCCATTTCCTAAGTTTGGTTAAAACAAACAGTGGGAGGGGAGGAGGAAGGGACATGGGAGGGAAAAGAAGGAGGGATATCAAGAATAGGTCAATTAGTGATAGGGAACAAGGAAGACTTTGTTGTTACAGAAAGATATGTACCAAGAGTGGTCTTAGACCAGATGGCCAGCAGGAGATGGCCACAGCAGCCAGGACTCTCCCAACCTCTGGGCTGGTAGGTGGAGGCCCAGACACCCCATGGCAGGGAGTGAGAACTGCAAAGGGAGGTTTTTACCTATATCTATGATGTGGGGAAGAGGGACCCTTTCTACCTGATGGCAGAAAGTGTCCATAAGGCTGTAGGCGAGGTCACAGTCCTGGTAGTAATGTCAGCATGGTCTCTGGGCTTCATCTTCTGGAATGTCCTACTGATCTCACTGAGACCATGATGATCAGTTGCTATACCCATTTCTGAACCACTAAGGCTTTTCTTCCTACAATGCTGGAGCTCAATCATGGTCATATTGTGACAGTTGCAAGTTCTTTGGGATTGTGCCGTACTGCTGCAGTTGAGTATTATTTGCCAGTAAATGTGGAGTTGTGGGTTTTCATGTCTCCTTGAGTCATGAGCTAAGGACTGCTGAAAAGAATGGAATTAAAATAGCACTGGTTTGCCCTTACCTTGTCAACACAGGCATGTTCAGAGGCTGCAAATCAAGAAAGAGATTGAGCTTTTCCTGCAGCCCCTGAAGCCTGATTCCTGTGTGAAGCAGGCCATGAAGACCATCCCTGACGACTAGCTCCCGACCTGCACACTGTGACTCACGTACACTGAGCTTTGAAGAGCATCCTCCCTTTCGAAGCAATTGTGCACATATATTGGTTCCTAGGAGCAGACATGTGTATTCACCCCTTTATTGAGCAAAGAAAACAAGCCACAAATAATAATGAAGCAAAAACTGGAACCTAATAATACACAAAGGATTGTGGGGAAAATGGAAATGGACTAACAGGCAGAGCTGAATGCTCTAACAAAAACAACAGAGAAAGAGACAAAAGCTGTCTGAGGGACCTGCTATGGGGGTCAGCAGACCAGGACAGTGCTACATAATTCCCAGGAGGATGATGGACAGAGAAACAAAGAGGCTGAAGCCACAAACATGAGTTACCAAGCCCCCATGGCAGCCGGGAAGGGCTCCCCTCCCTCACCCCCAAGATATTAAGCTGCGTTAAAACCCTGGCTCACTGCAGCCAACTGAGGGGAACAGACATCTTCCTTCCTGTCAGTTGTTTCAGGGGAAAAGGGAAAGGAGGTCGAGGTGCTTTTCTTCAGTGAATTCAGCCAGCAGAGCCTGCTTTGAATCTCCACTCTGGAGACGCAACACAGGAACACAGGAAAGTGGAGACTGAAACACCTCAGTGGAAAGGTGCTCTGACAAGCACCATCTGCTGGCCAGTCTGAAAATTGCATGGGCAAAAACTTTCTGCTCTCTGTATCCAAACCCTGGGTGAAAATCTGTGCCCCACTATTGAGTCCCTGGTCCGATTTTGAAAACTTAAGCTGGGCGATTTTAAAGACTGAGAATAAATTGAACCAATATCAAAGAAAAGCCATGAAAAGGGAACAATAGGCAAGAGAGAGAAATTGGCCATCAGAGTAAATTCACCAGCATATTCAGAGGCCTAAACATCAGGAAAAAATTACAAGCCATACTAAGAAACAGGAAGAGATGGTCAGCCAAAAGAACAAACCAAATATCCTGAAGAGATATAGGATTTAAGACAATTAATCAGTGATAATTATAAAACTCTCCTAAATCACTTCAAAGAATTTTAGAATATATGACTAAAGTAAAGGATATTAAGAAGACCCTGGGAGAGTATAAAGAACAATTTGAAAGCCTACAAAGAAAAGTAACAGAATTTATGGGAATGAAAGGCAAGATGGATGAGATTAAAATACAATCCAGGGAAGTGGACATGGCTCAACTGATAGAGCATCTGCCTATCATATGCGAGGACCAGGGTTCTAACCCAGGGCCTTCTGGCCCATGTGGTAAGCTGGCCCACGCGCAGTGCTGCCACATGCAAGGAGTGCTGTGCCATGCAGGGGTGTCCCCCACATAGGGGAGCCCCACGTGCAAGGAGTGCACCCGCATTGAGGCACCCTGTGTGAAAAATAGTGCAGCCCGTCCAGGAGTGGCGCCGCACACACAGAGAACTGATGCAGCAAGATGATGCAACAAAAAGAGACACAGGTTCCCAGTGCTGCTGAGAATGCAGACACAGAAGAACACACAGTGCATGGACATAAGAGAGCAGACCACAGGGGGGAAGGGCAGAAGGGGAGAGAAATAAATAAAATAAATCTTTAAAAAAATACAATAGAGGCACATAGGAGCCAATTTGAATTGCTTGAAGACAGAATTAGTGACTTCGAAGGCAGAACATCTGAACTGGAAAAGACAGTGAAAGAGAAAGAGAAGAGATTGGAAAAAATGGAACAGAGTCTTATGGAAATGAATGACAATGAGAAACGCACAAACATTTGCATTATTGGTTTCACAGAAGGAGAAGAGAATGGAAAATGAGCAGAAAGAACATTTGTGGAAATAATGACTGAAAACTTTCCTACCCTTATGAAGGACATACATATCAAAATCCAAGAAGGGCAATGCACCCCAAGAGAATAAATCCAAATAGACCTGCCCTGAGACACCTACTATTCAGAATGGCAAATATTAGAGATAGAGAGGATTCTAAATGATATTGCAGGGACAGATGCTGGACATTGCATATCCTGCCATAACCCACTGAATGTACTAGGGGGAGAGTGTAAACTACAATGTAAACTATAATCCATGTAGTGCAGCAGTGCTCCAAAATGTATTCACTAAATGCGATGAATGTGCCACAATGATGAAAGAGGTTGTTGATGTGGGAGGAGTTGGGGAGGTGGTGTGGGGTATGTGGGAACCTCTTATATTTTTTAATGTAACATTTTTTTGTGATCTATGTATCTTTTTTTAAAAAAGACAATTTCATAAATAAAATGTTTTTAAAAAAGAGAGAATTCTGAAAGCAGCAAGAGAAAAGCAAAGCATCCCATACAAGGGAAACTCAATAAGATTAAGTGGCAACCTCTCATCAGAAACCATGAAGGAGAGAAGAAAGTGGTATGATGTATTTAAGGTACTGAAAGAGAAAAACTGCCAACCAAGAATTCTGTGTCTGGCAAAGCTGTCCTTCACAAATGAGGATGACTTCGAAGTCTTCACAGACATAAAAAACCTGACAGAATATGTTACCAAAAGACCAGATTTACAAGAGATACTAAAGGGAGTGCCACAGTCTGCAAGGGAAAAACAAGGGCAAGCGATTTGGAGAAGAGTTTAGAAATGAAGATTATTAGGAAGGGTAAACTAAAGGATAAGAAGACAGACAATAGAATGGTATGACAACAGAGAACTGAAGGACAAAATGAGGTAAGCAATGCCTTTACAGTAATAACACTGAATGTTAATGAATTGAACTCCCCAATCAAAGACATAGACTGATAGAATGGATTAAAAAATACCAGCCACCTATATGTTGTCTACAAGAGACCCACCTCAGATATAAGGACACAACCAGGTTAAAATTGAAAGGTGGGGAAAGTGGCCATGGCTCAATCAGTTGGGCTCCCATCTACCATACAGGAGGCCCTGGGTTCCCGTCCTGGGGCCTACTGGTGAAGGCAGGCTCGCCTGCACACTGTGGAGAGCTGACTCAGCAAGGTGACCCAACATAAAAGGAGATAAGCAAAAACAGAGGAACATGCAGTGAGTGGACACAGAGAGCAGACAGCAAGCAAGCCACAAGGGGGGAGGGGAAGATAAAAATAAAATAAATACAGACACAGGAACCCACAGCAAATTGACACAGAGCAGACAGCTCGCAAAAAGCCACAAGGGGTGGGGGTGGGGGGGCGATAAATAAAAAAGTGAAAGGTGGGAAAAAGGTATTCCATACAAATAGTAACCAAAAAAGAGTGGAGTAGACCAGATAAATGTAAAATAAAATATTATAGTATATGAACCATAATTATTCAGTGCATCTGGCAAATTGTTCCTGTGATCAGTATTCTGTAAGTTTTTTCATACAAAATAAGTACTTGCTTTTAATTTAGGAAGATGTAGAAGAGATTTTTTGGGGATACTTCATTTTTCTTTAACCCTTTCTTATGCATATTTGTTAATTAAAATAATCCATCTGGATCAATAATGATTTAGCATGACTATTGCTCAACAAGATTTTGAGTTTTTCTGTCTCATAAAATTATGAGTCGGCATTTTGTTATTCCCTGTAATTCATTACAATGAGAAGTGAGGAATTCTCAAATAGGAATTTGATTATCCAGAAAGAATTATGGCCTAAGTGGAAATTAAATAATTAAACCAATAATTTATTTCATTCTTAGAAATTATTATGCCCAATAGTTAAATCTGTAATATAAAAATGAGAATTATGTTAATTTTTATTATATAAGAATTCTTATTTACATTTATAAATGTTTGTTGCTATATTATGTATTTCTTATAATTGATTATATTAAATTTAACCTGGCCTTGTACTCTCTTTTTAAAATTTGTAATTTCTTTCAATCTATATTTCTGTTTATTTTACAATTTTACAATAAAGTTCTTTTTAACAGCTAAAAAAAAGCCATTGATGACACACTTTGAATAGATCATATGGTATGTGAATATATCTCAATAAAACTACTTAATAAATAAATATATCATTGTGCAAGAATAGCTGGAAATAGCAGCTATGTATAGGAGGGGAAACAGAGAATGAGAGGTGAGGAATTTTCTTGTTTGGTTTTTGTTTTGATTTTTGTTTATTTTCATTATACTGAAATAATGAAAATGCTTTCACAATGATTGAAGTGACGAACACACAACTATGTAATTATACAAAATGCCATTATTGGATAAATTGTATGCTTTATTAATATGTATCAATAAAATTGATTTGTTTAAACACAACAACAACAACAAACAAGACACAAGTGAACAGATTGAAAAAGTTATCAAAAACCTCTCAAAGATGAAAAACCCATGACCAGATGGCTTCACTGGTGAATTCCACCCATTATTCAAGGATGATCTAATACCAATCTTGTTCAAGCTCTTCCAAAAAATTCAACAGGAAGGAATGCTACCAAACTCATTCTTTGAAGCCAACATCACCCGAATACCAAAATCAAGTAAAGATACTACAAAGAAAGAAAATTACAGACCAATTTCTCTAATGAATATAGTTGCGAAAGTCCTCAGCAAAATACTTGCAAGCCAAATTCAAAAGCACATTAAAAGAATTATACATCAGGATCAAGTGGGTTTTATCCCAGGTGGGCAAGGGTGATTCATCACAAGAAAATCAATTAGCATAATAAACCACAATAATAAACTGAAGAAGAAAAACCACATGATCCTCTCAATTGACACAGAAAAGACATTGGACAAAATACAGCATCCTTTCTTTCCTTTTTTTTTTTTCTTTTTCTTTTTTTTTTTTGAGGTGCTGGGGCCAGGGATTGAACCCGGGACCTTGTATGTGGGAAGCCAGAGCTCTACCACTGAGCCACATTGACTCCCAATACAGCATCCTTTCTTGATAGAACACTGTAAAAGATAGGAATAGACAGAAGCTTTCTCAATATGGTAGATTGCGTATATGAAAAACCCACATCTAGCATTGTACTCAAAAGTGAAGGACAAAAGCTTTCCTGCTGAGGTCAGGAACAAGACAAGGATGCCCACTGTCACCACTGTTATTCAATATTGTGCTAGAAGTTCTGGCTAGAGCAATTAGGCAAGAGACAGAAATAAAAGGTACCTGACTAGGAAAGGAAGAAGTAAAACTTTTGCTATTCTCTCTATCTAGAAAATCCCAAAAAAATCCAAAAGAAAACTACTAGAACTAATAGATGAGCTCAGCCAAGTGGTGGACTACAAGATTAATATGCAAAAATCAATAATGTTTCTATACAGTACTGATGAGCAATCTAAGGAGGAAGTCAGAAAAAAATTCCATTTAAAATAGTGACAAAAAGAATCAAATATTTAGGGATAAACTTGAGCAAACTTGATAAAACTGTATTCCAAAACTGCAAAACATTGCTGAAAGAAACCAAAAAAGTCATAAATAAAGGACATCCTGTGTTTATGAATTGGAAGACTAAATATTGTTAATATGTCAGTTCTATTCAACTGATTTACAGATTCAATGCAATTTCAATAAAAATCCCAAGAGCCTTTTTTGCAGAAATGGAAAAGACAATTATCAAATTTATTTGGAATGGTAAGGGGCTCCGAATAGACAAAAATGCTTTAAAAAGAAGAAGAAAGTTGGAGGACTCTTACTTCCTGACTTTAAAGCAAATTATTTAGGGAAGCAGATGTGGCTCAAATGATAGGACTTCTGCCATACCATATGGGAGGACCTGGATTCGACCTCTAGGGCCTCCTGGTAAAAAAGAAAAAGAGGAAGTATGCCTGCATGGCAAGCCAGTGCCTGCATGGCAAGCCCAGTACCTGCACAGTGAGCTGAGTGCCTGCACGGTGGGCCGAGTGTCTGTGTGAGTGCCCATGAAGTGAGCAGAGTGTCTACATGAGTGCCTGCATGGTGAGCTGAGTCCCCATGTGAGTGCCTGCATGGCAAGCCAAATATCCACGGGGTGAGCCGAGTGCATGTGTGAGTGCCTGTGTGGCAAGCCGAGTGCCTGCACAGTGAGCCATTGCCTGTGCAAGTGAGTCACCGAGCAAGATGATAACACACCAAAAGAGAGACAAAGGGGAAAGTCTAGGTGAAGTGCAGCAAAACCAGGAACTGAGGTGGTGCAGGTTACAGGGAACCTCTCACCAGCTCAAAGTTCCCCAGGACCAAATCCCAGTAAATCCTAGAGGAGAAAAATATGAGAAGAGAAGACAAAAAAAGAGAAATAGATACAGAAGATCACACAGCAAATTACTTAGCTACAGAGGTCAAAACAGTGTGGTGCTGGCATAAAGACAGATTGACCATTGGAACCAAATTGAGAACTCAGAAATTGACCCTCACATCCAGTCAAGTGATTTTTCACAAGGCGGTCAAGCCCACCCAGCTGGGCCAGAACAGTCTATTCAATAAATTGTGCTGGGAGAACTGGATATATCCAAAAGAAAGAAAGAGGACCCTGATCTCACACTTTATACAAAAATTAACTCAAAATGGATCAAGGACCTAAATAGAAAAGCCACAACCACAAAACTTCTAGAAGAAAATGTAGGGAAAAGTCTTCAAGATCTTATGGTAGGTGGTAATTTCTTAAACTTTACATCCAAAGCACAAGCAATGAAAGGAAAAATAGATAACTGGGACCTCCTCAAAATTAAACATTTTTGTTCTTTGAAAGACTTTGCCAATAACAAAAAAATAACTAACAAACAACCAAAAAAAGACTTTGCAAAGAAAGCGAAAAGGCAGCCTACTCAATGGGAGAAAATATTTGGAAACCACATATCTGACAAGGGTTTGATATCCATGTTATATAAAGAGATCATACAACTCAACGATAAAGGCAAGCAACCCAATTAAAAAGTGGGCAAAAGACTTGAACAGACATTTCTCCAAAAAGGAAATACAAATGGCCAAAAGAAACATTAAAAATGTTCGACATTGGAAGCGGATGTGGCTCAAGTGATGGAGCTTCCACCTGCCATATGGAAGGACCTGGGTTTGATCCCTGGGGCCTCCTGAAGATAAGGAAGAAGAGAAAGTGTGCCCACACAGCAAGCCAGTGCCTGTGCAAGTGTCTGCATGGTGAGCCAGTACCAACTCAAGTGAGTCATGGAGCAAGATGATGATGTATCAAAAGAGAGACAAGGGGACAGTCAAGGTGAAGCACAGCAGAGACCAGGAACTGAGGTGGCACAATTGACAGGGAAACTCTCTCCCCATCAGAGGTCTCCAGATCAAATCCTGCTGAATCCTAGAGGAGAAAAAATGACAAGAAAAGACAACACAGACAGCAAAAATAGCAGGGCAGGAGGAGGGGAAGGAGGAGAAATAAATAAATCTTTAAAAAATTTTTTCAACATGACTAGCTATTAGGGAAATGTAGATCAAAACTACAGTGAGACCATTTCACACCTTATACAATGGCCATCATCAAAAAACCCAGAAAACTACAAATGCTAAAGAAGATAGAGAACTAGGAACATTCCTTCACTGTTGGTGGGAATGTAGAATGGGGAAGCCTCTGTGGAAGTCAGTTTGGCATTACGTCAAGAAACTGAATATAGGGAAGCGGACTTGACCCAATGGTTAGGGCATCCGTCTCCCACGTGGGAGGTCTGCGGTTCAAACCCCAGGGCTTCTTGACCCATGTGGAGCTGGCCCATGCACAGTGCTGATGCGCACAAGGAGTGCCGTGCCACGCAGGGATGTCCCCTGTGTAGGGGAGCCCCACACACAAGGAGTGCGCCCCATAAGGAGAGCCGCCCAGCGTGAAAGAAAGTGCAGCCTGCCTAAGAATGGCACCACCCACACAGAGAGCTGACATCAGCAAGATGACGCAACAAAACGAAACACAGATTCCCGTGCCGCTGACAACAACAGAAACTGACAAAGAAGAAGACACAGCAAATAGACACAGAGAACAGACAACTGGGGTGGGAGTGGGGGGAAGGGAAGAGAAATAAATAAATCTTAAAAAAAATTTGAAAAAAGAAACTGAATATAGAACTACCATATGATCCAGTAATCCCATTATTAGGAATATATTCAGAAGAACTGAAAACAAGAAACTGACATTTGCATACAAATGTTTGTAGCAGCATTATTCACAATTGCTAAGATATAGAAACAGCCCAAGGGTCCAACACCTGAAGAATGGCTAAACAAAATGTGGTATAAATATATACACACAATGGAATACTATTCAACTGTAAGAAGAATTGAAATTGGGATGCATAGTACAAGATGGACGTAACGACATGGAGGATATTATGTTGAGTGAGATAAGCCAGACACACAAGGACAAATACTATATGGTCTCACTCACTAATATGAACCAAAATATGATGAGTAAACTCACAGAGGTAAACGCTAGAGTATAGGTTACTAGGAGATAGAATGTGTGTTGAGAATGGGAGCTGATGATGCTCAATGTATATAGAATTTTTAATGAGGTTTATTGTAAAAGTGTGAAGGGGAGTGGATTTGGCTCACTCAATTGAGTGCTGGCTTCCCACATTCAAGGTCCAGGGTTCAATTCCTGGCTCCAGTACCTAAAAAAAAAAAAAGTGTGAAAATGAAAAGAGTTGATGGTAACACATTACAGTGAGTATAACTAATACTGTTGATTTACAAATGAGATTGTGGCTGAAAGGTGTAGTTTGTGGATGTAAATATCAGTTGAAAGTAAACTAGAGAATAATCTAGGGTATGTATAACATAGTGATTTTGGTGGTGGGTGAAGACTGTGGTTAATAAAAAGACACCAAATGTAAGATATGGGCTATAGTTAGTAGTAATATTTTAACAATGCTCTTTCATTGCTTGTAACAAATATTTCACAACAATGCAAGGTGTTGGTGGTGGAGTAGTGTATGCGAGCCCTGTGCAATGATATGCATGTTTGTTTTCTAAGCTCACAATTTTACTATACACTTACTGTTTATGTATATTCATGTATGAATTACATCCTTCAATAAAATTTTATTTTAAAAATGTGGAGTCTAAGAATCTTTTTGTACAGAATATCATTTTATATCAGAAAACAACCAAATGTTTCAATCCAGTGCACATCAGGCATTACTGACATCCTCAACTATCTGAACCCTTGTGATTTTTTTCTTAATCAACTTTTTTTAAAAAAGTGAAATTAACTGACTAGAGTATTTAGAAAATGTGATCAGCAAACGTTAGCTTAGGTTGTGGCCCTCAGGTCTGTTTAGACAGAATCAGTAAACCACTTAGATCTTTAGACATGCACTGTACAATATCTTCAAACTATCATTGTTGTTGTTTTTTAAATGAACAGAATGTCTAGAGATAATAACTACAGTGTATTTCATGTGTGTGATTTTCTTAATTCTTATAGAGTTTATTAATTCTTGTAGTTCAACTCTAGTCAATTGACATCCTTGTTATATTTTCCCATGTGTTCTACATTTCAGTTTTGCAAAGATTGGGTGGCTTTTCCATGGTGTTTGCATGTTCAGCCCTTTTAAAAATTAACTTTGAAATTTCCGTCAATTTAAAGTAAATGATGTCTGAGTGTTACAGTAAAGATTATCAGGTCTCTTTCTTAAAGTTATAATAGCTAAAGTTTTGGCTGAATTGTTAATTTTATCTTTGAAATATTACATTAAGTATCTATCACTCTGGAGACTTGAGTTATCCCCAAACACAACACATTTTCTACCTATGAATTTTGCTGCACACAGAAGTACCCTTTCCCCGGGAAGTTGCTGTTTCATTTATTTGTATAGACTCTATCTGGAATACATAGCAGCTCTGCAAAGAAAGTTTCTAACAATGGGAACTTCTACATAGAAAAATCTCCATTTGTGTGCCAACTATGAATAATGGGGGGCGGATCTTATTCTATGGAATATGAAGGGAGGAGTATAAAGATTCTTTTGAAATTTTATTCACATCGTAGAACAGCAAATGACATCTCTACAGTATTTTTTGGTAAAGTAAACTACTTTTTGCCTTGAATTTGGTATATGTGTATTAGTGAAACATTGCAAAATGAACTTCTATGTCTGTATCTAAATGTATACCACCACTTGTAAATTAATATAACCTTATGATGGTTATGTTCGTGTATCAACTTGGCCAGGTAATGGTGCCCAGTTATTAGGTTATAAGCATTGGTCTGATTGTTACTGTAAAGACATTTTGTGGACTTGAATCAGCAGTTGATTGTGTCTATGGCTGATTACATCTACAATCAACTCAGGAGATGGCCTTCAACAATCAGAGACATCTCTTCCAATCAGTTGAAGACTTTAAAAGGAGAAGTGATGATTTCACCAGTCAGAAGAATTTCCATCTCTACTTCATCTGGCCAGCTTCTCCTGGAGATTTCATCAAAAACTTTCATAGGAATACCCAGCTTGCAGAGTGTCCTACAGAATTTGGACTTGTGCATCCCACAGTTGCATGAGACAATTTTATAAAACCTCATAGTATTTACATGAGTATTTATCTCCTGTTGGTTGTTTCTCTAGAGAACCCTGATTGATATAAAACTATTATGTGATTGCTTTTATTTTAAGAATGTCTTGTTTTAATAGTGACCAATGTTTAAAGCTATTAAAATAGACCAACTTTTACTGATTACTTGGAAAATTTTATAAAGGACTGATTAAATTTAAAGAATTAACTTGCAAAAAGAAAAAAGAGTGCTCTTAGCCGGAAGGGGAGAGGGAGGAGACAAGCGCCCCTGCAGGTGCACACCGGGGGTGGTGACAGCAGCAGACAAAGATAACGTGGGTGGTAAATCAAGGTGAGAACACGGTCGGGAGAAGGAAGGTAGGGGTTGGCGCAGTCTGAAAATTGCTCAGGCAGTTTTCATTTCCTGTGCCTTGCTCTACCACCCTCCCTGAAGCCATCTCAGGCTCAGCTTCATATTCCTCCCAAGAAAAACAAGAGGTTAAATGAACCCACTTTGAGGCTGTTTTTATTTCTATTGTTATAATTATTAAACATGCTAAAATCACATTCCACTTCTACCCTGACTCCTCATGAGGCAGGTAGGAAGTATAGGGGTCACTTGGTTCACGGGGCCTCTGCAGATGGCTAGACTTGGGGGGTTAGAGGTAGGCAGGTCAGCAAAGCCCCAAGAAGCCTTCCTGTTGTATCCTTATACTAAGAATAACCTATTTACTAAGAAGGCGCCCCCTTCTTCAACTTTCTTTTCTCCTCAAATCTACGCAACTTCCTGTTTCTCTGCCTGTAGCCCCTTGAACCTCTTCAGCCTCTACCCCTTATGGCCCTAGCCTAGATGATGTAGGAAACTTTTCTTCAGCTCTTCCGGTCCCATCTCCCTTCCCTGGAACTAAGCTACTCTGCATGCACTAATGTGGTAAGCTGCTTGATTTAGGTCTGCCAGAGGGAAGAGGAAGGAACTTGCAGGTGTGGGTGCAGAAGAAGCTGAAGCGGGGAGAATGTTCCCTGAAGTGTGAATGTTGCAACTGGCAGAGCAGTGCCTATGCCCCACCCTCCCGCTCCCTACTCTGAGGGCTTTCCTCTCCTTCCCATACTTCTTGGGGCCCCTCTCTCAGCCACAAAGTGCTTTTCAACCTCACAGGGCAGGCATAGTTTCTGGGCAAGGGAACACATCCCAAGGAGAAACTGGCTCACTCTTAGACAAGTAGCTGCCAACTGAAATCTTTATCTTCCTCCTTGCTCCTCGTGCCTCTACTGCTGTGATGGCTTGAAGGGACTGGACAAAATAATGGGAGGGTTGAACTTGCCTCAAGGAGAGGCTAAAGGGATAAAGAGATAAAGGTACATGGGAGTCAGGGCTGTGGAGAAGGGGAGAGAAGGGGCCAGAGTAAAGGCAAGGCTGGCCATTCAGGAACTGGGGTCCTTTTTCCTTTTCTGGAATCGGCGAAACTTGCCCTGAATGGCAAGGGCAGCCTTCTCTGTTTCTGGTGCTGTCAGATCAATGTCAATCTCCTCCTCCTCCTCCGCTTTCTTGGCATTGCCAGCTTTTCCTGCAGATAGTGGGGAGACTCATTAATGAGTGAACCTGACCTGCCCAGCCCCTTTCTCCAGGCCCCAAATACAGTGGTTAAGGTCGACTTTCTGCTGGGCTCAGTGAGGTTCCCCAGATTTACTGAATAAACGCCTGATAATTTTTCTAGATCTTTGAGTCAAGGTACCTAGGCTGTTTACTCTAATTATTTAGGGGAGCTATGCTACTCTTGAAACACAATGACAAATGTCTTCCATCACCATTTATCCCTAAATCCTGCAGTACAGTGTCCTAGAGCACATTCACTTTCCCCAGCTTTCTCTCAATTTCTGATTCAGACAGTGGCTGGGATGAGCGTCTTACTACTGTGCCTGCCTCCTCCAGCCACTCTTGAGCCAGTTTCTAAAATCAGAGTAAATACTTACAGGTTTACTTCTTAGGAAAAAGTGGAAAGAACCCTATAGATATAGTAGCTCTAACATAGCCCTTTGTTTTCACTTATCCACATTCTTATTCCTATCTCATCTGGCTTTAAGAGCTTTTGGACTTACAGTCCTACTTGTCTCATGTCCCCACATTAACCTGCTCTAAAAATTGCTTAGCCCAGTCCTGCTTACCCTTTTCCTCTGGGCCAGGTGCCTGGTTGGTTGCTGGAGATGTTTTGGTGTTGAGCTGGGAAAAAAAATTAGAATATTAGATATTGGTGGAAGTATGACAGTATCATCCCCTTAGACTCATCATACTTTTGAGCTCTCCTATTACCAAGAACATTTCCTTAGTCTTTTGGAAAAGAGAAGAAAAGCCATCAAAATTCATTCAACAAATATTTATTAGTGCAAGGGAAACTATAAAAAAGAAGACAGATGAGAAGTCCTGCCCTAACAGAGTTTACACTTTGTCATCATAAGTTTTCATAGCTCTCCTTGGTAGCACTCATGGCTAATGTAATTAAATAATTAATTTTGCAGTTAGATGTTGAATGCCTGACTCCTCCATTCCTGTGCAAGTTCCTCTAATGGCAGGGCAGTGTCTACTTCATTCACTCCCATACTCCCAGGACCTGGCATAATGCCTTTACAGATGACATACCCTCAATATTTGTTGAATTAATGAAGGGAGCTCCTACTCTGCTTTACTTGTCACTTCATCTAAATATCTGAAGTTGGATTTGTTTCCAGAAGGCTGAGAGCCTCCATTCTGTAGCTAGTGGATAGACAGACGAAGCAATAAACAAATAAAATGATTACTATGTTAGCTGATGCTATAGAGAAAAATAAGGCATGGAAGGAAAAGGGTGAGTGCCAGAGTATGGCTGGAGGGAAGTCAGGGAAAGCCTCTCTGAAAGGTAGCCTGTGAGCAAGAATCTGAAGCAGATGAGGGAGCAAGGGTTGTGGATATATGGGGGAAGATCTTGCAAGGGCCCGGGGGTGGAAGTGTGCCTAACCCATTTGAGCAATAGCAAGAAGCCAATGTAGCTAGAGTGTAGAAAGGAAAGAGAAAAATTGGTCAAAGACAACTGGGAGTTGGGGTTAGATGATGTAGGACCTGTAAGGAGTTTGAATTTTACTACAGGTGAGATGGCAACTACTGGAGGCCTTCAAATTGCACAAAAGAGGCACAAAGGGGGAAACAGTAAAACCAGCCAGGAGGCTATTGCAGAAAACCAGGCAAGAGTAGCTTGCACCAGCATGGTAGCATCAAGATAGTAAGAAGTGGTTAGATTCTGGCCATATTTTCAAGCTATGACCATTGTGATTTCTTAAAAGTTTGTATAAGTGGTGATGTGAGAAAAAGAAGAGTCAAGGTTGACCCCAAGATATTTGGTCTGAGGAACTGAAAGAGTAGAGTTGCAGCTTTCTGAGATGGAGAAGACAGCAGGAGGAGAAAGTTTCAGGAAGAGGATAGGGGCTTGTTTATGGACATGTTGACTTTGAGATGCTCTTAGATCTCCTGGAGAAGATACTTCTATAAACAGTTAGATATCAAGGTGAATAGGGGGAGGTCTAGAAGAGGAGCTAGACCAGATCACCCACAATAACTGGAGGCAAGGCAGGACATATGGGCCCAGATGCAGGCAGGTGAAAACAGTTGTAAGATCTCCCCCATAGCATCTGCTTTCTCAGGAAAATGGGAAATGAAGTAATGATTCAAGAGAATGAGGGGGCAGTTATTAAAGGATGGACAGAGGGAGGAAGAAGGTATGAAATAGTCATCTTGGGCAGCGGACTTGGCCCAGTGGTTAGGGCGTCTGTCTACCACATGGGAGGTCTGTGGTTCAAACCCTGGGCCTCCTTGACCCGTGTGCAGCTGGCCCATGTGCAGTGCTGATGCGCGCAAGGAGTGCCCTGCCACGCAGGGATATCCCCCACGTAGGGGAGACCCATGTGCAAGGAGTGCACCCCATAAGGAGAGCCACTCAGCGCGAAAAAAAGTGCAGCCTGCCCAGGAATGGTGCTGCACACAGGGAGAGCTGACACAGCAAGATGACGCAACAAAAAGAAACACATTCCCATGCCACTGACAACAACAGAAGCGGACAAAGAAACAAGAAGCAGCAAATAGACACAGAGAACAGACAACCAGGGTGGGGGAGTATGGGGGGGAGAGAAATAAATAAATCTTTTTTTTAAAAAAAAGAAATAGTCATCTTGGAAAGCAGGAGAGCAAATGGACTAGGATTGCTGGAAAGCATGAAGGCCCCCCATAAGGCAGGTGGTCATGGATTTGAAGTGAGGCTATCACAAGACTATAAGCGGCTATATATTGTTTTTTTCAGTCACTCTGCTCAGATGAAGGGGTAGATTTAACATAAAAGCAATTCCCCTTCCTCAAAATCATATTAACAAAACTGCTGCATCTGGACATTCCTCAGTCTTATATACAATACATCTAAGGAAAAAGTCACTTCTGTAGGCTCCTTGGTGCCCTTAGAGTCTTGTTTATTCATTTGACAATTTTGCATATTTGCTATTTTCCAAGATAAAGGAATGGAGTACTTTCACAAATGTTCTCTCATCTACTCCTTGAAACAATTCCATGGAGTTTGTAGTAATATCCTCATTTTATAGATGCAAATTGTGGCAATTTGATATTATTTATGAATTCCAAGAAAGATATTTCATGATGTTTGTAGACTTGTCTGTTCCTCTAGGCATGATACCCTTTGATTGTATTAGATTCAGCTGAGAAGTCTTTGATTAAATTATGTTAAGATTAGGGCTTTGATTCTACCATTAGGCATGCGGGTTGGAGTCCCCACTCTCTTGGTAAGCTGATAAAACTCTCACATGGAAGTAGATACACAGAGAAGCAGACACATGAGAAAAGAGAGAAGGCTCCATTAGACATGGCAGAGGCCTCTGGAAGAGAGATGAGCCTGAGAGTCTATACTTGAACTTACAGCTGAGCCCAGAAAGAAATGAACCCCGGGTTGAGAAATGAGCCTTATGCCAGCCTATAGCTGATATCAAGCTGGGACCACGGAGCCTTAAGAGGAAGAAGGAAGGCTGAAGTCTTGCAGATATCACCCACCATCTTGTTTCAACACATGGCAAATGACTTTGGGTGAGCAAGTACTACTTTGGTACCTTGAGTTGGACTCTTTAGGGTCTTGTTACTGTAAGCTTCTCCCCCAAATAAATACCCTTTATAAAGGCCAACAGATTTCTGGTACTTTGCATCAGCACCCCTTTGGCTGACTAACACACAAATCTATAGATTATGCTTTCTCTACCCTATTTTGATAAATATTTATCAAGTACCTATTTGTGTTTGACACTATTATATGCACTAACGGAGTATAGATGAAACTCAAGATTCATTCATTCAAAAATATGTCAGTACCTCATACATGCCAAGTATTGTTCCAGGATTGGGGATACAGCAGTAAGCAAAATAAAGCCCCAGCACTCATTAAACAAATATGTCAGTTAGTGATGAGTGCTATAAAGGAAAATAAAACAGAGTAGTCTGGGAAGGACTTTGTCAAGAGTGACATTTGAGAAGAGGCTTGAACAACATGTGAATGTCTGGGAGAAGTTCTTCTTTGCAGAAAGGATGAATACAAAGACTCTGATGCAGGTGTGTGTCTGGAATTTTTAAGAAATAGTAAGAAAATCAGCCTGGCCCAAGCTGAGTGAGCAAGAGAGGGAATACAAGAAATAAGAGAGGCAGAATATGAGTGCCCTTGGATCAGGACAAAGACTTTGGATTTTATTCTGAGTAGATGGAAAGGCATTACAAGGTTTTGGGCAGAGGGTAACATTGTCCAACATGTTTTTAAAGGATTGCTGTCACTGGTAGGTGAAGAATAGATTGATGCGAGAGAGAAATCAGGAAAAACAATTAGGAGATTCTTACAATGGTACTGGCAAGCTGATGTGGCTTGGACTAAGGTGGTAGTGATGGAAGTAATAGGAATTACTCAGATTTGAGACAATTTTTATGGTAGAATAAGGGAGATAAGCTGATGAATTTGCAAGTATAGAGAGCTATTTCAAAGACCTTTGCGCTAAAGGGCAGCAGAGAAATTGGACAGCAGCTGGGGAAGACTGTGGGGTCAATGGAGAGTGTTTTTGAAAAGATGAGAAGTATAGTGTATTTGGATGATGACAGAAAGGAGATGCAGGAGAGAGGGGAGATAATTACTAAAGTGATGTCTTGAATAGGCAAGAGGAAATGGATCTAATGTGCAAGTAGAAGGGTTAGTCCTCTGAAATCTCTGAGATGTCATTCCTATTTTGTAGTTGAGGAAACAGGCTTAGAGAAGTTCAGAATCTTGCCCAAGGTCAACATCATATTGTTAGTAACCAGAGGACTTGACTTTTGAACCCAGACTGACTGACTCCACAGCCCAGAACTCTTAAGCACCAGGCATATTGTCTCCACAAGACTAAATATTGTCACAGGCTGGCACAAATACACTAATAAGTTAAAAAATACTGAATCTAGGTGGAAGATATTCTTCCAAATTTGAAAAATGTTTCTAATAAAAAGTTGAGGAAATAAGAAAATAGCATGTTGAAGTAAAACAGAAAGTATTAAAATTTTTAAAATGCTGATGCAGTGCTCTATTTTACATAGGAAAGTGTCTCTGACATACTAAATTTTTAAAAAGTAAGCAATAAGTTGTTACTAAATATATATATATTTTAAATATATGGGCTTGGGAAGCGGCTGTGGCTCAATCAGTTGAGCTCCCTCTACCACATGGGAGGCCCTGGGTTTGCAACCCGGGGCCTCCTTGTGAAGGCAAGCTTACCTGCATGCCACAGAGAGCTGCTGGCCTGCAAGTGCCTCAGAGAGCCGACTCATCAAGGTGACACAACAAAAAAGGGAGACAAGTGAAAACACAGAAAAGCGCATAGCGAATGGACACGGAGCAGACAGCAAGCAAGCCGCAAGTGCCAGGGGGAGGAGTAAACAAAAATAAAAATAAAAACAGACATAGAACACACAGTGAATGGACAGAAAGCAGACAGCAAGCAAGCCACAGGGGCGGGGGATAAAAAAAATATATATATGGGCTTATCTATGTATATATACATTTCTGTTTTTAAAAGCTGGAAGAACATATATAAAAGTGATTCCTGAAGCTCTATGAAATGACTAGGTGGTCTCTCTCTTTGACCAAAAGAAAGTTTCCATGATAAAGAAGGGTTGCTCCTGAGACTACTGCGAGACTGGCCCAGCAGTTACTCTTTCTCTCCCCGTGATCCCCCTGTGGTCAAATTTGTTTTGGCATATGATCAATGTAATAATAACCCATTAGTTACCTGGACAACACCTTCTTCTCTGGTATGCCGTCATCACAAGAGGCTTGTCCACACCACAAAAGCATGACATGGATGTGGTGTGTGGTAATGAAATAACAGTCTACTGTCCAGACAAGAGGGTTGTGGGTCAAGAGGTAAGTTCCATAGCCCCATGCTCTCTGACTTCAAGTCCTACTTTCCCTATTGACAACAAATCCCTGGCTCTGATCCTTGAGAGGGATCTCAAGGATTCTAAATATTATCCCTCTGTCTGACTCTAAGCCTGTTCCCTTAATCCATCAACTCTTTTCTCTCACCCCAGCCCCTCCCCTTTTGAGGAAAATCTAGATCAATTCTCTTTCTTCTCAGGTGGCTGTTTCTTCCTCCACTTTCTTTCTCATTTCAGCTGTCCTTGAGAATCCTTCAAGTAGAAATAAGTGTCTGGACTGAGCCACACAGGCTGCCACTTTTCCCTCTGTCCTGCTGGCTGTGCCCCTCCCCAAGTCTCCCCTGGGAACAATGGCCCTGGAATAGAGACATGGCTCAGCTGCCATCTGGCCCCCTGGGGATAGCCAGCTCCATTTGGCTTAAATTTATGAGAGGTCATATCTAAGAGCCAGGGCTTCTGCTGGGGAGACCAGAGAAGGGTGCTGTAAGGAGAAGAAAACCCTTATTATTACTCACAATGCCCCTTGAAATCTCCTAGCACTCTCTGTTGAAAAGTAGCATACAGGGGCTTCCACCTCGTGCCCCTCCTCCCTTCACCTTCTCCAACCAGTTCTCAAAATAGCCATTCTGGAAATCTGGACTTCTGGATTCGTTTGTGTATGGTTTGCTGTGGTTGGGAGCAGCTAGATCAAACGTTCCAATCCCCAACCTCTATATGGTACAGCTTTTATAGGTCCCTGGCCCCTGCTCCCACTCTCCTGTTTATTGTCTAGAACCTTGACAATTTTAGATGAATCAAGGTTCTCTGGTGAGTCCATCGCAAAGCATCCAATTAACCATACTTCAGGCAAACCAAAGAGGCATGGAGGTCCACTCTGAGAAAACCAGAAACCTCACACTCTATAAAAGGGTCTCTGACAAAAGCTCACATCTGTAGAGAGTTGATGTTTAACCACAAGAACTGTGACAGAGAAGCATTTCTCAATCTCTCTGAGTCCTCATTCTAGCCAGGTAGCGATTATAAAGTTCTCAGGTGCTCTTTCAATACTTCTAACCCGAAGCAGTAACAGTGAAATGGTAATAATCACATACATAATACTTACTATGTGCCAGTCACTTTTCTAAGCACTTTATAGACACACTGACTCCTGATAACAACCCTACAAGGTAAGTATTGTTATTATTTCAGTTTTACATATGAGGAAGCTAAGGTCAAAGGAGGTCGATTCACTTGCCTAAGGTCATACAGCTAAGAAGTAACAAAGCCGGGATTTGAACCCAGGCAGTCTGGCTCCAGAGTCCACACTCTTGACCATTACACTATGCTGTTTCTTAGTCCCCTAAAAAAAGCATGGGTATGTGTGTGTGTGCGTGTGTACACTTGAGGAGGTAGTCCAATGAGAGACTGACTTTACTAGACAAGTTCTCCCACACAGCAGAGCAATCCTAAGGTAGGAAGGAAAGTCACAGAGGTCATGATTTCCTTCCACTCCCACAGTTAGGCAGCTGTACCCAAAGCCCAGCCCCTCAATCCATCGTCCCCAACACTCTCTTCATGTGCATTCCACAGGGAACATGCAGATTGAGGCCCTATCCTCCCACCATGGAGAAATCTTACATTTGAGGTCCCAATACCGAACCATGCCTGCTAACTCAGATTCCTGCTCTGCAACTGATCTAACCATCCTGACTCTGGCTTTCAACTTTTTTTTTCGGTTGGGTTTTGTCATGTTCTAGCCATTGTGTTTTACTTGGAACTCCCACTTCCTTCTGCCCTGCAGATTTTGTTAAGTCTCCCTCTCTCTCTCCTTTTCCTTTTTTTTGTCTTTATTTTTTTAATGTTACATTCAAAAAATATGAGGTCCCCATATACCCTCCACCCTCCTCCCCCCACTCCTCCCCCCATAACGACATTCTCCTCCATCATCATGAGACATTCATTGTACTTGGTGAATATATCTTGGCTTTCATCTTGATGTTTGCTCAAGGGTCCTCCTGATACGTGCCAGGTTGACCCCTAGGGAGAGAGCCAGAGCCACCTGTGTTCTATCTCACAGGGCCAGATCCTAGCCCTTCAGAGTCTAAGAATTCCATGTGCAGGTACATCTCACTGGATTTTACTTTAAATGTCTCCCTTGCTTACGCTCAGGTCTATTATTCCAAGTTTCTAGCAGGCTTGAAGTTGGTTCTGTTCAGCCTCATTGCCCACTTAGGACTAAATGTTGCTCACTTCCCAACACACACCAAACACTAATTAGCAACTGTGAGGCCCATCAACTCTCACCTTTTCCCAGGAGACCCTAGTTTCTTTCCTTGCCTACTTTTCTGTCTCTGTTTCCTCCTCACCTCTGGGCCTGACGCACACCAACGTTCCATTCCGTCATCTAGGAGGTAGTTGCCAATTCCTCATGAGTATATTTTTGTTTCCTCTGCAGCTCAAAGTTACGGACTCTCTTTTCCCATAGGGAAGGAGGAAAATAAAGAGGGACCTGCTGACTCAAGGGTCTTTTTTCTTCAGGCTCTGAGATCACAGAGAGAAATAACAATACAGCAATATCCTCCCTTCTCCTAATACTCTCCCCCAGAGTATCTACCCTTTTTACTTACTCCCACCTCCCAGCAAAGGGAAGCACCATACACTTGCCCTGTCCACCTCCTCCCAGGGAATTTGTCAGCATCCACATGATGTCTTGTCCTTCCATCTGAGTTCTACAGCTCACTCCCTTCACCTCCTCAGGAATCTTAACAGTCAATTCCCATTGTTCTCTTACATATAAAGCCTCTTCCTTTCTTAATAATAATAATAGTAATAAAAAAACCTTCCTCAATCTGAATTCTTTCATCTACCATTAGAATGAAAAGAATCAGGCTTAGAACCAAGCCTCGAGAAACACTGTCTCAGTTTCCTCATTGCTAAAGGAAATACCATGCAATGGGTTGGCTTAAACAGTGGGAATTTAATGGCTCATGGTTTTGAGGCTAAGAGAAGTCCAAAAACGTGCCATCAAGGTGATGCTTTCTTCCCAAAGACTGGTGGTCTGGGCTGGCTGCCAGTGATTCTTGGTTCTGGGATCTGTCACATGGCAATGCACATGGCAGCCTCTCTAGGCTGCTCCCTTCTCATCCAGATTCTGTTAACTTTTAGCTTCTGGCTCTCTCCCTGTGACTCTTTGCTCTCTTTGTGACCTTCCCTATAATGCCTTCAGCCGTAGGATTAAGACCCTTCCTAGGCCACACCTTATCTGAGGTAAAGATAAGGACTTTCATCAAAAGTCTTATTTACAAGGGTTCACAGCCATAGGAATGGACCGAGTTTAAGAACATGTTTTTGGAGGCAGCATAGCTCCAAACCACCACAAACACCAGTATGAAAAGACTAGAGAGATCTTTTCAATAAACAGTGCTGAAATGATTGGATATCCATATACCTCCCTAACCCCATCCCCAACAAAAGAAACTCAACCCATACCTTGAAACCTGTACAAAAATTAATTCAAAATCAAACACAGAACTCAATGGAAAATCTAAAACTATGAAACTTCTAGAAGAAAATATAGGAGAAAATCTTTACAACCTTGGGGTAGGCAAAGATTTCTTAGATAGAATAGCAAAAACACAATCCACAAAAGAAAAAAAATGGACTATATCAAAATCGAGAAGTGGGGAGTGGATGTGGCTCAAGCAGTTGAGCACCTACTTCCCGCATGGGAGGTCCATGATTTGGTCCAGTACTTCCTAAAACAAAAACAAACAAACAAAAACCAAACAAATAAAAAATCCAACTCAGGGAAGCTGATGTGGCTCAGGGGTTGAGTGCTGGCTTCCCATATACAAGGTCTCGAGTTCAATCCCCACTTCCAGTACCTCAAAAAGCAATTTTTTAAAAGAACTTCTTCTCTTTGAAAGACACTCCTAAGAGAACAACAAGGGAAGCAGATATGGCTCAATGGATAGAGCGTCTGCCTACCATATAGGAGGTCCAGGGTTCAATACCCAGGGCCTCCTGGCCCATGTGAAGTGCTGCCATGCACAGGGATGCCCCTGCACAAGGAGTGTAGTCCTGCACAGGAGAGCAGACCGCTCAAGAGTGATGCCGCCCACAGGGAGACCTGACGCAGCAAGATGATGCAACAAAAAAGAGACACCGAGAAGAGACAATATGAGACACAGCGATCAGGGGAGCTGAGGTGGAGCAGAGAATGATCACCTCTCTCCCACTCCAGAAGGTCCCAGGATGGGTTCCCGGAGCTGCCTAATGAGAATACAATAGACACAGAAGAACACACAGCAAGTGGACACAGAGAGCAGACCACTGATGGGGGTGGGGGGAAGGGGAGAGAAATAAATAAAAATAAATAAATCTTTAAAAAATACATAAGTAACTGAGTCAATAGCTGAACTCTCAATCAGCAACCACTGATCTCTTTTCATAGCTAGATTCAGGTAAGCTCTTGAACAGCCCTTTCTCTAGCTACACCATCTGCTTTTACCTTTTATCATGGTTTTAGCCTTCTCCTTTCTGTCAGTGGCAGGACCAAAATGACAAAGTACTCTCTTCTTCTGTCTGTCTTCTTGAGTGAGTGTCTGTTTTATATTGGCCCACCAAGGGGGCAGGGACTGACATGATCAAATCAAAAGCCCTAAATTGATTTTATCAAGTAAACTTAAATCCTTTGAATTTAACAAAATCAAAGGGTATCATACCCAGAGGAAACAAATGAGTTTACAAACATAATCTTTCTCTTTTTGGGATTCATAAATAATCTCAAACCACCACAATAACCAGTGCATTCCAGGATACTAAATCAAACGCAAAAGTTTCACTTTCATCTGATTTGACCTCTTGAAGCAGTTAACACAATTAATCATTTCCTGTTTCTTGAAACATATTCTCTCCTTGACTCCTGTGACAGCATGATCTCCTCGTTTTTTTTTATACCGTTCTGGCCACTTCTGCCCAATATTTAAATGTTGGAGGCTCTCAAGATTTGGGGCTAGGCCTTCGTCTGTTCTCTCTTCCTAGGTGATCTTAGCTGGAACTATGACTTCAGTTATCAACTGTCACATGGCAGGATATGTCCAATAGAACAAGGGTCAGCAAACTATAGTCCACAGGCCAAATCTAGCCCACAGCCTAATCGTGTAAATAAAGTGTTATTGGATCACAGCCATGCCCGTTTATTTACATATTGTCAATGGCAACTTGGCACTACAAGGGCAGAGTTAAGTAGTTTCCCAAGAGACCATACGGCCCACAAAGCTGACATTTTGTATCACATGGCCTAATACAGTAAAAGTCTGTAGATTCCTGCAACAATATCTGTGCTGTCCAATGCAGTATCCATTTGCCATATGTGGCTATCGAGCACTTCAAATGTGGCCAGAGTAGCTGAGGAATAACATTTATAATGTAATTAATTAATTTTAATTTAAGTTAAATAGCTGCATGTGCTTAATGGCTACCATACTGGACAGCTCAGAATACCACTGAGAAATGTAAATCTCCAATGTATATCTCCATCCCAGACCTCTCCTCTGAGCTTATAAACATCTCCACCTGGATGTTTTGCAGGAAGTTCAAAGTCTATGTATCCCAAACTGAATTCATAATCCTGGCCACCTATATAACACCTATATAACAAATCACCACAAACTGGGTATCTGAAAACAACAGAGATTTATTCTCTCACAGTCCTGGAGGCCAGAAGTCTGAAACCAAGCTGTGGGCAGGGCCACACTCGGGAGGCTCTCAGGGAGAGTCTGCTCCTTGTCTCTTACAGGCAGCCAACAATCCCTAGCTTGTGGCTGCATAGGTCCAGTCACTGTTCCCTGGTCACAGGGCCTCCTCTTCTTCAGTATCTCCTCTGGGTGTCTCTCTCTCATAATGAACTTTGTCATTGGATTTAGGGCCCACCCAGATAATCCAGGATGATCTCCGCACCTCAAGAGCCTTAACTTCATCAAGCTTGCAAAGACCCATTTTCCAGATAAGGTCACATTCACAGATTCTGGGAATCTGGGCGTGGACATATCTTTCTGGGAGGTACCACTCAGCTCCCAACTCCACCCAGCTCAGTCCTCTCGAGTATTCCCTGCCTTACTCGGCTGCACAAGCCAGAAGCTTAGGAATTCTTTTTTTTTTTTAAAGATTTATTTATTTATTTCCCACCCCCACCCCCGCCCTAGTTGTCTGTTCTCTGTGTCTATTTGCTGCGTCTTATTCTTTGTCCGTTTCTGCTGTCAGCGGCATGGGAATCTGTGTTTCTTTTTTTTTTTCTTTTTAAAGATTTATTTTTATTTATTTAATTCCCCTCCCCTACCCGGGTTGTCTGTTTTTTTTCTTCGTCTTTTTGCTGCGTCTTGTTTCTTTGTCCGCTTCTGTTGTCGTCAGCGGCACGGGAAGTGTGGGCGGCGCCATTCCTCGGCAGGCTGCTCCCTCCTTCCCGCTGGGCGGCTCTCCTTATGGGTGCACTCTTTGCGCGTAGGGCTCCCCTACGCGGAGGACACCCCTGTGTAGCACGGCACTCCTTGCGCGCATCAGCACTGCGCATGGGCCAGCGCCACACGGGTCAGGGAGGCCCAGGGCTTGAACCATGGACCTCCCATGTGGTAGACGGACGCCCTAACCACTGGGTCAAACTCCGTTTCCCTGTGTTTCTTTTTGTTGCATCATCTTGCTGTGTCACCTCTCCGTGTGTGTGAGGCACCATTCTTAGGCAGGCTGCACTTTTTTCACGCTGGGCAGCTCTCCTTACCGGGCGCACTCCTCACATGTGGGGCTCCCCTACACGGGGGAAACCCCCATGTGGCTCGGCACTCCTTGCACGCATCAGCACTGCGCATGGGCCAGCTGCACACGGGTCAAGGAGGCCCGGGGTTTGAACTGGGGGCCTCCCATGTGATAGATGGACGCCCTAACCACTAGGCCAAGTCCACTTCCCATCTTAGGGATTCTTGACAGTATCTACTTCACATTGCACATCCAACTCAGTATTAAGCTTTGTTCATTTTACGTCCCCAAATTTCTTAATCCATTTCTATCTCCACCACTACCACCCTAGCACAGTTGTTTCCTACATGGACCACTGCAATAGCCCAAGTGGTCACCCATCCTCTTAGGTATAAGAACTAAATTCATACATGATCTCAAAGGCCCTACACTGCAGCCCCCTGATTACCTTTGTAGCCTCATCTCTAGAACATAACACGTTCCTTCCCATCTCAGGACATTGGCACATGGTTTTGTTACCCTTGTCTCCCTTTAATATAGTTATTTCCTTCTCATCCTTGAGAGCTCTCCTCAAGGATTTCTTCTTCCAAGAAGCCCTTCTTAATTTCCTAGACTAGGTTATGGCTCTCATCACAAGTTTTCATAGCTCCCCGTAGTAGCACTCACGCTAATGTAATTAAATAATTAACCCTGCAGTTAGATGTTGAATGCCTGTCCCTTCAATTTCTGTGCAAGTTCCTTTGATGGCCGAGGCAGTGTCTACCTCATTCACCCCCATATTTCCAGGGTCTGGCATAATGCCTTTACAGATGATATACCCTCAATATTTGTTGAATTAATGAAGGGAGCTCCTGCTCCGCTTTACTTGCTACCTTATCTAAATATCTAAAGTTGAGTTTGTTTCCAGAGAGTTGAGGACCTCCGTTCTGTAGCTACTTGAGAGGCTGTGGAAAAGGGGAACCAAAGCCAGGTCATTGCTTTTTCTCATTCAGCAGATGTGACTGAAAATGAGCTGAGGATGAAGGGGAAGAGCTTCTCTAGAAGTACATTTCATAGGTGTGGTGTTACAGTTATTGTGCATTTGTCACACCTTCCCTTCCTCACCCCACCACCTCACCAGATTCCATTTCTTTGAGAACACAGGCTGTTTCCCATTTATTTCTATATTACCTGCAGTAACTGCAAATGTGTCTTGCACATAGTAGGTATTCAACAGATATTTATTTATCTGAATTAAAATTTCCTCAGTCTTCAAATTCCTGGGAGCATCAATGTGGCATATTAGGTAGAAGGCAGGCTTTGGAGTCAGACATATCTGATTTCCTACCCTAGGTCTGCACTCACTATCATCTGTTCAAATCCCAGCTCTGCCGTTACTAGCTGTGTGACATTGGATAAATTACTTAACTTTGCTGACCTCAGACCTCTCATCTGCAGAAGAGAGATAATATCTCTCTTGAAGAGTGAAAATAACCAGAGAAAATGCAAGTAAAATGCTGGCACATATTAAAATAATAAGTAGTTATCATTTTGAAGTAAGGTAACCCTGCATTGAATATAAAAATAGATCAAGTTACTGGGGGTATTACATGGTTAAAATACTGGAATCAAAGTGTATGTGATCACTAATTAAAAGTAAAGGAGGGGGAAGTAGCAGTGGCTAAATCAGTTGGGCTCCTGTCCACTATATGGGAAGCCCTGGGTTTGCGTTCCAGGGCCTCCTTGTGAAGGCAGGCTCGCCCACATGCTGCAGAGAGCCGCCTGGCCTGCAAGTGCCACGGAGAGCCAACTCAGCAAGGTGACACAACAGAAAAAAGGGAGACAAGCAAAAACACAGAAGAGCACACAGCAAATGGACACAGAGAGCAGACAGCAAGCAAGCTGCAAGAGGGGAGGGGAAATAAAATGAATAAATACAGACACAGAAGAACACACAGCAAATGAACAAATAGAGCAGACAGCACACAAAAAGCCACAAAGAGGGGGTATGTGAAGGAGGAAGAGAGTATCTGAGATGACTTTAAGGGCCCTTGAGGCTTATTCTGTTACCCTAAGAACTCCATAAATGGTCTCTACATACGCTAAACCAACTCTGGAAACCACAATCTCTGTCTCCCGAATGACTGTCCTTAAAAATGCTGAGAAGGGCTTGAAACCACTGTTAAAGGCCCAACAATAGTCTTCTTGGGCAGAAATTGTATTCTGTACAGCAACTACCAAGTGCCACATCTGTGGACCTGGAGCCTCCTGGAAACACTGCCAGGCTAGTATACAGGAGGGGTCCTAATATGCAGCACCACCATAAAAAAAATAAACCTTTAGACATCCTGACTTTTAAAGTGGCAGACCACAGGGAGAAATTTGATGCTCAAGAGCAAATAGATCATATCTCTTAGCCAAGTCTTTTTGTCTACCTTTGTATCACGGAGATGATTGTATAAGTATATTCCTTGACTCGGAATGACTGTTTGTTAGTATAACTTGGCAAAGAACCAAAAAACTGTCAAAGTAGCAGCAGCAACGCAGGTGCTGTTTGCCTGCTTCCACTATTGGGGAATAGGTACCGTATAACTCCAGGCTCTACTCTCCCTGCTCCCCTCGAGGCCGTTTCTTCCTTTCTTTGTTTCTTTCATCTTTAATGGTGTTGCCACAGCAACCATTGTCACCAGAAGAGGCAAGATAATGTCACCCCCCTCTGCTCTAAGCAGCAAGTAGGAACTAACCTTGGGAAGGGCAAGTTACCCATATTTCCCCATCTTCCTCATTCTACTGGGCTCTTTAAAGAGGGATCACAGGTTGTCAAGGGCAGACTGGAACAAAGGAGTACCTCATCTGCACCTGGGCCACAGATACCCTGCATGTGCACGACACAGCCTGGATGCTGTGCAAATGAAAACACATTCTAAACACAGCATAGTACTACCAAATTATTTTAGATGAATAGGCACAGGTTCTCAGAATCCTGTTCTACCATCCAGAGCAGGGAAACCCTAAAAAGGGCCTGAATTCTAAAAATCCTAAATAGGAACCTAAAACATCTTCTATAGTGACTTTGTACTGACACAAATCCTAGGCTTCATAACCTCCCTAGCTCTAAGGAAGTGAAGAGAAACAGGAGTTAGTGGATCTGCTTCCAAGTGGAAGCAAAGAGGCTTTGGCTCCCCAGGGACACTTCTATTCCTAACATATTCTCCCCCAATGTTAAATGAAGGTCACTGCTAAAGGACCTTAGAGGGAAAGGCCCCTGGGGTTCCATGGTGTCCTGGAAGACCCCAGCCTGCTGTTTTTGGAGCACAGCTGCAACTGTTTCAATGCTTTCAGTGCAGCAACCAGATGCAGTTCTCTAAAAGATTCAGAAAGACTTGCTCAAGGTCACTTTCAAGATAATAACAGTTCAAAAACTGGGAATCCTTACTCCAGGTTCCACATACGCACATTCCTCTCCCACCATGTGGGCTATAACCCAAACGCCCTGTTTCTCAGATACCTCCCAAGACAGAAATAGAACCTAAACAGTCATAGCTCCCAAACCCTTATCCCCACCCCTGCCCCCACTCTGGAGTCTGCTACTCTCCTCTCATCACCCCCCTGCCCGTTTCCTGGAATAGCAGTACCCCCCACTAGAGTGAGAGGCAGAATTCCTTGGCCATGCCAGCTCATGGTATGCAGTGAGTCAACAGCCCCAGCCCATTCCCTCCAGCATGGACTGCCACAGTTTAATGAGTGGTTATTTGTGGTGCTCTGCACACAGCTTGGAGCTGTGCCTGCACCCCATACTAGGAGGTGGGGGGTGGGGGAGAAAGAGTAGTACCAAAGCATCATTTATTACTATAATCTTCAATGTGCAGCCCACCCATGATGTTAATGTCCCAAAAATAAACGTATTAATCCCCCCACAGCCTACAAAACAAACACTCAGCTGGAGGGCTTTGTGTGGGAGGGAGGCAGCACCAAGGGCAAGAGAATGGTAAATGGGACCTCTTTTCCCTGGGTGGGGAGTTGAGAAACCTAGGAGGGCAAGTCCTCAGTAGTCAGGTTAGAGCAAAGTAGAAATCAGGTTGGAGTGAAGAGAATGTGACCTTCTAGAGAAGGTCTAGAGTTCTAGGCAGCATTTGTTTATAGGCATCTATTGGAATGAAAATCTCCTAGAAAAAGTGGCTTGAGGGAAACGGACTTTGGCCCAGTGGTTAGGGCGTCCGTCTACGATATGGGAGGTCCGCGGTTCAAACCCCGGGCCTCCTTGACCCGTGTGGAGCTGGCCATGATGTGCTGATGCGCGCAAGGAGTGCCGTGCCACACAAGGATGTCCCCCCGCGTAGGGGAGCCCCACGCGCAAGGAGTGCGCCCGTGAGGAAAGCCGCCCAGTGAAAAGAAAGAGCAGCCTGCCCAGGAATGGCGCCGCCCACACTTCCCGTGCCGCTGACGACAACAGAAGCGGACAAAGAAACAAGACGCAGCAAATAGAAACCAAGAACAGACAGCCAGGGGAGGGGGGGAAATTAAATAAATAAATAAATCTTTAAAAAAAAAGAAAAAGTGGCTTGGAAGCTGCTTCTGACTTAGCTTGCTCTTACAGGTAAAAAAAATTCTGGAACAGGCCAAGCCATTTTGAGGAGCAGCTTAGGAGTATTGATTTAGAAAATCATGCACTTAGGACTCTGGAATCCCAGTAGGATTTCACCACTTACCTTGCCAAAGTCGTATGTTCATACATTTTTCTTTGCCTCTCACATTTCTCCTCCAAAAGCCTTTGTACTCTGTTTGGAAGTCAAATGGCTAAATGAAGGAGTACTAAATACCCAGAGCCTAGCTGGCCATCAGCTTTTACTCAGACACTCGGTTTCCTGGACTAGGTCCTCCAAGCCAAATGCTTCCAAGTTAAAAGAATGGCTCTCATAACTGTATGCAAGATTTCAGAAAGAAAGCCTCACCTTCTGGTCCTTGAAGCTTGGCAGTTATGGTAATTGATGATGGACAGCAAGAGATAAGAACCCATGAAAAGAGGTCTTCTGGTCTTCCCCTTTGCCTCACTCCCATCAGCACTTTCCCTACACCCATTTTTTTAAAGGAGGTACCAGGGATTGAACCCAGGACCCATATATGGGAAGCAGGCGCTCAACACTGAGCTACACCCACTCCCCTCTGTACCCATTCTTAAGATGGTTAGATATCCTGCATAAGGAAAGCGAGTACCTGCCTTGCCTACTGATCTCCCAAAGTGTACCCTGTTGATAAATATCCCATGCTGTCTCTCTTCTTCATCCTCTTGCTCAGTAAAACTTATATTTAAGCATTTATTAAATCACACTGCTTATATTTCTTATAGAAAGGATCCATAATTACAAAATCCTTAAGTGTTACAAGTAAGTCACATCATTTTCTATTCACTGGGGTAACTGTGGAAAGTTCTTTTGGGATAAGAATCAGCAGTGCTGTGCCCTAGTCTTGGTTCTATCACTGTGTAAGCTTGGATAAATTCTGGGCCTCCATTTCCTCCTTTGTAAAATGAGAAGATGGGACAAGATGCTCTTTAGGGATCCTTAAATCTAAAATCACATCACTAAAATGTTTTGGTATTTTATTTTGAGGTTTTCTTGGTACAGTATATACTGTATTTTCTTTCTTTTTTTTTCACTTTCAAATTGGGTGGTTTATTTTTGTTGTTGTTAGTTGAAGGATTTCTTTTTATATTTTGCATGTTAAACCTTACTCAAATGTGTGGTTTTCAAACATTTTCTCCCATTGCATAGACTGTCATTTTAATTACATGATAAAGTCCTTTGAAGCCCAAAACTTTCTAATTTTGATGAGATTCCATTTATCATTTTTTTTTCTTTTGATGCATGTGCTTTGAGCATAAAGTCTAAGAAACCATTGCCTAGCCCAAGGAGTTGAAGCTGTTACCCTACATTTCTTCTAGGACTTTTATAGTGTATTTTCATCCTGAAGAATTTTGGCAAAATGAAGTTCTTTTTTTTTTCCTTGATAAAATAGACTCATGAAAGGCCATTTGGAAATACAGGAAAGCATAAAGAAAGTGGGGGAAGGGTATCACCATCATGGAAAGACAATTATTGACCTGATACTCCCCCCCTTCCCTCCCACCCATATCTCCATCACTTCCATCACTTCAGACCCTCCACAGGCAGACATGAAAGATGCCTCAGGTTTGTGTATCTGGACTGACCACCTCCCTTCTGGTAGCCTGTCCTTAGAGAGACCTGACATTTTAAGAGTCAACTGCTCATGGCTTCAAGTTGGATAAAAGAATCATCCATATTCCTGGGTCACAGAATGACAAGGTCATCTGCTTCTTACAGCCAGAGGCTCCTGCTCAAGCCACTAAAGGTAACAACCTAAATGGGTGACCAAGAAAGGGTGACTGTTCCCATCCTTCACTGAAACCAGGGAAAAGTCATTAAGAGATAGACTGCGATCCACAGCAGTCAAGTCCTGCCTGCAGCTGGGAATGCAGACAAGCTGAAGATGAGTCCCTGCAGCTCCTCTGCGCACGAGCGCACACACACTCACACGGAAATGCTCTGCTGCAGTACTGAGTGACAGCAAAGAGCCACAAAAGCAAAGCAGGGCAGGAGAGCCTCCCCAGCAGCCCCACCAGGACCCCTACACTTTTAGTTGCTCTAGGTCTGGAGGTTCCTCCTTAGTTTTTGTTCTTCGGTTGAAATGGGAATCTCTTAAAGGGATCCCAAATCCTCCCATTTCCTGCAGTTTCTCTGAAGCAAGAAAATAAGCAGGTGGGGGAGGTGAAGCTTACGTAAGCTTCAGGGTGCACAGAGCTTTCCTGGGCTGGGCACTTCAGCCTGAAGGAGGAGACCCAAGGGGCTGGGTGGAGAGAAATGAAGCAGTTTGGAATCTCCCCAGAGCTCCAGAGTGCTGGGCAACACTTCCGCCTTTCATCAGAGCTTTTATAAAAGGAAGAAAACAGGCTGGGTCTTGGCCTCTAGGGAGGCAGAGACCTTTCGGGGATCTGGTTCAGAGACAGCTGGTCTCTGTGTACACCCAGGTGGCTGTTTCTGGATTTTATAAATACTCATCCCTGGAGCCAGGCTTAGCTCCGTATTAGGAGGCAGCTTCGACGGCTTAATTGCTAGTTAGAACCAGTTCATTCTGACAGACTGGGAGGCTGCGCTAGCTGACAGCTAGTCCCCATCCAAGGATCCTGTTCTCTTTATTAGACGGAGCACCTGATTAAGACTAGCCAAGTTCAACCACTGAGTCAGGAGGGGCCCCAAGATTTGGCTTTCCCCCAAAACACCAAATTTGTTTTCCTTGCCACTGAAATAGCTCTGCCACTCTACCAAATAACAAATATCACTCTAAATACCAGCCCCTGGAGAGTGTCTTTTAGATGGGCCATGCACTTTCCCCAAAAGCGCAGGCTAACCACACACTTCATTTGGCATAACCTTCAGGTCACAAACCCCCAGGGAGTGACTTGAATTGCAACTTTCAGATTTAGAAACATGGTGAGGCGGGTGGGGGGTGGTTAAACTTTAGACCTCAATAAAAGAAGGGCAAAGAAATCCTCCATGAAATGTTAGGGATGAAAGCAGGAAGAGAGCAAGAGGGGAGGGTTGGTCGTTTTCTTTCTCTCTTTCTTTTGTCTGCCATGGTGACAGTCATAACTAGCTGTGGGACTAGAAACCACCTGCTTCATGAGTAGCCCCCAGACTAGCTGTGTTTTCCAGGATGAATTTAGTGGCCACACAGCCCAGACAATAGAGTAGTTGGCACTAATGGGCTCCCTGGATGACAATTTTTAGTACAAGCCTGCAGAGCAAGGTTTCAGATGAAGATCTAAACTGGAACTTAGGCTCCACGGTCCTATTCCTTAACTAACCTAGTATCCTTGGGAACTCGTGTGCTCAATTGCCTGTAATACCCTAAAATAGAAGAAAGAAAAAGGGAGATAATAATAATAGCTAGCGTACATATGCCTACTCTGTGCCAGGCACTGTTCTAAGTATTTTGCACACAGTGTCTCATTTAATCCTTAAAACAATCAGACTTAGTTCCATTTTACAGATAAAAATCTGAAAGTTTGGTAACTTGCCACACAGATAGTGAGTAATAGAGCTGGGATCTAGCATATAGCTGAGAATTTGGATTTGATGCAATGGCTGGGAAGCAATCTGCAAATACACCAGGAGGGACTCAAAGCAGGACTTGGATACTTAGGAAACGTTTGCAGAGAGCAAGTGTGTGATGACACTGCCCAGACTGACTTCACTCAGGAAAAAGGATGCTTGCTTCTTAGGAGATGGAGCCTACAAATCAATACAGACAATGGGAAAGGTCTTTCCAAGTCTCTGCTTTCACTCCCCCACCCCACCCCCCATGGACAGTGTTCTTGGAGAAAAGTAAATCGCAGTTACTGGACTAAGTCTGGCTCCAATAAATACCCACAGAGCGGGGCGAAAGACCCAAGATGTAACAGACACCACAGCGGGGGGTCTACGCTTGAAAGGTACATCTCCCCAGGTGCTGAGCACGCCCCCACTCCAAACATCAAAAATGGCCCGTCCAACGGTTCCGGACCAAATGAGTGGAGGGCAGGATGCCACTCACGGCCCTAAAGAGGGAAAGGTGGCCACCCCAGGCAGGGGGTATGGGATGGAGCTCTTCTCAGAATGCTACAAAGGAGTGGGAGAGCAATGCAGCTCTAGTGGCGAGGGGAGGAAGGCGAACATTTCTCTCAGAAGTGAGGGGAGAGAAGGGAATTCCACCAGAATACCCTCAGAGCAGTAAGACGCAGAGGGCAGCGTCCCGGGGAGACAACTTAGCACCTGAGAGCTCAGCCCCCCACTCTCCGGTCACCCCGAAAACATCACCCACAGTCGTGGGACTTAACGCACCCCCTCTTCCAATAGGTTGCTAGCACCCCGAGTTCGGAGCGTCCCCAGAGGGGCAGTGGTACACCTCCGAAGGGGTCCCCCACGGCTGCCGGCTGCCGCGCCCTCCCTCGCCTCCCTGGGACCCCGAGCGTGGCCTCGTCCCCGCCGCAGCCCCGCGCTCCTAGCGGCGGGGGCGGGCGGCCGCGCTCACCTCGCTCATCGCGGCGGCAGGACCCGGGCCCCGGGCGCGGCACGCGCAGGGGAGGTGAGGGGCCCTCGGGGCTGCACGGGCGGCGGCCGCGAGTTGCCGGGCCCGGGCTGACGCGGCGTGGAGAGCTAGTCCTGGGAGCAGCTGCCCGGCGCCCGCGTCCCCGCGCTCAGCTCGCAGCCAGGCGTCCCTCGCTGACCCGGTGCTGTCAAAGCCGCTCGGCGCGCCTCCGCCGGCCCCACCTTTTATAGTCAGCCTCGGTGCTCTCCTCCAGCGCGGCCAATGGGCGCTCCTCCCACCGCAGATGACAGCCCCTCGCACCCAATGACGGCGGGCTCAGAGGTTTGCAGCATTTCCAAACTAGGGTAAGACAGACAGTGAGCGGGAAGGAGGGGGAGACCGTCGCGGGAGGAGAGGATGGAAAATGAAATGGGGGGAGCGAAGAAGGAAGGGGAGGAAGGAGAGGTAAGGAAGGAGTGTGCTTGGGAAAGAGGAGAGAAGAGTTCGAAGGAAGTCTAGAGGGTACACGAGAAGCAAGAAACGGGAGAGGGTGAAGCCAGGAGATGTTTCAGACCAAGATTTGGTGGTAGGATCACTGTCTGGGTGAAAGTGGAGCAAGTGGACAGTGTTCTGTGTCAAAGAAAGGGGAAATTGTGAAGTGCCTATTTGTTGGGGAAGATCATGGATCTTAGGAGTTGGAAGACATTTTGGAGTTCAAGTTCTACCTCCTACACAATGAAAAAAAAAAAAATCTCTCCAACAGTCTGTCTTGTGATCCCCCAGCATCTCACTTGACTACTTTCCAGTGATAAGGTAATGAGTTCCCCCCAAAAGTTATTTTACAACTGCTTATTCATTTAACCACAATCTGGCAATGTGCCCTCCTGTGCTAGGCATGGCTGTGAAGCTATTAAACAAAGAAACAAACAACAGAAACAGACACTTATTATAGCCTTGCACCTATTGTTACCACTAATATAGGCTTTGATATCTCCTAGAGCCCCGGTTCTTAACCCCCTGGGTAAGCTTGAATTGAAATGCAAAAAAACATTATTCTTCTCAAAATGGCAGTGGAGTAAGGAGCTCCTAGAGTCAGCTCCTGCTCCAGGGTAGATAGCAAACACCCAGAGCTCTCTGGAACCAGCTGAAGCACCTGTTTGGGGGCTCCAGGAGACCAGAAGAGCATCCTGCAACATCCTTGAAGGAGTGAAAGGAGGAGACTGCCCATCTGCAGAGAAGACTGGTAAGTAGAGTGCTCCACTCCATGGAGGCCTGTGCCCATCCTCCACTGGAGGCACAAGCCGCCTCCAGAGCTGTTCCGCAGCTGAAATTTAAAGCTCCACTTCCCAAAAACAGGGGAGGAAGAGACGGTTGGGCACCAATTTCAGCTACTGATGAGTAAATTCAGCGGGCTAAAGTACAATCCTGAGAACAGCTAAAGTTTGAGCCCATCCAAGTCAGAAAGAGGCCAGGAGCCACCATGTTAACTCCGCGCCTGGCACGAGGGGAAGTGGGGCAGACTGAAAATCCCAGTGCTGTGGGGACCGGCTTCTTTCCATCCAGGTCAGATTGCAGCTCCAGCCTAGGCCCTAGTGCCACCTCCAGCAGGGAGGAAGTTGCGGGGACCTGTGCCAGCCTCTCCAGGAAATTACCAGCCAAGCCACAGAGACTGGTGATTATCGTACTCTGGCAGCATGAGTCACCCCAGGAGCGATTCTGTGGCTGGAATTGGAAGCTCCATTTCCCAAAATGGGGGAGAACACAGTTGGCAGTCGATTTTGGCTACTGATTGGTAACCTGGGAACAGCTGGGGTGTGAATCAGCCCAAGCCAGAGGCTGGTAGCTGCTAATTTGACTCCACCCCCAGCCCGAGGGGAAGCCAGGCTGAAGGAAAATCTCAGTGATGTGAGGAACCAGTTTCTCTCAACCAGATCAGCCTGCAGCCCTAGCCTAGGCTTCAGCTCTGCCTCTAGCAGGGAGGAGGGCTGGTGTGCCCTGCACCAGCCTATCCAGTTAACTGCAGGTAACTATGACTGGCACAGATGAAAACTGGAAGTCTACTGGGGTAACTGCAGTCATCTTGGACCCACACTGCATAGACTGCTGCCCACACATGCAGCTCCATCCCCACCACAGGCAGGGGAAAAAGGTGCATGAAGCTTTAGCAGTCTCTCTGAGCAACTACAGTCTAGGCCTGCACTAGGATTATTCTACACAGCTATGACTCTGTCCCTATCCCTAGCAGAGGAGAAAGTTGGAAGAAGCTTCATTGGTCCCTGGCACAATGAGGGCAGCTTGAGCCTCCACTACTTATAGCACCAACTACATGCTTGGCTCCTACTGCACAACCAGCAAGGGAGAAAGGGCAGGAAGCTCTAAACTAAAGAGAAAAACTGCACCCAGAATAAAAACTCTAGTAAGCCAGATGCTAAGACACCAACAAAAAATTACAATCCACATTAAGAAACAGGAAGCTATGGCCCATTTAAAGGAACAAGATAAGCCTCCAGATGACATAAAGGAGTTGAGACAATTAATTATAGATGTTCAAACAAATCTCCTTAATAAATTCAATGAGATGGTTAAAGAGATTAAGGATATTAAGAAGACACTGGATGAGCACAAAGAAGAATTTGAAAGCATATATAGAAAAATAGCAGACCTTATGGGAATGAAAGGTACAATAAAGGAAATTTTAAAAAAACTTTGGAATCATATAATAGCAGATTTGGTGAGCTTGAAGAAATGGCCTCTGAAGGTGAACATACAAAAAACAGATGAAGAAAAGAATGGAAAAAATTGAACAAGTTCTCAGGGAACTAAATGACAGCAAAAGGTGTGTAAACATACATGTCATGGTGTCCCAGAAGGAGAACAGAAGGGAAAAGGGGCAGAAGAAATATTTGAAGAGATAATGGTAGAAAATTTCCCAACCCTATTGAAGGACATAGATATCCATGTCCAAGAAGCACAACATACTCCCATCCAAAAAAATCCAAATAGACCAATTCCAAGACACATACTTTTTTATCAGAATGTCAAATGCCAAAGACAAAGAGAGAATTCTGAGAACAGCAAGAAAAAAGCAAAGCATAACATATAAGGGATACCCAATAAGATTAAGTGCTGATTTCTCACCAGAAACAATGAAGGCAAGAAGACAGTGGTCTGATATATTTAAGATACAAGAGAAAAACTTCCAGCTGAGAATCTTATATCCAGCAAGATTGTCTTTCAAAAATGAGGGCAAGATTAGAATATTCACAGATAAACAGAAACTGAGAGAATTTCTAAGCAAGAGACCAGATTTTCAGGAAATACTAAAGGGTGTGCTAGAGCCTGAAAAGAAAAGACAGAAGAGAGAGGCCTGGAAGAGAGTCCAGAAATGAAGATTACATCAATAAAAGTAACTAAAAGTGTCCAAAGAGTGGTGAAAATAAAATATGACAGATACAATTCAAATAGGCATAAATCTAAGCAATGATATAAAGCACCTGAATTCAGAAAACTGCAACTCAATGTTAAAAAATACATAAAAAGGCCTAAATAACTTGAAGAACATTCCATGCTCATCGATTGGAAGACTAAATATCATTAAGATGTTAAATCTACTCAAATTGATATAGAGATTCAATGCAATCCCAATAAAAATTCCACCAGCATTAAAGAAAAAATTGAAAACACGATCATCAAATTTATTTGGAAGGGTAAGGGGTCCTAAATAGCCAGAAACACCACTAAAAAGGAGACGCAAACCCTCATCTCCAGACTTTAAATCATATTACCTAGCTACAGTGGTAAAAAACAGCATGGTACTGGCCTAAAGACAGACACAATAGACCAATGGAACCAAATTTATGTTTCAGAAACAGACCCTCATATATATGGTCAAGTGATTTTTGACTAGCCTGTCAAACTCACACAGCTTGGGCAAAACAATCCATTCAATAAATGGTGCTGAAAGAATTGGATATCCATAACTGAAAGAAAGAGAAAGAACCCCTATCTCACACCTTATCCAAAAACTAACTCAAAATGGATTAAAAAACCTAAAAATAAAAGCAAGAACCATAAAACTTCTAGAAGAAATTATAGGAAAATATCTTCAAGATCTGGTGGTAGGTGGTGGATTCTTAAAGGAGGTAAGAGGAGGACTGAGTGGACTACTGATGTTTAATGTATATAGAAGTTTTAATTAGCTGTACTGTAAAAGTGTGGAAATGTATAGAGTGGATGGTAACACAGTGAGTAACAGCTAGTTTATAAAAGGGAATGTGACTGAAAGTGGTAGTCTAAATATGTAAATGCCAATTGACAGAATGCTAGAGAATAGCCTAGGAACTGAATAGCACAGTAAACCAAGAGATGGATGAGAATTGTGGTTGATGGTACAGATGAAAGAGTATCCTTTGTGAGCTAGAGGAAATGTATATCACTGCTGCAGGATGTTGGGAATGTAGAGAAGCATGGGAAAAATACAGCTAGAATGAACTATGGACTGTGGTTAGCAGTAATAATATAATCTTGCATCTATGCAAAAGATGTACTGTGGTGATAATGAGGCAGTATGGAAAATGTGAGCCATATGTACACTATGGACATAGTAACAATCAGATGATACTATCTTATCTGCAGCAAATGTTCCACCACAGTGTGGTGTGTTGACAGAGGGGTGTTGTTTGGTAATTCTGCACAGGTGCATGATTGTTTTATAAGTTTACAACTTCTGTCATAAAAAATATATTTTAAAAATAATAATAGGGTGGGTTGGGGGAAAACATACCAAATGTAAGATAAGGACTATGATTAGTAGTAAGATTTTGACAATATTCTTTCATAATTTGTAACAAACTTCTCACAACAATGCAAGGTGTTGGTAGAGAGTTGATGTATGGGACCCCTGTATGATGTTCTGTATGTTTGCTTTGTAAGTTCACAACCTTTACTATACACTTAATTGTTTATGTACGTTTATATATAAATGATATAAAGATAATAGGGTTGGTTGGGGGAAAAATACTTTGGTTAGTAGTAATATTTTGACAATACTCTTTAATCATTAGTTCAAAAAGTTTAACAACAATGCAAGTTATTGGTGGTAGGGTAAGTTATGAGAGTCCTGTATGATGTTATATAAGTTTGTTTTGTAAGTTCACAACTATTATTGTTTATGTATGTTATGTATGAGTGCTATACTTCAATAAATTAATTTTTTAAAAAGAGAGTGGAAGAAATACTGTCAGTGAATAAAAGAAACTAAAGAAACATAAAAATGAAAAAAAAAAACATTCTTGTGGGGACATATTGGTGCAGGTGTGATATATTTATTAAATAACACACAGTTAGTTTGGACTTTGTAAGGGGTCTGTGGTTTTCACCTGACTGGCAAAGGTGTCCATGGAATAAAAAAGGTTATTCCCTGCAATTTAGTAAGCAACCCACCATTTGGTATCAAAACAAGTCAAATGGACTCTGCCAGGGTATAGGGAGCACATGTGAAAGAAGCATTGCTAAATAATGACAGTGTTGTAAAATTTTTAAGAAAAAATTACGATTACACTTAAGTAAAAGTCAAAAACTTTTGACAATTTCAGCTGTTTTTCTCATTCATCTAAATGTCTAGCTTTCATTTCTTTAAGGAAATCCTTTAAGTAATTCTCTTGCCTATGATACCTCTAGGCCAACTTACAGCTTCAGTTAGCCAAGACCAATTTCAGCTTTAGTTGTTACAGCCTTTGATGGTTTCTCTTACTGCCTGTTCTAACTAAGTCAGTAGCTGAGCTTCTCCAATCAGCAACCACTGATCTCTTCTCACAGCTAGATTCAGGTAAGCTCTTGAACAGCCCTTTCTCTAGCTATACCATCTGTTTTTACCTTTTCTCTGCCAGATAAGAAACAGAGAAAATGGGAAAAGGATCAACTCTTTTCCCCCATCTACCTGAGATCCTCTGACTCTCTTTTTAATGGGAAACTGGTTGCTTAAATTACTAAACTTCTAAGTAGGCTAGCTCCTACCCACTCTATGCAGCCTACTCCTCTGGCTTCTCCCACCTTTCTAATGAATGGCTAATTAGCATTGGAAAGATTTTATTTATAAAGCAGACCTCTCCAAAGTTCTTAAACAGCTCTGCAAAGATTATATCAAAGAGAATTCAGATTGTAGATCAGCCTAAATATTTTAGGTTTTGCAGACCGTAAGGTTGCTGTGCAAATATTCAGTTCTGCTGTTATAACTTGAAAGCCGCCATAGACAGTACATAAACAAATAGATGTGGCTATATTCCAATAAAATTTTATTCATGGAATCTGAAGTATGAATTTCATTTAATTTTCACAAGTCACAAATTCTTCTTTTTTTATTCCAATGTTCAACCCATTCTTAACTCTCGAGCCATGCAAAAACAGGTGGCAGGCCAGATTTGGTCCACATGCTGCAGTTTGCCAAACCCTGCCACAGTTAATTAAATGCCCAAGAATACTACAAGAGTGAGTTTTATGATAGTAAATAGTAATAGATCAAAAAAGGCAAAGGTCAAAGAAGAAAGACATCAGTTGGGATGGAAAGAGTCAAAAAGCTTCCTGGGGGAAGTGGCTGGGGAGAAAAAAGAATTTCAAAGAAGAGAATGTGGTTGTCAGGAAGTGAAAAGCAGTAGGGAGGATGGTTGGGAGAAACATAAGTGAAGTCATTGAATTAACTCCCAGGAGATCATTGATGAATGTAGAGAAAGAGGATTAAAACAAGATTACAAGGTATATGGAAAGGAGGTAGCCTGAACCTTCCTTATCAAAGAACTGTTTGTGCCAGGACCTGGGGGGCCAAACTGGAGAGAGCAGGCCCAGACTGGAAATTTGGCTCAGCAGACAACTTGTCTGAGGTTGGCCAGGTATCAAATGCAAAATTGGCAGGTAGGGGGAAGTGGCTGTGGCTCAATTAGTTGGGCTCCTGTCTACCATATGAGGGGCCCTGGGTTCACGTCCCAAGACCTCCTTGTGAAGGCAGGCTCACCCGCACGCTGCAGAGAGGCACCAGCCCACCAGTGCCACAGAGTGCCACCCAGCCTGCCAGCACTGTGGAGTGCTGTTCAGCCCGCCAACAATGTGGAGCGCCACCAGCCTGCCAGCACCACGGAGAACTGACTCAGCAAGGTGACGCAACAGAAAGGGAGACAAGCAAAAACACAGAAGAGTGCACAGCAAATGGACACAGAGAGCAGACAACAAGCAAGCCACAAGGGGGGCGGGGACTAAAAAACATTGGCAGTTAGGAGCAGCAAGTAAGGTTCAGAAGTCAGAAAGGAGTTAAGAATCAGACTAGAAGACTAATAGGTATTGTGCCAGAGAGTCAGGACAGCAAAGGACAATTAACTATGAAATACAGCAGCTAATGGGGAAACTGGAATGTATGCAGCTGGAACCATGGAACCTACAGTGCTAGCAAAATGCCTGGCACAAAGTAGATGCCCATTAAATATTTGTTGAATGAAGGAATACATTCATAAATAATATATAGGATGTCATAGAAAGGGCATGACTTTGGAATCAGACCTTACTACAAATTTATTTATTCAATTTATTCATTCAATAAACATTTATTATATGTGCCTAGCATATACAAGACCCCAAGAAACCAAAAATAAGAGATGCAGCTTTTGATTTCAACAATTCACAGTTGATTGACAGAGTCAGGGTCAGAAAGAAGCAGACATTTATTCTGCAATATGTAAGTCCTCTAACAAAGGTGTACACATAGGTGTAATTCTAATCCAAGGGCTGTGCTCAGGCCTGAAAAGCCAATGGAAGGACCAGGAGAGAAGGATTTGGAAGTGGGGGGTGGCAATTCCAAGCCAACAAAACAATACGGGCAGCCATTCAGAGGTGAGCAAGCACAGCTTGTTTAGGGAACTCGAAATGCTTAAGCACCTCCAGAGCTACAATGGGATGTGTTAGGTCAGGGGAGGAGAGTGGGGTTGGAGTGGATGAAAAGAGTGATAAATAGGGACCGGATCACAAAGGACTTTGTGTGACATGCTAGAGATTGGATTTTATACTGAAGGTGATGGGAAGCAAATGAAGAATTTTAAGCAGGGGAGAGACGCAATCAAATTTGCATTTTTAGAAATAGCAACAGCATAGAGGATAAGCAGGAAAGAGATGAGGCTGGGAGTTGGAAGAATAATTTAATAGTCTACAGCAATAATACGAGGAGAATGATGAGGGCCTGAGCTAAACTAAGAGGTAGTGGGCATGTAGAGGTCAGGAGATAGGAATGACAGGTAATGGCACTGGATAATTTTTAGGGAATGAGGGAGAGAAAGGAGGCTAAGGGACTTCCCAGCTTCTGGTTTGGCAACTGAGAGAGGGTGGCAATAGAGGGGAAGGAAAGGAAGAGAGTAAGGGGATGAACGTGTATTGACTTCCTTCCACCTGCCAAACTCTGTGTAAGGAATTTTCCATATATTACTTCAACTGATCTTTACAACAGACCTGTTGAGTGGATGTTATTAACCCCCTTTCCAGATGAGAAAGTGAAGGTCAGAGCACTTAACCCACTAGGCCTCCACCACCACAAACCTTGGAGGACATCAGTTAACCCTGAAAGCCTGTCACCATGGATGCGTGGATGCCCGGGGCATCCTGCAGGAGATCCCAGGCTCATTCCGCCCCAAAGGAGAGACCATGAGCCTGGGGGAGCATTTCTGTACAGCGGAGAGAAAGCTCAGAGAGGTGTGTCCCCAAAGCACACACATTTCAAAAGAACTGCAGATGGACTTCTCCAAGAATAACAAAGCTCAAGGTAACCCCTGGGCCATTGGTGAAGCAGCAGCCCTAGCCCTGAAATTCAATGGTGACAAAAGAAGAAGAAGTTTGCTTCCTTTCCCAGATCAGGGGCTGGACCGAGCCTGATATCTGACTCCCCAGGCCCCATGGTGTCACTTATTTCAAATAAAAAGGGAAAGAGCAAAAAATTAGTTCAACTAACAAGAGCCAGAGCCAGAATTTCAACCTAAGTTTATATGACTTTTTTTTTTAAGGGAGGTACCAGGGATTGAACCTGGGACCTTGTACCCATGAAGCAGGCACTCAACCACTGAGCACACCCGCTCCACAATATGACCTGAACTTAAGCCCATGGTCTTTCCAATTCCTCATACTGGGCTAGTCATCAAATTAGGTAATATAGGCAGCGGACTTGGCCCAGTGATTAGGGCATCCGTCTACCACATGGGAGGTCCGCGGTTCAAACCCCGGGCCTCCTTGACCCGTGTGGGGCTGGTCCATGCACAGCGCTGATGCGTGCAAGGAGTGCCCTGCCACGCAGGGGTGTCCCCCACGTAGGGGAGCCCCACGCGCAAGGAGTGCACCCCGTAAGGAGAGCCGCCCAGCGCAAAAGGAAGTGCAGCCTGCCCAGGAATGGCGCCGCACACACGGAGAACTGACACAAGATGACGCAACAAAAAAGAAACACAGATTCCCGTGCCGCTGACAACAACAGAAGCAGACAAAGAAGACACAGCAAACAGACACAGAGAACAGACAACCAGAGTGGGGGGAGGGGGGAAGGGAGAGAAATAAATAATTTTTTTAAAAAAATTAGGTAATATATGAGAAGATAGTTTGTGGGGGGGGGGGGGTTGACAGTGAGTTCCTCAAGATACAAATTGAATTTGAGATGCCTATGTGAGATCTAAGTGAGTCATCTGATAGGTTTTTGGATATATTGATCCTTGTGCAAGTTATTTAACCTCTCTGAGCCTCAACTTTATCATCTGTAAAATGGTGATATTACCTATCTGAATCGGATAATACAGGTAAGAATTCTTGCATAGAACTCTACACGTATTGGGCTCTCAATAATATTAAATGAATGAACCAATTAATAATGATAAGATTACACATAATCTTTTCCACGCAATTTAGAGTTTGATTTTAAACTTCCTTGCAAGATCCAAGAATTCAATTTATTTCTGCAGTCTCCATAACTAGACTGTGAATTCCTCTGCAAAAGGTGTGCTCTCTTAGTCCTCCCCACTGTCCCTAACTACAGAGTAGGCACTTAATAACTCATTGCTAGAGTAAATTGATGACTGTGGAAGTAGATGAAGGCCCTACTACGTAGGAACCTTATCCTCTTCTTGTAATCTCTCTCCCAGTTGGTGGTAACAATATCCATTCAATCACCCAAGCTAGAAAGCTAGAGTCATATTTTAACTCCTTCCCCATATTTCTCAACCCAGACATTCTAGTAGTCACCAAGTTTCAATGATTTCACTTCCCATGTATTTCTTTTTTTTTAAAGATTTATTTATTTATTCCCCCCCAACCTCATCCCCACACCCTTGTCTGCTGTCGTGTTGTCCATTCACTGTGTGTTCTTCTGTGTCTGCTTGTATTCTCATTGGGCAGCTCCAGGAACCGATCCTGGGACATTTTGGAGTGGGAGAGAGGCAATCTTTCTCTTGTGCCACCTTAGCTCCCTGATCTGCTACATCTCTTATTATCTCTCTTCTGTGTCTCTTTTTGTTGCATTATCTTGCTGCACCAGCTCTCCATGTGGGCTGGCACTCCTGCGTGGTGCCATACTCCTGCACTGGGCCGCACTCCTGCGTGGGGCAGTGCTCTGCACAGGTCAACACTCTGCATGGGCCAGCTCACCACATGGGCCAGCTTGCCATCACCAGGAGGCCCTGGGCATCAAACCCTGGACCTCCTATATGGTAGATGGGAGCCCAATTGCTTGAGCCACATCTGCTTCCCTCCCATGTATTTCTTATATCCTCTCCTCCTCTACATCCTACAATGGTCCTAGCTCAGGCTTAATCTTCTCTCACCTGCATTATGGCAATAGCTTTCTAATCAGTCTGTTGGCCATCAGGCCTCCACCCTCATATACATCTTCCAGACAGCAGAGTGAGCTATCTAGAATACAGATCTGACCATGTCACTTTCCAGCTTGAGACTCTTTAAGAGGTTTGTTGGGCGGCGGACTTGGCCCAGTGGTTAGGGCGTCCGTCTACCACATGGGAGGTCCGCGGTTCAAACCCCAGGCCTCCTTGACCCGTGTGGAGCTGGCCCATGTGCAGTGATAACGCGCGCAAGGAGTGCCCTGCCACGCAGGGGTGTCCCCACGCTGGGGAGCCCCACGCGCAAGGAGCGTGCCCTGTAAGGAGAGCCAGCGCGAAACAAAGTGCAGCCTGCCTAGGAATGGCACCACCCACACAGAGAACTGATACAACAAGATGACGCAACAGAAAGAAACACAGATTCCCGTGCCACTGACAACAACAGAAGTGGACAAAGAAGACGCAGCAAATAGACACAGACACAACCAGGGTGGGGGGGGGAGAGAGAGAAATAAATCTTTTTAAAAAAGAGAGAGATTTGTTGATTGTGGTAGTTTGAATCATGCATCCCAACAAAAGGCATGCTCTTAGTCTGCATTCCTATGTTTGTGAACCCATTTGTAAATAAGACATTTCGAAGATGTTATTATTAGTTAAGGTTTGGCCAAATTGAGTCAAGCGAGTCTTAATCTCTATTATGGAGACCTTATTAAAGAGGAAATTTGGTGCAGTGAGAGAAGCTGAAAGTCAGAGAAAGCCACAGGAAGAAATCAAAGACATCACCATGTGATAGAGACAGAGGTAACTAGTCAAGTAACCCTAAAGATTGAGGCCAGCCATCACCATAATGCTACTGACTTCAGGGAGAAAGCAAGACCTTATAGAACCTTGATTTGGGACTTAGGGACTCTAAATTCAGGAGCAAATGAAGTCTTGTTGTCTAAGCCAACCCATTGTGTGGTATATGTCATAGTATCCCTGACAAACTAAGACCCTGGTGGACTAAGCTCTTAGCCTGGCACATAAAGTCTCCCATGTGTTTCTGCATGATGGAACTGGACTCAGATGGGATCTCTTTTCATAAGACTTTCATCCTACTTTACTGGAATTATAGTTGGTGTTGGGGTTTAAGATATATTTAGGGGATTTTAATCTCTGGACTGACAATAGGATAGCCAGGCCCTGAGCGTCAACAGACTCCAGCTCCTACAATCTGATTTATTGGACTCACCTCACTCAGCTAAGATGGAGTTGAAGAAGGACAACCACCACACCATGGAGCCTAGAGTGCCTACAACTGAAAGCAGGAGGATTGCATCCAGTATCTATGTGGAATCTGAGCCTCCTCCTGACATAGAGGTGCAACAGACACAACCAATCCAAGGCCCACAGAGAAAAGGTGGCATTGGAATGGGAAAAGTGGACATGGTGGCTGATGGATATGGGGAATGGCAGGAAGAGATGAGATGTGGAGGCACCTTTGGGACTTGGAGTTGCCCTAGATGGTGCTTCAGGGGCAATCACCGGACATTGTAAATCCTCCCAGGGCCCACTGGATGGAATGTGGGAGAGTATGGGCCATGATGTGGACAATTGACCATGAGGTGCAGAGATGCTCAGAGATGTACTAACCAAATGCAATGGATGTGTCATGATGAAGGGAGTGAGTGTTGCTGGGGGGGGAGTGGTGGGGTGGGGTGGTGGGGTTGAATGGGACCTCATTTAATTTTTTTTTAATTAATGTAATATTTTTACAAAATCAATAAAAAATTTTTTTAAAAAATCAGTTCAGGGAAGCAAATGTGGCTCAACTGATAGAGCGTCTGCCTACCATATAGGGAGGTCGAGGGTTTGAACCCAAGACCTCCTGGCCCATGTGGTGAGCTGGCCCATGTGTAGTGCTGCTGCACGCAAGGAGTGCCATGCCATACAGGAGTGTCCTGTGCACAAGGGAGTGTGCCCCGCAAGGACAGCCACCCCTGCGAAAAGTGCAGCCCACCCAGGAGTGGCGCCACACACAGGGAGAGCTGACATAGCAAGATAACACAACAAAAAGAGACACAGATTCCCATGCCACCTGACGAGAATGCAAGCGGACACAGAAGAACACATAGTAAATGGACACAGACAGCAGACAATGGAGGTTGGGGGGCAGGGGGGAGAAATAAATAAAAAATAAATCTTAAGAAAAAAAATTGAAAAAAAAATCAGTTCAGTGGTCACTCCTCCAGGAAGCTTTTCCTGTCTCCTCCTTAGCACCCCTTTGCAAAGAAGGATTAGGTGCCCCTCATCTGTAGTCCCATAATCCTCTGAGTATAGCACCATCATTAATCTGACTATATTTCTTTATATCTGTTTAAAGGCCTGCCATCCCCACTAGCATTTAAACTCCTTGAGCATAGAAGAGCATCTTCATCTTTGTATCCTCAGGGTCTGACACGTAGTAGGTTCTCAGTCACTGTTGATTGAATGAATCAATACGAATTCTCAGAATTACACTCAAGAAGATATCAACAGATGCACACACACAAATAGACTCTTCATTGACCAAGCACAAAATTCAAGCACTTGTGCTCTCTAGAACTCAGTTTCTTTTAAAATGCAAAGCTATACATAGTTAGGTGTTGTCCTGCTTGGGACCAAGGATTTCACCAACTCATTGCAGCAACCAGAATTAGGCTCTTTTGAAAGCAGTCTCTCTCTCTCTCTCCCCCCCTCTCCTTCTATCTGTAAGTGTATGTGTGTTCGTGTGTGTGTGCACATACATGCACCTGTATGACTCTAGCCTGCACTGTAGGTTTTCAAACGCATCTTTAGAGCATCATTAATTATAATTTAACTCTGAAGAAGCAAAAGACACGACAAAAGGAAGATTAGAAAAATGCTTATTTCTAGCAGGAGAAGACTATGCAGTACAGGAAGAACAAATACCCAGGGAGATCTGCAGTGAGAAGGACCATTCAAATGGGAAGACTGAGACTTTGGATTTGACTTCATTGTGCGAGGGATCAGATTTGTGATGGAAAAAAAGTGCTGTTTCCTTTACCTGCTTTATCCAGCATACAATTCTGGAACTCATTGCCCATCCCCAAAATATCCAAATGCCTTTGGAAATTACTTCTTCTGTTCACAGATATTGGGATAATGTCTGTGTGTTTGTGTGTGTACATGATGTACACTTTACACTTGCAAAAATATTCTTCAGGGCCAATGGAGTGCTAGGCATTCCTAGTGAAGACCTGTTTATCAGTCTTTAATGATTCTTAAACTTATTAATAAAAAGTTCACAATTCCTTCGTCTTGGAACAAGCTACATAATTTATGGGGCCTGGTGCAAACTGAAAATGTGGGCTCCTTGTTCAAAAATTATTAAGAACTTCAAGATGGCAATATCATGGCATTAAACAGGCGTGGAACCCCTTTGAGAGCAGTCTCTGTGCAACTGCACACTTCACACACCCATGAAGCCAGCTCTGGTTCAAGAGTTCTCAAAACAACCCCAACCACCTCTAGTTTATTAGAGTTCCCTCTGATTTAATTCTCAGACCTTCCTAATTAGGAAACAGGACTCCCGTCTAGCCCTTTGTATAGTCTTTTCATTAGATCCCAGTCTCTTTTTAAAATTTTTCCTATTGGGAGCTTTGGGCAATTGTTACTTCTTTTACTATTGACATACTACATGTGAACAAGCGTGCTGTCGCTCTTTCCCCAGGTTGTCCAGGATCCTCATACCGAGAAGTCTGAAGATTTGGGCCTGAAGCTCAGCAGCAGGGAAACTCTCCATGGGTCTGGTAAGGAGCAGGCTCTAATGAGTCATGAGTCCCCTCCCTGTATGCGCCCCCCCCACACACTCCCTCCCCAAGTGCCAGTGACCTGCGCCATGAGCATGCTGGGAAAACCTCCCACCTAGGCCTTTGCCCTGGGTCCAGAGTCTGGGTCCTCCCTGGGTAGTCACTGAGAGCACCTGGAGGCCACACACAACAGAAGTCCTTATTTCCCAGGTACGGAGGGCCACAATCCCTAACTCTAAGCACTGGCAACTCCTAAATTCAGGAGGAAAGCAGGGGCAGGGCGAGAGTTTGGGAGAGGCATCCCACACCCAAGCCTGCGGCTGATGTGCTGCCTAAGAGCGGCAGGTAGGAAATCCAAGAGACCAAGGCCAGTAAAGAACAGTAAGGCTGGGGAAGCAGGCCCAGGACAGGTAATGGTGAAAGGAAAAGGGGTAATGGTGGCCCAGAGTTGACTGTTAATCTTTCTCACATTCAGGGGTCTGTGAAGGCCACCCCAACACCCGATGCCATGGCCAGTGGGGAAGATGAGCCGAGGAACTGTGTGGTATGTGGGGACCGAGCCACAGGCTATCACTTCCATGCCCTGACTTGTGAGGGCTGCAAGGGCTTCTTCAGGTGAGAGCTTCCTCCCCAGTAGAAACAACCCCCCAAACTGCCTGTCAGTCAGCCTTTAAGCTCCAGCACATGCCCGGGCTTATCCAGCTACATTGTTTCTTCATCCTAGATACACGTGGCATCTTGCCAATCTGACACTGTATAAACAAGTGGCATGATAACAGAGAGGTCAAGCTGTCCTCTCACAGGCATACCAAATTAGTCAAGAGTACTAGCTATGTGCCCACTGCCTGCAAAGCATGGAGCTAAGCAGTACGTCAACTAGACCTTCCAGAGCAATCCTGTGCTGCCATGGAAATGCTTGAGATGTCCTATCCCTACCCACCCCTGGGGCTCTTGGGCACAGCCCAGCCCACCTGACCAGAGATTCCCAGGCCTTTGAGACCGTGGCATCTCAGCCTCTCACATAGCCAGCTCCTGTTCACTGCCTTCCCTGTCCCTGACAAAGTCTCCCTCTATCTCTCTGTCTCTCTCTCTCAAGACGAACAATCAGCAAAAATGCTGGTCTTACCTGCCCCTTTGCTAGAAGATGTGAGGTCAGCAAGACCCAGAGGCGCCACTGCCCAGCCTGCAGGATGCAGAAGTGCCTGGATGCTGGCATGAGGAAGGACAGTGAGTTGGTCCCTTACCATCCCATGAATCCACTGGCCAGATCTGTTTGCCCTTGCTCCCTGCAGCGTATGCTCCACATAACAGCCAGAATAAGCTTCTCAGAATAGTCATATCATGTCACTCTTCTGCTCAAAGCCTCCGTGGCCCATCTTTCATAGGTGCATAGTCTCATGAACATCATGATGCTTCCCCACCCCACCTACTCTATTTCCCTCACTCAATCCATTCCAGTCGCATTGCCTTCGCTGCCATCTGCAAACACACCAAGCACACTCTCACCAGGACTTTTGCACTTGCTCTTTTTCCTCTACCTGGAATGTTCATCCCCTAGATATTCATATGACTTGTTTTTTCTTTCCTATCTCCTGAGTAGAGTGCCAGATACCTAGGAGGTATTCAATAGTTGTTGAATTATTTAATGCTTTCTCTGTGCCAGGTTACAATGCTATGCTCCCAACAGATGATGAAACTGGAGCTCACAGAACTTGCCCATGCTCACTCAGCTAAAAAGTTGTAGAGTCAGAATTCAAACTCGAGTCTGTCTGACCTCCACGCTCTGCTTTTTCCATGTCCTCACACTGCTTTTCGATATAGAGCAGAGCAAGGGAAATTGAAGAAGTTAAAAAGATCTTGGTTTGAACGCAATCTTCATCGCTTGAGTATTTTGTGACTTGGACCTGTCCCAGGAATCTTTCTAAGAATCTCTGAAAAATATGGATAGTAATCCCTGTCCTACTCCCCACAGAGTTATTTCATCCAGTGAGATATAACCTGAGAATCTTTGAAATTGTAGTGCTATGCAAACATAAGGTATTTTAGGTTTCAAGCACCACCCCCCATCAATGTTCCCCCAGAAGCCCATCATGTCCTCATACCTCTCCCACTTTGCTCTCCACCCTTCTCTTCTCTCCCACAGTGCATTGTCTCCTGCTGTGGTGAGTGTGCAGGAATCCCCTACTACCCGGAGCATAGAGGGCTTCAGTCAGGGCCAGGGAAGCCTCAGCTTCATTGTGCCCACGGGTTGGCAGACAGGTGCTCTCTGCTGGTCTCAATAGCTTTGTCACATCTCTTCACCGGATACAGTGATCCTGTCTGCAGAAGCTCTGGCACTGCGGCGAGCAAAGCTGGCCCAGCGGCGGGCAGAGCAAGCACCTCGGCAGCTGAGGAAGGAGCAGGAAGAGCTGATCCAGATGTTCCTAAGGGCCCACACTCTGCACGTGGGCACCATGTTCAACCAGTTGGAGTGAGCACCTCCAGTATCTTGGGCTGGTCCATGACCAAAAGAGTGCCTGAGGAGGCCTGCCTGGGGAGAGGGGTTGTGTGCCAGGCACCAATCCAGGGGACAGGACTTCTCTAGAACCCCAACCTGGCCAGGTTCTTCAGCCTAGAAGTTAAGCCTAGAGCCAGGGCCTCTCACTCTTGCTCTGGTCTCTGCAGCCTCCAGCGCATTTGTTCATCCATCACCAGCCCTTGCCTACCCTGGCCCCTGTGCTCCCTCTGGTCACACATTTCGCAGACATCAACACTTTCATGGTAAAGCAAGTCATCAAGTTCACCAAGGACCTGCCCCTCTTCCGGTAAGTAACCTACCATCCCCTTTCAGGAAGTAAATACTCCTTTCTAAGCACCTGACCTCAAATTCCCAGCTTTGATTTTAAATGTCTCAGGGCTGGGAACTCCTTTCCTTCTCTGAAATCCAGGCTAGAGTCTAGCATGCCCCCATTTCCTGCTCCCTACAGGTCCCTGCCCATGGAGGACCAGATCTCCCTTCTCAAGGGAGCAGCTGTGGAAATCTGCCACATCGCACTCAATACCACTTTCTGTCTCCAAACACAACACTTCCTTTGTGGGCCTCTCCGCTACACAATGGAAGATGGAGCCCATGGTGAGATAGTGCTGGAGTTGTAGAGGGCATGAGTCCATGTGGTATGGCATGTGGCATAGTGACCAGGAGGCACCTAAGCCTAGGATCTCCCGCAGTGGGGTTCCAGGCAGAGTTTTTGGAGCTGCTCTTCCGCTTCCATGGGACATTGCGGCGCCTGCAACTCCAGGAGCCCGAGTATGTGCTCATGGCTGCCGTGGCCCTTTTTTCTCCTGGTGAGCATCCCCCAAAGCCCAGTTTTTGTTCCACTACCTCCACCCAAACTCCCAGCTCCCTGAACCCATCTATCCCAGTCTTCTAGCCTTTAAACCTGCGGAGTAGGTCAATCCAAGCCTCTGCCCCCTGGGGCACAGTGCAGGACTGCCCCTGCCCCCCACCTTGTCCTTCCCAGTTCCCTATCCTACAGACCGGCCTGGGGTCACCCAGAGAGAGGAGATTGATCAGCTGCAAGAGGAGATGGCACTGACTCTGCAAGACTACATTAAGGGCCAGCAGCTAAGGCCCCGGAATCGGTATGGTGGGAGACTAGGAGACCAGAGGCCACACTGGGGCAGGAAGTAGGGGGGAGGGGCGCCCTGAGTGCGGGAGGAATACTTTTTATGTCTTCCTTTGGGAAACCGGGTCCCCTGGGGGGTCAAGTCCTTCTCCCTGGCCATCCCCATCGCACACAGTTCCAGCATGCAAAATGCACCTGGTGTTGTTTCACCTCACTTTTTCCAGATTTTTTTATTCATTAGAGATGCAAAGTAGTAGCTCACAGGCCCTGAATAATAGCATTCCTGAGATTGATGACATCCGCCACCCTGTCAATCTAACTTCTCCCGACCAAAGTAGCCTTTTAAGAGTCTTATTCACTCTCTTAGCCCTTCCCCTCCTCTCCATTGGGCCAATTCCTTTAATTTTTCATTCCCCTTGAAGTTATGGTCATTCACAGTTTCACAGTCCTGGCTCAAGAGCCCGCCATCAATCCAGGCCCTGAGGTACACTCCACTTCTGTTCGTGCTTATTCCGCAATGAGCCAGGTTGGCCAGGAGAGGGATTCTGTATACCATAGAAGACAACCCACCTTCTAGAATCTGCTCTAGAAGCTCAGACCTCAGATTCCAGTTGAAGTTCTGGCCAAGTCTGGGGCCTTCTTCACACTTGGCTGTCAGAGCTCTGGATTCAGGGAAAATGGGTTTGGCAAGAAAAGACAGTGTAAGACAGAGACCATCTTGGGGACCTTTGGAACCTTTCATCTATTTGTCACCATCATTTTCTAGGGGCAGCTCAGGGGCTCAGGGCCTCAGGACAAGTCTACCAGCTGATTCCTTCTCTCCTCTGTCCCCACTGCTTCCTCCAAAGGTTTCTGTATGCGAAGCTGCTGGGCCTGTTGGCTGAGCTCCGGAGCATTAACAACGCGTATGGATACCAAATCCAGCACGTCCAGGGACTATCTGCCATGATGCCTCTGCTCCAGGAGATCTGCAGCTGAGGCCCCAGCTCACCTCCTTCTCCAGCCCACCTGGGACACACTGAACTGTAAAGGAGAAAATGCTGGGACCAAAGGTTGGGATCAGTAAAAAGGGAGCCCAATGGTGGCAATGAAAGACTAAAGCAATCACTGCCTCTTCATGCAGTCACAGAGGGAGAGAGGGGCGACCATAGGGACAAAGTTGTTCTCTGGAAGCACAGAAGATGGGGAAGGAGGTGGCCAGTCTCAGGGCCAAGAGGTCAAGAGGCTTCTCCTGGGAATGTGTGAGCCCCACTTTCTGAGGCCAAGAATGTAGCCCTTCAGCCCTTGGAATGCTCTGGCTGGAAAACAGGATGGGGAGCTACTCCTGTGCAGACTTTTCTGCTCTGAAGAGGAAGAAGCTAGGAGCTTTAATCCAAAGGGAAAGGAAGAGGGAAGTAAGGGTGAAAAATGAGCCAGATATACCCCTTAATCCTTCTCCCTTAGTCCAGAGCCCCAAGAATATGGGGAGGATAATAATTAGACTGGTGGCGGAGGTCGGAGCCCCAAACCACTGCCTCATCAGTCACCCATGTGGTAGCTCCAGTTCTGAGAAGGGCATGGTCCTGTTCCCACTCTGCTCCTGGGACCCAGAGGTCACCCAGCAAGGGAGGCTCTGGAGAGAGGCCTGGTCTCCGGCCCTAGGGCACCTGACTCAGAGGTACCAGCTGCTGTGGGGACTCTGGGACAACCTCAGCCCACAGTGATACTGAAGCCACAATGGAATCTGTTGCGCCAGTGATTGAGGAAGGCTCCAAGGGCTAAGGTGACGGGCAGGGGAGGCATCTTCTTCTCCAACACAGCACCCACACACCAGTTGCTATCCACCAAGCCTGTTGGGGAAGAGAGCACCAACAGGGTTATTTAGCCAAGGACTCAGAGAAAGGGGTCAGCAGAAATAAGGTGGAACTTCCCTCTCTCTGTACCCTCCCAACTCCTCAGCACATCCGAACGTCCTCTCAATAACTCTCACCTCTAAACACCATGTTGGCCTGGGGCAAAGTCAGATGGTAACCAAAGGAGAAGGTCGTGTCCTGCAGCCTTGTGTTCGCCTCAAACTCCACACCAACCTGAACCTGAGAACCATGGCAAAATGAGGGAAGGATCAGGTCAGTGAAGACTAGAGGGGCCCTGGCAGGGGTCAGCAGGGTCCAGAAGGAAGGCCTTCATGAAATATATGTGGAGTGTGGCTTGGGAGAATAGTAGGTCATCAATGCCTGTGGAAGTCCCAAGGGGCAAAAGTTCACACCTGGCTTGCTGGGGTGGGGGGTGGGATAAGTAGTCTTACCTGTTCATTTGCCCTGTGGTAATAACTTGCATGGGCTCCGCCTGACCCCACATTCAATGTAGCTACCCAGTGCACAGCTGTAAGAACCAAAGGACAGGACAAAAGGAGCGTTACTGTGGTTGCACACAGACCAGGAACCCCAGCAAAGGCCATCACTACGCCCCCCCGCCCCATACCCGAGTACTTCCCGGCCAGCGTCAAGATGGCCCCCTCTTCGCCTGGCCGCCGGTGATAAACTAGCTCTCCCCCCAGCACCAGTCGGTGAGTGAGGCTCTGCAGGAAGTGAGCAACCATGATCACTGTGAGGGGAGACACGGAGTCAGTCACGGAGACAACACCCAGGCCTGGCACCTCACCCCCGGTGCCCGCGACCCCCCGCGCCCTCCCTAAGAAGTTCCTTTCCTAACCGCTGAACTCTACAGAAGAGGAAGAGGCAAAGCCAGCGCTAGGCAGTGAGCAGCCAAGAGAATAAGAACCTGTCCCAACTCCTCACCCGATTCCCCAATCAGGTCAGGATTTCCTAGGGTCAGAGTGGCTGTGTAGTCGTCACCCCGATATTCGCCATCAAACTGCCAGGTCAGGAATTTGGCCTGCTGCGTCTGGGTGGGGAGAGCAAAATATAAAATCTCCTTCCCTCTGTAAGACCGCTATTGCCTCTGCCCCTCCCAACAGAAGCCCCAAAGGAGGTCACTCGGGGGGAGAAAGAGGAAACGCCTCAGGGTTCAGAGGTGGGAACTGTGGGTCACCTGGAAGACAGCCTTGGCTCGGAGTCGCTCTGCCAAGAGGAACAAGACCTGGGCGTTGAGGCTACCACTGCTGTCCATGTCCCCTACCACAGTTGGGAACACCTGTTGAGAGGTAGATTAGATAAGGCTGAGCCGGGTGGCACTTCTCAGCCTAAAATCTAAGCCCTAGTATAGGCTTTCCTTAGCAGTACCTACCCAGCGCCCCCTGGTGGAGCCAAAAAGACAAACTCCTGGCTCTCCTTGCAAAGAAATGTTCTCCCCCCCAACTCCCATTCAGCAAAAGACACACAGAATCAGGTGTCCAGCCCATTCTTTCTCAGAATACAATTATCTCCTCCCCTCCAGCCCTGGGTCCCAGGGGGCGGGGCTTAGAGGGAGATGACCCAGGTGCGTGAAAATCTCACCTCTGTAGGGCTAAATTGCCAGTCCCCAGCATAGGCTGCGTGGAGGTGGTAGCCCGGCAAGCCCAGGGCACTCATGTGCACAGTGTGAGCCACCTGAGGAAACAGCAGTCAACGGAGGAGAGAGTACCTCTGTTCCATTTCAGTGCCCCCATCCCACCTTTCCTCTTTCCCCCACCCAGGGGCTTCTTTAGAATCCCAAGTACCCCAGTACATAGAGGGCCAGCCGGTTAAAAGCAACAAGTCCCACAGACAAGGGGAGGGAGAAGAGCCCCACATGCTCCCTATTTGTCCCATATAGCCTGGCGAAGGCTGGAGGAAAAAGGAAAGAAGAGGATCCAGGGACGGGCAGAGAGGAACAGTAAGGATAGGTCAGAGAAGTGGGAGCACCTGGAAATGGCTGCTCAGAACCTTGTTAACAACGAGCTTCACTCCCTCCATCTGTCCTGGGAATACATCTAAGGAGGTGGGGAAAGGGAAGAAATAAGCACACACAAGGAACCCCTACCCCAGAGGAAGCACTTTGGAGGAACTGACCTCCTTTCAAGTCCTGCAAGGAAATGCTCCACTTTATTCAGGCACCTGATCCTCCCTGAGGCTGGATGCCCAGCTAAGGTCTCCCCTTTCCTGCTCCCATCACTGGACATCCAGCATTCAAGATCCCCTCTTCCACCCCTTCAACTTGAGACACCCAAGAGCCACGTTCCCACCTTTGCACAGCCGGTGCAGCTCATCGAAGCTCCCAGGATTGGGAAGAAGGTTCCTCTCGGCGGGGGCTCCGGCGGGACGAAGCCCCCATGGGTGCCAGGCCCAGCGTGTTCCCCATCTCAGTCCAGAGGATGGGGAGAGGCCGCGGTCAGCCTCGGCAAGAACGCTATTGCTCCCTCTACCCTCCACGGGCCCCACCCCCCATCATCTGGCTCCCCAGGCCCAGGAACTTCCACATGGTCCGACGCTAGACCTAAAACAGGGAGAGTGAGGGAAGAGAGCACCAGTGAAGAGATCGAACCCCAGGCACACTCCCGTCCCTTCTTTGATCCCTCACCTCCACCTGTCACCCATGTCCCCTCCTCCATTCTAATCCTAGCTCCCACCACAGATCTCACCCAGCTTCCCAGTCTCTCAATTCTTCATTCCCAGGCCTCAAGGCCAGGCCTGCAATGGGGCAGTAGTCCTCACCGTCTCAGACCATCCGGCAGCCCCCCTTTCCCCGCGGCACACCCCGGTCATCTTGATGGGGGTGGCCATCTTGAGTGAGGGCAGAACTACGGCTTCAAATTGCATTCCTAACGTGGCTACGAACGCCATCTTGGAACCGGGCAAAAAACCTACCAAAGACCCCGCTCACCGCCCATTCTGCGATTGGACCCCGCCCAATTGGTGGGAAAAAGAAAGGAAAAAAAAAAAAAAAAAAAACCCCTCTTGCTCCGCAAAGGGCCAATGGCAGAGGAGAAAGCAACGCAGTGGCGGACCTCAGCTCTGGAAAGCTCCTATCCGCACGCTGCAGAGACCGGCGGGACTTGATTGGTAGCTCCTTAGACTTGCTCAGTAGAAGGCCTTAAATCGCCCGGCCCTTCCAAGGTCGGGAAAAACCCGTGAGCGTGAAAGACGCTAGAGGGAGCATCTTGTAGCATGGGTCACTGAATCTCCCTCCCTCCCTCTTGAGAAAATAAACTGTGCAGCCTGGAAACTTACCTCTTGTAAGGGGTGACAGAGGGAACGACTGATGAAGGCTTTTTTCAAACCCAGGTTCATAAACTGTAGAGAGCCCCTGGGGCTTCTCCTCACAGCCCTCCACCGCACACCACAGAACACAGTACACCTCCAAATGGATACAATTTACAAGCTCAGCTCCCCCTGCGATATGGACACAGACCTCCCTCCTGAAGGAGGAATGGTGGAATGGGTGTGAGGATTTGAGGTAGAGGAGTTGTGTCTGCAGCCATGGTTCTAGCAATATTTCCTGAAATAGCTGCTCCCTATAGTTAGCCCTTCTTCCCTGACCCTTCCTTAGACAGAGTAGGCAAATGAAATCCAGGAATACAATCTCGGTCCCCAAATGTGCTCCACCCCAGTGCCAGGAGCAAGTCAAAGGGGTGATCCCCAAGCACAAGGCAGCTCACAGGGGAATAATTGAGGATGGAGAAGGATTTCATTGGCTCTGGTCCCTAAGTCCCTTACAAGACCTTGCACCTCCACCCCCATCTCTCAGGAATGTTCCATGTAATCAGAATAGGCTTGGGGGGCAAAAGGGTGAAAGATGCAAATGCTTCTGATATATATTTAGCTGATTTGGCCTGAATGCCTTGGGCCTGGGGAATGCACCTATGCCCTCCTCACAATCAGGCAGGGACGTGAGCCACTCTACCCCCATCTCTCAGGAATGTTCCATGTAACCAGAGGGAATGGGCTTTGGGGGCAAAAGGGTGAAAGATGCAAATGCTTCTCATATTGATTTAGCTGATTTAGCCCAAATGCCTTGGGCTTAGGGGATGTACCTCTGCCCTCCCTCACAATCAGGTGGGGGAAAGAGCCACGGCCTTGGCCAGAGAGATGCTATTGCCCCTGCTGTTTCAATATTGGCTGTTGTTTCAATATTGGTTGACCACGACCTAGAAACGATAAGGTGATCAAATGGTCAGGGACCTTCAACCTTTATCCTACGAGAAGCCTCTCGTTCACTTCTTTTCCTTCCGGAGCCATCCAGTTAGGGGGGGGAGGTCGAGAGGCAGCCTTCTGAATCTGGTTTATTGAGGGTGGGCTGTGCTCATTGATCAACACGCAGGAGGATCATTCTGGGCTCTCATGTTTTCTCCAACTGTCCCATTACACATTAACTCAGAAAGGAGACAACATCAATCACACCTGCCCTCTGACCCTAACTCTCATTCCCCTAAGTCCCATTCCCCTCATCCTTGCCCCTGATTTCAACTCCCTTCTCCTTCCTCTTCTTCCCCAATACTGCTCTACCAAATTGCAGTGAGGAGGAGGGGGCAGGTTTGGGAAGATGAAATCTACCCATAATGGGATATAGATACCAAGAGCTGAGGGCTTGAGATGACAGGAGTTTGCAGAGAAAGAACTAGGAGTCCTGCTTCTTATTGCATTTAAATCCAAAGACAGCTAGCCCCAGGCTCCAAAAGAATGACTCCCAACTAGGCCTGAAGCACACCCCCCTTGGCCTCTACTAAGGCCTGCACCCCCTGCCTCCTACCTCGTCACCACGTATCTCCATGTGCTAATCCTCTCCTCCCCCATTTCTCCAACATAGCCCCTGCCCTACTGGATCATTTCACAATCCCTGTCTCCTGACAGGGGGTGGGAAAGCAGACACATATATATCCCCTACCTCCCCAGCCAGGCCAGGCACAGACGCCAAGGACAGACACGCTGACTCTATAGGGTAAGGGAGCAGGAGGTGTGGGCAGCATCCAAAGAGGACTGGACTTTGTGGAGAGGGAGGGAACCAGACCGGAGTGGGAGCCTAGGTAGGGAGATCCCTGAGGAGGGGCTGAAACCCATTTGCCTTCAATGCCCCCCCCCTCCATATTCCCAGGCCACCTTCTCCATTGTTATCACCATGAAGCTGCTCGCAATGACTGTGCTGCTCCTCACCATCTGCAGCCTTGAAGGTGAGTGTGATATGGAGAGGGAGGCCCCCAGAGGAGAAAGTGCAGGGGGTCCTAGCTACCAGCCACTTGTGCTCCTATACCCAGGTCTAGCAATCAGAGGACTCAAAAGGAAGATCATTCCCTCTCTACAGCTTAGAAAGCCCATCCAAAGACCTGGAGCTGGACACCTGTTTGGGGAGGGGGCTGAGAACTGGGGCTGGATACTGGCAGATGGTGAAGCAGGAAGCCAGGACTCACTGCTGGGGACCCAACTGAGAAGAATGTGTGTGTGTGTGTGTGTGTGTGTGTGTGTGTGCACGCACACAGGAGCCTTGGTTCGGAGACAGGCAGAGAAGCCGAGTCTGCAGAGCATGATGTCCCAGTACTTCCAGACTGTTTCCGAATATAGCAAGGACCTGGTGGAGAAAGTCAAGGCCCCGGAGCTTCAGGCCCAGGCCAAGTGAGTCTCAGGGAATTCGGGGTTCAGGGGCTGTGGGACTGTGTAGAGAAAGAGAAGATGGCTGGTACCTGGGAGGATGGAGCTCAAGGATAGAATTTAGAGGGGATTAGATTTAAATTGGAGAGAAAAATTCCTTCATCACCTCACTGATCCTATGGGCCTCCTGGCCAGAGAAGGGCAGTAGGAACTGGGCCTAGAATTTTAATCCCTGGTACCAGTTCCTCTGCCCTTTGGAGGGCTTTGCGCTCTTCCTAGGACTTTGCCATGCCACGATCAACCAGCACTGGAGTTTGGGGACCTAGGTCAGTTTGGGGACCTAGGTTCTGACCTCTCACCTTGCCAGTGCCTAGGATCCCTCACACTGATCTCTAGTCCCTTACATATCCAGGGCTTACTTTGAGAAGACCCAGGAGCATCTGACACCCCTGGTCACGAAGGCCAAAATGGATCTGATTAACTTCTTAAGCAGCTTCATGGACCTCAAAACACAGCCTGCCACCCAGTGAGGTGTTCAGACCATTGTGTTACCCTGGCCCCTGGAACACCCACCAACCAGGCCAAGAGCCCTTCTCCCTACCCACCCATGTTTTCTACAATACAATAAAAACTGAGGAGTCAAGTTGTGAGTCTGGTGTTTTTTGGGGGGACTGGGAGAGGTAGAGCTATTGTGAGGGAGGAATTGGAAGAAAGACAAAGAGAAATCGACTTCCAGAAGGAAAGGGACTTTGGTGTGTGTGGGGAAGGGTTGACAAGGCAGATGACGGCAATGACATGGTGGGGGTCTCCCCATAGGTCTGGGAACAGCTTCTGCTGTAGAGCACTAAAGAGCCTTTGCATTGATTATGAAACCATGAATGGAATGAAGCGTTGAACTAAATCCCTAGACTCCTAGGGGTCACAGGAAATGAGGGCACCTCTTAAAATTTCCTCTTAATCATTCTATGAAGAGAAGAAAGCTTCCAAAAAATGAACCCAGAGATGTCACCCTTCGTTCTCCCTTCCCTTCTGAGTCAGAGAAACATTGTGTTTCCCCTCTCCTGCAATAAAAGACCTGGGTTCACTCCTCTCCCAAAAAGTGCTCTAATTCCTCCATTCAAAACCTCTTACTCAGACCCCTGTCTGGGGAAAACCCATTCCAAATCCCTCCCCATTATCTGGGTGCTTTTCAAAGGACTGGTCCAGTAGCTGTCTTAGAGCCTGGAACCAGAAGCCATGGTGGCCATTTAAAGGCTTCACAAGTATCCAACTAGGTGGATTTGTGAGACCAGAGAAACTTTGGGAGCTATGATAGCTGAAATAAATCCAAATGGACTAGAAACCAGGTTAGGTTGATGGAGGCAGATAAAGTGGGAATAAATTTTTATTGGAAAAATTTATATTACCCTAGCTCATTCTTGTATCTCATCTGAAATCACCTTCTCCCTCAGGCATCAGAGAGGGCTCTAATTTCTTCTATATATTGACCAGTCTCTTTAGTCTGATCAAACCAGACCCTCACCACTTATGATTTTTCCCCTTCCCTTCTCTTTCTATTTCCATTCTCTTTCCATTTTTTTCTCATGTGGCAAAATGTGCAAGAACAAAGAGATCTCAGTCTGAATCCCAGCTCTGTCACTTGCAAGCTGACTTCAAACAGGTTAATTCATTTCTAAGAGCCTCCCACAGGATTCACGGGAGGATCAAATAGTACGACAAGCGGGAAGAGGTGCCAAGTGTAGTTCAGGACTGGAGGTTCCCAGGGGTAAGCCTGGAGACTCTGGCCTCATTCTGACAGGACTGCTGGGTGAGAGGTAGACTGGCAGTGTCTGATGGGGTTCAAATACTTCCAAGGCATTCTGCCTTCTGGCAGGGCTGAAAACACGACAGGCACTGACCGGAGGGATTCCTTGGCCACCAACCCATCTGCTCAGGGGAGCCGGCCTTCCATCCGGACCTGACTCCTTTGCCTTGCCTACTCCAACCCAATCCAGACCTCCAAGGCCCCTCTTGCCCCAAAGCCCACTGAAAACACTGTTTCCATAAGACCTTCCATTAGGAGCTTCACACAGACCAAGTTACACCATCCCTTCTGCATGTTTGGCTTTTCATCTGGGCTAGTGTCAGTTCTACTTTGTGATCTGTCCCCGCCCTGTTCCCTGAAGTCTCCTCTAATCTTGAATTGGTGACTGTTTGGGGAAGGACATCTAGGCTCCCCGATAACCCAACCTTGGTTCAATTGCCAGGCACAGAAGGCACTTTGGAGGCAGAAGTCATTTCTTAGGTTCTAATGTCTCCAAATGCACCTAGACTCTCAACACTTCACTCTCCACCCCAGCTCCATCCCATAGCCCTGAGATCTAGAGTCTAACAGCTCCCCCCAGCAATAGTCAGCATTCACCCTTTAATCAGACAAAAGAGCCCAGAATCCCACTAGCCTGTGAGATCAGGAATGGAGTCTGCCTTACTCAAAACTGTATCTTCAATGTCCAACCTACTGCTTGGTAGAGGCCGAATAAATATACGATAAATGAATGAATGGAGTCCAATCTATGGTGGCTTTATTGGGGGTACTCCCTTCCCATTGCTTAGGAATTAGGGAGGGGGAGGAGGAGAAGGGTTGGGCAAGGGGATGAGACCAGAATGTAAATATTATTAATGGATAGCACTGTGAACATAAGTCTTTGACAGGGGGAGTTGCCGCTGGTGTATGTTAATGATTGGCATCGTGCCATTACAGGGGTGGGTCAGGGGGCATTAATGAGCGGGTAGGGGGTAGGGAGGCAAATGTGGATGCCAACCATGAGGGCTGGGCCTGGAACCAGGAGGGGAAGAAGAATGTGACCAAGGGCATCTGTTCTAAAGCTACTGTGGTGGCTTCTCATGCTTCAGAGTCTCGTAAGTCTCCTGGGTCCGGGTGCTCAGGCCCTGGGGGTGGAGGTCGGAGAAGGGTCAGGAGTTTGAGCCTATCACATGGGCCCCCACCCTCCCCCACAGGCCCCACCCCTTCCATAGGTCACTCAAAATCCCACCCTCCTCTGTTGACTTCCTGGGATTGAGGACAGTGGATGGGGAGGCAGGTTGACTCACCGTGTAAACGCCTTCTGATTTCTGCAGAGGCAAAGGGAGCAAGGTATTAGAAACCCTCACCTCCTTCAGGGGCCCTCAGCACCCCTTTCTCCCAACCAAGGAGGTATTTGGCCAGGGGTGGCTAGCCTCCTTGGGCTAGAGAAAATGCGCATGGAGGCTCTGGGGGCATGAATACACACTTGCCCACATGGCTAGAAACACAGCTGTATGCATAATATACAACTCTCTCCTGTACCCATCGTCACCCTGCACTTGATTCTTCCCTCTCATCTGCTGAATATTTTACCTATGGCTTGGTGAGGTTGCAGGGTGGGGTAGGGTGAGGTAGGAGGGGAATCTCTGAGGCTTATACAGGTCAGCTCCTGAGACATGCCCTCCCAGAGGCTTCAGACCCCAAGCTAGAGCCCCACCCAGCTGCGGAGGGTCCATACCTCATAGCTGGCTATAGCTGCCTTTCGCACTTGGATCTGGAGTGAGAGAAAGAAGGGTAATCACTAAAGAGGAAGTTAGGGTCCCATCCCACTTCCCTCCAAACTCAGTGGGGGAACCCCTTTTGTTCCCGCTCTTTGAATCCATGATGCCACCACTCTTCCGCATCTGCTTCCAACCCTCACTCCACCTTGCCCCCTTGGCCCCATCCTACCTTGAGTCGACAGTAGAGCAGGGTGAGGATAATACCATACAAAAACAGGATCGCATCCAGGATATAGCAGAGCTGAGGCTCTCCCAGGGCCGCTGGGGGATAGAGGGTGCCCACAGGGTCAGGGGCATCAGGGAGGAGATGAGGTGTTCAGGGGAGGGAAGGGAAAGGGCTCGGGGACGCAGGGCAAGGCCTTGCTCTCTGGGCTCCTACTCCTCTGACCTTCCCCTGGTCTCCCCACGTGGGGTAGGGGAGGATAGGAGGTGTGAAGCGCTGTTGTGACGGAGCATGCATGCTCTAGGAGTCGAGGACTTCCCCCTCAGCCCCGGCCCCTCTCTTTAGCACTGTGGCCTCCTCAAGCACCATTGAGCACTTCGGGCCCTCCAGGGACCCATCTGAGTTTCCGGGGCTGAGAACCAAAACCTCAGCCCAGAGAGGGAGGGGGAGAGAGCGCAGTGACAAATTTCACGGCAGAAACCACAGGAGTGTCTCTGCTAAGTCCTGTGACCTGTGGCGGAGGGCTGGACAGGAAGGATGTGAGTTGAGCGAGGGAGAGAGAAGGCAGTTACTCTACTATTGGTCATATTCTAGCCCCAGCTCTGCCCACCACAAAAACAATGAAATATGTTCACAAAAAAAAAAAAAAAAAAAGGTGCCTGCTTTCCCAGGCCTGACAGGTACCAAAAGTTCTAGACATAGATTAGGGGAGTGGCCTAGCCCAGGCTCAAAGAAATGACCACAAGCTCTGTGGATTCCACTTCCCACTACTCTGCCCTCTCACACACTCACTCACTCTCTGGGCCTCTGCCAAGGAAAGTTTGGCGCAATTTTAAAAAATCAGATAGGGCTGGACTCCAGAGACTGCTCCCAGCCCCTATCAGAAACACTAATGGGCATGCAACTGCTACCACTAGGGCACTTTCAAAATTTCACTCTCACACAATATTGCGCAAATCTCAAAACTACCCTGTGAGGGAGACATCATCGCCATTTTACGGATGACGAAACCAAGATTCAAAGAAGTTAAGTAACTCATCCAGGGCCAGAGAATCAAGTGGCAAAGCTGGAACTCAAACTCCAGGTTTTCTGCCTCCAACAACCGTGCCTGTTCTTTGCCTCAGTGGCCCTTGCTCCCTCCTCATTCCATGGCAGCAAACTGGCATCCACCTTAATCCTTCCCTCCTCCTCACAGCTGGGCTGGTGGAGCTCCCTCACAATGGTTCTTTTCACTTTCCCAGTATTGCTGAAGCTTACTGACCCCCTTCCCTCTAGCATTGCCACCATGGCTCTGCAAAGTGCCTAGTATAGAGACTGGGATCTCAGAGCTCCCAGGACCTTCCCATTTCTGCCTCTATTTCTCAGCTGATGCCAAGGCATCAAAGAATGCAGCATTTCATGTTGCCCACCCTCATGACACGATGACAGAAGTGTGCTAGTGGCGACCCACAGAAGCAGCAATCACGCCTATTTACGTTGACCACCCTTGCCTCACTCCCTTCCTTAAAGAGGGCTCTGTACTACTTAACCAGCTAGAGATCAGCTCCCACTGGATAAGACCAACGCATCCCACGAGAATAACAGTCATGGGAAATGGCACTCTGCCCGACCAGCTTTTCATGTCATACAACCACCCCTCTCCCCTGCTACACCAAAGCGTCATGAAGTCAATCAATCTTGAAAAGAAACGTAGAGCTGGAACGGGGACAAGAAGAGCTATGCCAAAGATGGGGACTAGAAAGGAGGGTGCTATGAGCACAAAACTCTAGTGCCCCAGGTAGGCTCAACAGGACCAGTCTCGGCCTGCCTTAGCCCTCCAACCGTCTGCCCACTGCCAGCTTTCCTCCATCTGTCCCTGCGGCCCTCAGACACATGCCCTCGACTCCCACCCTGGAGACCAGCTCAACTGTCTAACCAAACCCTCTCACCTGCTTGTTCAACCAAAAGGAGTAAGAGCAAGACCACCGCTGGAATCATCTTGGGCAGGGGGCCGAGGGGCCGTGAGCTGGGGATCGGGCGCTCTGACAGCACTGCGCAGCTGTGTTCGGCAAGCGGTTCCCTGACCACAGAGTTCCCCCCTTCCTGCCACGCCTTCCCCAATGCTTCGGCCCCTTCCCCTTCCTGCACAAGAGGCGAGGCGGCTCCCGGAAGGGCCATCTAGGGGAGCTGGGAGTCCCGAGTTCTTAAGCCTCAGCCCTCCAATGACCAAGTCCATTAACCCAAGGAAAGAAGGGACTCCCATTCCCATCCTTGGGGAAGGATATCTGCATCTGCCATCTTTTACTCCAACCTGCTCAGAGATATAACTGTGATAAAATGCCCTCTGAGATTCTCTAAGACCCCACCATAGCCCTCTCCCTCTCACCTGGAACTTTACTTCCAGTGTTGATTTGCGGAGTTTATAAATTTGTGCGGGCAGCAAGAGGCTTTGGGCAGGGGGGTACTGAGGGGAAAAGAGGAAATGGGGAATGGAGAAGTGGAAAGCACAAGTCAGAGAAGGGGGTGGAGACAAGCAGGAAAAACTGGTAAGAACTAAGCCTAATAAAGAAATAGAGGGTTAATGAACCCACTAAAATCTCCCATTAAAATGAGAGACAAGATTCTAAGAAAGAAATACCAGAGGCTTGGGCATAGGGTCCGCAAGGCAGCTAATTTATTAAAATTTCTCCTTTTCTAGTGTACACACAGAAAGCCTGTTAGCTAGGTGTACATATATGTACACACACCCACACTCATTTCCAATGAGGATGTGGACAAGTAGAGAAGATCAAATGCTGTTTCCCCTGTTCACCGATCAACTTCTCCAAACACAATATCTTGAGTACCTAGGAGGCCAGAGTGGAGAAAGAAGTAGTGTTACCAAGGGTCCAGAACACATTCCAATGCCCAGCAGACTGAGAACTCGAGCACATGCCCACAGTCTAGGCTCAAAAGAGTGTGTTCCATTTCTGTCCCTAGCTGGAGTCCACAACCCCCTTGTGTAGGACATCTCTACCACCCAAGGGCCTTGTACCTATGATGGCAACGACATCCGCCAACATGTGTCCCTTGGACATCTTGTCCAAACCAGCCTGGGGAGAATGAGATAGCAACATTTGTTAGACAAAATTTGCAACATAGCAGGAAAAGGAAGGAGACTTCATTAAAAAACTTGGCCAAGGTCAATAAATTATTGGATTCTTTTACTGGAATTAGAATCACTGGGAGTAGTTCTTACCAGGTGAGCAAAACCAGGAGCCTTGATCTTGCATCGATAAGGGCGGCTGCTGCCATCAGATACCAGGTATACCCCAAACTCACCCTGTCCAAGAAAGAAGGTTGGCTGCCTCCATTAAGAGGAAGAACATTTTTCTCTGTCAATGAAACCTCTCTAGTCACTCCCATTTCTCTTCTCTCACTGATGAACAAGCATTTATTTGTATACCTATTCCAGTCACCAACTCCAGGTACTGTCATCTCCTTCTTCCCCTCACCTTAGGAGCCTCAATAGCAGTGTACGTGGCCCCTGGAGGAACTTGGTAGCCCTCAGTATACAGCTTAAAGTGATGAATCAGGGACTCCATGGAAGTCTGGAGAGAGGAAAAAGAGAGCATCACTAAGTAAAATCCAAACTCTGTCTCCTGGGCCTTTCCCTAGCACAGAATATAATCTCTACCCTCAGAGAGACTAAAAGTCCACACTTAAGTCAGTGAGCAGAGAAGATATAGAATAAAAGAGGATAGCTATGGGAAGTAAAGAATCTTAATGGTGAATTCTTTGAAAAAGGAAAACTGAAAAGCAGGACCTAATGTAAGGATACATTTCCCCAGCTGCTGGCCCCCTTCCAATACTCCACCCCCCCCCCCCACCTCCACACCCCCAGCCAACCTTCATCTCCGCTCGCTTAGGAGGAGACACTTTGGCATCATCAACCTTGATCTCCCCAGGAGGCATCTTGTTCAGACACTGTAAGATGATTCGAAGGGACTGGCGCATCTCTTCCACCCGACATAAGTACCTGAAGTAGAAGAGACAGACTCAGAGCAAGAGAAGGGCAGACACAGGATCAGATACAAGGCTGGGAAGGATACCCTTTGGCCAACCAGAAAACAGTTTGGCAAACTTTTCTCACTCTTTTCTCCTAATAAAGCATCTCTGCTTGGCTTGGTCACCCATATTAATCCTGTAATTTCTGAGTTAACTATTGGTTCCTTTCCCAAATCCTCTCCTTATTTTCTCAGATCATGCCCTGCAGTATTTCCCTCATTCACTACATTCTTTTTTTTTCCCAAGTGGCAGGTGGATCAAAAGAGTTTATTTTGAATGTTTAATTTAAAAAAATAATATCCAAAAGGTGTGCTACAGAAATTTAAATACAGTAAATTGCAAACAAAACCCAATCCAATTCTCATAAAGCAAGCGATGATGCAGAAATACATTTCAGGAGAGGAAATGGGCCCATCACGTCACTGGACATCTAGGCAGCTGAGACAGTGCTGCAGGGCTGAAGGTCACCTATCACGTGACACACAGCAGGCTGCACCAGCTTCAGACGTCTCAGAGAGTTGCAAGCGGCTCACTAGGACACCAGGGCGTCAGGCACAGCCAGGGTGGCCTACCATGGCAAGTGTCTTTGGTAGGAACGGAAGGTCAATCAATCACATTTTACTTTAACTTAACCTATTTTGGCAAAAACAGGATTACTGCCTTGACAGGAAGAATGTTTCTTCTGGACACAACAGCCGAGACAGTAGCCCTGGGCAGGCTAGCCGACCTCAGCCACCTTCACTATCATCACTAAAACCTCAGCGCCCTTAACTGTGGGTTTGGATCTGGAGTAAAGTAGGGGGAGGTGGGCATTGAAAGAACTCAAGGGAAGCCTCCTCCCTCCCAGAGGTAGGGGACAGGTGGTGTGCTGAGGACTGGCTGAGAAGGCAGGTACCGGGAACGACTGAGGTCCCAGCTGAGGGGCAGGAGACATTATCTTCTTTAACACTTTTTGGAAGTGTTAAACACAATGGGTGAGTCAAACGGACTCAAAAAGAAAAGAGTAAATGAGATTTGTATGTTTTTATTCCTATGTTTTCTTTTCAGTTTTTAATTGTTTATATTTTCAATTATTAAATGTACAAAATAAAGTTAATTTTTAAAAAAAGAAAAAAGTAATAAATCTTAATTCAGGGTCAGTGCACAGGAGTGGGACTTGAAGCTTAGAAATGAGTGGAAAGAAAACTGGACAGGAGGATTTTAGACCCAACTGCTATTAATAGAATAAGACCAGGCTGGTTCCTAACATTTATGCCTCAGCTTTCTCAGCTCTAAAATACAGCCAATACTAATTCTATCAAAGACACAGAGCTAATATAAGAGCAAAATAAGATGCTGCAGAAGAATGTGGCAAAGAGAAAAGCAAACCAGGGACAACTAGCTGGACAGTGAGCTGGGAAAAGATTTGGGCCTTACCTATCATAGCAGTCCCCATTAGAGCCAATAGGAACATCAAACTCTACTTGGTCGTACACATCATAGGGCTGGGTCTTCCGCAGGTCCCACTGGATGCCTGAGCCCCGGAGCATCACCCCACTGTTGAGAACATAATGAGAATAAGGACCGCACGCCAAAAACTAACAAAGGAGGCACACTCTCCTCTCCTGTCTCCCCTTTTTCCTCCCCACATTCAGGATATGGGATACAAACTCAGAACATGGCAAGGAGAGTGCCAAACATTCCTGGAGCCAACGGGAGGCTGAAACTCCTCCACCCGCATCACCAACTATAGTCCCTACCCTAAGGAGGAGGTCTGAGCTAGGCATTCTGGACAATGGGCAGCCCAGGACCCAGGAAAGAAGCCTCACTCCTCTCACCTGAAACCATAGTTAAGGGCTTCCTCTGCTGTTACAACCCCAATACCAACTGTCCGATTTCGCCAGATCCTATTGTTGGACAGCATCTGTTAAGAAAATTGGGGTGTTAATACTTTTTTTTTTAAAGATTTATTTATTTATTTCTCTCCCCTTCCCCCCCAGTTGTCTGCTCTCCGTGTCCATTCGCTGTGTGTTCTTCTGTGACCACTTCTATCCTTATCAGCGGCACCAGGAATGTGTTTCTTTTTATTGCGTCATCTTGTTGTGTCAGCTCTCCGTGTGTGCGGCGCCATTCTTGGGCAGGCTGCACTTTCTTTTGCGCTGGACGGCTCTCCTTACGGGGCGCGCTCCTTGTGCCTGGGGCTCCCCTATGTGGGGGAAGCCCCGGCGTGGAGAGCACTCCTTGCGCACATCAGCACTGCACATGGGCCAGCTCCACAGGGGTCAAGGAGGCCCAGGGTTTGAACCGTGGACCTTCCAAGTGGTAGGCAGACACCCTATCCATTGGGCCAAGTCTGCTTCTGGTAATACTCTTCTTAATAGAACATCTCTGTATTTCTTTTCTTTTTTAAAAAAATATTTATTTATTTATTTATTTATTTTGTTCCCCTTCCCCCCCACACAGGATGTCTGTTCTCTGTGTCTATTTGCTGCGTCTTCTTCTTTATCAGCAGCACAGGAATCTGTGTTTCTTTTTGTTGCATCATCTTGTTGTGTCAGCTCTCCGTGTGTGTGGCACTATTCCTGAGCAGGTTGCACTTTCTTTCACGCTGGGCGGCTCTCCTTATGGGGTGGACTCCTTGCATGTGGGGCTCCCTTACGTGGGGGACACCCCTGCGTGGCAGGGCACTCCTTGCATGCATCAGCACTGCGCATGGGCCAGCTCCACACGGGTCAAGGAGGCCCGGGGTTTGAACCGCGGACTTCCCATGTGGTAGACGGATGCCCTAACCACTGGGCCAAGTCCACTTCCCTCTGTATTTCTTTATAATTGGGGACAAAGGCCCCATAACCCCTTCTCAGGGTAAAAGAGATTTTTCTCATTAACTCCATCTTACCTCCTCCAACTCATCAATCCGAAGAGAGAAGTTCTTAGAAAAATTATAGATATCATCCATAAGCCCAAGGGGTAGGTCCTAGAAGCCAAGCAGAGGATGATGGTGAGTACAGCAGAGGGTCCAAAGAAGAACCAGCCCTGCCTCCTCCCCCTGGGCTACAGGGATACCCAGGCTTTGAATTTTTATCAACCAGCGCTGCTGTCCAATAGCTACAGGGAATACAAGCATAGACTAAAAGTTCATGGAGGATGGGGAGCTCACCTGATGCACTCCTCCTGGCCGGACATAAGCAGCATGCATTCGAGCCCCAGACACTCGTTCGTAGAACTCAAACATCTTGATAGGACACACTGGGAATTAGTGACAAAGTCCTGGGCCCCTAAGGCCAACAACATGGTGGTCCACTCCCCTGCCCCGTCTTATGTCTAACCAACCCCCTCATGACACAGAGGTCCTAAGAATATAACCCAGGTTATACTCCATACTTCTCCCCCGAAACGTTTTCCCATATTCTCTTTTCCCCTCCTTTTACTCCATTGTCTCCTTCGTATCTTCTCTACTTCCTTCCCTATTCCTATTCCTCTTCCTTTCACCTTCCAATACCTTCTCCCTTTCTTCAAACATCCAGAAGAAGGGGGTCATGGCTCCAATGTCCAGGGCATGTGTGGTCACAGCCATGATGTGGTTCAAAAGCCGTGTAATTTCTCCAAACAGCACTGTGAAGAGGTAAAGACAAAGGAGAAGAGAAGGGTATAAGAGCCAGTGATCTGGGCTGACAGGGCAGGCCTGAGGAGAGCCTGGGGTCTGAATACCATGTCTGGGATCAGTGCTTCTGAGATGGGGTGGGGACACTGCACTGTGCTCACAGCGGGCTGCAGGAAGAAGGTGATGGGACATACCTCGGATCCACTGTGCTCGCGGAGGAGGCTGGATGTTCAGCAACTTCTCCACAGCCAGTGAGTAGGCCTGTTCGTTGCACATCATGGACACATAGTCTAGGCGGTCAAAGTATGGAAGGGCCTGGGAATAGGAAGAAATCTGGGTCATGCTCCACAGATCTAGAAGCCCCAGTCTGGCTGCCGAAAGCCTTGCCTCAGCAGGCATCAGAGATTAGTGCTTCCCAGCCTCAGGAGCGCTAGCAAGGCATGACGGAACATCCCCCAAACCAGCAGCATGCTGGTAAAAGTTTAACACTGGCTCCCTGGAAGAGGGAGAAAAACACGGATTTGTTTTGTTTACCCACTTCCATGGTAAAAATACTCCCACCATGTCCAATTTTAAACTATCAACATTACATACTTGAATGCAGCATCAGGAAGTGATGTGTAGGAGAGCTCCATTGTACAGCATTTCCACCATATAGGTACAATGAAAGTAAGTATCTCAAGAGCACAGAATAGTAAAATGTAGTAAAATAACTGAGTGACAAGCTTTGATTATTTCCTACTGTTGTGTTCAATGTAACAAAACACATACTGTTGTGTTCAATGTAGAACTGGATATTTAGTAAGGGCTATCTATCAACCAGCTCACTAAATTCCTGAAAATATAATAACCATTTTGTGAGGCAGTGTGAGCTGGCTCCAGCACACCAATGCCTATCATCCTCTGGTCCAAGTAACTCTTCAAAGAATAGTTCCTAAGACTTCTTCTCCCTCTTTCAAGTTTCTAAAAATTGAGATATGAAGGAGCAAGAGGAACCGTCAGCCTTAGTAATATCGGGGAATGAAGGAACTGAGGAAGACAGAGCTCTAGGAAGGATGAGATTTGTTTGAGGTCGGAATGGTTCTTCCCCCAGAATGCCAAGAAAGCATTTGGAAGTCCTAGTCATCTTCCAAACAAGCTTCAGCTTCCAGGAAGGAAGTGGAACTAGGATGCCCCTCCTCTTTGGGACAGCCTGTTCTTGTCCTGATGTCATTGTGACGTGGGATAATGTGGCAGGAGCTAATAGAACAGGACTCTGGGACAAGAAAACTTCACTGCCTGGACTCTCTGGGGGAATCACATTCCAGTCACTGTTCTTCATCCCGACACTGGGTGAGTGTAAAATCTTAACCCATCATCCTCTGTATCAGAACCTCTTTCTTCATAAAGTAAGAAAAAACTTCAGCAGATTCCTTTCCCAGATCCAGCTCCTTCAAATCTGACCCTCAACTCTTGGGTCACGTAGTTCTCCTAAAAACAGCAGAATCAGCCACAAACTCCCTCCCGGCCACACTGACTCACTGAGTGTTTTGAGAACAAACTTAGACAGCTACAAGATATAAGAATCAGCTGTTAATCCTAGAGAGCTGACGTCTCTCTCCACCTTTCCCATCCCCAGAGACATCAGCTTTTGACGCACTAGTGTGGTACAACAGCAGGGAAACTGAGGCACTAGAGTAAGGGTAAAAGGGCCAGCCAAAAGTCAGCCAGAGAAAAGCTGGGAGTACAGCTCCAGCTTCAAAGCATTACTGCTGGGTAAATCAAATCCATATGACTCAAGCATCCCCTTCCTCCCCCCAGCAACCCCTCTCCTCCCAACCAAGATTGTCCCAATGACCTCAATGGACTACTCCCCTCAACACCCTCCTCCCTTAGGGTTCTGGGGGCAGCAAACCAGCAAAGTTTCAGGCTAAAGCACCCCAGGGCCCATCAACAAGCCCCTGTGCAGCCTCCACACCTGTAGATAGGTCTTGTATTCAATGAGCTTTTCAGTGCCTCGGTGCAGCAGCCCAATGTGAGGGTCACACTTCCGTACCATCTCCCCACTCAATTCCATCACAAGTCGCAGGACTCCATGGGCTGCTGGGTGCTGGGGTCCAAAATTCAAGGTCAGATTCGATACCATTGTGTCCTTTGGAGGGTCCACATCTGAGAAGTGGGAAATAGTTCAGAACCAAGAGATAATTTCCTTGGGAATCCTCCAAGAGACAGTAGGGAGTTAGCCTCTCCCTATACACCTTCCCTCCCTTGATTTCACACCTGGCCTAATCTCACACATAACCAGGAAGAGGACCATTAGGTAGGGAAAAAGGGAAGGGAGATTCAAGCATTCTGACAGGAAGGACCATGAGTTTCATTCTTTCCATGTATCCCAGAATACCTTTTTAATAATAATAATAGGTAACACTTACACTGTCCTTATTATGTGCCAGACTTTACTCTGAGCACTTTACTTATATTAATTAATTTAATTCCCCCAACAACCATATGAGTGGTAGGTACTATTAATATCCCCATTTAACTGGAGAAATTGAGGTCAGAGAATTACAAATGATTTGTCCAGGAACAAAGAGCTAATAAATGGCAGACACAGGATTTGAACTCAGCCAGTTCAGCTCCAGAGTACACACTTTTTAATATACTTTTTAACAAATCAATTTTATTGATACATATCAACAAAGCATACAATTCATCTAAAGTGCACAAGCAATGGTATTCGGCACAAGAGAATACACATTCTTAACCACTCTGTTATATAGTCCTTCAAATTTATCTATTGGATGAATGGCCAATCAGGAAACATACACTTAATGTTTACTACGACTAAATGACAGTTTTTCTCTCAAGAAGCTTACAATTTAATTTGGGAAAGAAGTATATAAATAATAAACATATTATTCACATTATAAATAATAATAAAAATGAAAAACTAGTAACACAGGTCAAATTTATAAGTTACCAGGTCAATAGTTTAGTCATTAAGTATTTAAAGGAAGGAAAGAACATTGTGAAGACTTCAGGGAGGTAGGATCTGAGCTTGCTTTTTAATACAGGAATAACTCAAATAGACAAAGGGAAGAAAAGGCATTTCGGGCTGTGGAATCAACCCAGGGCAAAGCTTAGAAAAAAGGAAAGTAAATCTCGGCAGAACTTTTATCAGGTCATACCAAGGGGCAGAAAATTAATGTTGGGAGGCAGTAGGGGTAGTGGTTAAATTATCAGTAACATTACTGTCAACAAACATACAGGGAGCGGATGTGGCTCAAGCGACTGGGCACCCATCTCCCACATGGGAGGTCCCGGGTTCAGTTCCCAGTGCCTCCTAAAGAAGACGAGCACACAAGTGGACACAAATAGCAGAGACAAAGTGCAGAATGATGAGGGAGCTATCGGGGGAGGGGCAGGGAACACAGGCACTACACTCAGTGGCTCAAGGCATTATCATCTCATTTAATCCTTACACTAATGCTATGAAGTAGGTACTTTATTCACTGGTAAACAAAGAGATGAGATTTGAAACCCAGAACCCACCTTTTCAACCAAGATTCTGCACTATGTGTCTTGGAGGTTAGACCTGAGTTCAAATCTGCCTGTGTCCTTGAGTAAGTTTTAATATCCCTGAACCATAATTTCCTCAAAATTGGGATAATACTAGTACCACTCTCACGGGATTGCTATAAGGAGGAAATGAAATAATGCATAAAAAAATGCTTAACATATGGTGAGCATCAGCTATTGTTTTTTCCCCGTTCTTCAATTATTGTGGTAATATATATATAACATAAAACATGCCATTTTAACCATTTAAAATTTTTTATTTTTTTGTTTTTAACCATTTTCTAAGTACATAAGTTGAAGCATAATTTTTACAATGCCAAGCTACCATCACCACCCAATCTTTTCCATCACTCTGAGAAACTATACGCATTAAGCAGTCACTCCGCATTCCTCCTTTTCCCCAACCCCTCGTAACCTTTAATCCACTTTCTGTCTCAATTAATCTGTAATATCATTACATATATTTCCCATAGGTGGAATCATACAATATTTGTCCTTTTGTGTCTGGCTTATTTCACTTAGCATAATGTTTTCAAGGTTCATTGTATCCATTGTAGGTATATGCCACATTTTGTTTACCCATTCATCTGATGGACACTTGGGTTGTTTCTACCTTTTGGCTCAAGTATCTGTTCGAATCCCTGTTTTCAATTCTCTGGGATGTATACCTAGGAGTGGATCTGCCAGGTTACATGATAATTCTGTGTTTAACTTTTTGAAGAACCGCCATACTGTTTTCCACAGCAGCTGCACCATTTTAGATTGCCACTAGTAATGTACAAGGGTTCCAATTTCCCCACATCTTTACCAACCCTTTTTTGAAATAACAGACATCCTAGTAGGTATGAAGTAATATTGAATTGTGGTTTTGATTTACATTTTCCTATGGGTTAATGATGTTGAGTATCTTTTCAAGTGCTTATTGACCATCTGCTTATCCTCTTTGAAGAGAGGTCTACTGAATTCCTTTGCCCATTTTTTAATAGAATTGTTTGTTTGTTGTTGAGTTGTAGGAGTTCTTTAGATATTTTGGATATTAACTCCTTATCAGGTCTATGATTTGCAACTACTTTCTCTCATTTTGCAGGTTGTCTTCTCACTTTCTTGAAAATGTCCTTTGATGCACAAAAGTTTTTAATTTTGATGGTATACTGTTAAGTTTTTAAAAGGTAACTGGAAGGAAAAAATAATTAAACCAAACAAAAACAAAAATTAAAATTAAGAAAAGGTAACTGGAAGCATCTTTGAAAGTTTTTGAGCAAGAGAATGAATGGCATGGTAAAACGAGATTTGGGGAAGATGAAAGCAATGACACTGTATAGGAGAATTGGAAAGGGGACAGATAAGTGGCAGGAACCAAGAGAAGAGACTCCTAACATAATCAAGGTCTCATACAAAATGTCTTAACAAAAATGATGACAGTAAGAATAAAAAGGAAGAAATGATCAGATGTGAAACAGTTTGAAAGAATCTACATGTCTTGGTGATTTATTGTTCAAGGACATGGAGGGCAAGAGAGAGAAAAGAGCCAAAGATGATTAAAAAGTTTCAATCCTAAGGGATTAGGAGAATAATGGTGCTACTGATCAAAATCAAAAAGGAAGAAGGAAGAACTACTTTTGATAGGAAAAAATGGTTGGTATTCAGGCATTTCATTTAGGAACCAGTGGGAAAACCATCTTGTCCAGAGAGAGAGTTGGAAACGTGGCACTGAACCTCTGGAAAAAGCTGATGGTGAAGATTTAACTTTGGTAGGGACCTTCTAGTGTTGGCTGGGACATATTTTTTATTTTCTTCCTGGAATGCCCTTCCTCTCCTTCTCTGCCTCATAAAAACCTATTATTATAACTACTATTATGTTTGTTGAATTGTGTGGTGAAAGAAGCAACGAGTGGGGGCTAACACTTGCCTAAGAGAGAGAACAGCAATCTAAATGATAAGAGCCCTTAGATATCAGCTTGAGGCAAGGATGGGTGAGGGTTGGGACAGTAGCTCTGCACACTCACCATTCCAAGGTGGAGGCTTCCAGTGGGCTGTTTCCTTGGTAGGGTACATGACAGCTTTCCCAAACTGTTCTGCCCATTCCACATCTGGCTGCCACTGCCGAGCACCTCTAGGGAGTTAAAGACAGATCCTAGACAAATAGCCAGAACAGTGGTTCCTCTATTCCCATGCACACTCTGGGCCCAGGGAAAGTTGTCCTCGATCCTTCATTGTCCCAAGACACTGACAGAGTTAGTTAGCTCTGGCAGAACAGACTTGAAACCTAGACATTTCATTTCTACTAACAACTTACACTTCACCCATCACCCTAGAGCATGCAAGGTTGGGAATCCTAGTTCCTTTATATTCATATCCCAATCTTGGAGGCTATGAGTGCTATAAAGATATTCGTTCAAGGTCAACTGAAGATTAAGCTAAGAAGTGTGAGTGAGTGAGTGAGAGAGTGTGTGTAAGCATTCTGGCTTCTTGGCTGAGCTCTGGGTTACTCAGGTATGCTTGGTTGTTCAGGTGTAATGAAAGGTGCACTGAGGTCAACCCGGGATCCTGGTTTGTATTCCTCCTTTAACTCCATCAGGGTTGCTTTCCTCTCCTCCTACGGTGTTCCAGTCTACAAAAGGATTTTTCACCAGTCGCATCCCACCCGTGATGGTGGTCGGGAAGGGGAGCAAGGAATAAAGACTCCCATCCCACTGATTTCATCCTTGAAGAACGAGCTCAAGACCCTCCTCCCTCCCTCGGCCAGAGTGGGCACCACTGCACCCCGAAGCCCAGACATCAGGCCTGGAAGAGGGGTGACATGCCTGGGCCATTCTTTCCTAGAGGGGTCACAGGGCCCTTGGGGTGTCCCATCAAACCATTTTCTGTTTTCAAGAAAACCCTAGCCTCAGGAAAAACGCGTCGAGGGCTTCCCTCGGTCTCACCTGCTGGGTTGAATCGGCAGTCTGACCCCAGGCCCGGGCCGCAGCACCTGGGCCGCGACGCCCCGAAGGCTGCACACAGCCCTGAGCGCCGCCATCTTACCCGCTGCAGACTGCGGGAAGGAGAACCGGGCGGAAGTGGCTCCCGCGCGCCTCCCTGTGGGCTTCTTGCCTGTTAGCACAACGGAGCCGCCCTTTTGGAAGCTGGCGGGGCTAGGGACCGCGAATCCGGCAACTTCCGGGTTCTGAATCACGGCTTCACTTTCATTTAAATAACCGGGACTGCTGTAATCTTTACTGCTGACGGTTCTCACCGCTACTGGCCTTTTCTTCTGGGCGTGAGCCCGAGAAACTTGCCATTCCTGCTGGGGACAACTACGCGCTTCTTCGCGTTCTTCTCGCCGAGCCCGCTGCCTGCCTGTATCTTAGAAACTGCGCTCCCGCAGGGTCCCCGGCGCACTCTGGGCAAGGGCTTCCTTCCCTACCCCCTTCTCCCTTGCTGCCTTCCTGCCTAGTCCTGTCCCCCATTTGTGTTTGAACCCTGCCCTTCTGGCTCTCTCAGTTATCCCCCCATCCCTGAATCCAAAAGATACGGAAGCTCTGGGAAAGCCAGCCACACCTCTCAAATTTCCAGATGTCTTGAATCAGGTTAAGAAATAGGGGCCCAAGTGAGGGTAGGCAGATCTGAGAACTCCTGTCAAACCAAAGCTTAAAAAGAGTAGGACGCCAAGGCCACCAGCGTTGGCAGAGCAGGCTGCCGGTGTGTGGAGGAGGCACCACACCCTCCGTGGAAGAAGGGGAGTCCCCAGTGGGGGCCTCTGATACCTGCAGGCACTCTAAACCTACAGAATCACAAACTCAGGAAGTGCCCTTAGAGGTGTCTCACACCCTGCTTCCATCCTGGGGTCAATCTCTTTTCCCTCGGGTCTTTCTGACCTTTCCTCAGTTTTGGACAGTGGTCAACAGCGTAGAAATGTCGTTAATTCCAGGAGTCTCCTAATTCTGGAAGGAGGGAACAGAGTTTTCCAGCCTTGGAGGCCAGCTACTGTTCTCTCCTGCCTCCAAGCCCAGCTCCAGCTGGGCCACCCGTTGAGTTTGTATATCCCTCCCTCCCTGAGTGGGAAGAGGCCTTCCCCAGGGATTCTTAATTGCAGAGAAAGAGGGGGAAAGCCAAACTTCTTGTCTGGGAATTGACCTAATGGGAACTGTACCAAAAGGTGGAGCCAGAGCCCTGGCTGTGGGAACAGGCCAGGACCTGGGATAAACAGGGTAGCCCCCACAGAACCAGGCAGAGATTTAGCCCTACTGCCCTCCTCATTCCTCACCCTTCCCCTGGGCCTTTCTCCCTCTGTAGCTGGGACACAGTAAATATGTCACAGATGGTGGTGGGGGTTGGGGCACTGCATTTATTTGCCCTAATCCAGTCAGAGAGAAGTCTGGGCGGCTTGGCCCTGGGGGCAGCTTGAGCTGGGACTGGGGTGAGGGCTCCTGGGGGGCTGCCTGGGACACTGCATCTTTTGTGCCTTCTCCCTGCTGCCAACACCCCCCATCCTACACACACACTGCTTCTGTGACTCTAAAGCTCTTTGTATCTCACTGCTTAGTCACCCCCTTTGTCCTCATCTCAGATGGGGGGAGGTAGAGAGGGGCAGCAAGAGCCCTCTGGGGATAGCTCCTCTTGCCCCTGCCCCTTCTGTTCTCTGGGCCCTTGTCCAACTCCTTCTGCCCCAGCCCCCTCAACTTAGAACCAGGGACAGCCAAGTAGTAGGTCCAGAGGTGGGTCTGGCAGTCACAAGGGGAAGGATGATACAGGAACTGATGGGTGCCAGCAGGTATTAGTGACCTGAGTTGGAAGGGAGTGGGGAGAGGAAATATTCTGGCGGATATGATGTGGGGGACAGGAGGTGACAAGGCAGAGAGTGAGTAGGGAAATGCGGGGGAAGGGAGGTGGTCCACCTGGGAAAAGGAAGGGACCGCTGACTGCACTCTCCTTCCTGGGGATTTCCTGGGGAAACAAGTGGCCATGAGGTGGGGTGGGAAGAAATTGCCCCTATTTCTGAACCCCTTACGCCTTGCCTTAAAAGTCCACCCCTAAGGCCTCTCTTCCAAGTTCTCTCCAATCCAGAACCAAGGAAATCACTTTCCTTCCTTTTCCTAACCCACCTCTTCCTCCTATTGCCCCACCCTCAAGCGCTGGGTTCCTTTTTCTCCCAGTACCCTAATTTCCTTAGGAATACCGTGCTGCCTCCACCCTCTCTTTGTCCCTGGGCAAACGAGAAATGAGAAAGAAAAGATCACTAGATATTCCAGGAAGGACTGGGTTCTCTGGGCAAAGTGGGGCCAGCGGAGGGAGCTAGCTGGGGGATTCCCTTCAACTGACACTGGGTACAGTCTGGGTCCTGAGAGCAAGTCTTTCTCAGGCTGGAGGCCTGGGGTTGGCTGACATGAAGCTGGGAGAGGGTTTAGGGAAGTTGGGAGTGGGTAGGAGCAGGGCCAAGAGCCTGGGGGAAGCTACTGGGAGACCGGCCAGGGAAAGGGGAGTCAGGAAGTGGGGGGAGGGGGGAGCTCCTGGGGGGGATGGAGGAGGAATGACTGTTCCGGACTTTGGAGGGGGAGGAGGCGGGTAGTGGTAACTCAGGAAGAGGGAGCTTGAGGGAGAGAAGGGATGTTAGAGGAGGTGCCACTCTGGATCCTCCTTCTGTTAAAGGAAAAGTCGTTAACCCCTCCTGCCTGGTACCCTGCCCCCGCCAAGTGCCCATTCTAAGAATCAAGCCACTTTTGGGCTGTATACTCCCTGATCGTGGTCTCCTTGCCTCCCCCATCTGCCAGCCTCCTGTACTCTCTCCAGCAGCTGGGTCCCTTCCTCAAGGCTCCCCCACTTTCTTTTCTTGTTCTGCCCTCTGAATGCTTCTTTCCTGTTCCCCACCCTTTTTCTCCAGCAGCTTATTCAGTCCCCTCAGCCCTGGAAACTGGCCTCTGGAAGCAGAGGGTAGGATGAGGGAGCCCTGAGAAAGGGGAGGCCGCGCCAGGTCAGACAGTGAGAGCAGAAACTCTCTGAGGACTGTGACCCTTTCTGTGCGTGTTGGCCAGGCCCTTTCCCCGATTTCTTATCCCTCCTGGGGCTCTATCTCACCAAAAAGGGAAAGAGACAGCTGAGAGCTGATGTGGGGTTTTGGGAAAGGCTATGTCATCAGCTGGCCTGGTGCCTCTGCTCCATCCGGCTGCTAGAGATTCCCCTCCCCGCCCCCCCCCGGGGCAAGTCCCCCTTTTTTTTCCCAGGAAAAAACTAGGATTTTGGGAAGCAATGAGACATCGGTGGGTCTGTCGGAGTCCCAACGACAGCGCTCCCGGGTGAGTGGCTTATTGCTCAGCCAATCGCAGAGATTCGGGATGCTTAAAGGAGCTAGCGCAGAAAGAGGCTGGGAGAACCCATAGGGACATCCACAGGCACATAGACACAGGAGAGAAAAAGGACAGAGACAGAGACAAAGGCACAATAGGAGGCAGAGACAGAGAGGGCAGTCACAGAGGTGAAACCAGACAGTCGTGCAGTGGAAGAAGCCAGAGAAGCTGCAGAAGACACAGGCAGACAGAGACAAAGATCCAGGAGAGACAGGCGCAGGAGGAGAATTTGGAGGAATTGGGCATCTCCCCTAAGCCTAGGGGCCAAGTTTTCTCCATATCCTCTGAAGGTCCCCAACCTCTCTGAAAACTCTGCCTCTCACCTGGCAAGAGTTCGAGCCCCCAGGCTGCAGAAAGGAGCTTTCCCAAGCCCAGGCACCGAGGGCTTGATGTCCCAGACAGAATCACTCCCTCCCAGCTGTAGCACCAGTGCCATGTCCCAGACTGGCCTGCATCCCAGGAAGGGCTTGGCGGGGCGCTGGCTGTGGGGAGTCCAACTCCGCCTGCTGCTCCCCACTGTGCTCCTCTCCGGGCTGGTGCGGCCGCTGCTGCTGCTGCTGCTGCTGCTGCTGGCTTCCCTCCTGCCCTCAGCCCGGCCGGCCAGCCCCCTCCCCCGGGAAGAGGAGATCGTGTTTCCAGAGAAGCTCAACGGCAGCGTCCTGCCTGGCTTGGGCATCCCTGCCAGGCTTTTGTACCGCCTGCCGGCCTTTGGGGAGACGCTACTACTAGAGCTGGAGCAGGACCCCGGCGTGCGGGTTGAGGGGCTGACGGTGCAGTACCTGGGCCAGGCGCCGGAGCTGCTGGGTGGGGCCGAGCCAGGCACCTACCTAACTGGCACCATCAACGGAGACCCGGAGTCGGTGGCATCTCTGCACTGGGATGGGGGAGCCCTGTTAGGTGTCTTGCAGTATCAGGGGGCCGAACTCCACCTCCAGCCCCTGGAGGGGGGCTCTCCTAACTCTGCTGGGGGGCCTGGGGCTCACATCCTACGACGGAAGAGCCCTGCCAGCGGCCAAGGCCCCATGTGCAACGTCAAGGCTCCCCCTGGGCGCCCCAGCCCCAGCCCCCGAAGAGCCAAGGTAGGCAGCCCTGGAGTCCATATCCTGCAGTGTCCTCCCGCCATGTCTGTCCTACTGACCCCTATTCACCCTCTCTCCACCCACTTCCACTTCTGGCCATTCTGCTTGCCTCCCTCCTGCCTCCCTTTGCTCTCTTCACTAGCCTCCTTGCGCTGCCGCTGGGATCTGCCTAGCAGAGAAGCTAGGAATGGCTGGGGACCCTGAGGGCTGGGGGAAGTGGGGGGCGTGTCACGAAGACTCTGGTCACTCCCTGTCCCGGCCCCAGCCCTTCTCCTGACCATACTGCTCTGCTAATCCCCACTAAAGCTTCCCAGAGGTGGGTCAGAGACTCTAGGTTGGGAGTGACCATTCCCTCCCCACTCTTGCCTGGCCCCGGTGTCCTCTACTGGCCCTGTTCCCGGAAGAAAAGCTCTCCTTACAGCCCCTTGCCTTGGCTCTTTTCTCTACCCCAAATTGGGGTTTACGGCCCCCCTCCCCCCAGCTAAAAAGAGAGGGTTGAAGGTTTGAGGTCCTGGGGGATTGGCCTCTGGCTGCTGATGCTGCCTTCACAATCCGTCCTGGCAAACCGCAAACTAGGGCAGGAGTGGGCAGAGAGGAAAGGCATCCCATACCTCCTTCTGGTCAACCCCCTTCCCACACCACGGGCTGACTGTGGCAAGGCCGCCTAAGGGTCCATCCTCTCACCCTCCCACTCCCACTCTCCCCCCTTCTCTTCCTTCCTCCCTCCCTCTCCCTGGTTTAATCCAGACCAGACACTAGCTCCACACCCGCCACGCTGAGATCTGGCCCCGGCCCTAGCTGCTGACTGGATTGTTCCTCTGACCGACTGCACAGGGCAGACACGTTGCAGCCCAGCCCTGTAGCCCCCGTCCCACAGGCCTCTGCCACACCAGGCCTGAGGGTCCCCAAAGCCCCTCCCCAAGCCAGTTCCAGCTGCTCTTCACCTCTGGGGCCCACGCAGCCCTGGGACGTGGCATCTCCTTCTCCTCCCCTTCTCAAACCGACAGCTCATTCCTCATAGTTACCACAAAAGCCCTGGGATTTGGAGTTGGGGGAAGGGCCCAAGCCAGACCCTCCAGGAATCCTGTGGAGCCTGCAGCGCCCAGCTAGCTCTGCTGAGTTCCAGACCCAGGAAGTGAGGAAGGGGAAAAGTGATCCACGTGTCTGGGAGGCTGTTTCAGGATCCTCCTCTCCTTTTTTTCTCCCCAGCGCTTTGCTTCACTGAGTCGGTTTGTGGAGACCCTTGTAGTTGCAGATGACAAGATGGCGGCTTTCCACGGTGCTGGGCTCAAGCGCTACCTGCTGACAGTTATGGCAGCAGCAGCCAAGGCCTTCAAGCACCCGAGCATCCGCAACCCTGTCAGCTTGGTGGTGACTCGGCTGGTGATACTGGGGCCAGGCGAGGAAGGGCCCCAGGTGGGGCCCAGTGCCGCCCAGACCCTGCGCAGCTTCTGTGCCTGGCAGCGGGGCCTGAACACCCCCGAGGATTCAGATCCCGACCACTTTGACACAGCCATCCTGTTCACGCGTCAGGTGAGGCCCCATCAGCGCCGCAGGCTGGGTACCGCACAGCTCCCAGAAGCACCACTGTCAAGATTATGATGTGAATGTAACTCCTGAAGCTGGGCAACACGCTGCCCCGCCCCCACCCACACCCCACCCCCACACACGCCACTGCCAATGACTCAGGTCTCCTCTAATCTGGATCTTAGCCCAATGGTCCCTGTTGTGTTGGCCCTCCACCCATCTTCTTTGATCCTTCTCCACAGGATCTGTGCGGGGTCTCCACTTGTGACACCCTGGGCATGGCTGATGTAGGCACTGTGTGTGACCCAGCTCGGAGCTGTGCCATCGTGGAGGATGATGGGCTCCAGTCGGCCTTTACTGCTGCGCATGAACTGGGTAAGGTGGGGGGCAGCAGGGGGCACTGGGATGGATGAGAGGTATCAGGGATAGTGAGCTCCTCAGAGTGCGGATGGCGTTCCTAGGGTGTTTCTTCCTCTTCCCCAGGTCCAGGTCCTGGGGCCATTATCCTCTTCTCTAGGCAACACTTAGCTCTTCCTGTTAAACGAGACAGTGTGTGAACACACACTTTGTGTGTGTGTATGTGTTGTAGGGGGCAGCATGGTTTTGAGAGATATTATTCACAAGAGTCAGTGAGGGAGCAGGTGGGCTCGGGATTGGGAATGTTGGCAACAGGGGAAAATGGGTAGGAAAGAGTAGTGAGGGCTATAGACTGAGGAGCACCAGAAGGGGCCTGGGCACAGGTGAGGTGGGGAACAGGTCCGACCGTTCACAGCCACAGCCGGGTTCATGATGGGCCTGCAGGCCCCCTGCGGGGGGGCACGGGGTGGGGCCTCGGACCCTAGCAGGACCTCTGCTCTCACAGGCCATGTCTTCAACATGCTCCACGACAACTCAAAGCCCTGTGTGGGTCTGAATGGGCCCGGAAGCACCTCCCGCCACGTCATGGCTCCTGTGATGGCTCACGTGGACCCTGAGGAGCCCTGGTCCCCTTGCAGCGCCCACTTCATCACTGAATTCCTGGACAATGGCTATGGTAAGCCGGTGGCACTCGCTTTTTCCTGTGTCAGACTCACTTCCTCCCTGCCCCCCCACTGTACTCTCACTCTGTAGCACTCCATGTGGGCCAACTGTTTCCCCCAAGTGAGCTTCCTCTGCAGCGTGGGATGGGGCAAGAAATGCTGCTGTCTTTGGGTGGCTCTTGCTTCCTCCCAGAATAAATAGCAAAGCCTAGGGGAGACAAATTTTGGCTCAAGAGAATTTAGAAGTGACCATCAAAGGGCCAGAGCTATCCACTACAGGAACCGGCTGGCTGTGAAGGAGGCAGATACCTTGTCACTCTAGGTGTGCAAGCACAACAGGATGACAATTGCCGGACTGGGCTGTTGATGAGGAGCCGATTCCAGGATTCTGTAAAATAAGTAGAAAGACTCAGTGCTTTGGATTCCTATCCTGATCCTGTTTAGAGGTATACAGACGTGTTCCTTAATATCTCTTTATTTGTAGCTGGCCTGCAAAATAGGTATAATGTGTTTGTGCTAGTCAAGCATTAAGCCAAATGGTCAATGCATAATAAGCATTCAATAACGCGTAGCTGTTATTTAAAGCCTCTTCCAGCCCTAGGATTTGGATTATAGGATCCAGCAGGCCTCAGGGGGCCCAAGCTTTCAACTGGTCATCTGGAATGCCTCCCTCAGCTCCTTGCTGACTTCATGCCCCACCCTCCTTCCCAGGTCACTGTCTCTTAGACAAGCCAGAGGCTCCCCTGCATCTGCCTGTGACTTTCCCTGGCAAGGACTATGATGCCGACCGCCAGTGCCAGTTGACCTTCGGGCCCGACTCCCGCCACTGCCCACAGCTGCCGCCACCCTGTGCTGCCCTCTGGTGCTCCGGCCACCTCAATGGCCATGCCATGTGCCAGACCAAGCACTCCCCCTGGGCTGATGGCACCCCCTGTGGGCCGGCACAGGCCTGCATGGGCGGCCGCTGCCTGCACATCGACCAGCTCCGGGACTTCAACGTGAGCTCCCTGGGCAGGGATGGGACTGGGGCCCTGGGGGCGCGGGAACCGGCCCTGAGGCCTGGAGAGAGTGCACTTATCCTACCCTCCCCTTCTGTTCCTCTGTAGATCCCTCAGGCTGGTGGCTGGGGCCCCTGGGGGCCGTGGGGCGACTGCTCTCGGAGCTGTGGGGGTGGTGTCCAGTTCTCCTCCCGGGACTGCACGCGACCCGTCCCCCGGAATGGTGGCAAGTACTGTGAGGGCCGCCGCACCCGCTTCCGTTCTTGCAACACCCAGGACTGCCCGGCAGGCTCAGGTGAGGATTGGGAGGGGCGGGAGTCCTTGGGAGGCACAGGCAGAGCAGCAACGACTATCACTGCGGTACAGGGACCCAGGGTTGTGTCCGCACAGGACCGCCCTGCTGTGGAGGGCCGTGGTTTACCCTGCGGTGACTGTCCCTGACAGCCTGTGGGGGGAGGGGGCAGTGCTGACTAGAGGTCTGGGGGGACTAGGTGGAGGGCTTGTGGGGCAGTGTGAGGAGGGAGGGGCCCTGACTGTCCATTTCACCCCGCAGCACTGACCTTCCGGGAGGAGCAGTGTGCCGCCTACAACCACCACACTGACCTCTTCAAGAGCTTCCCAGGGCCCATGGACTGGGTCCCACGCTACACGGGTGTGGCCCCCCGGGACCAGTGCAAGCTCACCTGCCAGGCCAGGGCGCTGGGCTACTACTACGTGCTGAAGCCACGGGTGAGCGCCACCATGCCCCGGGCCTGCCTGTGTCCTCACACTTCCCAACACTCCCTCTATTTTCTGATGGCAACGATCCTCCCAAACGGCACTATGGCTGGCATTCCCAGCCGTGCCGGCCCCAGCCATGCCAGCCCAGCCCAGGGGCCACATTGTCTTCCCTGTCCATGGAAACTGGGAAAGCCCCAGACTCTGGGGCAGCTCTGGCTTGTCCCATTTCTCTTGGTTTCTACTCTTCTCCCTCCCCATCTCCTGGTGCCCCATCTGATGAGAAAGGGAGCCTGTGGGGCCTTTTGGGCAAGTCCCTGCACCCCTTTCTGTGGGTTCCTCTGTCTGATTACCCTGGTGGCCTCATTCAGCTCATCGGGGCCAGTCCCTCAGCATCCTTGTCCGGCTGCTGTCCCTGCGCTCCCTCTCTGTCATAGGGCTGAGGGCGGAAGAAGGGAGAAACCAGAGCCCAGTTTTGTTCCTGTCCCCACCCTGAGAGTGCCTGGGGGTTGGCTGCCCTCTAGTGTCCATCTGGGGACAATACTGCTGAGGTTCGGGCTTGGTGCTGGGACTCAGCCGGCAATTCCTGTCCTGGCTCTAGTGCTGGCCATCTGTTTTGGCAAGTTCCTTAATTTTTCTAAACCTCAGTGTTCCTACCTCTAGAAAGTGGTTGTTGTAAAGCACATATTCATGTTTAAAAAGCACAGAGGATAGCGCCTAATTCATAGTGAGTACTCTAAGGTCGGTGCCTTTTGGAGTGATCATCCTCGTCCTTGATCATCATTCCCTACAGTAACGCGACCCTACATCATCCACATCCCCCACCTCACCCAACTTTTCTGACACCCTTTCCCTGACGGGATATGGATCTTGTCTGGCTTACCAACTCCTCTTGACTTGGGAAGAACCTTTTGCATTGTTCCTTCTCTTCCACTCAGGTAGTAGACGGGACCCCCTGTTCCCCAGACAGCTCCTCCGTCTGTGTCCAGGGCCGCTGCATCCATGCCGGCTGTGACCACATCATTGGCTCCAAAAAGAAGTTTGACAAGTGCATGGTGTGCGGTGGGGATGGTTCTGGCTGCAGCAAGCAATCTGGCTCCTTCAGAAAATTCAGGTTCATCCATTTATTTCCTTTCCCACCTCCCTGGACACTGTTCTGGGCCCTGGGGATACAGAGATGAACTCAGCACTGTCTCTAGTCTCAAAGAACTTGCAGGTTGCTGGGGGAGGCAGGAAAGTAAGCAGTCATAGCACAGGGTCACCTGAGTCCAGCAGGTGTCAGCACAGGGTGCTGTGAGAGCCCTCTCGAGCTTCAGGGAAGGCTTCTCCAGGAGGTGGCAGGTGACCTGAGAATCGAGTGCTGGAATTGGACAGGCACCAAGGAGTGGGGCCTTAGAAGGGCACCCGAGTAAGAGGGGCAGCAGGTGTAACGGTGCAGAGACAAGAGGGAGGGGGCACATTTGCGAGTGGCTCAGATCTAGGCTGTTTGACTCACCCTCTACACCTGCTTATACACACATACATTCAGACAAAACTGCTCAGAGAGGCTGAGGGCATTCAGGAAAATGCTGAGTTCCCCACCCACTCTTTCCACACAGGTATGGCTACAATGATGTGGTCACTATCCCCGTGGGGGCTACCCACATCCTTGTCCGGCATCAGGGGACATCTGGCCCCCGGAGCATCTACCTGGCCCTGAAGCTCCCAGATGGCTCCTATGCCCTCAATGGCGAATACACACTGATGCCCTCCCCCACAGACGTGGTACTGCCCGGGGCAGTCAGCTTGCGCTACAGCGGGGCCACCGCAGCCTCAGAGACACTGTCAGGCCATGGGCCGCTGACCCAGCCCTTGACGCTGCAGGCCTTGGTGGCTGGCGACCCCCAGAACACACGCCTCCGCTACAGCTTCTTTGTGCCCCGGCCAGCCCCCGCAGCGGCAGCGCCGCGCCCTCCTCCCCAGGACTGGCAGCACCGCAGGGCACAGATCCTGGAGATCCTCCGGCGGCGGCCCTGGGCGGGCAGGAAATAACCTCACCATCCCGGCTGCCCTTTCTGGGCACCGGGGCCTCGGAATTAGCTGGGAGAAAGCGGGGGCTTCTGCAGCTGCCTCATGCTAAGACACAGCGGGGAGGGGCCGTGGGGGTGAGGCCTGGCCCTCCTCCCTGTCCTAATCTGCAGGCTGGCCCTGCCCTGGTTTCCTGCCCTGGGCGGCAGTGATGAGTTGGTGGATCCAAGGGGGCTGGGAGGTGGTCCCCTATCTAAACTGCCCCTTCTGCCCTGCTGGTCACAGGAGGGAGGGGGAAGGCAGGGTGGGCCCCAGTTGTATTTATTTAGTATTTATTCACTTTTATTTAGCACCAGGGAAGGGGCTGAGGGCCGGAACCCTGGGGAAAACTGACCCCCACCCCTCAAAGCCCTCACCCTGGCTAGGATATCCAGGGTGGTGGTGTGGGGCTTCAGTGATCGGGGTGTGTTTGTGTGTGTGTGTAAGAGAGAGTGTGTCTGTGTGTTCCGATGTATGAGGTACCTCCCACCCAACTTTCCTCTCCCTGAATTGTATTTTCTGGGAAAGGAAGAGTCAAGGGTAGGATGGGCCTTCTGGGAGTGAGGGATATTAATTATCATATTTTAAAAATATAAATTGAATTATGTTATTTATGTGCTCCTGTTGGAGTCAGACAGATGTGGGTTGCAACCTGGCTCCACATCTCTGAGCATTAGTTTCCTAATTTGTCAATAATAATACCTCCCTTGGAAATTTGTTTTGAGGTTTGAATAATGTAAATAAAGAACGAGCACAATGCCTTGCACTTGTTAAGTTCTCAACGAGTGGCAGCGCTGTTATTGTTCTTGCTGTTATTGTTCTTACCTTTCCAAGCGCCTCCCATCCCAACGGGGTCTGCAGTACACTTGAAGGTGACAAAGCTCTGCTTCAGCAGGGCTGCCCCCACCCTCAGGCGCGGTCCCTCTGGCTGTCAGAACCCTACTCTGGATTCGGAGGGACCATCAGAGAAAGGACAGTCCTGTCCCTTACCTCCCTGGAGGCTCCCAATCACATGAAGGAGACATGATAAACGTTTAGCTACAAGCACCATGGACAAAAACATGAAGATACAAAAAATAACAAGAACCGCATCAACACAAGTGGTTAGTGATACGAACGATAGTCGAGGAGAGATTGGGTGGACTGTTGTAGGAGAGGGAGTACTGGAAGGGGAGCTTACGGGTCTGAACTTCACTTGGACTTCAGCATCTTCTTAGCTGGGTGGTGTTGGGTAAGTCACCGATGCTCAGGAATGGAGTTAAGAATACCTGTTCCCACAGGGTTGCTCTGGGAACAAGGACAGAACTAAAGAATACTTGTATGAGACATTGCCCTTTCAACTACTGAGTGACTGGGAAGAGATTCCCAGAAACAACCGGTGAAAATCCAGCAGATTTCTTTGAAGAGATGAGCCTAGAATGGAATTTAATAAGAAGACTAGCACATGACTTGGTAGAGGTTAGGAAGGAAGCAAAAAGAATGGCATGGAGAAGGATCTGAAGTGACGGGGAGCCAAGTGCTCAGCAGTGCTGGAACACATGAGGGGCACAGGGTACTGGAAACAACTCTACTTTCTTTTCTGAGCAGGCAATTTTGCTTGAGAAAGAACTCAGGCGGTTTTGAGTATGTCACGGAGGGAGTAGGAGAGGAGAAGGGTTGCAGGTGGAGCCTGAAAGAATTTGGAGTTTCCAGGGGCAGTAGTGGTGGGACTGCCAGGGATTGAGGAAGGGACTGAATGTGGGGGTGAAGGAAGAACTCTAGATAAAGAAGGCCCTGATGCTGGGGGTGGGTGTAGGGAGAATGAGCACGTAAAACTGCTCCACCTTGCCATAGCAGCCCCCAGCTCAGCTACAAAGCATGGCCTGGGGTTTGAAGCTGGGACTGTGGGTGGAGGCGGCAGAGGTAGCGGTGAGTGCTGGTGCAAGGTTTATAGGCCAGGGTTTGTTGGTTAAGTTCCATTATCAGGCAGTACCTTGCACCACGCCCTGCACCTTATGCCACCCAGCACTGCACCCACTCTTTCCGCAGCCATGGGACAAAATTTCCCATTCTCTCTTCACTCTGGAAAACTTGGCTCCCGCCACTTTGCTTGGCAAAGCGACCTTCCCATGACCTTCCTACCAACCAGACTGGAGTATGTCGGAAACAGGAGAGTGGTTTGAGACCGGAGTGTTCTTCAACTGTTTGACCTAGTTAGCAAAATTGGACCACCAGTAACGGGTCTTTGAACAATAATACTGAGTCCACTGTCCAGTGAGCAGAGTCCTGTGCTAAGTAAATGCGAGGTCCAAACACAGACACTAAGTGGTCTGGCCTAAAGGAGCTCATGCTGTATTTGGGTGGAAAGGTAATGCACTCCACCTCCACAAAGGAAACCGTGGGTGGGGGCGGCCCAGGAACTGTGTGATAAAGGTCCAGTAAACTGTGCAGAGACTGAGCCCCAGATTGGACAGGCTATGAGGGCTAAAGAGGGTGAGTCTTGGGCTGGGCTGAGAAACAGGTAATCATAACAGCCCTTTTTTCTCCTGGTGACTCATCTTTTGCAAATCACTTTCATATGTATTATTTTAAGAGGAAGTCCTTAAAACCATGTAGGGTTCTGACTGACATGACAAATTTTTTTCCTCAGAAAAGGGCTGGGGGGATGTATAAAGAAAGGAAGCAGAGAGCTAGTCCCTTAAGAAGTGATGGGCACCCGCAGGCCCTGGCAAGGCCTGATCCCTTTCTGGAACTGTTTTCCCTACAACACCCTTCTCAGACCAGGCTACAGACTCTCCTTAAGTCCTGAAGCCAGGACCCCGACCAGTTCTTGCTGGAGTGTGGGGAGCACACACCTCCCTGCCAGGCAGGGTGAGCTCAGTCTCCCCAGTCTCCCTGCTTACTGTCTTCAAGGAGCCAAGCTGGGGTGGGGCCATACAATCCAGAGCAGAAAGAGGAATAACAGGAAGGAAGGAGGCACTGAGCCAGCTCAAGTATCTAGTCAGAGAGGGGGAAAGAGGGAAGAGTGAGGAGCCGGAGAGAAGAGCTTGCTGTGACTGCTGAAGGAGTGAGCAACCTCTCCCTAAAGAGGGTCAAGCAGAGTTTGGACAACCGTTTCCTGGGATGGCAAGTGTTCTGTGTGTCTGAGGTGGGGGAGGAGTTGAAGCAATAGTGCAAATTGGGTCAATTTCTGTACGCTCCTTCTGCCCCTGAGAGTCTCTGCTTCTGTTTAGAGGAGAAGAAATCTGGGCATTTGTCCAACCACTCTTTTTGTGGTTGGGGTGGGGAGGGCCACAGTTCCTAGTCCACTTCTAACCTCACTTCTTTAGTCTCTCTGCAGTATTACAGTATTTTTCCCCCCTAAAATACCAGATTGACAGTAAGTGACAAAACCAGCATCTCATTGGTCTGGGCTCACGGGGCAGGAAAGAGTAAGAAAGTGGAATTTAACGTATCAACATTTTATTGGCTAAGAGGATGCTTCTGAACCAATTGTATACCTTCCCCATTGACTGTTGCTGGGTAGAAGCCAAAATCATTGGCAGCAAGAGTAACCAGCTGACAGCTGGGGGAAACCACCAGTTCTAAAAATGCTTGGAAAGAGGAGGGTGAGGGATGGTGGGGAAACAACAATACTGAACAACTTCCCCCAACAGCACCTTATATGGGGACAGGTCCAGACTACTTAAGTTGCCTTAAAAAAGAGAGGGAGAGGAGGAAATAGATTTAAGGCATCTCTCACAGTCTTTGGGCAACCAGCACAGGCCCCACAAACCTAGGAATACATAAATACACAAACGGTGACATACATTGACACACATATGTTTGACTTCATAGAGCTAGACTAGCATATTCTCTTTTTTGGAGGTGGGGGATTTTTTTAAAAAATTATTGAAGTATTCATACATGAACATAAAGAGTAAGTGTATAATAAAAGTTGTGAACTTACAAAACAAACATGCATATCATCATACAGGGTTCCCATACATCACTCCACCACCAACCTCTTGTGTTGTTGTGAAACATGTTATAAACTATGAAAGAACGTCATCGAAACAGTACTACTAACTATAGCCCAGAGACTAGCACATTCTCTTGATAGTGTAGATGCAAATAAGCATTAGGGAACTGAAAAGGCTTTGGGAGAATTTTGGCCCAAAAATGGGTCTGAGGAAAAGGGTGAGATGTATTAATTGTCTTAATCCCCCATTGAGAACTGATTATCCCATTTATTTGAGCAATCAATAAATTATGATTGGGACTCAAATCATGCTCTCAATAACATCTGGTAGAGGGGAAAGGACATGAGATGGAGTATTGGAGTCAGACTGAATCCAGGCTTTGCTACTTACTTACATGTAATGATGTGATCTTTTTTTTTTCTTTATGTTCTTTTAAATGTTACATTCAAAAAATATGAGATCCCCATATAACCCCCACCCCACCCATGCCACCCCTAATGTGATCTTAAATTACTTTATCTCTGCAAACCTCTGTTTCCTCATCTGTAAAATGAGTATACTGCTGCCTGATTTATGGTTTGGTTGTCCGAATTTAAGAACATAATGGTGTAACTGTTTGGCCCTGTATCTGGCTTCAAATAACTAGTCAATACATGCTGGTTCTCTTTCTCTCTAACCTCTTCCTTTGCCTGCCTCCTTCTTCCCTTCCCCCACATTAACATAAGAAAATGGTTAGACCCAGAAACTATCTATACCCAGGATCTAGGTCAGACCCAAGGTGGGTTTTTTGGTTCATTTGTTTGTTTTTTTAAAGGAGGTACCAGGTATTGAACACGGGACCTTGTACATGGGAAGCAGGTATGCAACCACTTGAGCTACATTACTTCCCAGTGGGATTTTTTTTCATCTCCCTCCCCCTTGGGCTTGCTTGCTGTCTGCTCTCTGTGTCCATTCACCGTGCGTTTTTCTGTGTGTATTTATTATTTTTATTTAATCCCCCCCTTGCGGCTTGCTTGTTGCCTGCTGTGTCCATTTGCTTGCATGCTCTTTTGTGTTTTTGTCTCCCTTTTGTTGTTGTTGTTGTTGTTGCATCACCTTGCTGAGTCAGCTCTCCGGGGCACTTGCAGACCGGCGGCACTCAGCAGCACTTATGGGCGAGCCTGCCTTCACAAGGAAGTCCCGGGACATGAACCCAGGGCCTCCCATATGGTAGATGGGAGCCCAACTGATTGAGCCACAGCTGCTTCCCTGGTGGGGTATATTTTGAAGTTTGTGGTTGGTGCCAAATGATCTAAATTACATTTAGGATGATAAGATGGAAGCCCTGGTCCCTGTCCTCCAAGAGTTCACTGTCTGGTGGCTGAGACATTCAGGACAAAAATTCCAGATCTGTGAATGGTGCCATGATAGGGTAGAAACGGGGTCATGAAAGGGTTCCTGGAGGAACTGTCTGCTTCTCCTTCTAGAAGCTGTAAGACTGAAAGGTCCCCATGGGGAGTAAGGCAGCAGAAGGGGGAGGAAGGATTTCTGCTTGCTAGGTCAGCAGTCCTCTGTTATACAAAATTAAGGCAAAGTAAAGAGAGCAGACCTGAAGCTGGAGGATAATATAGTAAGAGCTGAGAAGAGGAGAGATCTGGAAATTCTGTGTGGGCTGGAAGGGGTTGGAAGGTATAATTTTGGGGAGAGACTGCCATCCAAGCAAAAACTGTTGACTGGGAGAGAGAAGATTTTAAAGACACTGGGCTGGCATTAAAGTGTGTTCCTGCCCCAACCTACTTCTTTTGATGTTTCCTTGAGAAACAAAATAAAAATTTAAATTATTTTAAACTAGTTGCAGTTTCTAGACTGGATTTTTTTTCCGATTGTATTATTGTCATAACTATGCCAGTAAGGGACCTGGGGTTTATTCAGAACAGAGAGAGACGGGATGTTGTGGTGGAAACCAGCATATTACATTTTAAATTTTCAGAAATGTAGCAGTTGTAGGTGATGACTCAGTCCAGGGTGTGCCCAGGGTGTGGGTAGCTGAAATGGGGTAGTGGTGAAGGTTGCTAAAAACCAGGAGCTTGCAAATGAATATAAGGGAATGATCAGGAGGAGGTAGATAAAGAGAGGTAGAGAGGAAGGATAGAAGGTGATGGTCAGATTTGCAAGAGAAAAAAACACCACAGAGGAGCAGAAGCTCTGAGGAAATGTCTTCTGGAATAACTAACTTTCAGCTGTCTGGATAAGTCTGTCTTTTTCACTACGCAGTGAGCTCCTTTAAAAACAATGGCTTTTCCTTTGCTCCTACTTTGTGCTCAAAATTCAGGTGTATTGAACATCTGCTGTCAGCGAGGCACTTTTTTATAGTTCTCACTAATTATCACAAAACCCCAAGATGGGGTTCATTTTACAGATAAAACCCAGAGAATGTCTTGCTTAATGTCACATAGCTAGTGAGTTTCAAAGCTGCTGTTGGATTAGTGGGAAATTTTGTGTTACGAATATATTACTACAATCATTTTTTTTTAAAGCTGAGGCTCAGCAACGTTAATAACCAAGTATTATCTTATTCTGAGCCTCCACAGTCACCTCAAACTCAAGTCCCAAGTTGAACTAGTCGTCTCCACCCCCCCCCTACATAAGTGCTTCTTCCTAAATTTTGTTTCTCACTAAATGGTGCCACCTTCCAACTGTTACTGGATTTTATCTAGGTTCTTTGACTATGCTGCAGAAATGAATTTCAAGAGCACATCGGGTGAGTTAGGCCAGTAATTTATTCAGGTAGGGAGGGACGAGAAATGGGAGAAACAACAGATCAGGGATCCTAGGTAGAGAGGAAGGGGGTGAAAAGTGATAAAGAGAGCTGATTTACAGGCTACAATTCCACATTATAGATTATAAATGCCCAGGTTTACCTGTGTGGCCACATGGCAGAGGAAAAATGGCGAGTGTGTTGCGCAGAGGGCAGGAATGGGTCCAGAGGCGAGAGAGCACATGAGGGCCAGCGTGCTTAGGCTCTGTGCCTACCTTTTTTTAACTATAAAGGAGTGTTTATTCTACCCCTTTGCTAATGGCAGGGGAGGGGTTCCAGCTGTTTACTGTTTTGATTGATTGCCCCACCCATCAATCCCTCGTGAGGGTCCAGTGATAAAGTCCTTGGGGAATATCCAGGGCTTCTCCTGGCTTCCAGGGGAAGTCTTCATCTGAGTGGCAGAATCTTGGGGAGGGTCTTCCAGCAGCCATCTTGGGGTTATTGATGTCCACGTGGACTCTCTGCCAGGCTCCAGATCCATCTATTGATTCCCTATTTTACTAGCCTGCTTCATTCCCCCCTCAGAGAGTTTACAGCTTTAATCTTAAAGGGGTGCTGAAGGGAGATGATCATTTTTCTGTAGCTACTTCCTGCTAGCTAGGGGCAGTAGGCTGTACCTGACAAGGTGTAAAACTCTTTTGCTATTTTATCTCGGTTGGAGGAAGATGGATCTGGCATCCCGTGTGAGGCTGAATGAAGTCCCCATATGGTTAACAAGATGTTGATTCTGGAAGAAATAAACTTAATTAGAATTTTGAGAATATATGGTCCCACTAAGATGACACTGGACCACAGAAGTAGAAAAGGCCAGGTGCCTGCAAAGGCTGCATTTTCCCAAAGTTGATGGGAAAGAATATTCTTCTTTCTGTAGAATCAGAAAAAGCATTGCCATTTTTAGTTATTAGTTAAGTTATTGGAGATGAAAACAGACAAGACTTCCTAAAAAGGTGTCTAGTTTGCCCTTCCCCTAGCAATAGGCATTTGGGCTAGAGTTAGAGGGAACAGTTGACTTAGACATAGATACTATTTAGCTTTTTCTCTTGAAGAGGTATTTCAGGCCATCCAATGACTGGCATTTGAACATCCTGTCAGGTGCTTCTGGTGAGCTGGCACTTTCTTGGGCAGCTGATTTCACTCAGGATTAATGCACCAAGTTGGAAATTTCTTTAACTTTAACAGCTGTAGGAGTGATCAGAACTACAGAGCAAAATTCTTTACGTTTTGGCTTTAATTGAGAATGAGGCTTGTTTTCTTGCCAAGCTTTGATCAGAACTTGGTTTGCAGGTCCTGGGTGAGGAAAGGTTGTCCCTGGACCATCTCAAAGAGACTTAGCTGAAGTGGGTTCTAGCCACCTTGTTTGCCATTTCCCTTAGCTCTGGTAGGATGGCATATGGTTTTGCCTGTCCTCCCCGGAGTATGAGTGGGACAGGTTTTGGAATAAGGGCTAGGAGGGAGGGCTTAAGGGCTAAGCACATTCATTAACTACTTCAAAAATGAAGTTTACCAGGAATTTTAACATGTTCAATATCTTTTTTGCTGCAATTAATAGATTTAAGTTCCAGGTTTGCAATAACTTACATGTTATTCTCCATGGGAACAAGCCATAATGCCAATTGTGTTTAAGTTCTACACACAGTACTCTGGTGATCATTGCTCCACTTGGTATGTTCTTCACAGAAGCTGCAGCACTGTTGACTCTAGAGAGAAGCTAGGAAAGTAGGTTCCAGTATTCCACTGGCCTGATGCATTGTGCCCTTTGGCACTATGAAACAGTACCAGTTATGAGGTGATATCTTTTGTGCATTTGGCTGTACTAAGTCATCGTTGGCTGCTGCAGGAGTTTGAAACTGCAATGTAGTTTCCATCAACTTCAGGAGCATAATCAGAGATGGAGAAGATACGTTAATTGTTTTAGGGCTCAGTGACCAATCTAGTCAATAACTCAAATGGAGAGGCAACGTGCAGTGTATTGAAGGCCTGATTTGACTGTACAAGAGAGTTTGACAATGCTGAAGTCTATCTTTTGATTTTTCTACACTTTTTAAACACTTCCAATGCAATGTGTAACATACCAAATTAATTTTTAGTGCTACACTTCTTACTTTTACACTTCTACCATGAAGACATTAATTACACAGGTACTTTACGTTAGCAGTAGAGGAAAAATTACTTCTTCCATTTAAAAAAAAAAAAGAAAGAAAATGGAAGATTCCCAATGGAATCAAGGTAACTTTTCATTACCACCACTTGAATATGCACATTGAGTTGACTTCCAGACAGGTTTCACTGCTATGAAGTTACTTTTTGCCATTAATATCAAATTAGGTTTCTAGTTAATAATGACTTCTTAGAACTAGCCATTTAAATGCTTCAGTTTGGAAAATGCTTTCACACACTCTTTATAATTGACCACAACTCCATAGGCTGGTTAATTTACCTTAGATTACAATGATCAACTAATGGAATATACATGAATAGAGTTTGACACAGAAACACAGGACTCACTGTTGTAATTTTCATTCTCTTACAAAATAAGTTTAACTGTAAGATAACATCTAAAAGATTTCTTTGAAGGCTCCATTTAATTACTTTAATTTGCACTGTGAATATGCAGTTTTGTGTAAGAATTTTGTTCTTTAATTAATGGCTTATAACCAAAATATCCCCAATGCTTTCATACAATTTTGCTTTGTTTCAGAATTTTATTTTTTACTTTGACTTTAGCAGACCTTGGATGAGCAAGACTAATTCTATGTATATTCATGGAGGCTATTGAAGCCCCAGGGAAACTGGTTTCTCTCATGAATTGCCACTTTTAGGAACCCCAACAGTCAAGGCAGGAGGCCTCCTTCACTTCCCAGTCCTTGAGAAAACAGAAATCCAGCAGCCACTGGACTGGAAGAGTGGACGTTCAACCCCGAGGATCAAGAATTCCACCAGGCAGCAATTTAGTCCACACTTGCAGCCATAAGAGAAAGCAGGGTCACAGTAGGACAAGAGACAGGGATGTCTCAAGTTTGCTTTCCCCTGAACCATAGGGGCAGAAGCTGTTATGAAATAGCCATAAACAAAGGCAAGGGGTGAGACTAGGCTTGAAGTGACCATAAATGAAGGTAAGGTCAGTTTAGAATTTATGTTTACAATGGTAGGTTTAGGCTAAAGCCACCCAAATAAAATTTCAGTTATTATCTTTCTGCTGTTTTATAACATAAAGGCATCTATGTATAATCTTAACTCTGAATCACAGTTTCTAGTAAGTTTTTACCTTAAGGTGAATTGGGTACCTTCATTAACTAAGCCACAAGAATTTTATCAGCAACAACTTTGTGAAGTTTCTCTGATTTTCCAGCAATTAAATAAATTCCATTTGTGATTTATGCATTAAATCCACTAGCAAGGGGAGCAGGGGAAAGGGGAGACAAATAAATAAATAAATAAATAAATAAATAAATAAATAAATAAATAAATAAATAACTCTTAAAAAAAAAAAATCCACCGGCAAGACTGTACGGACATTCAAAGACTCATTTTTTTTAAAGATTTTTTTTTAAATTTCTCTCCCTTTCCCCTCCCCCTCAGTTGTCTGCTCTCTGTGTCCATTCGCTGTGCATTCTTCTGTGACCATGTCTATCCTTATCAGCAGCACTGGGAATCTGTGTTTCTTTTTGTTGCATCATCTTGCTGTGTCAGCTCTCCATGTGTGTGGCACCATTCTTGGGCAGGCTGCACTTTCTTTTGTGTTGGGTGGCTCTCCTTACGGGGTGCACTCCTTGCGCATGGGGCTCCTCTATGTGGGGGACACCCCTACACGGGGGACACCCCTACGTGGGGGGACACCCCTGCATGGCACAGCACTCTTTGCACGCATCAGCACAACACATGCGCCAGCTCCACACAGGTCAAGGAGGCCCAGGGTTTGAACCGTGGACCTCCTATATGGTAGGCAGATGCCCTATCCATTTGGCCAAGTCTGCTTCCCTCAAAGATTCATTTTTAGGTTACCTTTCACCATTATTCAGTTTGTAACAGGTGAACCCCAAATCTGATTTCCTAGGCACAAGCAAACTGACAAAGTTAAATGCAGATTTCAAAGTTGAACACAAAGAAGAGAGAATTTTATACCTTTAGCATTTTTAGGAACTCTTTGGTCTTTTTCTTTTTAAATATTTATTTTACTTATTTCTCTCCCCTTCCCCCCATTGTCTGCTCTCTGTGTTGTGTCTATTTGCTGTGTGTTCTTCTGCATCCACTTGCATTCTTGTCATGCCACACCAGGACACTATGTCACTTTTTTTTTTTTTTTGTTATCTTGCTGCATCAGCTCTCCGTGTGTGCGGCGCCACTCCTGGGCAGGCTGAGCTTTTTTCTCATGGGGCAGCTCTCCTTGTAGGGCACACTCCTCGTATGTGGGGCACCCCTACGCGGGGGGGGGGGCACCTGAGTGGCACAGCACTCCTTGTGTGTGGCAGCACTGTGCATGGGCCAACTTACCACATGGGTCAGGAGGCCCTGGGTATTGAACCCTGGACCCTCCATATGGTAGGTGGACACTCTATCAGTTGAACCACAACTGCTTCCCTCTTTGATCTTAATTGATGACACATGAGGTTTCACACCTTTTATAGGCACAACCGAGTTTAAACTAATGCTGTTTGAGGTATATTTCCTCACTTCTTTAAGGAGACATGACATGAGGTTTCTGGGCCTCAGATTTCTCTGTTTTCTTTTCTTACACTGGTTTAACTGGAATTCAGAGTCCTATACAGAGGCTGCTCTTGGCTATACTGTGGCCATGTAGACCAGCAGTAGCAGAATTTCCTGATTCCTAAGAGGCTCCTATGTGGAGTTTGCTGGTATGCTAGAGACTGTGCCCATTATTCTAGGAAGAATAAAGAAGCACCTTTTAGTCAACCATTCTGGCATCCCAGAGTTCTAGTCTGACTAAAACGTTCACTGCTCCACATATTTGGAGCAAGCTCTGTCCCAGTGTCCAGAGAATTTCAATTTTCAGAGCTTGCCTGGCCCACAAACATCCCTGTGGGCAAGCTAGGTCCTGGGGATATCTGATGCTTCCTCCAGGGATCAGATCAATGTGCCCAAGCCGAATTGGTGGGAGACTGAGCAGTGGCCCCAAATCAAAGTACCTGAGATGTTTGTCTCAGGGGATATTTGGCTGCTCTCTGAATGGATGGGCCCGAGGAATGGGGGCCATTCAGTTTACTGCTCTGGTTCTCGGCAGCCCTGACCATTATAGGATCCGAGACTGACTGCACTGTTACCCAAACAGAATTTCCTGAGTTAAATCTCAAAAAATGTTTGGCTGCTCTCTGATTCCTGCCACCCCAGGGAATCACAGAACCCCTGCCACCAGGCGTTCCTGGGGCTGTTCTGGAGTTGGAGACAGGCTGAATAGATTTCAACCTGAAGCTGCCAAGCCTAATAGTGCTTCTTCCTTGAATATTGCTTCTTCTTTCGAGAAGGAGAAACAAAGCTCCCTATTCTGACAGAGGTTCTTAAAGCCATCCTAGTTTTATTACTTTATTGTCTGATAGTTTCCCAGTAAAACCAGACATCAAAAGGCCGTTAAGTTATTAAAGATTATTTGCTCTAGCTAGCAGGCCTTGGGGCCCTGAGGCAATAGCTTCCTTGCTAGACAAAGTACTTTCCCTTTCCATAGTTTTTAAGACATCTCAAAGCATTCTAACACAAACTTATAAAGAAAATTCAGTAGCAAGAAGCAGAAAGGTAAAAACGTGGGTAAAGGTTAATTATGCAAGGGTATGCTGGCCTGTGACACCCCTGGGGAAGGGAACTTCCATGGCATCCTTTTTGGCTCTGCCCACCACCTTCCTACTTCATCCCACAGGTAGCTGGGTGTGGTTAGATAGGAATGCCCTTTGCAAAGGCATGGGCCACCTGGGAGCAGCAAGCTTGGCTCTCTGCCATTGCTGTGCACCCGTTAGGGGAGAGAGCAGGAGAAGGTGTTGGAAGGCAGGCCCCAGGACAAAGACCCCGGCTGCTAAAAGGACTTGAAAAAAGCTTTGCAGGCCCCGGCGCTCTGCCAGGGAAACTCTGTCTTGGTGGGGCTGTGATTCAACCCACTACTCTATCACTCAGTCATCTTGGCTGGGGTTAGATCTCAGAAGAATGGGTGCACAGGGCAGAAGCAGAGAATTCCCAAGCCCCTGCCCCTCCCCTCCTGGGATTATATCCTGTGGGGGCTCGTAGGCAAACCTATTTAAAATAGAGAACCAAAGGAAAGCATTAAATAAGCTGTAGGCCATAGAATCATTCACCAATAAACTCCTGGACTGGCTCACCAAATATGTTACCGGATTCTATCTACATTCTTTGACTATGCTGCAGAAATGAATTTCAAGAGCACGTCAGGTGAGTTAGGCCAGTAATTCATTCACGTAGGGAGGGACGAGAAATGGGAGAAAAACAACAGATCAGGGGTCCCAGGTAGAGAGGAAGGGGGTAAAAAGTGATAAAGAGGACTGATTTACAGGCTACAATTCCACGTTATAGATTATAAATGCCCAGGTTTACCTGTGTGGCCACATGGCAGAGGAAAAATGGCGAGTGTGTTGCGCAGAGGGCAGGAATGGGTCCAGAGGTGAGAGGGCACATGAAAGCTAGCGTGCTTAGGCTCTGTGCCTGCCTTTTTTAACTATAAAGGGGTGTTTATTCTACCCCTTTGCTAATGGCAGGGGAGGGGTTCCAGCTGTTTACTGTTTTGATTGATTGCCCCATCCATCAATGCCTCATGAGGGTCCAGTGATAAAGTTCTTGGGGAATATCTGGGGCCTCTCCTGGCTTCCAGGAAGTCTTTGTTCTGAAAGGCAGAATTTTGGGGAGGGTCTTCCTGCAGCCATCTTGGAGGTTATTGATGTCCACGTGGACTCATTGCCAGGCTCCAGATCCATCTATTGATTCTCTATCTTACTAGCCTGCTTCATATCCAGTGGTGCAAATCAGCAATCTAGGAGTCATCTTGGAGTCCTCTAACTCCCTGGCATATCCAAGTCAATCATCAAGTCCTGTTTGCCGCTTAACAGTTGTCAAAGGTGCCCTCTTCTCTTCATTCAACCAGGATCTCTGCAATAACCCCCTCAGTGGTTTCCCTGACTCTAGTCATAGCCACTGGAATTAATGTTCCACCTTTCCACCTGAGTGAACATCCTCAAATTCAGATTACAGCACTTTCTGCTTTGCTTAGAGTACTCTAATACCTCCTTCTTGCCCTCAGGATAAAAGCCGAACATATTTAGTGTAGTTTTTGGAGTCTTGTATTAACTGGCCCATAGTTAACCTCTCCAGTCTCATATCTCACCATTCCTTTCACAATATTGTCTAGCCTTACTGATCTGCTTTTGATTTCCCAAACTCCCTAATTTATTCCTCATTGTCAGACTTTTGCACTTGTGGTTTGCACTACCCAGAACACTCTTAATCTGTTAAAAGACAATTTTCAAAAAAAGGTAAAACAATGGCTTTCATACAGATATAAAAATGAACATGTGCTAAAGATTTTATTTTACTCCTGAGAGAACTGGCGGATGTTATAGCCACTTCAATAGAGAATCTAAAGAACAGACACATTTATAGATCAGGAATACAGAGATGATTATGAAAATAGAGGTAAAATCTGTTTTTTCCATAACGTGGGGGATGGGGTTTAATTGAACCTCTACCAGACAGGACAGAATTTGCATGCCCATCAGTTACCTGGAGACAGAATTGCAAAATAACTCCCATAAAAAAATCAGAATTCTATAAAGCAGAGGTATGCTGCCTGACACTGCCTAATTTTGCCTGAGCTTCATTCGCCTCACTCGGATTTCTGTGATAATCTCCTAAATGGTTTCCCTGTCCCCAGTCTTAGCCACTCGAATTAATGAGTTAACTTTCTAAAGTTCTCATCGTAGCCCTTCACATTTTTCATTACCCATTACTTCTGTGAAGCCCTATGCTGAATCTCCAAGTCTGGATGAGGTGTCATTTCTGGAATATCATATTTATTACACTGCATTGTCGATATCCTTTCCTTCTCACATACAGTACCACTTAAGACCATGAACTTTTTAACGCAGGGTTTTTGTGTTATTTGAGTCTCCTATTGTTTCTTCAGCATGAATATCTGCTTCTAGGGAACACAATATACCGGGGGTAGTGGAAGCCACAAGATAAGCATTGTTGTATATTAATGGAGAGTCCATTTTACTCTCATATCTGGGGACACACATTTTTACATTAAAGTAGACGCTGCTGCCCTTCCCTCCTCACTCATGTTTCATTGTTTTAACAGTTCCTATTTCAAGGCCTGGGGGATACTGTGGAGATGCCGTGGGGTTGCGCTAGAACAGTCTGCAACGATGTAGCCTAAGCGAGAAACAATATTTATACTAAGTGGCACTAGGCTGCAGGGGCTGGAGGTTTCGGTCATCGGACACACCAGAAACTTTCCCATTGGCCCCTCGGTCAGTCTGTCCTGAGGAAAAGTCAGGGGTTTGAATTGCTTGCTTTCATAGATCTAAGAGGTGGGAAGTAGAATCAGCTGGAGTCTGCCCAATGAGGATGAGGCCCCGCGTCTGCTCCTCAAGGGTCGGGTCCAATACGGCCCCCTCCGGCTACGCAGCATCCGAGCCCCGCGGGCCGCCCTCCCCACTGCTGCCCCCGCCGCGCCGCGGTGAGACCCCGGGCTTCCACGGCCGGGAGGCTCCACCCCGAGGCCCCGCCCCGTGACGCGAGGCCCCGCCCCCGTGGCGCCCGATTCCAAGATGGCGGCAGCGGTTCTTGCCCGGCTGTCGGGGCGGCGGTGACGACGGGCAGCAGAAGCCCAGGTATGTGGGCCGGGGACGGTGGGGCGAGAAGTCTGGGAGAAATGTTCCGGCAACCGGAAGAGTGAGAAGTTTGGGGCAAAAGCAGGAAGGAGATGAGTCTTGAACGGAGGATGGAGAGGGAGGTCCCGGGTGGAAGGATGGACGGAGGCCGGGTGGACTCAGATTGCAAGATAGGGCAAACGCAAGAGGCGATTTGGGGTGGGGTGAACGCTGGGTTTTAACCCCCTGCAAGCGTTGGCCACGCCCCTCCAGGTGAGCGCGCCCAGGTACCCTCGGCCCTCCCTGCCCTAGCCCTTCCTCTCCCCCGTTCACTTCAGCGGTCACTCTCCGTCCAGCTTCGCGTCCCCTTCTCTCGGACTGGGGGAAAGGTGCCGGAGGGGGAGGACGCCACCCCCACGCCACACTCCGCCGCGCTCCGGGGCTGTTTGCTTGCAGCTCCCAGGTGGTCACGCTCCCTGCACTTGCAGAGCTAGCTCCGAAGCACGTGAAGAACGGAAAGGAGCTTCTCTCCTACCCCGCCCTGGGCTCCCCCGAGGCCACCCAGAAGGTCCTGATGTGACTGCCTCGCCTCCGAACGGTTCTCGGTCGGTTTGGGGGAATACAGTGACTCCATTTGCCACCCTGTCCCCACTCCCCAAACAGGTCCGTCCTGTTTGGGGGGGGGGGGGGCGGGGGGAGGGAGAGTGGTGATTAAGTCCGATCCTGACGCTGCCACTTAAGTTGCCCGGGGGAGAGACTTGGGATCCAACATCTCCTGCTCCTCCCCTTTTCTTTCCAACCACTTTCCCTCACTGCCACTGCTGGGAAACGGGCTTCATTCACCTTGATCCAGATCACTGCCCTCTATGGATAATTGGTTCTCAACGACCACTTCTGTTCCAGCTGGACCCAGGATCACCGTTGGAGTGCAGGATGGAGCCTTTCTCTGTCCTCTGTCACCTTTCCAATTTTAAATAATGCTTCATATCTCTGCTCCCCCGGAACCCCCTGGAGCCCTCATGCCCCACAAGAAGACAGCTTGAATCTAGGTGAGTCTTTTTCTTTCCCTCTAAGATTGGAAGGGGGTTCTCCAGAGACTCCTTTGAATGGACTAGGGACCTGAATGATGTAAGCATTCCTGGGACTCAGAGTAGATGGAGGGAGTGGTTTAGGGTAAAGGGGAGGATCGTGAAACTTGAACTGGAAGTGACAGGTGGAAGGACTACTTTTGGTTACATTCTTTTTTTTTTTTTTCTTCTTTGCTTGGGTGGTTGTACACCTGGGTGCTCCCTTTTATAACTTTATAACTTTGTTCTCTACTTCTTTCTCCTCTTTGTTCTGCCCTTGCCCGGCCTGCTGATCTCTCTACTGGCTTCTTGCTCTCTTCCTACCTACACCAGAACTCCGCTCCCCCATCCCATCTCAGGATGTTGCGGAGGCTGCTGGAGCGGCCGTGCACGCTGGCCCTGCTTGTGGGCTCCCAGCTGGCCGTCATGATGTACCTGTCACTGGGGGGCTTCCGAAGCCTCAGTGCTCTGTTTGGCCGAGAACCCGGGCCTACCTTTGACTATTCTCACCCCCATGATGTCTACAGTAACCTCAGTCACCTGCCTGGAGCTCCTGTTGCCCCAGGGGGCCCTCTGGCTCCTCAAGGTCTTCCCTACTGTCCAGAAAGATCTCCTCTCTTAGGTGAGTGCAGGAGGAAGGAACAGCTGTGGGGACAGGGAGGCTCCCGCACACATGGGGAGGTGGGCGTGGACTTAGAACAAGAGCTTAAGGTAATCGGAAGGTGGACTGGGTTTGGAATAGCATAGGCTCTGCATTCAGAGTTAAGACTGGACCAGCCACAATTCTCCATTGTCTGCCCGTTTATGGGCTCTTCCTTCCTGTAGCAGTTTGATATGGTTATGAATTTCAAAAATAAATGTTGGATTATGTTTGTAATCCAGTCTGTACCTGGGCATGATTAAGTTATGATTAGGCCTTTGATTGGGCCACATCAGTAGGGCGTTGAGTTCCTACCCCCTTGGTGAGTGGGGACTCACAGATAAAAGACATGGCAAAGGACAGAGTTGAGGGTTTTTGATGTTGGTGTTTTAATGTTGGAGTTTGATGCCACAGCCTTAAGCTGGGGCCCCAGGAATTCTCACAGAGGAGAGAGAAGCCAGCCCCAGGAAGAAAGGAACCCTGAGCCCGGGAAGAAGCAAGCCCTGGAAGAGAGGAACCCTGAACCCAGAGAAAACCAAGACCCTGGAAGAGAGGAACCCTGAACCCAGAGAGAACCAAGACCCTGGAAGGGAGGAACCCAGGAAGCCTGAACCCTCATAGGCATCGACAGCTTCAATATGTGAAAATAGACTTTGGTGAGGGAAGTAACATATGCTGTATGGCCTGGTATTTATAAGCTCCTACCCCAAATAAATAGCCCTTATAAAAGCCAGCAGGCTTCTGGTATTTTGCATCTGCATCCCTTTGGTTGACTAATAAGAGAATTTGGTACCAGTGACTGAGGAAGTGTTTTTGCAATTACTAAAATGCTGGAATGGTTTTATAAATGGGTAAGAAGATTTTTTTTTGGAGGAATTGTGAAATGCTTGATAGAATAGACCTAAATTGCTTTGAAGAGACCATTGATAGCAATATGGATACTAAAGAAACTTTTTATGATGCCCTACAGGAAAATGATGAGACTATTATTGGAAACTGGAGGAAAGGTGATCTATGTTTTAAAGTTGCAGAAAACTTAGCAAGACTAACTCCTGGTAAATTATGGGAGGCAGAATTTGAAAATGGCAAGCTTGGGCATTTAGCTGAAGAAATTTCCAAAGTAAACCTAGAGAATGAGGCTTGGCTTCTGCTTGTAGCTTATAGCAAAATGCTAGACGGGAGAGATATGCTGAGGACTGAACTGTTGGGCACAAAGGAAACAAACTAATTTTGGAAATTCCAAGTCTCTGGAAATCAAGCTTCCAGATGAAAGTGCCCCATTGGAGGACTTAACTAAACTTGGAATTTGTAAATCAGGATTGAAGATGCAGTTATCTCAGAAAGACTTGTGGAAAGTCTTACTGTCTGATGGCTTGGACCCCTGCTTCTTGCATGCTAAACCAGCAAGGTTTTTGAGAGAGCTGTATGAACAAAACCACTGTCAGCCTGGACTAAAAGGGACATGGAAAGGAAAGATTGAAGGAGAAACAGCTTTAAGAGGAAAACCATGGAAGCTGAGATCTGGAATTAAGACATTACCTTGGGCCAAGAGAGGAACCCACCCATGTGTACAGAGAGGGCGAGTTTGCCCTAGCAGTTGAAGAGGGTGGATTTTCCTGCTCTATGTTCTGGGACAGTTTTGCTGCCCCAGGTTACAGAGAGGGTGGAACACATTCCCCCCAAGGATTATGGTGGTTAAGGTCAGCACCGCACAGGTCTGACCTGTCCCCCATGGATTAGAGAAGGCCAGATGGTCAACTCATTGCTCTGAGAGGGTTGAGACTGTATGCCAAAGGTTAGGGGGAATGTTATATTCATGTCACTGTATTTGGGGGTTAAGACTCTAACTGAAAGATTGGGCAACACTCTCAAAGGGTGAGGTCTGGAGCTTAGTCGACACCCAGATGCTTTGATGAGGCTGGAACCAAGAAAATGGCAGCTGTTGGGCAAGCATGTGGAAAGGGTGGGTTCCCATAAGGCATCAAGGAGAAGAAACCCTTATCTTTAGAATGACTCTCAGACTGAAATCACATGGAGGATGCTCTGCAGGTTTACTGAACTGTAGAGGACCTGTGACTCATGTTTCCCTCCCTATTTCTCATGGTAATGAAAATGTTTATCCTTTGTCCATTTGTGTATTGGAAACAGATAAATTGTTTTGTAAGTTTCATAGGTCTGTTGCAGACAGGACTTTGCACCAAGACAAACTGTATTTCTTTAAATTGATTGTGATATGATTTAGTACTTGCATTGTTACTGATTTAGGTTTTTTTAAAATATTGTGATGTCTTTTTGGAATTCAGAGGGTGGAGTGTGGCAGTTTGATATGGTTATGAATTCCAAAAATAGATATTGGATTATGTTTGTAATCTGGTCTGTACCTAGGCATGATTAAGTTATGATTAGGGTTTTGATTGGGCCATGTCAGTAGGATGTTAAGTCCGGTGGGGACTCAAAGATAAAAGGCATGGCAAGGGACAGAGATGGAGAGTTTTTGGTGTTGGAGTTTGATGCTGAGGCTTTAAGCTGGACCCACGGGAAGTAAGCTCACAAAGGAAAGAGAAGCCAGCTCCAGAAAGAGAGGAACCCTGAGCCCAAGAAAAAGTGAGCCCTGGAAGAGAGGAACCATGAGCCCAGAGAGGAGCAAGACCCTTATAGGGAGGAACCCAGGAAGCCTGAACCCTCACAAACATCGATAGCCATCTTGCTCCAACATGTGAAAATAGACTTTGGTGAGGGAAGTAACTTATGCCTTATGGCCTGGTAACTCTAAGCTCCTACCCCAAATAAATGCCCCTTGTAAAAGCCAGCAGGCTTCTGGTATTTTGCATCTGCACCTCTTTGGCTAATTAATACACTGCCATAGGCTAGGAATTGTTTCCCTTGTAGATGAACCCTGGTTTAGTTAGTTAGTTAAAGTCCTTCTGTTCTCTCTACCCACCCTCCCCCAACTGTAGCTGCCAGCCTTGTGAACCAGGAGAAAGTTATGGAACCCTATAATAAGAAGGTAGGCTGCATAAGGAGCCTGTACCTTCCAGGCTTTGCAAAGCTTTCCCAATGCTGGTGAGTGAGCCCTAGGGAGAACTGAGATCCAGAAATAGACTCCTAGAAGTGCTACTAGCCCTGGTGTTCATTTTTTTTCTTCTTGTCCCTCCAATCCCTTACCTTGCCATCCCCTCCTGACAGTGGGTCCAGTGATGGTGTCCTTTAGCCCAGTGCCGTCACTGGCAGAGATTGTGGAGAGGAATCCCCGAGTGGAACCTGGGGGCCGGTACCACCCAGCAGGGTGTGAACCCCGTTCCCGAACAGCCATCATCGTGCCCCATCGCGCCCGGGAGCACCACCTGCGCCTGCTGCTTTACCACCTGCACCCCTTCCTGCAACGCCAGCAACTTGCTTATGGCATTTACGTTATTCACCAGGTATCCCCAGTCCCCACCCCACCCTAACTTTCTTTCTTATAAGGAACCCTCAAGCAAATGCCACTCCACTTTTATCTAATGTGTCTCTAGGATAATTCTAACAAGGCCAGACTGTTGAATATAGGAAAGCACCTGGCACTTGCTGCTAAACATATTAGTCCTATACTTCTCGTTGTTCTTTTTAGCATATTCCCACTGTCCTATATACTCTTCAATGATTTTCCCTTTGTTCAGTGACTTGTGCAGTGACAAGTACAAATTTGGAATTGACTAGATCTGGGCTCAAATTCTAGTTCTGCCATTTGTTACATATTCGATCTTGAATGAGTTACTTATCTCCTAAAATGAAGCAAATAGCAGCAGATAACTAATATACCACCTGTTTCACTTGTGTGTTGGTTGCCAGGATTAAATGCTAAATAGCAGCAAGTTAAGTAACAGGCACACACTGATGCACAAGAAAAATGTGTTGAACGACTAAATGAAAAAGATATTTTGCCTTTCTCTTAATTCTCCTTACCCTGCACCCAGCTTTGATTTCCCTCCTTTCACTTTTATACTTCATTCCCTGTAGACATGGGGCTGGTCCCCTTCCATTATCTTCCAGGCTGGAAATGGAACATTTAACAGAGCAAAGCTGCTGAATGTTGGGGTGCGGGAGGCCCTGCGTGACGAGGAGTGGGACTGCCTGTTCCTGCATGATGTGGACCTGCTGCCAGAGAATGACCACAATCTGTATGTGTGTGACCCACGGGGGCCCCGGCACGTTGCTGTCGCCATGAACAAGTTTGGATACAGGTAGAAGGCATGGGAAGAGGGTACTGGAAATCACCATCCAATGGAAGGAGGAAAGCCAAGGAGATTGTGGGTAGGGTTGTCTCCCCAGAAGTCTTGTGGAATCTAAGGATCTTTTTCTCTCCAGCCTCCCATACCCCCAGTACTTTGGAGGCGTCTCAGCACTCACTCCGGAACAGTACCTGAAGATGAATGGATTCCCCAATGAATACTGGGGCTGGGGCGGTGAGGATGATGACATTGCTACCAGGTCAAGACTTTCTGCCACCACCTCCTGCCTTCACCCCACCATGGCTCACTGTGGCAACCCTGGCCATAGCCCTTCAACAGTGACCTTCAGCTCCTTTGAGCCCATTCCTTTTCCTTAGTCTTCCCAGTATACCCATGTCAGCCTTTGCATGCTGTTCTCCATTTTGTCCTCTTTCGGTTTCCTAGGTCTGGTTAGTTAGGTTCCTAGGAGAGGAAATAACATCAACAGGAAATAGTATTATTGATTCCATAGCTGAAAAGGGACCTAGAGACAGTTTAGTCCCTCTTTCTGCTAGGGTTGCATCCAGACAACATCCCTGTGAGGATGAGGAAGTAGCATTTCTACTCCAAGTAGCCAGAATCACTTAAAAAAAAAATTCCTGTCATTGGGATGATGCCCAGCTCTCCTTTCTCACATATGAACCATTCTTACCTCCCACTGGTCCAATTTCATACTTGTGGTGTGAATATTTGGGCTTGATCAGTAGACCCATTGCCTTCCCTCCCCTGCATATACTCTGGGATGACATTTCTGAACTCTCATTGTCAGTAAGTGTGCAAAGCATCTGGCAAACTCAAAGTGTATGTGTTCTTTCAGTACCTTTCTGGGCCATTGTCATTTCTTGCCTTTGTGTCTGAGTTGGGATTTGTTTCTCTCCAGGTCCTAATTTCCTGATTCTACCCATTGGGGAGTTGGGGCAGCTCAGCCACTATTCTAAATAAGAGTTGCTGAGCTTGGATCTGCAACTCCCAGTTTTGTCCTATCCTTTCGACAGAACAGATTCTGTCCCTGTCCTTTCTAAACTGCAAAGGCAGCTCCTGGAAGCCATTTAGAAAAACAAAATAGGGAATTTCAAACCTTCCTCTGCCAGTTCTTTAAATGCCCCAGAGTGCCTGGCCCTAGGACCCTGAGGATTTGGTTATGTCTAGCTTTTACATTCTTTTCAGCCATTTCCTTCTTTCTGCTTGACTTTCTTCTCATTCTAGTACTTGGCACTTTTTTTTGCCTAATTATAGTTGTGCTTTGTGTATGGTATACAGTTCCCTGCTGGCCTTAGCTCTTCTTGTTCAACTGTGCACAGCTTTCCTCTGCTCTTGGTCCTCCAAGATCCCCTCACTTTTCCTATAGGGTACGCCTGGCTGGGATGAAGATCTCTCGCCCTCCCACATCTGTGGGACACTATAAGATGGTAAAGCACCGAGGTGATAAGGGCAACGAGGAAAATCCCCACAGGTAGGAAGGGAAAACTGCCTGGGAATTGTTAATGGACCTTCAGGATTCTGTACCGCTAGCCAAGAAACTAGATAAAGGTCTCTAGATTCTTACCTCTTCCTTTCTCCATCTTAGTGTCCAACCTCTAACCCTCAGATTTGACCTGCTGGTCCGTACCCAGAATTCCTGGACACAAGATGGGATGAACTCACTGACATACCAATTGCTGGCTCGAGAACGTGGCCCTCTCTATACCAACGTCACAGCAGACATTGGGACTGACCCTCGTGGTCCCCGGGCCCCCTCGGGTCCCCGTTACCCACCTGGTTCTTCCCAGGCCTTCCGTCAAGAGATGCTGCACCGCCGGCCCCCAGTCAGGCCTGGCCCTCCACCTACTGCCAACCACACAGCATCCCGTCGTTCACACTGACTCCTTCCTGCCCACCTTAATCGTGAATCAAAGGGGTTATGTTGCCCCACCCTCAGCCCCTCACTGTTATTTTAGAGGGATATGGGGGACCTGAACTCTAGTGCTATTTTGGGGGACAGGGGCCTCTCACTGCTGGACTGGAGCTGGGCTCCTCTAGACCTGGGGGTCCCTCTTTCTAGGGCCACCTGCCAGGACTTATGACTGTGAATCATTGATGTCATGATTTTATGTGTCGACTCCTGGGAGTCCCCTGCCCCTGGGGTAGGAGCAGGGCTGGACCCCAAGCCCCTTCCTCTTTCATGGAGAGAAGAGTGATCTGGCTCCTCTCAGGGCCTCCTGTGAATATTTATTCTATTTATGGTACCTGGAAGCATTGTTTGGTGAAGGAAGCCCCTTCTTGGGCACTTTCTGCCAGTGCTGAAGTAGCTCCCTTTCCTAGACCTGGCTCAGGGGGCTAGACTTTTGATATATTTTCTAATAAAGGACTTTGTCTCGCCTCTGCTCCTGTTTTTTGAATCCTAGGCACCCTTTATTTGTCTTTGCCCCCAACAACCTTATGCCCACAGGTGACAGAACAACCAGACCAAGCCAAGTTCCAGCAACTTTTATTTTCATGGGTGGGAGACTGTCAGCAGGGGCAGGAAGAAATGGGAGTTAGGAATCAGCTTTAGGTTCTGTGCCCAGGGCCCGGACTGCTGCTTGGCGTCCACTCTCTATGCAGTCATTGACAGCAACCCCCTCGTAGGAGGCTCCAGCCAGAGTCAGTGGCAGCCTCTGAGCAGCCAAGAATTGGGAAGCTGATTCTGGAAAGAAATGAGTGTTACGGGGGGTGGGAATATGTCTCATTTGTTTAGCCTTCCTCAGCCCAGCTGCTTTCCTCACTTACCCAGTTTTTGCCAGTGGCCTAGCATATACTGGGGGATGCAGTTCTGGGGGGAGAGAAGAGTATACAGGGCAAGGTTTATTATTGGTTCTTTGGCCTTTAGTGGGCACACAGTGACAAGTATACCAGTTCCTGCCTTCAAGACCTCCATTAAGGGAGATGATGGGAGTTTATCCGATCTCACCTTGTGTAGATGGACCAAGCAGTGACTTGGTGGCTCCTTCAATCCTAACTGTGTAGCAGCTGCTTCCTGTGCTTGCCTTTGGAACAGCTCCTGAGATAAGACACAGCCACTGGCCTCCAGCGTCTGTAACCAGGAACCTCCCAGCATCACCTAGGAAGAGTATAGCACTGACCAGCCTGCACTTGCCTATGCTGGGGCACAGAGGAGCCCTTTGGAAGCACCCGCTAAGCAGAGCTTTCTCCTCTCACAGTCACTCTGAGGCCAGGAGGGCTCCCATCCTGCTCAGGGAAAGCAACTGAGTCATACACAATTCCCAGGACACCTGGGTCTTCTGAGGATGGCACCAAATGTCCAAATCCCTGGAGAGAAGGAAGAGATTTGGGTCAGCAGGGAAGAACTTCAGCTGAGCCCATACCTCCTCTTACCCTCTGCCTCAAACCTGCACAGGCAGACGAGCTCCTCGGTACTGGAGATTCACCACAGCAACAGACACAGCAGCAATGGTTCTCAGGGCATGAGCCAAAGGTGCAGCTTCGGCAGGGAGCAGCTTGCTGAGCACTGCAGGAGATCAGGCAGAGGCCTGGCTTGGAGGCATTCTCACTACAGTTTCATCAGCCCCCTTTGGGATTAAAATTCCATAGGGGGGGGAATGGGTGTAACTCAGTGGTTGAAGAATCTACAGCTCCATGGTTGAACACCTGACTCACCTGTACAAGGTCCTGCCTTCAATCCCTGGTACCTCTTTAAAAAAAAACTATAGGGATGACCAGTTCAGGGTAAGATGTGGTCCCGCTGGCCCAGGAAGGTACAGTTATTGCCTCACCCTGGATGGGAAGGGGAAAGGGCTAACCTCATTTACCTGAAGCAGGAACAGCACTTATAACATGGTCAGCCTCCAGGCTGCGGTCTCCTAGAGACACCTGAAAGGATGGAAACATTTGAGGTACATAGAGACAACTCAAACGAAAGGGAGGCAGGAGAGACTGGGTGCTTGGGAGAAAGTGACTGAATGATTGTATTGTCCACACAAAAATCACTCCTCGTATACTCCAGGAGGTGAGCCAGGTAGAGGCCAGTGTGGCCATCCTGAAATGTTTTGTGGAATTGAGTTTTTGCTTTCTCTGTTCCTGAGTCATTTATGAGCACTACTTCTGTCTACAAACTTGGATCAAATGGGGTCTGGAGGGAGGTCCACAAATTAGGCCTAGGTACGTGGGCTGGCCCATATTTGTGATAGCTTCTAGGGCAACAGGGCAATGTGTAACAATAGTCCTGCCTGCCCTGATTAAACCACTTAGGCAAAGATGGAAATACTGAGACCCAGGTTTACCACTGTCCAGAGAGCTCCCCTACCTTCCAGCGCCCATCTGCCTGGAGATTGAGCCCAGAGACTGGCTGGCCTCTAAGAATGCTGACTCCTCTACTAGTCAGGTGGGTGTCAAGGGCCTGAGGCAACGTTTCCAGCCCTCCACGGAATGACCACTGGCTCCAGCGCTCAGCCCGGGCCTGGCGAATAAGTGCGGAGTCCAGCTGTGGGCTCCGCTCTGCAGAGGAAAAAACAGAAAATAATCAAGATAGCATCTCTTGCCCCTACTCCCTTGATCTGGCAGTCCTTAATATCCTTACCCCTTGAACCAATCCCTCTCACCTGCCCCAGAAGCAGCCCCAGTAGTATGGAACCATGAGTTTGCTCAGCTTGGAAGAGACTTGGAAAGCAGGACCTAATGCTGAGCTCTCGGCTGTTGCCTGCGAACACTCCACGGCAGAGACTGTCCATGGCTAGAGTTGCCACCTGAAGGGGAAGACTGGGACTGAGAAGCCAAAGACATAGCTGTATCGACTGATCTCTGCTCTGGCCTGGTAAGGAATAGGATGGGATAGGGTTTGGGTTGAAGGGGTATTCCACTATTAGAGGGATGGGAAAGAAGTGAAGGCATTTACCTCCACCACTGAGTTTTGGGGATTCCTAGGTATATGAAGAGAAGAGAGCATTCCCAAATGATATGGAAGAGCCCCTAGGTGAAAGATTTGAGTAGGGGGCTCTGCAGCTGGTTTAGGAGAGGAGGGGTTTGGGGTCTCTGGGCAGTGTCACCTCAGGTCCAAGGCGTCGCTGGGCAAAACTGTGCACAGTCTCATCAGCCTCTTTGCCCCGGGGCTTTGTCAACTCCCTCAGCCCAGCCCAGAACAGAGGTTTGGAGAAGGGGGGTGAAGGGCGGAATAGCCCCCTGCGTGGAGGAAGGCATAGTGAGCCCAGAGTTCCTGATTACCTTCCCAGCTCCAGGGGATCATTTCCATTCATTTAGCCCCCTTATGCTAAGAAGGCTGAAAGGGAGAGCGGGGAATGGAAGGGATCTGACAATGGGGCCCAAAGTAGGATGTGCAGTAAGGAAGTGGTGTTACCTGAGGCCAGTGGGCAGGGCGTGCAAGGCACCCCCTACATACAGGAATCTGTTCTGGGCAGCTGGATGGTCTCCCCTGACAGGCAAAACTTCTGAGTCCAAGCCAAGCTCAGAAACCTGCTCTCGAAATGCCCTCAGAAAGAGGAGAAACTAAGGGAAGGGCTGAAACAACAGATCTACTCCCCTCAACTCCTCAACTCTACCCCCCAGTGAAAGCTCCCTCGGCATGCCATGAGCCTCTCACCAGGAGCAGGGTCCGGGCTCCCAGGGCTCCCGCCGGCCGAACCCCTCGTGGTCCAAGTTCGAAGATAGCACCATCCGGCCCTTGGACTGAGCGGATCCAGCCTCCCACACGCTCGCTGCCCTCCACCAGGACCACCTGGGCACAGGAGGGAGACACTACAGCACTGCCTATAGCTGCGGAGCGAGGGGCCTGGAGGCGAAGGAGACCACGGCACTCCCCGGGCCAGGATCCCGCTTTTGCTGGAAACGGGGAAAGAGGTGGGAATCCCTTTAAAGGAGGCTCCCTCTGGCGCCGATAGGGCACTCACCTTGGGGGGATGGGGAGCACGGCTCAGGTGGTAACCGGCGGCCAAGCCGCTGATGCCTCCGCCCAGCACGACCACGGTCCGACTCATTGGGAAATCTAGGGGAAGGGGGCGATGCTGACAGGTAGACTGGGGTGGGGCACGCTACTCCCTAGAAACCCCTCGAGCCTCGCGTTCCACCCCCGCCCCCTCACTGCTTTAGGGGAAACTAGGCGGCGCGCGGAACGGAGGTGGAACTGCGAGGCCCCCGCCCGGGGGCCAAGACTCACCCACGGAAGGTAGGAGGAACGCGAGGGAATGAAGGTAAAGGAGGGGGCAGGGGTCTCAGCCCCAAGACCTCACCCCGCCGGCGCTTCGCTGGGGGAGCAGATAAAGGACACACCCACGATATCTGCCCTCCCCGGGGAGCCGGCCTGCCGCCAGGGTCCTGAGGCACTCACTACCCGCGCTTCACTTAGGTCCCCACCCCCACCCCCACCCCCACTCCCAGCCCCAGCCCGGGCCCCGGCCCCGGCCCCGGCCCCGGCCCCGACCCCGGCCCCAGCCCCAGGCCTTACGGCCTCTTGGACTCTAGGCCCACTCTATTTTCGCCGCACGCGCCTGGCCCTATTTTTCCTGCTTCTGGATTGGTGAGTTCTGGAAGGCCCCGGATCACACTCGCCAATGAAAACACGGAACTGGTAGTGACTCCCAACAGGGGCGGGACGACAGCAGCAGTAAAAAGGTACTCGGTGGCGCTGAAGTTAACCGATTCGGTGCCAAGTGGGAGTAAGCGGCTGTATCCGGCAGTGCCCTCTCCCGGCCCCGCCCGCTAGAGCTGAATCTGGCGTTAGCATTCCCCAGCTCAAGCTTCCCAGACCCAAATAGGGTGAGAACCCTGGAGGGAGAGCCCTTGAGCTTTGGTTGTAGGGAGTTCGGGTCCCTAGAGGCCGGTCCGCTGGGAGGTGGCTCCATAAACAGCAACTTGATGTTAGCAACAGGCCGGGCCTACGGGAGCTAGGGCCGCCCAGCAACGTACCAGTGTTTGTCAACAGGGGTCCTGGGTGCCTCGCCCTCAGGGGGCAGCCCCATCGCCAGCAAGCCCCGTCGTTTAGGTGCCTGCATTCCTGTTCCAGGGCTCCTTGCAGACTCACGAGTCTCAAGTTTGTCTTTTCTCTTCCCCACCAAAACTAAACCTTAGTTGCTCGGGCACACGTTGGCATCATCTCATCTTCCGCCCCTTGCCCCGCCTCCGGCTTTCAGAGCGCCCCCATCTGTTCAGAGAGGGTACTGAGGTCCAGGAAAACGAATTCCGCCCAGTTCTACATCCCCAGCACCCAAGCATGAATACAAACAAGGACATTACTTTTTCTTAATAAATTTATTCACAAAAAAGTGATTGCTGAGGGACTGGGGGCTGTACATGGGCAGGAGCCTGGTGAGCTCTGTATATGGGGCTGGAGACAAGGGAGCCTCCTGGTGGAAGGGTACTTTTTAATAAAAAAAATAATGGGACCTACAACCACTCCTCCCCCCTCCCCGATTAAAAAGACACAAAAATAGACGTCTCTGAGGTAAATGGGGAGCCTGGGGCTTAAGGGGTGTTGAAAGGGTTTCACAGGTGTTGGGCTTAAAGGGGGTGTCACAGGCACCGGGGTGGCTCCTGCATCAGTTGGTAGAACAGCACATAGCCCTCACTGGACGCCACCTGGTTTTCACTGACAGGGGAGACACTAGGAAGAATGGAGGTAGGAAAGGGGTGGCATTCAGACCTGTATATTCCTTCTTTCCCACAAGACTCAACCCCAGAGCACCAAGGAAGAGATAGGACCAGACCCTACATCTTCTTTTACCAGATACCCTGGGGCTTTGTAGAGGGGAGGATGTCAGGGCTGCACTGGGGAGCAAGCAGGAGTTGGGTAAGAGACTATTCTCACCGAGAGTCATTGTAGACATGCCAACCAGTCTGGCACCGGCACAGGGCTGTGTAATGGCCATAGTGGACGCTGCCCGAATGGTTGCAAAGGGCATAGAGCTGGTATATGGGGCTTCCTGTAGGGTGAGAGATGACCAAGTTCTACTTTGAGAGCTGTGTCCCCTCTCCTGGGACTACTTGGGACCTTCCCCACCAGACTCACCGGCTTTATCACTGGCAAAGTCTCCTAGGCTCAGTCGCTGCAGTGGGAAGTCTACACCTACTGAACTTTTCTTGATGGAGCCACGGGAGGCAGAAAATCGATTCAGATCTAAGCCCTGGTTAAGGAGCATTTGAAAGGTAGTGGGCCTCTGAGGGGCACTGCAGTCCTGGAGGCTGTCCTCCGCCCCTCTCCTCCCCCCCAGCATGCACTGGGAGCATGGTGGGGAAAGATGGGGTGGCAGGCTTTTCTTAAGGAAAACTCAGTTCCAAAGTGGCCAGCCTCTGCCAACAGGAAGAGTGAGGAAGAGAATAGATGGGAGGTATCCTAATAAATAAGAATTTGAGGATCAGGATACGGAGCACGAGGATTCGGGGGAATCTCTGTACGGTCAACTTTTAGTACTTCGTGTTTTCTGTCGACATCGGTCACACACCTGAATAAATGTCAAATAGTGTTAGGTTAATGTGCTCCTCTCAACCCCAACCCACATACAAATTTACAATGCTCTCCATTACTTCTGTATCCTCTAGGCCACTCCCTTTTGCCCTAGGAGTATAAGGATGTTTCTGAGACTCCAACACAAACCCAGACATATAAATATTATTCCCTATACCAAGGTATCACACAACCCCTTTTACCCATATGGAGTCCCCCCCAGGCCTTCCACCCTTACTATATCCCTTGTGAACTTCCACATACTGGAGCATTCTCCAACTCTAGCTCTTCTTCCCTTGGTGAATAGGCTGAAACAATCCCGTAGAGACACCTTGCCCCCAGCAAATCCTTTCTGGAGGGAGAGGGGAGGGAAAGGTCAGCATGTCCTAAATTTCCTTTTCCAACTCTTCCCAGTCAGTCCAGGCTTCAATCCTGCTCCAGTCGCCCTCAGGGTTCCCTCCCACACTTTGGGGGTGGGCAGGGTTGGGTCACAGAACCCGTGTTCCATCCACCCCTGGAATCCTCTGGAATCCCACCTTCGGGATGGGCAGGGACAGGTCACAAAAAACCTCGAAGGTCGTGGAGCGATACCCACAGGACTGGCACTTGAGGCAACTTTTCAACTGGCCCACAAACAGGTCTAGACAGAAGCAAAGGGGCAAGAGAGAAAAATCACTGTTGGATGCCTGAGATGCATCCCCTTTGCCTGAACTTTCCTTGCCCATAACCAACCCTCCTAACAGATTTTTCCCACATTTCCACATTTTCATTATCCAGTCTTGTTCCCACACCCCTTGACAGTGTCTTTTTTTGACCAAGTGTGTACCCCACACAAAATTTCCCCCAAAGCCTCGCCCGCTCCATACCCACAATCTTGCTGTCCTCTCGCTCCAGGTAACGCTTCCACATTAGGTTGGCTCGGTCATCATCACTACCACAAATCAGGGGAGTGGAGAGCACCCATGAGACAGCAAGAACACTGGGTACTCCAATGCCACTGAAATGACCCATAGAACCCTACACCCCATCCAAACCCCAGCTCCTTCCCTAATCAAGGAAGAGTCAAAGAAGCAATACTTCAGCTAACTTTCTGGAGAAACCCAAGGTGAGAGAAGAAGAAAGGAATGTAGACAAGGGAAAAACATGCTGTCTTCCTCCACCTGACTTCACGCCCTTTACATCCGGTGTGTAATGTCCTTCAATATCATGGCCCTACCCCTATCGTCTGACCCTATCCACACCCGTCAGCCTCCCTCCCTCCCTTCCCCTCTCCCTCCCTCCCTCCCTCTGTTCCTTCTCCTACGTCCAACCCACTGCTTCTCAAACCATTTCCTAAGATAAAAGGTTCCCCTTCCCCCTGAATCCTTAATCTTGACTAGCTCAGTTCTGAGAAGGATGAATCTGCTGATAAACTTTTGGGGAGAGAGAAGAGGGGGAGCGACCCTTACCTTAGCTCAGGATCTTCTAGAAGAGCCCCTCCTCGTCGGGGCTGAGAGGAAGCTGGGCTGTTGGCCAGGATTGGGGGAGCCCGGCGGCCTCGTCGGTTGATTTCCAGGTGGAGTCGCTCCATGAGGAGCTTCAGGAACTCTTGGGCATCCTGCTGGCTACAGCCAGACAGAGAGTATGGGCAACGGAACCTCTCCTAGTCCACAAACACTACTCCTGCCCAGGCATGGGTCCCCATTTCCTAGATGAACCAGGCTCAGAACAGTGCTGCCAGGGCCCACACTTGGCCCTACCCCCAGACAAGGCCAGAGAGAAATCCCATACCCTCCAGTTCTCCCACCTGTATCCAGAGAAAGAGGGAACGTATTTCTGGAAGACAGCTCGGAATCGAGTAGGATTCACAGCTTCGCAGGAGTCAGGGTGCCACAGGGCACCAATCACATCTGCAAAGGCTATTGGGGTAGGAGTGGGGAAGGGAAACAAAGGTTAATGGCTGGAAGAAGCAAGCAAGAGAAGGCTCAGAGGGTGGAAAGTAACCTCTAGGAAAGTTGGCATCAGAAAAAGAGGCATAACTGCCAGATTTAAGGACTGGGGCCACCAGCATGAGCCGATGGACCTACAAGGGGTAGGGAGAAAGGGGATTTGAAAGGAACGAGCAGGGGAGTTGTTACCCCACCTTCAGTGAGTTCTTGGGCTCGGCCCCCTCCAGGCACCTCTTGCCGGAAGTCTCTTCGTAGACAGAAGTCCCGAAGAGGCCGAGTGCTACTCAGACATTGCAGCACTGCATTCAGAAAGCACTGGGGACCAGTAGGGACAATGCCATTATCTCGCCAGTCCTGGAAGCCTTAGAAGAGCTTCAGTTCTCTCCTTCTACATCCCTTCCATAGTCAGCAGATCCCCCCCATATGCCCCCCATCCCCACTGCCAGCACTATTTCACATTACTTTTGGAGAGGAAAGACAGAATGGCACTCACCGTGTTCCCCAGATTTCGGAGGCCAACATGACCAGACCCCAGAAGCAGTGTGTGATGAGCCTGGAAGGGGAGAGTACAGTCAGCAGGTTCCCAAGTCAGCTTGCTTGCCGCTCACTGCCTCCCCCACCCCATATGGTCTTTACCTCCAAATCTACCCCTTTCCCCTCACTGGGTGTTCTCTTCTCCCTACCTCAGTGGCCATGAGCAGTAAGCCCATCACAGCTGAGTGTACCACGGACTCAGCCATGGCTGTCCCACCTGTTCCCCACTTACTCCTCTGCCAAGCTAGCCGGCGTTGCAGCTCCTGGGGCAATTCCCCAAGTACTGGCATGGCTGCCCAGCTGCTCCCCACCCCCACCTTGCTGCCCCCAAGGCCCCCTCCTGCCCCCGTGGCCCCTTCTTGTACACTCTCCTGCTGGCTCCAACTGCAATCAGCCTAGCTCACTGAGCTCTGGAAATGGGCAACCACACCAGCTCAGATGTTCTGAACCCGCCCCTCTTCAGCTCCAGAGATTAATTAGGCCTAGGCAGAGTCTGTGGAGAGAAGGTACAGCAAGGGAAAGGAAAGGCCTGGGGACCCAATGAAGAATTCCAAATAGTTGGGATAATTCCCTGGGGACTAAAACAGCACTCCATGCTGGGGAGTCACAGACACCCCAGAAAAGGGTCTCTGAGGCTCAAGGATACTTAAGTAAGGGAGAGGAAAGAAATGAAACTGCTCTAAGGAGGGGCTGAGAAAAGAACTTGGGGAAAAGGGAAACAGGAAGCCATATGCTGGCAAGAAAGCTGTCTGCAAAGAAGAACACAGGCATGGAAGGCCACCTGTGCTGGCAAGTCCTCACCATCTTGTCTTCCGAATAGAAAGACTCAGAGGGTCGCGCAGATATCACGTGGAAGGAGCCACGGGAGGTAGGAGGCTCTGTCCGTATGCTGAGCAGGGTGGGGGGTCCTGGAAAGCCCCCGAGGCGACGGAGAGAGGTGCTGCGTCTTAAAGTGGGTGGCTCAGGCCGGAGTGCCAAGCGGCTAAGTGCAGCCCCCAGCTCTCCAACACCACGGTGCCCTCCCAAGGCAATCCCCATTGGGCGCAAGTCCCCACTGCTCACAGACTTGGAACGGGCTAGGTTGGTCCGGGATGGGAGAGGCAGAACCGCAGTTGGGGGTGGTGAGCCAGGCAGGGGAACCCCATGATCTGCCCGAAGTGGGCCTCTTGGACGAAGGCCTGAGGTCCGTCCCCGTCCCAGCTCCAGTTTCTTCAGCCGATCGTCAGGGGGACCTGGCCGGGGAGGCAGAGGTCGTAACATGGGGCTTGGCCCAGGGGCTGGGTTGCGGCGTTCCTTGCTGCGGGCCCGGGGGGCAAGTGGTAGCTTGGATCCCACTCGAGGCTGGACATTGACAGGTGGTTCTCGGGTCCGGCCCAAACGGTGCTCAGAGGCCTGAGGCATTGTGTACACCACAGGCTGGATCTGGGAAGAAAAGAGATAGTCAGCATTTGAGTACGGAGGAAGGTGGGAACCCAGGCTCCCATTCTAGCCTATACATGCTCTGAGGATAGGAACCATGTCTATCATTTGAGTCACCGTAACCCCAGCACCTAGCATAGTGTTAGGCACATACTGAGTAAAGAAATGAATGACGGATAGCAGCCCACGACTCTGACCCTTTCTATATGCCCCACCCCCTCCCTGAAGAACACAGCTTTACTGAAAAGCCAGTGACAATCCCCATCTCTGCTATCTTTATATATAAAGTCATGACAAGGGCCCCCATACCTAGTCAAGTGGGAAGTGCCCCAGGTCACTTAGAACCTCTGGTCAAATGGGGAAAAATGGGGGTGCGGATGCAAGGATAACTGCCCCCAAAGACAGCATTCCACCCTCAAAAACCTGCCCTTCTGAACTGCAAAGGAAGCAAACTAAATGGATGACTTGTGATCCTCCACACCTCTCCCCGGGTACCAGAGATCTGATATGGTGCTGGGGTCGGGAGCGGGGCAGTGGTCGGGGATGGAGGACTAACAACTCCTTGACCCCTAATCTCGGCACCTCTCCCACCCCAGCTAGGCTATAGCCGGGCCCGCCCCCCTCGAGGGCAGAAAGGCCGAAGCTGCTGATTGGCTACGGGGTCCGGCGGCATATTCCCCGCGGTGCAGGGATGCTTGTCCCGCCAGCCCAGTTCTCCCAAGCCCCGCTGGGCCCCACCGCGCCTCTGCCTTTGTGGAGAGCGTCCTCTTGGGTCTGGAGCATCCTTTCCTCAGCCCCCCACGCCATAATGCCCCAGCCCGTACCTGTCCCCGGGTGAGGCAGCGGGGGAGGCCAGCCGGGGCCAGGCCCCAGCTCAGGGCCACCCCTTCCTACCCCCGTGCAGCCCCCCCGCGGGCCCGACTACAGCTTTAGCTGCAGCTGTAGCCCAGATCTCTCCCGCCGCAGGCGCCGCCGCCATCTTTGTTGGTCCCGCCCAGCGCCCGGCCACCGGCTTCACTGCCTCGCAGAGAGTCTGCGCAACCACACTCGTAACCCACCCGCCCGCATCCTTGGCGTTCGCGTGAACCCGCCCCCTTGGCTCCGCGACAGACACCTTGGAAACGCAGACAACCTTAGGATCTATAGTTCCCAATCCTGCCTAGAAAGGTCTTTAAATCACCGCCCCAAGCAGGTCTCTGAGGTATAGGCGCCGTTCTGGCCCAAAGGAATGTAGATCTGACAGTCATAGCATGGCCTCCAGGCTTGCAGCACAGAGGCTGCCCAGACAGCAAGGGTGCCAGTGTGGGAAGCTGCAGGGCCTGGATCCAACCCACAGACCAGGAGAGAAGCATCCAGCTCTCAAGATAGGGCTGGGAAGATCCCTGGAGGGCGGGAGTGATGGCCCTGCAAAACCATGCTTTAAGGCCAAAGCAGTAGGGGGAGCCTTGGCGCATGGGTAAAGGGCAAAGGCAAATCTCAGCAGCAGGGAGGGCAGTCAGATTTCCCTTCATTCCCCAGCTCCTGACCAGAGCGGCCTCCATTTCCCCCCTCCCTCCCAATCTAGTGTACTTGTACAAGTGTCTGGGTCTTAGCCTGCTCACCTTCTGTCAACAGGCATCAATGAAAACAACAGGCCACCACAGGAAACAGCTTTTATTGATGGGTTGTCTCTACATACCAAAAAGGCTATATACTCACTTTCAGTTACCCAGATCCCTCCAGGATCTCACATAGCTCCATCTGGAGAGGGGCCAGAAATTGCCTCTTGGTTTTCCAAGGCCCAAGGCCTTTCCTCTCCCTGATTCAGCCTCATTAAGAAACTTAGTAGCAATACATATATTTCACAGCAATGCCTGCTGCAGCTACTTAGTAACAACTAGGGGTAGAGAGGGTTGGAGGGAAGAAGTTAGATGAGTAAAACAAGTGATACACTATAAAATATGAACCTAGCCTATCAAAGGTCCCTCTGTCCTGCCTCAGTGGCTTGACCCATCATTGGCTGCATTTCTCTTTATGCTGGATCACGCCTTTCTGAATCAGATCCGGGATTTCCACTGCCAGCCATGGACCCAGCTGCAATACAAAGGAGACCCTATGAGATTATCACCACCCACACCTCCTTGTCCCACCAGAAGCTCCTTCCTGGAGAGAGATTCTGGAGGAGCATATTCAAAGGACAATACTGTTATTTATTACTCTCAATTTTCTTGTACTGCTCAGGGCCTACACCCCCCTCTTATATGCCAAAAACACCAAACTTACCCCCAGAGCCATGAGATGAGCTAGTCCAAACTTGGGCACATTCCTGGCCCACAAAGGCTTGAAGTGATCAGTCAGGCATATTTTGCCGCCCCTAGGAGAGGGAGAAGAGGAAGGTGTTGACATGGTATGTTACATGGGGGAGCAGAAGAAGGCTACTAGTAATTAGAATTGAGAACAAGATCAGCTAAGTATTTTGCCCAGGAGTGGGAGATGTAGGCCTGATGCCCCTCTAGGTCGGCAGAACTCTGGGAAAATCTTCTGCCTCTCAGAGTTCTTCCCTAATGCCTGCTTTGACCCTTTCCCATCTCCTATTCAGTCATACCTGTACATCTTTGCTGTCTTTCCATCCAGTTCAGGGACTGCAATTTCTGGAGCAGTGGTGGGATATGTGACAGGAATCTGGAGGAATTATGAAATCTTAATAAAAGAGGGAATCAGGATTTAAGGGAACTAATCTAATCAGGCATATCTATTTCTTGGTTGTACTGAAATGTTCTGCATACTCCCGAAGCAACATGTACACACTAGAATTATGGACATAAAGATGAGTAACTGTAATCTATGCTTGCTTCAAACCTTAGCTTTCCTGTTCCAATTTTGTGTATGTGTGCGTTTTCTTTTTTTTAAAGGAAGTACTGGGGATCAAACCCGGGACTTCATACATAGGATGCAGGTGCTCCACCACTCGAGCTACATCTGCTCCCTCCTGTCCCAGATTTTTAAAAAACATTTTTATTTTTAAAGATACATAGATGACACAAAATATTACATTAAAAAATATAGGCGGTTCCCATATGCCCCACCCCCCACACCCCCTACTTTTCCCACATCAACTTCTTTCATTAGTGTGGTACATTCATTGCATTTGCTATCCCAGTTTTAAACTTCTCTTTGGTCCCTCTAAGAGGGGTTAGCTGTTAGCAATCACCTAATATCTCCCTTTCTACCAATCCCCACATTTCCCACTCCTTCACACTCACATCAAACTCAATGTCAAACTCATATTTGAGGAGGTCATGGATGTACCAGCATTTTCCAAACCACCTGTAACAAAGACCAAATTTCAGTCCAATTTGCCCATTTTTCTCATACTCAAATGACACCTTGGCTTAGACCACTGGCCTGGGGGACTCAGTGTGGGATGGGGCTTAGGGACCTCTGAAACTATGGTAGTGGAAACACCTAAGACAGGGAAGTTCTGGCAATCGGCTTTGGGACACCAAATTACTCAAACCAGATTAGACTCCCACCCCCAAACCTCCCAGGAGTGTCTGCCTACCGAGTCCCTTCCTTGTTGGACTCCAGTCGAAACCAATCATTGTCCGCATTCTTGTTGTTCTCCACATACTAAAAGCAGAGAATGAGGTCTTTGAGGGGGGAGCAGGGGTCAAGGGCAGCCACTCTCCTCTCAAAAGAAAAATACATGATTACTTTTTATCTTAGAACATTTACCCAACTTTTCTGATATAAGCAAGGATAAAGACAAAGCCACACTGCTAAGTAGGGTGCTTGCCCAGAACAGATGCCCTACTGATTTAACCTTCTGAATTTACTTCAAATCTACCTCTTCATTTTCACAACTACCTAGTTTAGGTCATTTTTCTTTTGTGTGGATTAATGACAGCCTCCCAACCTGTCTCCTACCTCTTCAATCTTATCCCTCTCGATTCTATTTTCCTTCCTACTGCCACTGTGATTGATCAAAACCCCAATCTGAGACCGTTTTATTTCCCACCTTAAAATCCTTTAAAGGTACACAAGAGAAAATCCAACTGCTCAAGCATACCTCTCCTGCCTTATTTACCACTCTCTGCCTCTTATTTGATGCTCTCTAGCGACTCTAAACTACGTGTTTCTTCACACAAATATTGCTGTTTCTAGCTTTTATGCATTTTCTCTTGTTATTCTTTTGTCTCGAATGTCCTTCTCTTACCCTTATGTTTCATCAGATTAACTTACATTTACCCTCTAAGTCTCAGCTCAAGCATCACCTCTTCCAGGAAGTCTTCCTTGACCAAGCCCAAGCTGGATTAGGTATATCTCCTCTGTGCTCTTAAAGCAGCTAGCCATTTATTTTTCTCTCTCTCTCTTTACTTAAACATTATGTAATAACCTGTTTCTGTCTGTCAGTGGACCCTACCTTAGTCAGCACTGAATTCCTTCCCTAGATACAAGATGCACAATAATGTTGTTTTTTTGTCAGTGAATACATGTAGCAGGAGAGCTGCTTGCCTTTGTAGTAGACAGGACCATTGCATGGAAGACAAACTTTCTTCTCTTCTCATAGAAGAGATTAGCTGAGAAGATGCCTTGTTTAGTCAAGCTAAAAGAAAAGAATGTCTAAAGTTTAGTCAAGCTAAAGGGAAATTAAGGCCACAATGGTCTGCTTGATTAGACTTTAGACAGTCTTCTCCTCGACTCCAGGCCCTGACTTCCTTCTCATTCAGGCCTTTACACTATCCACCTGCCTGAGAATTTCCTAACTGGGTAGTTATTTATCTCCCTCTTCCCTCCCTCTGGGCTCTAATAGACAGCAGGTAGCCTAATTACCATAAAGGAAAACATTCAGGACCAGTTGGTCCTAATTGGAACCTCAGTAAATCACTCACTCATCTCAAAATCAAACACCCCGCCTTCTCCCCAACCACCATCACCATCCTCCAACCACCCCAAGCCCTTTAAAAACTTGCTGTCATTTGTTTCCCGAGAGTTAAGTTCTAGTCTCTCTTCCCTACCATAGTAGCTACGAATAAAGTCATGCTTGCCTCTTTCAAATTGTCCGAAGCAGGTTTTTCTTTGATACCGCAACTAATACCTAACTGGATTGTCAGGCCTAACGTGCATTCCTCCCTCAAGAAGAAAGAAGTAAGAAGCAAAGAGATGCAGACGGGGTCACAGAGCCCCAGGGAATCTTTAGACCACCTTCCCCAGCACCCGGAGAAAAACGCCTGGAACCGGAGAGACACGTCACCTTCCGGAGAGACGTAACCCTAAAAACATTATTGCTTTAAGCTAGAAGGTCTGGCACTAAGGTGCTCCTAACCCAAGTCTCTTATGCCTCCTCCCCAGCATTCCCCCTTAGCCTCCGCAGCCCCACAATAACTATTTTTATATATTTGGGAGTTACACTTCAAAAGCGGAAGCGGTTTCCACACGGAGCCTATTCCTGAGGACACCGGATTACCCCAACCCTTTTGTGATCCTGTCCGCCACAGAAACATAACTGACCCGGATAAGAGATTGATATTCTTCCTTAAGTCGCTGCACCCATAGCTCCCGATCTCGGGGTCCGGCGTTAGTCTTCAGCACCGGGATCTCTGACACGACACGCCGGGTGGCCTCGTCCGCCATCTTGGACTAGGGCGCAAAAGAAACGCGGAAGTGGTTTGCCAGGAGTTTACTCTCAGGGCGCCGCCATCTTTACTTTGGTAAGATGAGGGCTAGGACTGCCTTAAAATGTTTGTGAATGTGATCTTTATTTTTTGTGGCGAAGACAAAGTTGTCACCCTGCTTGTGGGTGCAAAGGGAAGAACAGAGGAGAAATGGATTTCTCTGTCTTGAATATGGCACGTCATTAACTCCGCAGACTGCGCAAAGGTGACTTCCGCTCATGCTCAAAGAAGCAATCGCAGATAGACCTTCCGGGTACCTTTACAAACTTGGTTTGTTGTTTGGCTATCAGGCTGAATTTAGACCCTGTTCCTGAGCATGCTCTCTCTCAAACCGCGGGATTCGCGAGTTTCCGCTCTGAAGAAGCTTCCTTAGCTTTTACGTAGTCCGACTGTGGTAGCAGGGACCACATTCGTTTATCTACTAGACGAATACCGAACTACTGGTATTGTTAGAAACCATGAAGAATTAAAGTATACTATACAGTCCTTGCCATGAAGAATCAGCGTTTTCTAAGTAGGGAATTCTTAGTAATGCCAGAGGAGTTTAGAGGTCATAGGAAGAGTTGTCTCAGTCTAGCTTAGAATAGGCATCCATTGACTGAATCCGAGACATTTTTTGGTCTGGACAGTTCATCTAGGAACTAATCATGGCTCTCTATCCCTCGTGCATGCATGGCACACAGTAGGTACCCATTAATCCATTTGGGTATCTACCTTTTCAGTTGGTTTTAATTTTGACCCTAACTTACATATCTTATTTATTAAGTTAATCATTCCATCCTGTGGCAGAAATTTTGATCCGTTCTATCAATTACCAAATTCTATATTCCACCTACAAATTTGATAAGTAGGCTATATATTGCCCAATTGTCCTGGCTGGAACCTCTAGTAAAATGTTGAATAAAAGTGGTAAGGGAAGCGGATTTGGCCCAAGGATAGGTCGTCTGCCTACCACATGGGAGGTCCAAGGTTCAAACCCAGGGCCTTCTGCCTGTGTGATGAGCTGGCCCACGCCCAGTGCTGATGCTTGCAAGGAGTGCCCTGCCACACAGGGGTGTCCCCTGTGTAGGGGAGCCCTGTGTAGAAGGAGTGCGCCTGGTAAGGAGAGCTGTCCAGCACCAAAAAAATGCAGCCTGCCCAGGAATGGCACCGCACACACAGAGTGCTGACACAGCGAGATGACACAACAAAATGAGATACAGATTCCGGGTAATCCTGACAAGAATACAAGCAGACACAGAAGAACATACAGCAAATGGACACAGAAAGCAGACAACTGGGGAGTGGGGGGAAGAGAAATAAATAAAGTGGTGAGAGCAAATATTTTTGTCTTCTTCCTGATTTTTTTTTTTTATTTTTATTGTGGTAACATAAAATTTCCCCTTTTAACTACTTCCAGGTATACATTTCTATGGTATTAATTACATTCACAATATTATGCTACCATCACCACCATCCATTAGAAAAACTTTTCCATCTCCCAAAACAGAAAGTCTATACCCAGTGTATTAGTCAGCCAAAGGGGTGCTGATGCACAATATCAGAAAATGGTTAGTTTTGTTTTGTTTTTTTTTAAAGATTTATCTTTATTTATTTAATTCCCCTCCCTTCCCCTGGTTGTCTGTTTTCTGTGTCTTTTTGCTGCGTCTTGTTTTCTTTTGTCCGCTTCTGTTGTCGTCAGCGGCACGGGAAGTGTGGGCGGCGCCATTCCTCGGCAGGCTGCTCCCTCCTTTGCGCTGGGCGGCTCTCCTTATGGGTGCACTCCTTGCGCGTGGGGCTCCCCTACGCGGGGGACACCCCTGTGTAGCACAGCACTCCTTGCGCGCATCAGCACTGCGCATGGGCCAGCTCCACACGGGTCAAGGAGGCCCGGGGCTTGAACCACGGACCTCCCATGTGGTAGACGGACGCCCTAACCACTGGGCCAAAGTCCGTTTCCCAGAAAATGGTTAGTTTTTATAAAGGGTATTTATTTGGGGTAGGAGCTTACAGATATCAGACCATAAAGCCTTACCAAAGTCTATTTCCACTTGTTGGAGCAAGATGGCTACCAACATATGAGAGGGTTCGGGCTTCCTAGGTTCCTCCCTTCCTCAGGCTTCTTTTCCCTGGGCCCAGGGTTTTTCTCCTCCTGGGGCTTGGTTCTGTTTCCTTAGTTAGTTTACTTCCCAGGGCTCCAGCTTAAGGCTTCAGCATCAAACTCCAACATCAAAACTCTAACATCAAAAACCCTTGACTCTTTCCTTTGCCATGCTTTTTATCTGTGAGTCCCCACCCACCAAAGAATGGGAACTCAACGCCCTACTGGCACAAGAGGTTTACGTGATTACTTAATCAAGCAAACTTCTGAATCCAATAGAATCTAATATGCACAGAGGAAAAGATCAGTTTTTAAACATAATCCAATATTTCTTTTTGGAATTCATCAACAATATCAAACTGCTACATCCAGTAAGCATTAGCACCCCATTTCCCTTCACCTCCATCCCTGCTAACCTGTAATCTACTTTCTGCCTCTATGAATTTGCATATTCTAGTTATTTCATATAAGTGAATTCATACAGTATCTGTCCTTTTGTGTCTGTCTTATCTCACTCAACATGATGTCTTCAAGATTCATCCATGTATCAGCATGTATCAGAACTTCATTCCTGCTTAAAGACAAATAATATTCCATTGTATGTATATACCACATTTTGCTTACCCATTCATCCCTTGATGGACACTGTATTGCTTCCACCTTTTGGCTATTATTGTGAATAATGCTCACTATGAACATGGTGTGTAAATACCCATTTCTAGTCCCTGCTTTTAATTCTATTTTTGCGTCTATACCTAGAAGTGGGATTGCTGGATCATATAGTAATTCTACACTTTCTGAGGAACAATCAAATGGTTCTCCATAGTGGCTGCTCTATTTACTATTCCCACCAACACTGCATGAGCCTTACCTATTTTTCCACATCCTTGCCAAATGTTTGTTATTGTGTATGTGTGTTTATTAATAAAATGACTGCCATTCTAGTAGTTGTGGTATGGTTATCTCATTGTGGTTTTGATTTGCATTTTCCTAATGCAGGGGTTCTTAAATTTTTTGTCCTACCGACCTCTTTGCCAGTCAGGTGAAAATCACAGACCCCTTACTAAGTCCACACTATACTGTGTATTATTTAATAAATATATCATACCCACACCAACCCGTACCCACAAAAATAATGTTTTTTGAATTTCAATGAAAGTTCAGGGACCCCTTATTAAGAACCCCTGCCGCAATGGCTAATGATGTTGAGCATCCTTTCATGTGCTTATTTGCCATTTTTATACGTTCTTTGGAAAATGTCTGTTGACGTACTTTGCCCATTTTAAAAATTGGGTTCTTTGTCTTTTATTGTTGAGTTGTAGTTCTTTGCTTTTCTAGATATTAAACCCTATCAGATATCTGGTTTTTAAATATTTTCTCCATTTTGGTAGGTTTTTTCACTTTCTTTTTTTTTTTTTTTTTTTTTTTAAAGATTTTTTTTTTTTTTTAATTTAATTCCCCCCCTCCCCCGGTTGTCTGTTCTTGGTGTCTGTTTGCTGCGTCTTGTTGTCTTGTTTCTTTGTCCGCTTCTGTTGTCGTCAGCGGCACGGGAAGTGTGGGCGGCGCCATTCCTGGGCAGGCTGCTCTCTCCTTTCACGCTGGGCGGCTTTCCTCACGGGCGCACTCCTTGCGCGTGGGGACACCCTTGCGTGGCACGGCACTCCTTGCGCGCATCAGCACTGCGTATGGCCACCTCCACACGGGTCAAGGAGGCCCGGGGTTTGAACCGCGGACCTCCCATAAGGTAGACGGACGCCCCAACCACTGGGCCAAAGTCCGTTTCCCATCACTTTCTTGATATCGTCCTTTGATAGACAAATTTTTTAAGTTTGTGGAAGTCCAGTTTATTTTTTCTTGTGTTGCTCATGCTTTTGGTGTAAAGGCTAACATTGCCTAATTCAAGGTCCTGCAGATGCTCCTGTATGTTTTTCTCTTGGAGTTTTATAGGTTAATTCTTGTATTTAGGTCTTAAATTCATTTTGAGTTGATTTTTGTATGTGGTATAGGGTAGGGGTCCACTTTCATTTTTTGGCATGTGAATATCCAGTTTTCCCAGCACCATTTGTTGAAGAGACTATTTTCCCCATTGAGTAAATGTGGCAGCCTCATCAAAATTCAGTTGGCCCTAAGATCTCGGAAACCACCCTCCCCACCACCACTGTTCCTCCCTGTAGGATGGGCGCCGTTGTCCTTGGCTCACAGGCTTGCCCTGAGGGCTCCAGTGTGATCACGTGTGTGACAAGCATCCTCTCCACATCACCCTTGAGTCTCAGGGGAAGGGCGAGCCAGACCGGGCTCCAGGTTCTCTGGCAGGCAGGAAGCCCCGGGAGTTGGCAAGGTCAGGGAGGAGGGAGCAGCGTGGCGGGGAGCAGGCCCGCCAGCTGGGATTTCGAGTTTGAGGTGTAGCCCTTCTTCCCTCGCCTGTGTACACGAGGTCTTAGGAGCTTACTTTGCCATCCGTGTTGACCGAGCACCAACTCCCCATAAGGCTCCGCGTAGCCTCGACCAGCTCGCCGGGCCTGGGTGAAGGGGCGGGGCCGGCCTCGGGCGTGGCTCATCGCCAGCAGAGTAACGGAAGCCGGGGGACGCCATCCTCACCGCAAGGAATCCGCGGGAGGGAGGCAGGGAGCTGCACCTTCCTGAGCCTGTGGGATGTGGCTTTGGTCCCAGGCCCGCCCTGGCCGGTGGCAGTGACTGACCTCCCCTCCTGGAGTCAGAGCCGCTCCCCCGGAGGTGGTGGGTGGAGGGAGGTTTGCTGCCCCGGACGAGGATGGCGACTGTTGAGACACCAGCCGCTGCAGCCCCCCATTTCCCCGGGGCCGGGGGGTGCTCGGGTCGGGATGGGAGCGGGCGTTCGCCTGTTACGGAGGGGAAAGCATGCTTGCTGAGCTCCCCCCGCCCCCACGTTGTTTTTCTTCTATAAGATGGGTGGATCCTTCCCCTGGTATATAATTCAAAAGGTACAAGAGCCGACTTCTGCGCCAGGCACTGCAGCTCTCTAGACGCGCTCCTTTTCCGGCATGGTGGAAGGGAAAATGCTTTCTAGAATTTATTTTGCTTTTTGATGTGTGACTGGCTATGGTGGGAAACAGAATTGTTTAGAGGCCAGAAATGAAGAACTCAGGTCCCCTGACCCAAGCCAGCCAGGACCCCCCAGCGTGGGTGAGGTGGAAGACCCGCCTACTCATCTCATCACTTCCCCCTGAGGTGGGGATGGGCACCCACCTTAAACAGGATTTCAGGCCTAACCAAAGACCAATATCATTGATGTGCCTGAAAAAATAGCCCAGGCGAGGCAGATTTTCAGGAAAGTGGCATGGAATTTTCTAGACCTGGTAGAAGAGACCAGTCTTCAGACCAGGAAGCCCGTGGCGGCCGTGGACGGCAGCACTGGAATTGCCTGCAAAAAAGAACCTGCTGTTTAGCTGCTGGGAAGGCAGCTGGTGGACTGCCAGGGTCTCCCTTGGTTGTTGAGCCAAGACCGACCTGTTCTTGGGGTGCCTCTGCCTGGTGACTGAGCACAGTGGGGTGCTAGGCCTGGGCATTTCTGCCTGGGCTGGTCTCTGAATTTTGGTGTGACGCTTGCCCTGCCCTGCTCTCTGCCCCATTATCTTTCATAGATGTAAAAATGCACTCCCCCCCCAAAAAAAAATTCAGCTCGCCAGAGATGTGAGGGTTTATTACTGAACTCTTTATTTGATTCCATTGGTCTAGATATCTGTCATTGTGCTGGCACCTTGATTACTTTAGCTTGGTAATAAATTTTGCTTTTTGTTTTTAAAATTATTATTATTTTTAAAGGGTAATAAGTTTTGATATTGGGAAGTCCTCCACTTTTGTTTTCTTTCTAAATGGTTTTGGCTATTCAGGACCTTTCCCCTTCCTTATGAATTCCAGGATTGGCTTTTCCATTTCTGCGAAGAAGGCTGTTGGATTTTGTTAGAATCTGTAAATTGGTCTGGGTAGAATCGATGTCTTAATATCTGGTCTTCCAATCCATGAACATAGAATGTCCTTCTATTTATTTAGGTCTTCTTTAGTTTCTTTGAGCAACATTTTGTAGTTTTCTATACAAATCCTTTACATCCTTGGTTAAATGATTTTTTTTTCCTAAGTAGATACCAGAGATTGAACCCATCCAGGACCTTGTAACCGGGAATGGGAAGCAGGCATTCAACCATTTGAGCTACATTGGCTCCCCTATTATATTCTTTTTTTTTTTGCTATTGTAAATGGGATTTTTTTCTTGATTTCATTTTCAGATGGTTCATTACTAGCATATAGAAACACCACTGATTTTTGCGTGTTCATCTTGTACCCTGCCATTTTGCTGACTTTGTTTATTAGTTCTAGTAGCTTTGTTCTGGATTTTCCTACTATTTTTAACTTGCCTTTTTCTTGATTTGGTGTGCACATAGTTACTGCAACCCTTTAACTGTTTTCCAGAGTGCTGAGAAAGATGGTTTTGCCAGATTTTGTTTTTTGTTCAGAAATTCTTTAGGGGGACAGAACCCAGGAGCGTCTCACTCTTTCTTGGTGATGTCACTCCCTGATTCACTTTTTCTCTATTAACTATGACTTTAGCTGTAGGTTTTTCATATATGCTCATTTATGAGGTTGAGGATGTTCCTTTCCTTTCCTACTTTGTTGAGGGTTTTGTTTTTAAATAATGAATGGGTGTTGGATTTTGTCAAGTACTTTTTCTGTGATGATTGAGATGATTGTGTTGTTTTGTCTTTTTTTTTTTTAGGAAGTACCAGGGATTGAACCTAGGACCTTGTACATGGGAAGCAGGCGCTCAACCACTGAGCCACATCCACTCCTCTATTATGTTCTGTATTGCCATGTTTTATCTCTTTCATGAAAAATATGAGACAATAAGTCTAACACAAAGCTTTGTAATATTCACCAGAGGTCTCTGTCCTAGGAGAAATAAAGATTACTCCTTTCGGGTATAGGTACTGTGGTGTGGTAGAGAAAGCAGATATTTGGAATGAGGCATTGAGATTTGTCATAAGACTTTGCAGAGTTACTTCACCTCTGTGAACCACATCTTTTAACCTATAAAAGGAGACTAATAATGCTTATGAGGTTGTCATAACTATATATGCAACATCCCTTCATTATGACAGTATTTTTCAAATTTTTTTTGTAGTGGAGCCAGTTTACAAATAAAATCTTACTTGGAATCTCAAAATAAAAAAGTGATAAATGCAGTGCTACTCAGGTTCAAGTGCAGGCAGCAGACCTCTTTTCCTGAGATCATATCTCCTATGGCAACCACTCATCACACTTGGTTAATTGTTTTGATAGACTGGAAGCTCAGTCAAGGTGGGGACTGTGTGTGTTTGTCTTGTGCACTGCTGTATTTCTTTCTTTTTTTTTTTTTTTCTTTAAGATTTATTTATCCCTCCTCCACCTCATTGTTTTCTCTGTCTGCTCTCTGTGTCCATTTGCTGTGTGTTCTACTGTGTCTGCTTGTCTTCTCTTTAGGCGGCACCAGAACCAATCCTGGAACCCTCCGGAGTAGGAGAGAGATGCTCAATCTCTTGCGCCACTTCAGCTCCCTGGTCTGCTGTGTCTCTTATTTTCTCTCCTCTATCTCTTTTTATTGCATCCGTCTTGCTGCGCCAGCTCTCCATGCAGGCCAGGACTCCGTGCAGGCCAGCACTCCTGTGCAGGCCAGAACTCTGCATGGGCCAGCTTGCCTTCACCAGGAGGCCCTGGGAATCGAACCCTGGACCTCCTATATGGTAGACGAGCACCGAATCTCTGACCCACATCTGCTTCCCTGCTGTATTTCTAAAACCTAATACAGTGCCAGCCACAGGGTAAGTGCTCAATGAATATTTTAAAAATAAATGAATATCTTGGTGGTAAAGTAATCACCAGGAAAGCTGTCTGTTTAAAGCTGCACCTTGCTTTTTGTTTTGGAAAATCACCTTATTAGGTCACTGAGTAAAGTAGAACTCATAATATGTACAATAATACAAGGGCTTTCTATCTTATAGGCATAGTTGACCTCTTCAGAGTATATATTTTTTAAAGACTTTTTAAAAAATTATGAATTTAACTTACTCTTGTGGAGATGTATACTTGTTTAAATATTAAGTAATTTTCACAAAAGATCTGAAGCTGAAATCCAGAAGACTGATGGAATAATATGTAAGCCTGAGTGTTTTAGTTTGCCAAAGACTGCCAATGCAAAAATACCAGAAATGTTTTAGCTTTTATAATGAGGATTTATTAGAGTAAAAACTTACAGTCTCAAGGCTGCAAAAATGTCCAAATCAAGGCATCATCAGAGATGCTTTCTCACCAAAGGTCGGCTGCTGGTCAGATCCTAGACACATGCCAGGTGGCAAGGCAAAATGGCAGCTCTCCTTCTGGGTCTCTACCTTCTCCTCCAGGCCACTTTCTCCATGAGCTCAGCTGTGGGTGGTCAAGCATATGGCAGAGCTCCTCTCTTCAGCTTTGAGCTGCTCCATGGGCTTGGCCTCTTGGGGGCCTCTTTCTGTGCTCTGTAGCTCCATTAATTTCAGCCTCCAGCCCCTGGGACCTCTCTCTCAGCCTCTTGGGGCTTCTTTGTCTTTCTGCAACTGCAGGCAATCTTGGAGACCTTTCTCACGTGGCAAGGTAAAAATGGCAGTTTCTTTGTGTGTTTCTGCTTTCAGTTTTCAGTTTATATAAGACCCCAGCAAAAGGGGAGGTCACATCTCACTTCAAAGGCCCTAAAGCAGTCTAATAAAAATTGATCTAATCCAGGACCCTGAACTGAATCTAATGCAATCAAATAGTCTAATACCCACAGAATGAATTAGTTAGAAGAACATGATCTTTTCTGGGATTCACAAAATATCAAACTATCACACTGAGCTTCACCTTATTTCAGAGGAAGAACTCATTTATGATGTTTTTGATTACCTAGGCTGCCAAAATACAAAATATAAGAAATAGGTTGGCTTTTACAATGGGGGTTTATTAACTTTTAAGCTTAGAGTTCTGAGGCTGTGAAAATATCCAAATCAAGGCTCCATCAGGTGATACTTTTCACCCTGAACACTGGCTGCTAGCAATCCTGGACTTGTCTGTCATATGGCAAGGCACATAGCGGTGTCTGCTGGTCTCCCTTCCCTTCCCAGTTCTGTTGCCTCAGCTTCCGGCTTCCTCTAGTTTTCTCTCTGTGTCTGTCTCTGTATTCATCCCATTTATAAAGGATTCTAGTAAGAGGATTAAGACCCGCTCTGGGTCATGCCCTTCTGAAGTAACCTAATCAAAAGAAGGTCTCACAATAGGTTTACACCCACAAGAATGGATTAGCCCTAAATACATGACTTTCTGAGGTCCATAAAAGCCTCAAATGTTTAGGGCATTCCCACCACATCCCAGGCAGTGGTAATATAGTAGTACACAAGGCAGGCAGAGTCCCTGCCCTCATGGCAAGTATCCTGAAACAGCGATAAAAAGGGATTGGATAGGATTGATTAAATAACTTAAATCTTGGTGGCAGACTTGGCCCAGTGGTTAGGGCATCCGTCTACCACATGGGAGGTCCGCGGTTCAAACCCCGGGCTCCTTGACCTGTGTGGAGCTGGCCCATGCGCAGTGCTGATGTGCGCAAGAAGTGCCATGCCACGCAGGGGTGTCCCCCGTGTAGGGGAGCCCCACGTGCAAGGAGTGCGCCCCGTAAGGAGAGCCGCCCAGCGCGAAAGAAAGTGCAGCCTGCCCAGGAATGGTGCCGCACACACGGAGAGCTGACACAAGATGACGCAACAAAAAGAAACACAGATTCCTGTGCCGCTGACAACAACAGAAGCAAAGAAGATGCAGCAAATAGACACAGAGATCAGACAACCGGGGTGGAGGGGAAGGGGAGAGAAATAAATAAATTTTTAAAAATCTTAAAATAAATAAATAAATAAATAACTTAAATCTGGGAAATGCACCGATATCACTGATATCAGACTATTGTTTTGGTGGCATATTACATCTGGGTACATAGAGCCCCTGAAAGTAGTTGAAAGCCCCTTCGTCAGTCATCATGGGAAAAGGCAGAGGCGACTGAAGGAGAAATAAACACTGGATTAGGAAATAACCTTGGACTAGGGAAGGAAGAAAAACTTTTCCTTTCTCTGGTCTTTAAGGAATTGGGGCTGGACTCCAATATGCTGGCAGGTATTGAAGAATGGTGAAGGTGAGGCTGGCTCTACTACAAGGAGGGAGCCACCCCAAAGAGGATCAGTGTAGATAGATAGCTAGTTCTGGGAAATTTCCTCTTTTGTTACTGCCTTTTATTATCCTGGAAACTTTAGCAAAGAATTATTGTAAATTATAAGTTGGTATTTGTTATGCTGTGGAAGATTAAAGGGAGGGATGAGTCCACACTTAGAATCAATTGGTAAAGAGATATAATAACTAACATTTATATTCTGGTTACTATGTGCCAGGCTCTATCCTAAATAATTCTAACAACAATCCTGTTTTAGTCTGCCAAAGGGCTGCCAATGCAAAGTACCAGAAATGTGGTGGCTTTTATAAAGGGCATTTATTTGGGGTAAAAGCTCATAGTTTCAAGTCAGTGAAAAGTTCAACTCGAGGCACTGTAAAAGGTGCTTTCTCACCAAAGTCAGCTACTGTTGAAACTGGAATTGTTGCCATATAGTGAAGCAACATGGCCGCCAATCTCTGCAGAGGCCTCTGCCTTTCCCTATGAGAATCTACCGTCTTTTGGAGCTCAGCTTTGAGCAACCAGGCATAGGGCTTGCCTATTTCCGGGCCTCCTGCATCAGTCTCAGGTGTTCTTCTCTCTTTCCAAGTTCAGCTGTAAACGATCAGGTATATAGCAGGGCTGGTCTCCTTTTCAGTTTTGTAGTGGGGCCTCGTGGGGGCTTCAGGCTTAGGCAACCCTCTCTCTCATACTGCAGAATCCAGTATGCCAGCTCCCTTTTTCCTCTGTCTCCTTTTATATCAGACCCAGGAAGAGAGCAGAGACGCAACATGAATCATGCCCCACTGATGTAATTCAGTCAACTGGGCCTCACGCCTGCAAGAATGGATTAGTTTAAAACACAATCTTTCTTTTTTGGGGATTTATAAAATAATTTCAAGCTGCCACAAACCCTGAGGTAGATATTCTCATCCTCATTTACATCCGAAGAAACTGAAGGACAGAATGGTTAAATGAAAACTCAAAATCACAAGGCCGCCAGTAAATTGCAGAACTTGAATTCAATTCCAAGCCCAGTCTGGCTCTAGAGGTCACATCTTTAACCACTTCATAAACTGCCTTTCTACCATCCCCAGGTTAATGTGAAGTTAGGAGCAGGTTTATGAGGGATTGGGACTAATGAGGGGACTATTGATGTCCCTAAAAGGAAAGAAAGTGATAAGTAATGAACCGGTAGTTGTGCAAGCACAAGGAGATACTGGTGGTCCTTAACCAAGCGCAGCAGAGCTGCAGGAACACGGGAGACAACCAACCCCCTCCCACAATGGAGGGGAAGTGTGCACCAGAGGATGAAGAGATGTTACTCTCTCCTTGTAGGGACTTTGGAACTATGGATTTTGAGTTTAACTCTTGATGTGACTTCACTTCTTCCTACTAGCTTTTGAGGTCTCGACAAGAGGTGGGGATGCCAAAGGATTTGGTTAACAAAGATGAAAAGATATACAGTCTCTGGGGAGAAACTAATATGTTGACAATTACCATACAGTAAGAAATTACTATTCTGGAGGTACAGAAAGTACCGTCTGAATAAAGAAGATGGAGCCCCTGAATATGTCTGAGGATCAGGTAAGGCATTTGAACTGAAACTCTTAGGATGAGTACATTGGACATGGAGGCAAAGAGGGAGCAGGGGAAGTATGGCATTCTAGGCAGACAAAGAGCATGCATAGAGGCAGGCAGGCATGAGGAAATATGATATAATAATAGCAGAAATCTGAAGGCTCAGATGATTAGCATTTTTAAGCAATAGACTATTTTTAAATTTAAAAAAATAGCATAAATCCAAATCATTAATTAGAGAAGGGAAAAAAGCTCCTAGAAACCATTAATGCTATGTTAATCCCATGGAACACGCCATATAGTAGTAAATATTTATAAAAACCAGAATAAAATTTTACATGATGTAGCTTTAAAATATTTATTTTTGATAGGTAATGCACATACTTGCTCAAAAAAAGATTTGTACATTTTCAATTTTGTTAAATATTACAAAATTTCCCTCCAGAGGTTTACCAGTTTATATACTACCAGCAAAACCTTGTCATCAGAATGTTGATAATGTATTTTGCTTTTTTAAAAAAGATTTATTTCTCCTCCCACCCCTCACTGTTTGTACTCGCTATCTGCTCTCTGTGTCTATTTATCTTCTTTTTTTAGGAGGCACTGGAATCGAACCAGAACTCAGGATCAGGACCTCCCATGTCATAGGCAGGTGCCCAACTGCTCAAGCCACATCCATTTCCCAATGTTGTTTTTAATTTTGCCAATTCAATGATTAAAATGGTATCTCAAGGCAATTGTAATGTCCATTTCTCTTACTATGATAATGTTGAATATCTTTTAATATTTTTAGCATCCATTTATAGTCCCTTTTCTATAATTTCTTATATCCTTTGCCCCTTTTTGTTTGTTCTTACTGATTTGTATGAGGTTTTTCTTTTTTTAATATCAAAGCAATTAGCCATTTGTGATGAAGACTGAAAAAATAAAGTAAGGATCCCCAGAAGTCTATTTTGATTCATCACGGTGAGATTCTGTCCCACAAAATGTCAGTTCATCTTTCTCTCCAGGCTTTTGCAGGTGTCCTCTCAACTTAGGACACTCCTCCCTACTCTCCTCAAGATGACTGGCTCCCTCACATCCTTTGGGTCTCAGCTTCCATGTCACCTCTTCAGAGCTTTCCCTGAACATTCATGTTTTTCTGTTACAGCATCCTGTGTGTTTTAAAAAATTTGTGTGATTACCTACAGTAAAAGGTACCAATCATAAGTACAGTTTGATGAGTTTTGACATGTATATACCTAATTAACCAACACAAGACATAGAACATTGCCAAAACCCTAGATAATTTTTTAATAATCCCTACCTCAATTTGGAATTATATATTTGTTATTTAATTTCCTTCTCTCTACCCTTGTAAACAGTGAGCCCCATGAAGCTATGGACCATGTCTGTGTTGTTCATCACTGTGTATACTCTCCTATGTACCTATCACAGTACGACATAGGTAAATGCTTAATATATATTTACCAGATAAGTGACTGAATATCTTTCCTTTCTTGCCAGTGTTATTAGAGTAACAGATTAGGTGAACATCAGAGGCAACAATATCTTGATTTCAGAAAAACATAAAATTTCCTAATATGTCATGAAAAGGATAGCGGGGATTCTTTTATCTGCTTGAACAACTAATTAAAGACGAATCAGTCCACTGGTGGACTTGGTGAGACAGGCTATTTTTTGTCATGGCCTGTAGGACAACCAATGATGTAGAAAAATATTTCCCCATGGGGGCAGCAGAGAGTCACAGATAATTTCTAAATTTCTAATTTCTGAATTTCTAAAGGCTGGTGAAAATTGTTATATTATATACACACATATAATACCCCAAAAAATAGGTAACATTTATTGAGCACTTACAATGAGGTAGATGCTGTACTAACAGTTTATACATTATTTAATATAATCATTACAACAGTGACCTTTGATATGGGTTGTATTTCTCCCTTTTGCAGAAGCAAAAAAGAGTTCAGAGAGTTTGGAGAATTTGCCCAAAGTTATAATATTAGTTAAGGGTCAGAGCTGGGAGGTGAAGAAAAGGGAAAAGGTTAAGGATACTTTTAGATAGTAGATCATTAGTATTCAGCTAATGATAATGGTCCCTACTTTTCTATTCAGAAACCAGGAGATACCAGCATTCTGTCCAAGAACTTACAGCTAGGTTTGAAACTAAACTTAGGAAGAGACAGTATGATGCCTGGAAGAAAACAAGTAACTTGGAGAAGCTTGGAGTCAATGGGGAACTAAGAATTAGAGAGGATCATTACACAGCAAGTCATTGTAGGATGAAGTTCAACAGTACAGCCCAGGGCAGGGACACAGGGATTGGAGTGGGCCTGACAGAGTCAAGAGGCTACTTGTGACAATGGGTTCCTAATAAGGAAACCCTGTCTTTGTTTTCAGGCTGCTATGACAAATATCACATAATGGGTTGGCTTAACAATGGCAATTTATTGGCTCAGTTTCAGAGGCTGGAAGGCTTAACTCCCCCGCCCCCCCCCCCCCCCCCCCCCCCCCGGTTGGTAGCAGTCCAGATGACCAGCAATCCTTGGGTTCCTTGGCTTTCCTGTCACAGGGCCATGGCCTTTCCTTTCTTCTCTGGATTCTATTTCCAGCTTCTCCCTGTGGCCTTCTCTTCTGTGCCCAGTTTCCTTTGCTTATAAAGACTTCAGTCATATTGTATTAAGGCCCACCCTTAATTGTATTTTAAAAAGTAGTGCCTGTGCCTCTTATGTTTTGGCACATCCCCATTCCACACATCGCATGACCTGGTGACTTCAAAAAATATTTTTTATTGTAATAACATACACATAACACAAAATTTCCCATTTTTACCATTTCCATGTGTACAATTCAGTGCTATTAATTACATTCACAATATTGTGTTATCCTCCGCTATTCACTACCGAATTTTTTTCATCATTCCAAACAGAAACTCTGTACCTATTAAGCAATAATTCCTAGCCCCTATAACCCATAAATCGACCTTCTGACTCTGAATTTGCTTATTCTAGGTATTCATATAAGTGACCAGTGACTTTGTGCGTGATTGTCTTTTTCTAATGGATATCGCTTTCATGGCAACCTTCTGAAGTCAAAGCTATTCATTCTCTCACTCCCACAAGAGGAGCCCCTCTTTGCTCTCAACTGTTCTCCATACTGCTTTTCCATCCTCTTCCTCCTTTGAAACTTATACCTCTGGCTCTACTATCCTTTAGCTTACTGAGGATTTTAGCACTATTAAAAAGCCTCTCTCTGTGCCAACTCTTACCATCACCGTGAGTGCAATACCAATGCGGTATTTACTTAGTTCTTGACGTCCTTAACTGTGCTTATACCCCTACCTTTAATTCCTTAACTTCACTATTTCTGGTAACACAAGTTTTTTCTTGATGGTGGCCTCAGGGCCATAGTAAGGAACGGGAGAGGGTAGCATTCTTGAGTGTGAAAATATTGGTGGTGCCAGAGCTGGACAGTGTTGACTTCAAGACCCATAGAGAGACCGGAACTAGTAGCCGTAACAAGTAAGGGGGGAGTAGAAAAGGGGTTGGACTGCCCTATGATACTTAGGGAAAAGGTTAAGATTTGGATTTGACCTTTGTGCTGAATTTCCTGGTAACCTGGATGTTCTGTAAAGCTGGACCTGACTCTGGGGACATCTGACACTTTTGACAAATTCCATCTTCTTGAAACACTCTCTTCATTTTTTTTTTTTAGATTTAAAAATTTTTTTTATTTCTCTCCCCTTCCCACCCACCCCCCACCCGTTGTCCGCTCTCTGAGCCCACTTGCTGTGTGTTCCTCCCTGACCGCCTCCATCCCCACCAGCGGCACTGGGAATCTGTGTTTCTTTTTTTTTGTTGTGTCATCTTGTGTCAGCTCTCTGTGTGTGCGGCGCCATTCTTGGGCAGGCTGCACTTTCCTTCGCATTAGGCAGCTCTCCTTACAGGGCGCACTCCTTGTGCGTGGGGCTCCCCCACGTGGGGACACCCCTTCGTGGCACGGCACTCCTTGCGCGCAGGTGCATCAGCACTGGGCATGGGCCAGGTCCACATGAGTCAAGGTGGCCCTAGGTTTGAACCGCAGACCTCCCATGCGGTAGGTGGATGCTCCACCCATTGGGCCAAGTCCGTCTCCCTCTTCCTTCTGATTCACTGACAACTATATCCCAGTTTATGTTCTTCACAAGCTGTTCTTTTTCCAGAGGTCCTCCATGGGTTCTTCTGCTTGTTCCTTAAATTCCCCAGAGAATTCTTCTGAGACTTCTGTTCTTCGCTGGGAAGCTTATCCAAATCTATGGTATCAACTGACAAGGAAATGTTGATGATTCAGAATTTCTGACCGGGACATCACTCATGCTTTAAAAAAGTAGCTTTCTATAAAAGTAATACATACATAGTAAAACAAAAATTCAAACAGTATAGATGGATCTAAGATGAAAGTACAAATCTCATCCATTCCCAGGCTATCCTTTGTAGGTAATTTTGTAATGCATACATTAATTTACCATATTTACTCTCCTACACTTGCTTTTTCACCCATTTAATATATTTTTTCTCCTAAGTTTTAGCTCTGTACATTCAACTGCCTTTAGACATCTCCACCTGGGTGTCCCGCAGACACTTAAAACTCCTTTCCTCTCCTTTCTCCCCTTAATTCATTCTACAGCCCTACAGCTAGTAGCTTCCTTTTTACAGTCAACACCTTGAAACAACTGTTTATATATTATGCTTTTCCAGTCACTCAATCCTCAATTCACCTCAATCTGGTTTTTACCCCACCATTTCTATGAAACAAAATTACCAAATGACTTCCTTGTTGCAAAATCGATTGGACACATTCTAGTTCATATCTTACCTGCCCTCTCTCTTACATTTAACACTTTGACTGGATAACTTCTTTCTTAGTTTTCCTCTTCTTTTTTGTTTGCCCCTTCTCAGTATCCTCTTTTTTTTTTTGGCTTCTTTCACTCATTCATCCCTCAAATGCAGGCAATATTCTTTCTAGGCCATCTTAACCACTCCCACGGTTCAACTGCTATGGCCATTTCTTGCATACGAACACACGCAAACACACACATCCCATATCTTTGGGGCTCCCAGACCACGTTAATATTCAATTAGCTAATGGATTTTTCTTTTTAGATGTTCTACAGACACTTCAAACTCAACTTGATAAAAAAGGGAACTTTTCCTCTTCAAAACAAAACAAAAAATGGAGTATTGTCCAGTAGCCTAAGACAGAACACTGAAATCATCTTGGACTCCTCCCTCTGCCTCATACCCCCTCAAAACCAATCTATTTCTCCCAATCCGTAGGACCTCTCATCCAGGACACACTATCATCATCTCTTTGTTCTCCTTGCCTCTAACCTCACACTCTCTAATCCATTCTCCACAACGCAACCACTGATCTTTCAAAAATGTCATTATAATAGTTCACTCCTTTGCTAAAACATTTCAAAGATTTTCAAATGCCCTTAAGATAAAGTAAATTAACTTACAAGTTCTTCTGTGATCTGGTCTCCCTACCTCCCAAGCCTCTTCTATTAACCTCTCTTTCTCGTAGTCATACCAGATTGCTGGCAACTCCAGAACGTACCCGATACCCCAGTACTCAATTATCCTTCAGAATACAGCTCTAGCGACACCTCCTTCAGGAAGCGGGCGCTCAAAAGGCAAACGCATAAAGAATGAAATCCGAGAGGGGATATGAACTGCGCTTTCAGCACCCCACCCAAGTTTACAGAACTTCGGGTTACCAGCAAACTCGGCGCAAAGGTGAAATCCAGATCTTGACCCTTTCCCCAAGTATCGCGGGGCAATCCGACCTCTGTGCTATTCCGCCCTTACGTGTCATGGCTGCCGGTCGCGGTCTTTCAAGGGGTCTTGAAGTCGGCACTGGCCAGCTCTGGCGCCATCAATCTTACCATACTCCGGAATGCCAGTCTCTTCTATTTCTTACAACGGCGCCGAAGCAGTCGTGAAGAAAAGCCTGCATTGCCAGTTTGCCCCACAGCAACATGGCTACTAATCTCTAGCTCTCCTCCCAAAGTGAAGCCAGCCACTCCTCGTTTAATACCGCTGCCAGGCTGCCCTCACTTAGTATGGCTACGCCGGCTCATTCCTCACTATGGTCTCGAAGCCGCCACTAACCGGCCAGGTTCCGGGAGGCGCTGTTCAGAATGCAGCCACCCCCTCCCGTCACTCCCCTCCCCCACGCCCGCGGCGGCGGCGGCGGCGGCTGGAGCCCGGATGCGGCGCCGTGAGAGGACCCGGGAGGGCGGTGCGGATGGATCCAACATGGCGGCGCCGAGCCTGAGCCGAGAGTGAGACGGCGGGCGGCTGGAGTGGGGAGGGGGAGTCGAGCGGGACGGGGCGGGGCCGGGCGGGGCCGCGAAGGGCTCGGGGAAGGAAAGTGGAGGGGGAGGCGGAGGCGATGTCCAGCCTGAGAACCTCCAGAGAGGGAGGTGACGGGACGCTGCGAGGTGGGGGAGGGGAGCGGCCGAGGGGGGCGTGCGGGGGAGATGGCAACTGTGGGAGAGGGCAGGGGTCGAGGCGGAGGAGTGAGGGCATGGGGAGGGGCGTAAACAAGGGCCGAGGCTGGACAGGGCTGGGGGTATAAGAGAGGCCGAGGTGCGAGTGGGGCTGCGATCGGCCGGATTGAGGGGGTAGGAGCGGAGGGGAGAGGCTGAGGCTGTGAAGGGAACGGGGGGCTTGTAGCTTGTGGTTCAAGGGAGGACTGAACTCTTGGGGGGTGGGGTGGGGTGTTGTGAGAATGTGAAAAGGGTAGAAATTGGACTTACGTTTGGGGGAGGTTTTGAAAGTGTTAAATTTTAAATTGGGGGGAGAGGGGGAAGGGACTATGGGCGAATTTGGGTGGAAAGGAAGGGAACGGAGGTTTGGGGAATAGAAAGTGTCGGTGTGGCGGGGTACTGGAGAAAGTGAGAGACTGGGAGGAAAGTTTGGGAGGAAAGGAAATGGGATGGGAGACAGGACAGTGTACAGTGTAGCTATGTGGGTGATAGAGGTTCAGGGGTTTTCCTTTCCCCTGTGGGAAGGAGCAGAGAGCAGAGTTAAGCACCCTCAGTTGCAGCCAATTCTAACAGCTAGGCTTTTAATACGGTGGGAAGGCAGAAGAGAATCGTCATGTGGGTATGCAGAATTGGGGTCGGATGAGGGTTCAACTGGATTTGCTTACGAAAGGCTCCCTAGTTTACTGTTCCCATGTTTTTCCTTAAAATAAGAGGGGAAAATGAGGAAGCTGATGTTTTCCAAGTGTGAAAGGAAGAAAAGCACTTTTCTAGTTTTTAGCGATTAGTAATGCAAGAGTGGGGAAACAGCCAAGACTGTGTTGGAGCCCTGTATCCTAGCTAAGAGGAGGCTCTGGAAAGTACTGGAAGGGGACAGAAAAGATAGGATGGCAACTAGGCAGCCAGGCTAATTAAATGGGTGCTTTAGTTTCCAGACTCTTCTTTTACTGTTTAAATGCTAGGAGAGAGGAGTCAATATACAGCTAAAGAAAAATGTTCCCAAGTGAAAATGAGGATGTATTTTGTTCTCACTATGGGATAGGTAAGTAGAGGGGTGAAGATAGAATGTGGAGGATAATTTTGGTCTGATAATTGAAGTGAAGGGAAGAAAAATGCTTTCTTTGACTGTTACCCTTTCCTCCCAGTCTCCTGAAGATGAAAATCAATGTTTATCTAACAAAATAGGTGGGTCTCATAAAGAATTGAGGGAAAAGGTGAGGTGTCAGGGAAAATTGGTTTCACCAGAAATTGTCGAATTTGGGATCTTTCTGGTCATGAACTGAGACTGGAAATTATTGGAGTTGGTATTTTGTGAATTGGCTAGTAGAGAGTTGGGGGATTCTAGGGATTTTGTTTGGGGTGAGTTTTCTTACCTAACTTTGAGTGGATCATTTCAAACAAAATGGCGTTATGGCTGACTTTTTGCAGCTGAGATTAACCAACTCTTTGGGCCATTGAGGCATCAAAAGAAAAAGCTTGAAAATTGACTTTTTCCCCCTTATTTTTTTTTTGTTTGTTTTGCTGCTGGATTTGAACCTTGTGCTAGGAAGAGACCTGGGAAATTAAGTTTCTTGCGGAGGTAAGTCTGGAACTATTTGTTTTCGAGCAATGGAAGGGAAAGGAAATGGCATGAGAAATGCATTGGGGCTGAGCCCGGTAGATGCCAGGGAAAATGAGTATTCATCTACCTGAGAGCATAAGGTACCAAGAAAATCTGTTGCAGTCACTATTTCTTTAGGTAACCAGTGGTAGTTAGAAGGGAAAGGAGAAGGGGACATTAGGTGTCTTGGGGGGAACCCCCAGCTTTGGTTTGCTATTATCATTATTCTTCTTGGTCAGCTCTGAGAGAAACATTTTTTAACATATGGAACAATGTACTTCAGTACAATGTTTACTAAATGTTGCGCTTGGAGGTTTGCTCAGGCACCTTCCATGGGAAGACCGCTTACTCTTTTCTCCAGCTGTTCAAGGTTCCTGGAATCTTTTGAAAACTTACTATAGAATTCTGACTCCCAAATATTTGGTTACATTTTCTTCATCCCACCAAGAAAGCTCTTTATGTATTCTTAGACATCTTTAAGATTTTTCCTGTCGTCATCATTTCAAGACATCACATTACAAATTTTTCCACATAACTGTCCTCGAAGGGCTTCTGAGAGAGTCGAATACCTCTAGTCCTGCATGAAAATACAGGTATCATTCCTGGTTGAGAAAAGTCTAGACTCTGCTTAGAAGTGGAAACCCAACAGAGAGGAAATCCTGTAGATACATGTAGACTGTCACCTGGCCTTTGGCTTAGTTGGACCTCCTGAAAGGAAATGCAGCAGTTCGTCAGAATCAAGAATTATTCTTGGGAAATTCTAGGGGGAAGATCTACATGCTGGTCTCAAATGGAACCAGACCAGTGAGTGGGATTAGGACTCTGTTTACTGGAGTGTTTGCCCCTTGGTAACTGACAGTGTTCAGAATCAGACTTAGGAGTTCTTTCTGATCTTGTTTAGAGGGGTACCCTTTCCGCAAAGCCTTGAGACCTTTCATCTAGGATTTCTGCATAATTTAAGCTGCTTTCATTTGCCTCACTGCCATAGAAAGCTAAGTATATTTTGGTGTATGAGAAAGTTGGTCACATTCTTCTAGTGCTAGAGTTAGATTCCTGGAGCCTCCATCAGGATTACTGAGTGAATGAACTTGCTATCCTAGAGTATAACCTAAGTGGGCAGAGCTGCCTTTTGGCCTGTAGGCTAGACTCCTGACATTTCTCCTGAGGACACAGCATTTTTTTTCCTTCATTCAATAAACTGTGTAAGTCTAATCAGCATTCTAACAAGGAAGGGTCTGCTACTCGTCTTTAAAGGTGGCCCTGAGGAATAGGTTCAGGGTCCTTTGTATCTGTCTTGCAGAGGATGGCAAGACAGACCTGGATAAAACCAGCTTAAAACAAACCTTCTGGGATGGGGCAGAAGGCCGTGTAGCCCTACCACCTGCTGTTCACCTGAATGGCAACAGCAGGTGATACAGGAGCCAAAGTTGGAGTGGGATGGAACTCTTTAGTGGTCATTGGATTTATATAAGTTAAAATTTGCTTATGTTTTTTGATTGGCCATTTTCATCTGTAAAATTGCTTGATGGGTTTGAGTAGGAGGGACAAATGGCTGCTTCTGCTGATCTAGGGTAGAAAGGGATATGTTGTCTCTATTCTCTTGACCCTTCATTGTGTTCCACCTAGAACAAGGTTTCTCTGACATTTTGGGCCAGATAATTCTTTATTATGGAGGGCTGTCCTATGCATAATAGGATATTTGGCAGCATCCCTGACCTCTGTTAACTTTATGCCATTAGCACCTATTCCTTCCACCTGCCTCAGTCACAACAATCAAAAATGTCTCCAGATGTTGCCATATGTTCCCTAGGGGGTAAAATCGCCCGTGCTTAAGAATATCTGACCTAGAAGCTCTAATAATTCTTGGCACCTTGAATCATCCAGGCTGAGATAAAGGACTTAAAGGTAGCTGGTTTCCTTCTAAGATGTAGGGAGTTAACCCTCAGGGGATTGAGGCCTTTTTGTAGAATTGTATCTATTAACGCATAATTAGAACCATTGTGCTTTCCAGCCATTCTGCCTCACTTTCCAATGGCCTGGTGGATGGGGACAATATTTCTTCATTTCCTGGGGTTTAACTGGGACACTTTAAATAATTAGGACGCTCTGGAGCAACCTGCTCTTTTGATTGGGCGAATGTGAAACCTGCCCATCTGCTTTCCCTGGGATCCTCATAATCAACAGCTGGCCAAAGAGAACAGGTGGAATAGGGAATCAGAATTTGTAGGGGCTCCAAGGAAGGCTCAGTTTTCTCATGTTGCCAGCTATGAGCAAGAAGTTATTTTCCTTCAGCCCCTGCTGTTTGCCTCCAGTGACAGAAGCAGGTGAAACGAGGAAGACACAAGGAAAATCAGTCTATGGTTGAATAGCTATTTTCCCAGCTGTTTCTCATGGTTTGGGCTCTCCAAACCAGATACAGGTTATATTTACTTTCCACATATCAGGCCCATTTGATGGGAGTAAGTGATTCCAGAGTGTATCTCTCCTTTTGTTAAGGGAGTAAGTCCATCTGTACTTCCATCTTAGGTTTCCTGAGGAAGAGAGTGCCAGGTCCTGCTTGCTCTTCACCTTTCTGATTCCTCATCAGCTTGGCTCTTCTGAAGTAGCTTATTTTCTATTTCTAGCCTAGCCTCAGTTTCTTGATTTATAAAATGGGCAGAGCAACCTATCTTATTGTTGAGTGTGCTTTTAGGTTACATGGTGTAGTGTGGATAGTTCTGCACAGTGTAGAGGAGACTGCAGCTAGCTGGCATATATATGCATGGAATTGTGCATTTTTACATCCTCTCATTTTGGACTTGTGTAGGTTTCTTAATTGGTGTTGCTTGTGGCGATTTTTTGGAGATTAAGTTTAGTTCAACAGACAATGGAGTACTCCTGCTATGCTGGGCTCTGTACATTGCTAGGGACTAGAGACAGAAAGATGAATATGACTTAGTCCCTCTCCACAAGTAGCTTAGGCTCTAATGGGATAATCAATACACAAATAATTTCAGTGTCCTGTGATAAAGGCTTCAAAGGAAATATACACAGGGCTTTATAGGAGCACAGAAGAAGACTACTTATCCTGGCATGGGGTTGTAGAGAATGCACTTTGAAGATGGTATCTGAGCTGATTCTTAAAGGATGAGTTGGAGTTAGCCATCCAAAAAAGGGTGGTGATGAGAATGTGGAAAGAGTGTGGAAGAGGGCATTCAGGCAAAGGGATTTATATCAAACCTGAAGCAAGATATAGAGAAGTGAATTGTATGATGTGTGTGCACTATAAACAGGCTGATGTTAGAGAAGATGGGGTATGGTGGCAAGTCAAGTTGGAGAGGGAGGCAGGGCCTGATCTTAAAGGCTTGGTGTGCTGTTTAAGGAATTTGGAGTTTTCTTCTAGGTGAGGAGGGGACTGTAGATAGTCTTAAGCAGGAAAGTGATGTGGTCAGTTTTGCATTTTAGGTAACTAACTCAACTGGATGTGAGGGATGGATTTAGGTAGGTTAAGATTGGTGGTAGGGAGAGCCCTTAAAACGACTGTTTCAGTAGTCTGGGTGAGATATTATTAGGACCTGAACTAGGGCAGTGGAGGTGGAAAGGAGGAGCAGATTTAAGAAATACTTAGTAGTAGCATTCAACAGTAATTTATAATTGATTGGGTGGTTGGAGGTTGTGGTCAGAGTGGAACAGTACCAAGTGCTCCTGTATGGTGGGGCAGTAAGTGTGAGTAACTAGAGTGGAGGTTAAAGTTGCTGGATGTGAGGATTGGTTATTGGCTGAGGTACTAATATTACTTAGGATTATGGAGGAACATGTGAATCAAATACCAGTTTACATAATGAATATAGGTCTTTGATAGGTCATTGACAGGGGTTAATAAATGACAACCGCAAAGGAAGATTAGGAGGTGATCTATTCAGAAGATTTGAGTGAGCATCAAGGGAGTATAGTGGCAAAGGAAATTACAAAAATGTTATTTTCATTTGATTCTTTACTCCAAGAAGTAGACGTTCATCCCTGTTTTGTAGATGAGGGCATTGAAACTTTGAAGTAAAGTGACTTGCCTAAGGTCACAACTCTGCAGCTTGTTAATGGTAGTCAGAATTGAAACTAGTTCTAGGTCTAAAGATTTTCAGTTTCCTTATTGTGAGTCCCTAAGTACATCTGATGCAGCTTCCATTTTAGAGTTAAGAATGAATTCTCTACTTCCTCTCAATTCTACCTACATTTTAAGAGGGAACTGACTGGTCTCAAGAGACTGAGAGCAGTGTTTTGGAAGTAGGAAGAACTATCAGAGTAATATCTAATAGCTTTTGCTGAATATGTAGCACTAATATTGCATACAACATTTTCACTTTGGAGATGTGACAATATTTCTTTCTCCAGTAGGATCTGGACTTAGGGTAGCATCTGCTGGGTTTGGGCAGAGAGCTAAAGGCTCACACTTTTTTTTTTTTTAACTTAAAATATCTTATTTAATAAAAGTATTTACTTAATACTTACTAAGCACTGTACTGTGCCAGACATATGTTAGGCAGGCACAGTTCCTGCCACTGAGTGGCTCACAGATTTCATTCCCTGTCCTTACAGTACAGTGGGGATCACAGCTGCTGAGCAGGGATTCTGGAAAGCATTGTGCACCTGAGCCCCCAGCATGGCGGGCCTAAAGCGGCAGGCAAGCCAGGTGTGGCCAGAAGAGCACGGTGAGCAGGAACACGGACTTTATAGCCTGCACCATATGTTTGACATCGTGGGCACCCACCTGACACACAGAGATGTGCGTGTTCTTTCCTTCCTCTTTGTTGATGTCATTGATGACCATGAGCGTGGCCTCATCAGAAATGGACGTGACTTCTTATTGGCACTGGAGCGCCAGGGCCGCTGTGATGAGAGTAACTTTCGCCAGGTGCTGCAGCTGCTGCGCATCATCACTCGCCATGACCTGCTGCCCTACGTCACCCTCAAGAGGAGGCGGGCTGGTGAGGGTGCATGGGGGCTGAGGACACTGGAATCAGGGAAGAGTTGTGAGGGGCCAGGAGTGAGTAGCATAGGCATCCAAGGGGGAGGAGGCATTGACCCTGGGGAGTACTTAGGATAATAGGTTATGAGGCCCACTGAAGGATTGGACTGGGGGGGGAGGGTGTCATTATATCTTTTTTTTTTTAATGACTCCTTTTATCCTTGCAGTGTGCCCTGATCTTGTAGACAAGTATCTGGAGGAGACATCAATTCGCTATGTGACCCCCAGAGCCCTCAGTGATCCAGAACCAAGGACACCCCAGCCCCCTAAAACAGGTGAGGTGTTAACTCCCCCTAATTTCCATAAGCAAGTAAGACACTGATACCATGTTGCCAGCTTTGCCAACTTAAGGAATACTTTCTTTCCCTATCTAGCCCCATAGAAATCAGGTGAGGTGTTAATGCTTCACCAAGGTCCTGTAATTGCTCCCACTTTATGAACTCTTCAGGTCACATTCATACTTATTTTAGTGCTAATTCGGAATGATTCTTTCCTCATTCCAAGAGAATTGTCTGAATTTTTTGCTTTTACCTTACTCTGTCTTTTCCCCTTTCACCCTCTGGCCAGTGCCTCCCCACTATCCTGTGGTGTGCTGCCCCACTTCAGGCCCTCAGATGTGTAGCAAGCGGCCAGCCAGAGGGAAAGCCACACTTGGGAGCCAGAGAAAACGCCGGAAGTCAGTGACACCAGATCCTAAGGAAAAGCAGACATGTGGTGAGGAAGTTCAAGGGTTGTAGAGGTGGAGTAGATTTGAGGGAAAACTGGTGGGATACTGGGCAATTTATGCTATTCAGTGTAAGACTCACTTTGACTGCTGTTGCAGAGGAAAACTGAATGGCATCATCTCGGCAGGGAGAATTCTTTTGTATCTTTGTGGCAGAGTATATTTCAACTTTTTTTCAGTTAATACTTAAAGGGATCCTATTGTAGAATGAACCAAGTCAAGAGAGAATACTAAAATGAATTTATGTGCCTTTTAGGAAAATATCTGGGAATAATGCTGACCTGGGCATGTCCATTTAAGGGAACCTCCTACATTTAGGCAAGGATTTCAGAGGAAATCCTGGAGAAAAGGTAGAGAAGCTGTTAGGTGATGTGCCTTGCCTTACCACTCTGCTGTTCTCTTCAACCTTTCAAACTTGGTTGCAAACTCATCTCTCACTGTAACCTCTTCTCCCCATATCTTCTCATCCTCAGACATCAGGCTGCGAGTTCGGGCTGAATACTGCCAGCATGAGACTGCTCTGCAGGGCAACGTCTTCTCTAACAAGCAGGACCCACTTGAGCGCCAGTTTGAGCGCTTTAACCAGGCCAACACCATCCTCAAGTCCCGGGATCTGGGCTCCATCATCTGTGACATCAAGTTCTCTGAGCTCACCTACCTCGATGCATTCTGGCGCGACTATATCAATGGCTCATTACTAGAAGCACTTAAAGGTGTCTTCATCACAGACTCCCTCAAGCAGGCTGTGGGCCACGAAGCCATCAAGCTGCTGGTGAATGTGGATGAGGAGGACTATGAGCTAGGCCGACAGAAACTCCTGAGGAACTTGATGCTGCAAGCATTGCCCTGACCTTTCCTCTTGTCTCACCTCTCTGGGGACTGCTCCCACCCACCTCTGGAGCTTACATACTGTTCTGGGGTTTGTTCTCTACCCTTCCAATCACACCCCCTGCCTTTTTTTTTTTTTTTTTTAAAGGTAAAGACAAAGGAAAGTGGAAGTGGTGTCCTCACCCCTCCCTGCACCCATGTGCCTGGGCTTCCTCTTTCTTTCCCTTTTCCAATTACCCCTGATATGTGTCTCTACAGCCACCTTACCACTGAGCCTAAGACAAATGTGTAGGGAGAAGCAAAGTCTAGAAAACATAGTTTTTGTAAGGGATTGAAGTGAACATTGCTTTCGGATGCATTGAGGGGTTATCAATACTTCTGGCTTTATGTGGGCTCTTAAATTTTGTCTGAAAAACCAAAGGGCTTTGAGTAAGGGAGCTATGTGGAAGGTGGGTCTCTGAAGTGTATTTTGGAAATTAATCACCACCCTCTCCCAAATTACAGAATTTTTAAAAAACAAAGAAGCTGTGGCCCTTTCCACTCTCTCCTGGCCTCTGGTGCTCTCCTTTCTGCCTCCTTTCTTCCATTCATGGCTTGAAACCTTTGCTCCTTCTTTTGTCCCCTTTATAAATCCTCTTCCAGAGAGTAATAGGTAAGAGAACTGGGTCAGCCTAGTCACTCCTCCCAGCTGTGGTGTGTGTGTGTACACATACACAGGGTAAATGGAGAAGAGGTTGCTGATTAAAAAAAAAATACACTCCCCCTGAAAAGGGGAAGGGGGAGTGTGACATTTTCCTCCCATGTTCAAGTGAAAATAAATAATGTACCCTGCAGCCCTTTTCCCCTTTGCTTTCTTCTGACTTGGGCAAAGGGCATCACAGGTGAAAGAGAAGTAATTCAGTATCAACTCTTTTATTCTTTTTTTCTTCCCCATTCTCTACCCCCAACCCCTTAGGAGAAAGGGGCTTGGACATGGCACTGAGTGTTGCACTTTTATTTAGGTAGGCATGTTGAATGAGCCAGGAAGCCTCGAACTGGAGCCTGGTCCAGCTGGTACCATATCACCTCCCTTGCAATGTCCAAAGGAGATGTCCAAACACAGACTTTATGATTATTATATTTCTTCCAATGCCAGTGCTGCTCAGGCCTCAGAGTAACTCCAGTTTTCATGAAATAAACAGTGGTTATATAAAACTCCACCTTTCTGAAACTGAAATCTGAGCTCAGGTGAAAGTTTCTTCTTTCCCAAGAAGATGAGCCTGTTCCATCAAGAGTCAAGGTTCTCCAGGTGAGGGGAGCTGCACCTGGGTCCTGCCCATAAGTCATGGAGCACCAGCTCACAAAAGGAGACAACTCACAGAAGTCAAAGGCTTAAGATGCTGGCTGACCCAGATTGCCATAGAGGTCAGGCCTGCGGTGCTGGAACACAGGCAGGTGTTGGCGCAACTGTCGAAGATAGTTGAGGTCAATTCGGGCAAGGCAGAGGCCTGGCCCCTCAGAGCAGCGGGCCATTACTGTTCCCCAAGGATCCACCACCATGCTGTGTCCATAACTTGCTCTCTTCTCATGGTGGCGCCCACACTGTGCTGCTGCCACTACATAGCACTGGGTTTCAATGGCACGGGCTCGCAGCAGTACCTGGGGGATGAGGACATGTGTGTTCACTTAACTACATGGCAGCTGCTAGTGGGGGTAGTGACAGGAGATAGATTTTATAGGCCAAATGTGTTCTGATAATTGCCTAAGAATGGTTTACTATGTTAACTCTTCGTTAACATTCGAAAGCCAGGCAGCAATCTGGGGAATGATTTCCTACTAGGTGGGTCGGGGAAGAAAATCAACTGGTAGGGCCAAAGGAGAAGAATGAGGTTAAAAGAAGGCCCTTATTTTCAAAGAGGTGTCCTCTTACCTCCCAGTGGGCTGGGCCTGTAACAGATCCAAAAGCTGAAGGATAGGTAAGTATTTCTGCTCCAGCCTGAGCCAATGCCAGAGAGAGTTCAGGGAACCGCATGTCATAGCAGATAGCTAGACCAATCTGTAATAAAAATTAGCCTACGTAGTCCTCCTGTCCTGCATTTGTCACAGTATCTCGTCACACCCCTGCTACTTTACTCAGTTTTCTATACTACCACTTCAAAATATTCCTATTCCCCACCCTCTTGTGCCTTTCCCACCCTCATCCTCTCACAACTCCCACCTTGCCTGCTGGTGTACTGATAGGTGACTCAAGACTGGGTCCAGGAATGGTAGAGTTGCTCTCATGCATGAGCCCCTGCCCTGGAATCTCTACATCACACAGATGTGTCTTCCTGTAAGTGGCCACCACTGACCCTAGAATAAAGGGAGAAGGAATACTCAGTGCTGGTGTGCTAGAAGCCCAGCTTAGCGCCTCTCCTCCCCAGGAGATGGTTTATAGACTAGGAATAGAAGGACAAACACCTAAAACCATAGACCAAGGAAGTAAGAGTTGAGAAACATTGCTAGGGATCTGAGTGTAGGCAGAAGAGCCTAGGAAAGGTAGGCTAAACAGTTGTGAGGTCTCACCCTTGTTGTTCAGAAGCACATGACAATTGTAGATTTTCTGAGTCTGTTCCCAGTCTTGGCCACGCTCGTGGAAACCACCCAAGGACAGCCAAAGTCCACATTCCCTAGGGGGGGAGGGGGGGGAATGGACACTGACAGCTCCTCTCAAGGCTCTATCTTGGTAACAGGCTATCCAGGGACACTGCCCAACAAAGATTTTACCTCTCCCTCCCACTTTCTCAGATACCTGGCAAGCTGGGTATATTCTCCCACAAGGTTCCCACCCAGTGGCTCAGACAGGCGTAGTGTCTCTGCAGGGTCCCGTGCGATGAAGTCAAATGCCTCAGGCAGAAAAGCCAGGCAAGCGCCCAGTCTGGCAGCCTCTCGAACCAGCTCAGCACATGTTTTAAAGTTCTGCTGTTTGTCCGGTGTTGATGTTATCTGGCACACAGCCACCAGGGGCAGTTCCCAGGAGGAAGAGGAGATGGCCATGGCTCTGGGTCTGTGAATGGCACCGGCAGGATTATCGAATTTTCGGTATGGAAAACAAGTTTAATGATAAGAAGCTCAAATGGGGAGGCAGGAAAGCTGAACTTCCCTTTGAATCTGCCCATAACGGGATTCACTGACCCAGGCCTAGCAGGGCTCACTAATCAAATGTTCTGGATGGTTGGCACCCTGTCGTCTCCCACCATCCATTCATGTAACAAACATTTTCCAATATGTGCCAGGCACTGAAGATACAACAAAACATGTTACCTGGGCTGAGCACAAAGTACTGAGAGCCGAGAAATCCGAAGTCCAGGACACAGAAGGGACAGGAGCTGGTTGGGAGGCCTGATGATGAAGCCCGGCCTGAGAAAGGTGAGAAATCAGGACTCTAACCCCTTCCGCAAGCAATAAATTCCTAGACTTCTCTAACCTCTCTTCGTACTGCGAGGCTGATCATGATCTTGCCAGAAAAGCTAAGCCTTCAACTTTAAGTAATTATTAGCTACGGGTAGAGATCTTAAGGTGGGAAGATGGAGGAAGGAGCGCTGCTCAGCGCTTGAATACCTCGACTTCCAATCTTCCGGTGATCTCACATTAAACTGAATGCCTTTTCCTCTGCCAAACGTCTCCACAGTTCAAAAGTCACCTCCGGGAAACTTGTTTGGTTTTCCCAGGTCGTCTTGACTGTGCACCTGCACAGCTTTACTGACTCAAAGTTTATTTCGCCCCTTACACCGGGAAGCCCTGAGGGGTCCCTGCAACCCCATGGCGGGCATGGGGCACAACAACCTAGATCCCAACCTGCGTCCCCACCCTCCAAGATAACCTGTCCTTCCCATCCTGTCCCGGGGGGTAGCATCTCTGTTACACAAGTTAAAGCACCGCAGCCGACGGGATGAGAAGTAGGTCCTACATGAAGATACGTCCAAAACCATTCGCAGGATCCGAAACGAAGCGCAGCCTGAAGCCTGAGAAGACCCGGACGAGTGGGCGGTAACTTCATGACCGGATGTGACGCAAGGAGGAGGCTGAGCTGCGCAGGCCCGAAACCCAGCAGGCGGCGAAGATGGCGGAGAACAGCGGTCGCGCCGGGAAGAGCGGCGTGAGCAGCGCGGGGAAGGGGGCGGTGTCGGCTGAGCAGGTGAGGATCGGAGAACGCCTAGAAGGGCATCCCCGGCAAGGTCCGAAATCCATGCGAGGAAGGGAGGGGGCTGTGGCTTTTACTCCCGTCCCACGTTTGCTTGGCCACTCAGGAGGGTCCTTGGAGAAGCTAGCCGAGCTCCGAGAGAGAGAGTGGGCGGGTCGGTAGGTGAAAGCCACACACCTCCTGCGGTCACGGGTGAACCTGGGGGAGGGAGAAGCCCTGGTTTGCAGGGCCTGGGAGGATGCACAGGTCTGAGGGGAGATGGTTCGTCACTGAATTTGCCCAACTCTCTGCTCCCCCAGACAGGATATGGCCCGGAAAGGCAGGTCGTAATGAATCCGAGGGGCTTAGTTAACGGGCTAGTGTGTAGTCTGTTACTTGACCCTGGAACCTCGTTGACAATCGCCGTCGTCCTGCAGAGCCACGTGACGCACATACTCGAACAGTTTAGTGGTCAATACTATTTTGAATCGGGAATCATTACTAGATTGAATTTCTAGAGAGACCAGAAACCATTTCTGATTTGAGTTTTCATTTCCCCCAGTGCCTAACATCGGGAAATGTTTAATAAATTAGTGAGAAAGCCCTTTGTCGCTAGGGAACCTGGTTTGATAAGAGCGGGGCCGGTGTTTAATCGGTATGCGAAGAAACATTCACAATAGAAATGAACAACAGCGTGCACAGGATAGAGTTAATTAGAGGCATTAGATTGCATTTAAACTCGGCAATTTTAATTACAAATTCATTCGTTATTTATCTGTTGAACATATACAACAGGCAAAAATGCCTGCATAAAGATTTTTAAAACTTTCGCCTGCCATCCAAGAGCTTATAACCTGGCAAGGAAAATAAAACATGCAAAGTGCTTATATAAGTCAGAAGATAAGTGTCCCAAGAGAGGTGTAAAGTGCTATGGGATTTGGGTGAGGAGAAAAAAGAGTTTCTGATGGGAAAAAGGAGAAGGAAAGAAGGAACCTAAGACTTTTTGGGGGTCTACCATGTGCCAGGAACTCTGCTGGGTATAGGGAAACAGATAAGTGAAATAGTCCTTGTCTTCAGGTAGCTCACAGACTATTTGAGAAAAGACAAACCAAAAAGTACAGATTTGTAATGCATTGCACAGTCCTCCTCCTTTATGGCATCTAGAGGAGGGAACCCTAACTAAGCAAGAGGCTATGGGATTTGTGAGGTAGGTGGGAAAGGGAACATGTGTTATAGTGGGAGTAGCTGAGAGCATAAAAACAAGTGTACTACTGTCAGACCTGAGTTTAAGTTCTATTTCTGCTCTTTACTATATTTATATGACCTCCAATGTGTTACTTCTCTTGGCCTTCTCCATAAAAGCATAATAATAGTACCTGCCTCATCCCTGTATTTCAAGAACTATGCAAGACAATGCATATAGAGTACTCTTGTACAGTGACTAGAATATAGTATGTGCTCAATGAATGCCAGTTATTATCTTTTGTTTTCTAGAAAAAATAATCCTTTAGCTCAGCTCTGAAAGATAAGTTAGTCAAACTAAGAAGGAAGTGGAACATTTTTTTAGATGGATAAAATAATTTGTTTAAAAGACCAACGTATGAAACTGCATGGCGTGTTTGTGATACAAACTGACTTAAAAGTTTGAAATGAGTTGTAAGACTTACAGTAGAGCAAAATGGATAAAAGAGAAATCTAGGATGTCTCTCAAGATTGTTTGTTGGATAGTGATCTAATAGGGAATGTAGGAGGAATAATGGCTTTGGGGGGAAAGATGGGTTTATTTTAGGGTTTTTGTGTTTGTATTTCTTGTGGGACATCTGGCTAAAGATCTTTAGTAGGTGGTTTGATTTGTAAATCTCAAGTTACAGAAAGAAACTGAGTTGGAGATACAGATTAGAGAGTTGTGAGCTTATGAATGGTAGACAAAGTGATTATTGTGGATGAAGTCATCTAGGATCTGAGAAAAAAAAGTGAGAAAAGAAATGGAATGAAAGTGGAACTACATTTAAGGGGTGGGTGGAGAAAGAGAAGCCCTTAAAGGAGACTGAGGATTCTGATACTGAGTTCTGAAGCTGTTCCTTGATTAATATTCTCTGGCCTTTGTTTGTGTTCCAGAGAGAACACTAGGTAAAAAATAGATTTATTGCTATAGCAAATGTGAGCCACATTTCCCTTACACACAAAATGGAAGCAAGTAACACGGTGTGCTAGTCACTTTACTTGTTTTATCTTGTTATTTAATTATCACTATATGAAGAGGGTTGTTTTATCCTCTCAACATTTTTGAGTTCCAGAGGGATTAGGCAATTTATCCAAGGTCAGTAATTGGAAGAATAGATATTTTAATTGAGGGACTTCAGCATCACACAGACCAATTTTTTCCACTTTACATCATAAACATATTAGAAATGTTTGAGTTGAGCTTTAAAGGATTGAATGGATTTGAGCAAGTAGCAGTGGGAATGGAAATAGGGTAACAAGAAGAGAGTAGGGGGAAAAATCAATTGATATGAAGTATAGGTGTAGAGAGTAGGGGGAAAAATCAATTGATATGAAGTATAGGTGTAAGTTAGAAAGGTGTGCTCCGTAAAGCTCAAGAAGTAAGTTAGGCTGAGGTCATAGAGGAATTTGAATGCATGGCAAAAAACTTGGACTTTTTAAGGTAAGCAGTAAGGGAGTCACAGAAAGATATATTAAACTGTTGGGTTTTTTTTCCTATTACATAAAGTAAAACATGTTCAGCGTAGAAAATGTAGGAAATATAGGAATAAGTACAAAAAAAGAAAAAGGAAATAAGTTGCCCATAATCCTACTCTCCAGAGACAACTGTTGTTATCATTTTAGGGTATCTCCTTTGAGAGTTTTTGTATATATGTGTTGGAAGATGAGGGAGGGCATATGTTTGTTTAGCAAGTAAGGATTATTTAGTATCTACTATTTGGTCATCTGCTTTTTAAGTCTAATAATATACCATGAATGTTTTATGTCAGTCAAGTTTAGGAAGATAATGTTAGCAGCAATGTGTGAATGGATTTGAATTGGGGGACTCCAAAACTAGGGAGATCATTTAGAAGAGTATTGCAGTAGTTCAGACAGATAATGAAAGCCTGAGCTAGGGTAATGCCGGGGAGCCTAAGAGAAATTGCTGACATAGGCAGTAAATTTGGTAGTTGATGGGATAAGGGTATGTTCAAAGATGAAGTCAGGTTTCCTACCTGGAAGGCTAGAATGGTGTCATTAGCAGAAATAGGTGAGACCAGAAGAGGAATAGTTCATGGGTAAAAGTATGTTCAACAGAATTGCCTTTGGGGAGCAAATGTGGTTCTTAAACTGTTGAGTACTTGCTTCCTACATGGGAGGTCCCAGGTGTGGTTCAGGGTGCCTCCTAAAAACAAAACAAAAAACAAACAGCAAACAAACGGAAAAAAAAAACAAACTTAGGTGAGCCAGCGTGGCTCAGCGATTCAGTGCCAGCTCCCCACGTACGAGGTCCCAGGTTCAATCCCCAGCGCCGGTACTTCAAAAAAAATCAGCTTTGAACATACTGAGTTTAAGGTATCCATAGGACCTATTGGTGGAGGAGTTATGTAATAATACCAACTACCATTGATTGATAACTTGTTTTATGCTGGATATTGTCCTAAATTCTTGATGTAATTAATTAATCCTCACAACATTTCTATGAAGCAGACATTATCTCTACTTTATTGGTGAAGAAACTTGGATTCAGAAAAGAAGTAAAGGGAAGTGAATTTGGCTCAACTGATAGAGCATCCGCCTACTACGTGGGAGGTCCAGGGTTCAAACCCAGAGCCATGTGGTGATCTGGCCCACATGCAGTGCTGATGCATGCAAGGAGTGCCATGCCACGCAGGGGTGTCCCCCACGTAGGGGAGCCCCGTGCACAAGAAGTGCACCCCGTAAGGAGAGCCGTCCAGCACGACAGGAAGTGGCACTGCACATGGAGAGCTGACACAGCAAGATGATGCAACAAAAAGAGACACAGATTCCCTGTGCTGTTAAGAATATAAGCAGACACTGAAGAATACGCAGCAAATGGACACAGAGAGCAGACAACTGGGGGCGGGGGCTGCGGGCAGGGAAGGTGAGAGAAATAAATAAAAAATAAATCTTAAAAAAAAAAAGTAAATGTTATAAGATTAAAAAAAGAGCTCACTAAAAAAAAAAAAAAGTAAATTGCTTTGGTCAGATTTTGAAGCCACTTCTGTCCAACTCCAAAGTTCCTTCCTCGAAATCGTACATATGGGTCTAGAATTTCTGAGATGGCCCAGGTTTGCAGGCAATTCACATAAAAGCAATTGTTGAAACCATAGAAATGGCTAAGAATACCAATTGAGATAGAGTAGGTAATAAAGGGAGAAGCACTAGGAACAGAATCATAGGTCCTGTCTGCTGAAAGGGTGAGAGAGAAGGAACTACAGAAAAGACAAAGAAGGAAGGTTCAGACTGATAGGAGAACCAGGCAGGGAACTGACAGGTCTTGGGGCCTGCAGTATATCCAGTACTTGACCGGTTATCACTTTAGTTCTCATTGTTACTCAAAGCAATGGTTCTCAACCCGCTGTGATTTTTGTTCCCCACTGAGCGTTTTGCAATGTGTGGAGACATTTTTGGTTTTCGTAAGTATTAATAAGAGAAGCAGATGTGGCTCAATTGATAGAGCATCTGCCTACCATGATGGAACATCCGCCTATCATATAGGATGTCCAGGATTCAAACCCAGGGCCTCCTGGCCCATGTGGTGAGCTGGCCCATGTGCAGTGCTGCCATGCGAAGGAGTGCCATGCTACACGGGTGTCCCCCACATAGGGGTGCCCCACATGCAAGGAGTGCGCCCTGCAAGGAGAGCCGCCCCCCACACACACACACAAAAGGTGCAACAAACAAATATTAATAAAAGGGATTGCAACAGGCTTTTAGTGGGTAGAGGTCAGGGATGCTGCTTAATATCCTCCAATGCACAGGACAGCCCCTGCAATGAAGGACTTTCCAGCCTAAAATGTCAGTAGTGTTAAGGTTGGGAAATCTATGGTATATCAGCCCTATTTCATAAATGAGAAAACAAATAAGTTAATTAACTTGGTCAAATAACAAGGAATGGCAAAACTGGGATTTGACTCCAGATCAGATTCAAGTTTAGGCTCTTTCCATCATACCATGCTGCTACTTAAAAGAGGAGAGTTTTAAGAAACAGATTGAAGACGGAGAAAAGGCTGTTGCATTTTGCAATTAGGTAGGAGGCCATTTATCATCTTTGAGGGGATAGTTTAATAACTAATAATAGCTTAATAACTGGTAAAGATAGAAGACAATTTAAAGTGGATTGGGAGTAAATGTGAGGTGAGGAAGTGGAGGCAGTAGGTAGACTAGCCCTAAATGAAGACTAATATGAACTAAATACAAAGAATAAACACATGGAGTTAAAACCTAGAGTATAGGTTGTTAGGAGATTAGAGGAGGGCTGTGAAGAAGTACTGATGTTTAATGTATGCAGAAGTTTTAATTAACTTGACTGTAAAAGTGTGGACATGGATAGAGTTGATGGTAATACATTATAGTGAGTAGCAGCTAGTTTATAAATGGGATTGTAGCTGAAAAAGGTAGTATAGGGATGTAAATGTCAGTTGAAAGAAAGCTAGAGAATAACCTAGGGACTGAATAACAGTGAACCCAGAGGTGGATGATGATTGTAGTTGAAGGTACAAATGCAAGAATGTCCTTCTGTGAACTAGAATGGATGTACATAACTCTTGTAGGGTGGTGGGAATATGGAAAAGCATGGGGAAAATATAATTAATGTAATTTATGGACGATCGTTAACAGCAGTACTGTAATATTCTTGCATCAGTGCCAAAGATGTAGTATTAATAATAGGGGAGTATGGAAAAAATATGCCAAGTGTATGCAGTGGACCATAGTTATTAGTAATAGTCTGATGATGATATCTCATAATCTGCAACAGATGTTCCACAGCAGCGTGGTGTGGTGGTGAAAGGGTGTTGTATGGGAATTCTACACACGTGTATGATTGTTTTTTTAAGTTCACTTCTATAGTAAAAATATATTTAAAAATAATACACAGGTTTTAAAAATTAAATTCTACCCTGGGGGTGGGGGGTGGGATTCAGTGAAGAAGAAGGAAGAAGAGAATCATCATTTAAGAAAGTAGCAAGGTCAAGGAAGAGAGTTTTCTTTGATGGAGTATGTTTGTTAGAATAAGGGATCTCAAACTGAGAATGAAGTGGAGTGATATTCCAGAAAATTTTTTTCCAGGTGTATCCAGTCATAATTCTCTATCTTTTCTATTCTTCCATTGGACCCCCCAGTAAGAATAACTATTTGGTTGTAAAAAGACCAAATGGGGGGAAAGGTAATGATTGTCAGTGTTTCTTGAAGTTATCAAAACTATATGGGGGAAGCGGATGTGACTCGAGCAATGGGGCTCCTGCCTACTGTATAGGAAGTACAGGGTTCAATACCCAGGGCCTCCTGGTAAAGGCAAGCTGGCCTGTGTGGTGAGCTGGCCTGTGTGGAGTGCTGCCCCACACGGAGAGCTGGTGCAGCAAGATGATGCAACAAAAAGAGACACAGAGGAGAGATAATAAGAGACGCAGCAGACTAGAGAGCTGAGGTGGCTCAAGAGAATGATCGCCTCTCTCCCACTCTGGAAGGTCTCAGGATCGGCTCCCAGAGCTGCCTAATGAGAATACAAGCACAGAAGAACATACAGAGACTGGACACAGGGAGCCAACAATGGAGGGAGGGGAGAAATAAATAAATCTTTAAAAAACAAAACAAAAACTATATGGGGGAGCGGATGTGGCTCAAGCGATTGGGTGTCTCCCTCCCACATAGGAGGTCCTGGTTCGGTCTCCCCATGCCTCCTGAAAAAAGAGGATGAACAGACACAGAGATCACACAATGTACAGACACAGAGCAGACAGTAAGCACAAACAATGGGGGAGAATAAATAAAATCTTTTTTAAAAAGCTATATGGTATTGGTTAAAAAAGAAAGACAAAAGGAAAAAAGTCAACAAAATCAAATGAAAATAGTTGACTTTTGTGAAAGTTAATCATAACAAGCCAAAAATAATATTTGAAAGAGAAAGGATGTTTTGAGTCAAACCTGGGTACAAATACCAGTTTTGAGTTCACTGTTATTTTAACTACCTCAACCCTACCTACCACCCTTAAGTTTCCTAATCTATAAAATGCTGGCATATGATATATATATATATATATATATGAATGAAATGAGATACAGAGACTAGCGCAATGCCTGGCAGATTAATATATGAAATATGAAAGAAATGAGGCATTTTAAAGAGACATTGCATTTGCATATTTAAAATTTTCAAAGAATATAACAAAGATTAGAAGGCAGGCAGCATGATGGGAATTAGAAAAAAAAGTTTTCTATCAAAAATTTTAAGGAATTGATGTTCATTACATGTGAGCACATAGAAGGGTTTAATGTATGGGGGTGGGGAGTGGTCAAGACTACTTCCTAGAAGAACCTAAGTTGAAAGTTGAAGAATTACAGTTGAGCAGAGAAAAAGGGATTGGGAGAGGATAAGAGAAAGGGTACAGTTTATATGCGAGTGCTTGAAGACAAGTGAATTAGGGGAACCACAGGTTTAAGAGACCTGAGTAAGAGAGGTAGAGGGAAGGTCTGATTGGAATTAGGCAGGGCAACCTGGAGAGGGAAGCAGGGACTAGGACTCTGGGCTGTGTTAAGGAGTTTGGACTTTATTCTGTGAGCAGTGGGGAGTTTTTTGTCTTTAAATTGTAACATATATGTAAAACACAACATTTCCTATTTTCAATTGTACATTTCAGTGGCATTCATTATATTCACAGAGTTGTGCTACCATCATTACCATTCATTACCAAAATTTTTTCATCATCCCAAATAGAAACTCTGTACTTATTAAGTAGTAACTCCCCATTTCCACCCCCCACTCTCCCACTCCCCCACCCCCACCACCTCCAATCTATTTTCTGTCTCTCAATTTGCTTATAAGTGGAATAAACAATATTTGTACTTTCATGTCTTTCTGGCTTATTTCACTTCATTAGCATGATATTTTCAAGGTTCATCCATTTTGAGGCATGTGTCAGAACTTGGTTCCTTTTTCACCTGAGTAATACACCATTTTACACATCTGTACCACCTTTTTTTTTTATCCATTCATCTGTTGGTAGACACTGAGTTGCTTCTACCTTTTTGCTATGGTGAATAGTGCTGGTGTGAACACTGGTGTACACGTCTCTGAATTTCTGCTTTCAGTTCTTTGGGGTATATTCAAGAGTAGAATTGTAATTCTGTGTTTAGCTCTTTTTGTTTTGTTTTTGTTTTTTTAAACAAATCAATTTTATTGATACATATCAACAAAGCATACAATTCATCCAAATTGCACAATCAATGGTATTCATCACAATCACTGTCTTTAGCTTTTTGATGAACTGCCATGTTGTTTTCCACAGCAGCTACACCATTTTACCTTCCCACCAGCAATTCATGAGAGTTCTAAATTTTCCATATCCTCACCAAACTTGTTATTTTCCATTGTTGAGGTTTTAGACGTAGGAGCAATAGGTTTAGATTTAAATTTTAAGTGCTACAGCTTGGGGAATGGATTGAAGGGGGCAAATCTGGAGGCAGTTTGGAACTCAGCTAGGTAGCTATGGTAGATGGGAAAGAGCATAGTGAAACATGAGATCAAAGTGGATAGATTTGAGGTATTTAGCACATAGATGTGACTTAGAGATTAATTAGATATGGAGGGGAAATGGTGTGGTTCAACTGATAGAGCATCCACCTACCATATGGCGGGTCCAGGGTTCGATACCCAGGGCCTCCTGACCTATGTGGTGAGCTGGCCCACTTGCCGTGTTGCCGCACCCAAGGAGTGCTGTGCCACGCAGGGGTGTCCCCCCTTGTAGGGGTGGCCCATGCACAAGAAGTGCGCCTTGCAAGGAGAGCCACCCCTCGCGAAAAAAAATGCAGCCCGCCCAGGAGTGGTGCCACACACACAGAGCTGATGCAGAAAGATGACACAACAAGAAAAGTGACACAGTTTCCCGATGCCTCAGGACAAGAATGCAAGCAGACACAGAAGAACACACAGTGAATGGACACAGAGAACAGACAACAGGGGGAAGGGGAGCAAAATAAATAAAATCTGAAAAAAAAAAATTAGATATGGAGGATGAGGGAAGCGGACTTGGCCCAATGGACAGGGCATCCGCCTACCACATGGGAGGTCTGTGGTTCAAACCACGGCCTCCTTGACCCGTGTGGAGCTGGCCCATGCACAGTGCTGAGCGTGCAAGGAGTGCCGTGCCATGCAGCGGCGTCCCCCATGTAGGGGAGCCCCACGTGCAAGGAGTGCACCCCGTAAGGAGAGCCGCCTAGCGTGAAAGAAAGTGCAGCCTGCCTGAGAATGGTGCCGCACACACAGAGAGCTAACACAACAAGATGACCCAACAAAAAGAAACACAGATTCCCGGTGCCGCTGATAAGGATAGAAGCGGTCACAGAAGAACACCCAGAGAATGGACACAGAGGGTAGACAATTGGGGGAGAAAAATAAATTAAAAAAAAAAAAAGATGGAGGATGAGTCATGGATAATTCCAAGGTTTTTGGACTTAAGGTCCCTTCCAACTCTAAAAATGATTAACAAAAATAGTAAAAGCTACCAGTAGTGCTCTGGGGAAATAGATACAATCATGTCATTGCTGGTAACACTGTAAATTGGTCTGGCCATCTTAAGAGCTATCTAGCAACATGCAATAGAAGCTACAATAATGTTAGTACTCTTTTGACTCATTAAACTCACTCTTGGTAAGGGAAGAAGGAAAACAGTCTTAACATTTTTGTATTATTTGTCCACAGATATTTAACACCAATAATATTTACTAGAGAAAAAATTTGTAAGTCTAAATGTCTCAACCAGCAACCACAAGGGAATAATTAAGCAGTTTTTTTCTTTTAAACATTTATTTATTTATTTATTTCTCTCCCCTCCCCCTCCCCCGCCCCAGTTGTCTATTATCTGTGTCTGTTTGCTGTGTCTTCTTCTTTGTCCACTTCTGTTGTTGTCAGCGGCATGGGAATCTGTGTTTCTTTTCGTTGCGTCATCTTGTTGTGTCAGCTCTCCATGTGGGTAGTGTCATTCTTAGGCAGGCTGCACTTTCTTTCGCGCTGGGCGGCTCTCCTTACGGGGCGCACTCCTTACACGTGGGGCTCCCCTACGTGGGGGACACCCCTGCGTGGCAGGGCACTCCTTGCACATCAGCACTGCTCAAGGGCCAGCTCCACACGGGTCAAGGAGGCCCCAGGGTTTAAACCACAGACCTCCCCTGTGGTACACAGATGCCATATCCATTGGGCCAAGTCTGCTTCCCAATTAAGCAGTTTTAAAAATGTATCACAAGGGGAAGTGGTTGTGGCTCAACTAGAGTGTCCGCCTAACATGTGGAGGGCACAGGTTTCTATACTCAGGGCCTCCTGACCTGTGTGGTGAGCTGGCCACATGCAGTGCTGCCATGTGCATGTGCCACACTGTTGTCCCCTGCATAGGGGTGCCCCATGTGCAAGGAGTACGCCCCGCAAGGAGAGTCACCCTGTGCAAAAAAAGTGTAGCCTGCCCAGGAGTGGTACTACACACACAGAGAGATGATGCAGCAAGATGACACAACAGAAAAAAAAGTGACACAGTTTCCCTGTGCCACATGACAAGAATGCAAGTGAACACAGAAGAACACACAGTGAATGGACACAGAGAGCTGACAACGGGGTGGAGGGAGTAATAAATCTTTAAAATATATATATATATCATGCGCGGATGTAGCTAAAGTGGTTGCATGCCTGCTTCCCATGTATGAGGTCCTGGGTTTGACCTCAGAAAAACAAACAATAAAACCAGCTCTCATTGGGGAGAAGATGTAGCTCACAGGTTGAGCACCTGCTTCCTCATGTATGAGGTCCTGGTTCAATCCCTGGTACCTAAACTCCCCCCTAAATATATATGTAAATGTGTGTGTGTGTGTGTATGTGTGTGTGTATCATCCCAATGGGAATTGGGGAATTTTATTTTGTTTTTTATTTTTTATAAAGTATTTATTTCTATTTTTATTTCTCTCCACTCCCTCCCCCCTCAGTTGTCTGCTCTCTGTGTCCATTCACTGTGTGTTCTTTTGTGACCACTTCTATCCTAATCAGCAGCACCGGGAATCTGTATTCTTTTTGTTGCATCATCTTGTTGTGTTAGCTCTCTGTGTGTGTGGCACCATTCTTGGGCAGGCTGCACTTTCTTCACGCTGGGCGGCTCTCCTTATGGGGTGCAGTCCTTGTGTGTGAGGCTCCCCTACATGGGGGATACCCCTACGTGGCACGGCACTCCTTGCAAGCATCAGCACTGTGCATGGGCCAGCTCCACACGAGTCAAGGAGGCCCAGGGTTTGAACTGCAGACCTCCCATGTGGTAGGCAGACGCCCTATCCATTGGGCCAAGCCCGCTTCCTGGGATTGGGGGATTTTAATGCTTTGTGAGTACAGAGTTTCTCTCTATTTGGGATGTTGGAAATTTTTTGATGGTGGTAATGGTAGCACAGCACTGTGAATATAATTAACACCACTAAATTGTATACTTCAAAGTGGCTAAAATGGGAAATTTTACATTGTATATATGTTACCGTGATTTAAAAAAATATATGGAACTGTACAACACAGAGTGAACTGTAATGTAAACTATGGAGTTTAGTTAATAATATAATAGTATTGGTTCATAAATTGTAACAAATTTACCACACTAATGTAAAATGTTAATAATAGGGAAAACTGCATGCATGAGAGGTGTTATATGGGAACTGTACTTTCTACATGATTTTTCTGTAAACTTATAACTGCTCTAATGAAGGTAGAAAGGGAGGGAGGAAGTGAAAGAAAGAATATATATCAGTAGGGTGTAAATGCTATATGTAGCATTTAAAAATAAGAAAGCTATGTCTTTAAAAAATTGTACAGGGAAGCGGATGAGGCTTAAGCGATTGGGCTCCTATCTATCATATAGGAGGTCCAGGATTCAATTCCTGGGACTTCCTGGTGAAGGCAAGCTGGCCTGCACAGAGTGCTGACCTGTGCAGGAGTGCTGACCGGTGCAGGAGTGCTGGCCCGCATGGAGAGCTGGTGCATCAAGATAATGCAACAAAAAGAGACACAGAGGAGAGACAATACACAGCAGACCAGAGAGCTGAGGTGGTACAAGAGGTTGAGTGCCTCTCTCCCACTCCAGAAGGTCCCAGAATTAGTTCTGGTGCTACCTAAAGAGAAGAGAAGCAGACACAGAAGAATACATAGTGAATGGACACAGAAAGTATATAGAGAGTGCAAAACAACAGGGATGGGGCCGGGGGGGGGGCGGTAAATAAATTTTTAAAAAATTGTACCTGCCAATTATGAGACTATAACGAGGTCTCATGGCTGTAAGGACTGAAGTTAACTTTAGAAAAGGATAAATAGGTGGTGTTTTAATTTAATTGGATTCCTTTAGTAAGGGTGTTTACATTTAAGATAATGATTTCACATGGTTGAGAGAATCAACACTGACATAATTATCCTTGTTCACTCCAAGCAATTTAAGAAGACCAGAAAATGAGGCGAAAAGGAGGAGAATTAGGTCTAGCTATAGGGGAGAAGACCATTGGAAAAGCTGTGTATTTTAAGTAGAAAATGTGGGAATGGAGTAGGAATAGAGCACAACTTCTCTCATCTTCATTTCCTGGCATACCCTAGAGATGGTAGGTTTATGGTTGGTTTATTTTGCATTTAATTTAGGTTGCAGTTAGCTGCTAAGAGATTTCATCTCCTTTAAGTATACCCATGACTAAAATTTTCCATAACAACTGTGGGTAACTCACACATTTAATAGACTTATTTTAGTTTGGTGTTTGATTAAAAGCTCATAAACTGGTCCAAGAAGAAATAGGGATTGTTACTAGGGATAGTGTTGAAGAAAAGTTTGAATTAAAAAAATCTCTTTTCTTCTTTTAGATGTGTTAAGTTGATGGCCAAAAGGTGATTCCTACTAACTACTAAGGAAAATAAGATCAGGCACCAGACACTTAAGCTGATTCCATTAATGTATTTAACAACATATATCCATAAGATTGGGTCATTTGGGTGTGAGGAAAATGGCTAGAATCTGGGTTAATCATGGAATTTTCTTACTTGAGATGATTTTGATATAGAGAATTGATATAGGAGAAAAAGCTAACCATAAATGGAATAGTTTCTGTATAGGCAGGCAGTGAAGGTGAAGGAAAAACAGCCTGGAGATGAATTCGATTTCCAGAATGTTTGTTGAAATGAGTGGCTGAAGTAGACGGAGATGAAAGAGTGATGGATGGGAGAAGGGAGCAAGTGCTGGAATGACAAGTCCCTAGTCAAATATTGGTTATTGGTCATTAGAGGGGATGTAGGAGTGGTGCGGGTCACCTTTTTGGATTATCTTAGCAGTATATGAACAAAACAGAAAAAGAGCTAGAAATAAGGGACCCAGTAAAGATGAGGTGGTTAGTCATCAAAACTAGCAGATTTCTAGCAGTGAGGCTGGAGATGTAAGTGGGGGTGAGACTAGGGAGATTTGATAATGGGTTGAATAGATGAGCCCAGCTGCTCTCAGCTGGCCAGAGGAGGTTAAGAGGATACTTTTTTGCAGGGAAGGCCATTATAGAAATAAATGTATTTTGCTGCTTACAAAACCATTTCACACTCGTATATGAAGTAGGTATTACTATTATTTGTATTTCACAAATTAGAAAAGTAAAGTTCAAAGAGGTTAAGCCATTGATTTTCAGCTCTCGCTGTACTCTAGATTCATGTGGGGATCTTTTTTCAAAATATTGAGGCCTTGGTGTCACTCCTTATGATTCTGTAATTGTTCTGAGGCTACACTATTCATGTTTTTAAAATGTTCCCCAAGTGATTCTAATGTGTAGCCAGAATTGAGAACTGTAGGATTAAATGTCTGTCCAAGTTCATAGAGCCTGTATGTGACAGGGGCAGAACTTGAAGCTTGGTATTTTGTCTCCACAAACCATGTGTTTTTCTTTTTTATTTAACTCCCCCATCTCTCCCCCTCCCCATGTACTTTTTTTTTTAGGAGGTACCCCCAGTAACTCAACCACTGAGCTACAACTTCTCCCCTGCCCCCATATTTTTATTTTTTTATATTTTTAAAAAATTTAATTCACCACCCCTCCTTGTTGTTTGTGTTTGCTGTCTGCTCTCTGTGTCCGTTTGCTGTGTGTTCTTCCATGTCTGCTTGTCTTTTCTTCTCATCTTTCTCTTTATGAGGCACCAGGAACCGATCCTGGGACCCTCCTGTACTTTTCATCTGCTATTTCTTTCCAGACACAGTCATCAGAGCCCTATGCTGGAAGTGATGGTGGGGTGGTATTAGTATCTAGTCTGGCTCTCACACTCTGTTTTCATTTTCTTCTCAGTTTCTGGGGAACTAGGAGCTGACGGTATTCACTTCTCTGGGTCTTTACTTGTGTTATTTCTTGTGCCTCTTGAACACGCTCCCCCTTATCCCATAATTCCTTATATTTTAGGTTTAGGCCTTTTTAAAATTAATTATTTTTTAAGTTAATAGATCATACAAAACATTACATTAAAAAACATAAGAGGTTCCCATATACCCCACTTCCCACCCCCATCAATTTTTTAATTGTATTTTTTTTGAAGATATATAGATTACAAAAAATGTTACATTCAGAGAAATATATAGCTCTCATATACCCCCCACCACCCCACTCCTCCCACTAGGCCTTATCTCTTAGGAAGCCCTTATCTGTTAGGGTTTGTAGGCCACAGAAACTGACTCTGGCCAACTTATGTTTGGGGGGAAAAGTGGGTAGTTCACAGAATTGAACACAATTAAAAGAAAGGGTAAGTAACTAGGCCACAGAAAGTTCAAGAATTAGGGCAGCTTCAGGGATCTCAGGGATAGGAACAAAGGGTCATCTCTAGAGGACTGCTAGATGTCTTAGTTCTAACTAACTGCCTTCTCTACCTGTTGTCGTTCCTGTGGAGAGAGACTCTGGTTTAGAATAGCTCACTGGCTCTGTGGTCAAGGGGCAAGGGTTCTGTGGTTAGTAAACCCCAGGGAATTAAATAAGGAAGGACACTTCTCCAGTGGAAGGGATGCTGGGTAGGCCCAAACAACAGTCAGTCACTACAAAACCTTTCATGACAGCCCTCCTTATGTGCAAGTCTAGGTGCCTCTGTAAGTTGCTCCAGTAATTTTCCACCCCAATCCCTCTATTATAAATGCCCATTTCCCACCTGTAGGAAGTGAGGGGCAAATCCATTCTGTAATCCTCCAAGGCCAAGCAAATATTTGATACATAGTAGGCCCTCAATAAGTGTTTGGTATGTGGAATTCCAAACAGATATTGCACACTTGTGTTCTCCTTTTTCAAAGTGTCCACGACTACCTTTGTAAAAGCCTGCCTCTCTTTCTGCTATCTTGACCCTCTGCTTTTTCCACTCTCACCTCTAATCACTTTCTTAGGTAATTGCTGGCTTCAACCGCCTTCGGCAGGAGCAGCGAGGCCTGGCATCCAAAGCTGCTGAGCTGGAGATGGAATTAAATGAGCACAGGTGAGGAAGTTGGGGAAAGGCAAATAATAGGTGATTGGATGGGCTATTTTGTGAGGGCGGGTTGCAGTGGAGTAGGACTGGATCCTTAGATCTTCTTTACCTCCTACCCCAGCCTAGTGATAGATACACTGAAGGAGGTCGATGAAACCCGCAAGTGCTACCGCATGGTTGGAGGGGTGCTCGTGGAGCGGACTGTCAAAGAGGTGCTGCCTGCCTTGGAGAATAACAAGGAGCAGGTGAGCAAGAATCCTGAAGTAGACGCTTTGGGCAATAGAGGGGTAAGGAAAAGGGTAAGAAAAATCTGGGTAGGAGCTCATGTTGAAGATAGGCTAAAGAGCCTAAAATTTCCTTGGGCGTGAGATGCCTCTTTCTCTGGGCTGTGTGATCTAGCTGAGTTGGGAATTAGAGCATGGATACCTGCATGAAATCACCTGAGAGGCTAATTTAAAATGCAGTTCCTGGACCCAGTGAATCAGAACATAAAAAAATATGCAGCCTGGGTGATTGTTAATGTACATTAATGTTTGTAAACCACTGCATTGAGAAGGGTATAGTTTTTAGCGCCTGGGCTCCACTATTAAAACTCATGCTTAGAGGTGAGATTAGAGATATCTTTCCTTTACTTCCCCAACTATATAGTCCATACCAGATAGGGGAAGAAGTCCTGAAACCTGTATATAATCGCTATCTTTTGCCCTCTAGATCCAGAAGATTATTGAGACACTAACACAACAGCTTCAGGCAAAGGGAAAAGAACTAAATGAATTCCGGGAAAAGCATAACATTCGACTCATGGGGGAAGATGAGAAGCCAGCAGCCAAGGAAAACTCAGAAGGGGCTGGGGCTAAGGCCAGCTCAGCCGGAGTGTTGGTCTCCTAGGGACCAAGGCTTTTGCAATTTTTCTACCCTGAATCCTACTTCTTCTAATTTCTTTATTGTTATTATTTTCTCTGCTATTGTACTATTTTTTTGTTAATTAAATGTTTTGGTCATGATGCTTAGCTCTAGTCTGAAGTTTTCAATATTAGCCGTAGAGATTTCATGAGGCAGTGAACTGCATATGATTTTATGGTTTATGGTTTCAGCAGGTTAATGGCTCACAATATGGATGTAAGACCCATATTTTATCCTTTCCTTTACAAATAAAGATGCATCCACTTATTTATCATTTTCCCCCAAAAAGATTCAGAGACAAATGTTAAGTACTACATTGAGATTTAATAAGCACTTGAAATGGCAGATAACTGATGAAAATACTTTGTGGATGTGCAACAAAACAGGCATTATATCTTGGCACTATTCTTTAGACAAAGAGGTCCAGGATGCAAACCTGTGGACTAGCTGTCCTGCCATCCTCACCAAAACCCCCAATCAGGTAAAGCTGGTCATTCCACAGGCAGGTGCGATGGCCTACGCGTTTCACCCCTCGGTCTGCACAGGGGAAGTGGAACCACAGAGAAGGAGACTTGCCTGTTGGGAGGAGTAGGGGGCAGTTATTGAGGCTGGAGCACTTTGGCACCCCTAAGGCTCTTTAACAAGACCAAAGTCTTGCCCCTTCCTTTTCTCCTCACTTGATGTGTGGGCCTCTTCAAATACTTAATACTCTGGATATTCCCTTTACTTTTGTTGACCAGTTCCTCCTCCCTACCTCCATCGCTCCATCATCTTTCTGCAGACTTCTGGCTCTATCTTCCCACCCTTTCCCCCCTCAACTATAAGGCTGGTTCTCACGGGTGTCATAGATATAGAGGTCATTGCAGATGGTGTCTCTGGCTCTGGTCAGAGTTTCTCCACCAAACAGCACAGCAAAGGGCCCCACCACAGAACAGGAGTGATGCCGTAGTCCCTGGGGCCCTTGCCGGGTTCCCTGGCCACTGCTCACAAGCCTTGCAAGCTGTTCCATTAGACGAGGGGCAACAGGTGATTCCTCCTTGGGGGAGAAGGGAGGCACTGTCTGAAGGAATCTGGGGATCACATTTTAGCCCCCTTCCACCCTAAGCAAGATGTGAATAGATAATACCTTAATCTTCCCATGACTCCAATTCCCAGCTACTTCTGGTTCAGCTGATTTGCAACCCCCAAAGAGCAATAGCTGATGACCTGGGTGGGGGCCAGAGGTTTGGAGCAAGGCTGCACAGTGACCTGAGCGTGAGACTGTGTGGCAATCTTCTTCCTTGTAGCTGTGGATATGTAGAAATTGAGGGCCTGAGTTGGGTTTTCTGGAAAATGTTAAGTGCTGTGCCACCTTTTACCCACCCCCAGCCTTACTCCTTAGAAAGGAGGCTCGAGATACTGTGGTAGTTCCCATGAGAGGGGGGCTAATATGAGTAGAGTTCAGCTTAGACATAGGTAGAGAAGAATCCCAAGGAAGGAGGTTCCTAAGGGGAGGATGTGAATAAATACTCTGCAAAATTTGTTCAGCTTTTACTCCTCCAGAGTGCAGATGAAGGGAGGGTGAAGGAAGGGTCCTGGGGTTGGGGCAGGAGTACAATACCAGTAGGTGCGGGCGCCAGGGTCCAACTTTAAGCTGTAGATGCTTCCGTAGCGGCGCTGGGTACGGGTACCGCCCTCCCGACCAGCCACCCGCAGCTCTCGGTCCGAGAGGCGGGTGCAGGTGTGGCTACTGAGGCCGGCAGGGGGGCAGTTTCCGGCGGCTGCGGTCCACGCCTCCCACACTCGGCGCTCCACGTCCAGGGCGTCCACTGTGGCCAGGCGACGCGACCCGTCCCAGCCGCCGACCACGCAGAGCCAGCGCCCTCCCACGGGCGCCGCGTCGTGGTGGCTGCGCCTCGGGCCGTCCCGGGCTCCCACCCGCACCGCCTGACCCCTAACCGGGTCGAAGGCCACAGTATCACCGCTGGGCTCTCTCGCACCTCCTGCTAGCAGACCCCCCACGAGATAGAACTGCCCCCGCAGTTCGGTGCATGAATGGAAGGCCCGCGCCAAAAGCGCATCTCGCCCCACCGGCCGCCAGGCCCAGCCTGAGCCCCCCGCCCCGCCCGGGGGCACGGCCACCGCCATGGGCCCAGGGGAGAGGGGAGGGCTGCGGGCTCCGCGGCTCCGAGCGCGCGCTCACATGGGGTCCGGGCACGTCGCCTTCCGCGGGCTTCCCGGGGAACCGCTTCCTACGGGACACCCTATCGGGTTCCCACCTGGAGCCACCGCCTTCACTGCGGTCGCCCAGCAACCACTGCAGCGGCGGCGGAGAACTGAAGGTCGCAAAGCCCGGGTTACCATGGAGACAGGAGACCTGGGTATCTGCCGGTAACTGTTCAGTGTTGTCGCGGTGACAGGAGCTAGGCGAGACAAAAATTGAGAAAGATTGCTAATCTCCAAAAGTCGGGGGACAGCCAGACCCCAGAGGGACCCTTGCTATTTTAGCAGTCGACTCGGGATTATAACATTTGAAGTACAGGTGTTACTCTGGAGTGAGGAGGGCACCATGTCCTTTTGACTTCGGGGTTCCTAACTTGAATTGACCTCCCTAGGGATGAGCTCGGAAAATGAGAGTTCTAGCCTCCTAGTCTAGTCAAGTATGCCCTTACTCTCCAGGTGATCATTTCTCGCTAGGCTCCCTCAGTTTTCTCATTTGTAAATTCTGCTGTTGGTTCGTCCCCTACGTTCCCTCCAGAGTCCAGGCCCTGCCTTTCGTGTGGTAACGGCCTGAAAGGCCTGATTGGTTGGGTGGGAGAGTCTGTTTTTAGCTCTGGCCACTAGAGGGAAGCAGAACCCAGTCTCAGGGTACACTGTAATTGTAAGGGTGGATGGTTGGGTTGGGGGTGGGGAGCACACTCGCACCTTGGAGAACTTTCCATTGCTGAGACCTAAGGAGTAATTCCTTGCCTCATCTAGTCTCATCAGGCTCATACAACGGAAGGAAACTGAGTTGCTATGGTGGTTGGAACTCAGGATTAAGGGCAGGGAGTTTTTCCTGATAAAATCCTGGTTTAGAAGTCGCCCAGCCTTAGAAGCAAGAAAAACAGACCTCTGCCCCTCCCTGATATCTTCTTTTTACTTAAGCTACATTCCTGAGCTGTGTCTTACTTAATTCTATCCCTCCAGGACTCAGTGAAGAATGAAGAGGCCTAGATCCCAGCTGACTAGTTTCAGCTGCAGCAGGAAACACAGACATAGTTGGGTTGGGGCAGAAATAGGACCTGTATCCCTTGGGGCTAGGCTGTAAGTGGGAGTGATGACTGCTACTTTTCCCTTGGGTTTCTACACAGTAACTTGCTCCCTATCATCCCCAAGAAACTCAGGCCATAGAGAGTGGCCAGGACTGCAGTGGAGATGGGCCTGTAATCCAGGGCTTTCCCCCTCCTGAGCCCAACTCTTGGTCTTTGGAGAAAAGAGTATGGGGAGAATATGGGCAACAAAGCCAAGTTAGAGAGACTGGAGGGTTATCAAGTGCTGTTCCCCATCCTCACTTAAAAATGAGACCCAACAATAGCTTTTAAAATCTCTGCCCACCCAACTATAGTTTTCCCTGAGTTGGACAGACAGGATTCTTAGTTTTCTCATATCATTGTTAAAAAATTTTTTTAAAAAATTACTATCTTGACTGCCTCTGTCCATGGCTGAAAGCTAAAACTGCTCTCCCTAAGGCTTTTGACTGGCTATCCTCCCAACAGCTGGATTCAGATCTGTCACATTTTAAGACTTAGGAAACGAGATGCTGGGGCAGAGAGAGGGGTAGAGGGTCATTTTATAAACCTTATGGCCTAGATGCCCATTTTAGGCTTTGTTTTGCCTAAGTCTTTGTTCTATCAGACTCATGTTCTGCCTCTCCTTTTTTTTTTTTTTTAAGATTTATTTATTTATTTACCCACCCCCCCACCCCCACTCCCACCCCGTTGTCTGTTCTCTTTCTATTCGCTGGGTCTTGTTTCTTTGTCCGCTTCTGTTGTCATCAGTGGCAAGGGAAGTGTGGGCTGCGCCATTCCTGGGCAGGCTGCACTTTTCTTTCGCCCTGAGCGGCTCTCCTTAAGGGTGCACTCCTTGCGCGCACCCCTGCGTGGCGCAGCACTCCTTGTTCTGCCTCTTCTGTTCAGAAAAGGGAACTCTCCACCCCAGGGGTCTTTCCAGTTTTCTCCCAGCTTTGTTATTCTTCTCCCAGCTTCCTCTCCCGATGCTGAGTCTTCAGAAGTATGCATTTCCCTTGGACTTGGAGCCTGAACCTTGCATACTCCTTGGCTGCATCCCCTCCAGTTCTGCCCATAGCAAGAGTATCGCAGCCCTAGACCCAGGTAAAGGAACTGCCCAGGATTCTTACCTTCCCGGTTGGTCTGAAAAAGCCCATATTTTGGAGGAGGCAGAAAAGAAGGAAGGGATGGAGGAAGGGAAGAAGGGAGGAAGGGAGGGAGAGAGGGAAAGAAGAAAAAACAGCCAATCTGCACTTGTATGATAGCATCTAAAGTGGTCTGTAATGACCCTGTCAATGATACAAAAACTGAGAAGGCATTAAGATAAAGAGAAGGTTAGATCTGAGAGAAAATTGTATGTGTGAGAGAGAAAAGGGTAGGAGGAAGGGCAGCAGGACTCCTGGTTGTCTGGACCTGCTTACACCTGCTAATAAAATCCAGGGACAACCTCTGTCCAGGAGGAGGGGTGGGGACAGATGATCTTGAAAGTCTCATAATCCTGTGAGTTTGGTTTGTCTCATTTGGCCGTCTCTAGTAAGCAAGGCTCCTTTGAACTCATCTTCCCAGGCTTAGGGTCTGTCCCAGCCCCAAGTCCATGCCTCCTTGCCTCACACCTTCACCAAGCCCTTAGTTTTCCATCTTCTCCTTCTCTTACTGCCATCTTCTGACTTTAGAATCATCCCTAGTTCTCAGCATTGTTCAGTATGCACAGAAAGCCAACAATTGGATCCAGGGGTCTTAGTCACACTCTTAAGACTCCCGCAGTTCCCTCTGCCTATATCTACCAGGCTGTCCCATCCTTCAGGCCCTCTCTTTGGCTCTTCCTCTATTGTCCCCTGTCCCTTCGACATTTTCCCCCACAGCTTGTGTTCTGGTTGCTTGACTCCCTGGTCTCATGCCTTCCTGGTCCCAATTCTGACTCTTTGCCTTCTGCATTCAGCTCAGATAGAAGAAAAGAGGAATGTTCAGGAACTGAGATCGGACAAGGTTAGACCTTGAGAGCCCCTCTGATTGAGAAATGAGCTAGAAGGAGTTTTGAGAGAAGGGTAGAATTTTAACCAGACTTGGGGTGTAGGGAAGTGCGGATCAGGTGAGTTAGAGAATTTTGGAGAGGTAGGATAAGAAAGTGGAGGAATTTGAGTTGTTGTGGGACTTGGTGATGTTGGGTAGGAGAGTATCATTGGGTCATTGTTGAGTGGTGGGAACTGAGGGCCTAAGAGGGGATTACCTGAGTGATCCCAGCAGTGGGCAAGTAGGTATCCAGAAATTTCCCTTCAGATCTTTCTCTCTTTCAGATTTTATCTCAGCCTCTTTGTCTCTTTGAGTCCCTCCCCTTCAATAATTATATATAAACATACATACATACATTTATATACTTACATTATATATATATATATCCCCACCCAATATAGTATCTGTCTCTAAGCATCCATCTATCTCACAGTGCCTTGAGGTCTGTCTCTCATGGTTTTCTCTTTTGTGTTTCTTTCTTTGGGTCTTTGCCCTTTTTTTCCTTCTTTCTCTGTATAGCTGAAGAGAGCCATCTGATATCCCTTCAAGGAGACTTTGGAACCTCCTTGAGTGGCCAGGCTGCATTCTAGAACTGTGGAAACACTATGGGGTTCCTGGGCATAACCATAGGGTATTGAATCCTGATGAGGACCTGGGTGAGCCTTGACTCCTCAGGCCTTTTCAGGGAATAGGCTTTCCATACAGAAGACCTTAGGGTGTAGAGGACTGAAGCCAGGGAAAGATGCAGACAGGCAAGGAGAGGTTAGACTGAAGCCTTTGTTCCTCTGTCCTTTGGACCAGTGCTTCCTGGCCTTGCTAATCACCAAGGTGAGGAACTCTTGCACTGTTCCTTGATCTCAAGCCCTTCTTTTTTAATATGGCTCTGGAATTGAAAGAAAAATTAAGGTTCTAAAAGGCTTTAAGTGAGGCTGAAGAGTGGTTCCCAGGGGCTCCTGCAGAGAAGGTATGATGTACATCTTGCTGGAGAAGGGTGGGGGGTAGCGGGAGATGCTGGGAAGAGAGTCAGGGACCTGCTGTCCTTGGCAGCCACCCCCAGCTTTTTCCACATCCCCAGACTTACTTCCTCCATCCTCAACTCAAAGGCTCCCAACTCTCACTGTCTCTTGGAACCAAAAACTAGTACAGAACAAGATCCAAGACTCCAGGTGCAGTGTGGAATGAGGTCAAGAACTAGGCCTCCTTCATCAGGGTCTTGGAAACCCCTGTTTCCCAGAGCCAGGTAAAGGATGAGCCTGGGGCGCCTGGCCCTGGGGCCCTCTGCAGTTGCACCACTTCTTGGCCTCTGAGCAGGGCAAGTCCACCTGACTGCTGAGCACTGAGGACTGATGATGAAATACAGGGTAGAGCTGCAAGGTAGGGTAAGTTTGGGGGTCCTGATGGGGAGAGAAAGGTGAGAATTAGGGTGAGGTAGAGAAGTGAATACTCTTCGGCAAGCAAAGGAGGATCATACTAACAAACATCAAAAGAAAATCTGCCCTCAAATTACAGGACTCATCAGCACCTAGCCCTTTCCCCCCAATTCCCACTTCCTCCTTGTACCCTTTCAGGTCCTTCTGCTCTTCCTTCAGCACCCTTTCAACCCTTTCCCACTCCTTTCCCTACAGTTCCCATCCCCTCCAGGCTTCTCATGGCCCCTTGGTCTCATGGTCTCTCTCTTGCCCTGCAGCCCTACATCCCCACTTTGCAGCTGACCTGCCACCCCTAGTGCCCTGGTCTAAGGGTGATGAGTGATTGTAGGGTCTCAGGAGGCTTTCACCTGGGAAGTTGAGTTGGTGGTGGCAGGAGCCCAGGCTGCTGACCGGAAAGTGACAGTCTTTGGTTCAGAGAAGAACCACACCCTCAGCATCCAAGCTGGAAACTGGAGGGTGAGGAAGTCGAAGATGCCCCCTGCGGGTGCAGGCTCTGTAGGGTGGGCTGACCCCTGGGGGCTGTCCTCCATGTGCCCCAGCAGGTAGGGTCCCAGGGAGGCAACCCTGACTGTTTTGTGTGTGTGATTGGGACTGGGTACAGTGGGTAGATGTGGGGAACATTAATGGGTTCTCCTTGGAATTTGTTCTCACCCAATTCTCAGGACCCCTCCTGAGAATTACCTTCTCCATTCAGCTGCACCTTTTGTTGCTGTTGTCACCATTTAGAAGACTGATTTCCAGGAGAGGTCCCTACTCCGATTCTGGACCAAACAGGATCTATTCCTAGAGCCTTCTAAAAGGGCCAGACCATCCAGAGATAGGGTCAAAGAATAACTGGTGTGTGTCTCTTTACTCGGGCCCTGGTCCCTGGTTTTGTGGTAGTGTTTTTACGGGAGCTTAGGGAGTCTACTGGGTGGGAGCAAGGATGGGGATTGGATCCTGGGCTCTGCACACAACTGGGCCTCCTGAGAAGCAGGCCCAAATGTACTTTATATCCCACTTCCGCCTCCCCTGGATGGCTCACTGTGGCTTTAGGCCCCTGAGGAACAAGCAAATTCAGCCCCCTGAGCTTTGAGGGATGTTGTTAGGCAACCAGGAAGTGTGTTTCTTATTAAAGGATGGGGCTGGGTATGAGGGATCATTGGGCTGTCCAGAGAGGCAGATTGGGCCAGCATGGCAAAGTTTAGATGGAATCCACTGGGAAAGAGGATGCCACCTGGGCACAGTGAAGCTCCAACTGGAGGGAGAAAAGATTTTTTTTCAGTGGAGGAAAAGCTTCTGGAGCCCATGTTTTCTGTATGGGGGGCATCCCTCTCCATTCTCCATGGGTGGGAGTCATCACAGGAAGGATCAGGAGAAGTGACCTTGAACTTTCTACCTGATATGGCCTCCCCTGGGGGTAGGAATCAAATCCTCTTTAAGTAATCTCCCACCACCAAGTCAAACAGCACCCTAGCATTTTTCTGTACAAACTGCATAGAAAGCAAGTCAGGGAGTGGATCTGGAATAGCTTAATATCATGCAGAAAGACAAAGGTGTATAAGAAATGGATCCCATTTTGTTCAACCCCGGCTTCCAACTACTTCCACTGTGATTTATTGTCTATCCTTCTCTCTCCCAAAGCCCAAGGATCTTCCCTCTAGCCTCTGATTCCTCTGAACTGGGATCTATCTCAATGCAAACAAGCAATTAGTGACTTGGGAGCTCTCTCATCTACTCCCACCCCCAACCCATGCTCCTGGGACCCCACCCCAGCCTTTTCCACCTTGACCCACTCCCTTCCTCCCCCGCTCACTCAATCTGACCCTCACTCTCACTATTCTTCTCCCCCACCCCACCCCACCCAACCTTGTCCCTCCCTGACTCACCTCCAGTACCATTGACACAAACAAAAATTTCAGCACAACCCACTCCAACCGGTTTGGCTGAGGTGTGCAGCCTGCCATGGGGACAGAGATGGGGCTATGCATAGATGCTTGGACACATGCAGATCATCAACATCCACATGGAGGATGTTACACAGAGACAGCGCCGTATGTGTGCCACATGTATACATAAGAGACACATAGAAACACAGGATGGTGGGACAGAGGGTATGTTAGCTGCTTATGTGTCTGTCTCTTCTGACTGAGAGTTCCTTGAGGGCAGGCACCATGCTTTCCATGTCTCTGTCTCCTCCCTAGAGCCTGGCAAGTGCTCACCAAGTGTCTAGTTAATGAGTGCGTGAGCGCAGGTGTGCAAGCAGTGATGCCACTCAGACACATTTTATGTACTGAAGTGGCCCCCTGGCTTGAATCATTCTCATTCTTAGGGCCCAGAATGTGGATGGGAGGAGGGGTAGGTGGTGAGGCACGAAGAGAATGGCTAGTCAGTGGGGAAGAAAGAAGAAAACCCAAGATATCAGGCATTGGCCTCAAAAGTCCTTCCTCCACCAATATGTTCTGTAACATGTGCTCCCCAGACCTCATCCCAACATGTGGAAGGCAAGGCCTAAGTAAGAGGGCATGTTCCCAAAGACCATGACCCTTGTGAAACATGCAGGATTGGGAGAAAAGAGGTGAAGAAGAACTTGGAGATAGGTATTTGTTAGGTGATCCCTGCCACAATCAAAGGCCTGGGGCTGCCTGGCTCCAGTGTTCCCTCTCAGGCCCACTGGTGCCCTCAGCCCCCACATCAAGTTTACTGTGACCTGAACATATCTCTGAAAAAATGTTGGCCACCTGCTGGCTCCAGCACCTGCTGTGGAAAGTCCTGCCTCCCTTCACTGTCTTGTGTGGCTAGAGTTGGGGGTGACTGAACAAGGGCCCCCAGCCAGGGACTCAGAGCCATCCTGACCAGTAGAACGGCTGGGGCTGGGGAGAGGGCATATTATGAATGGAAAGGCCAAAGGAGATAAAGGGACTGGATACATACCTTGTGATTTAACTGCTTCCCCACTCCATCTTCCTCATTTCTCGGTTGGGCTCCTGGATTGGGAGGGATGAATCCGTGGGAAGGAAAGGAGCTCCTCTGAAACCATGCGATAGGATCCAAGGTGTGATAATTATAATTATAATGCGATAGGATCCAAGGTGTTATAACACAGGATGCTCCCCTCTCTCATTCCCCCTGGTCCTACCCTACCCCTGCCACAGTGGATCTCAAAGCAGCATGGGGGTGGGGGCTCCTCACCTGGCACGGGTGGAGACCTGAGTCCTGAAGAGGGGAAGGGGCTTGCCGAGGCAGGGGTGGGAATAAACTGGGCGTTTTGGCCCCTGGCCTGGGCCTTAGGCCTACCTTTGATCTGCAGGAAATAGCCCCAAAGAAGAGGTCACTACCATGGCCATTGCTGAGAGTTGGGTCTAGAGCCAGAGCTGGGACAGGGTTAAAGTCAGGATCACAACCCAGGTCCAGGATAGTAACTTAGGGCCAGTCAGGATCTGCTTCACTGACTCTACCTCACTACCTTTTCCATACTGACACTCATTCGTTCATCCATAAATTTATGCCTCCTACAAATACGTATTCCATTTCCATTAAGTACTGTGGACTGTCCTAGCATGGATGAGTGAGACAAGATTATGAAATAAGCCCTGCTTTCAAGGAGCTCTTGTCATGTCCCTCAGTTTAACACATTTATGGAATCCCTGGCACACTGCAGGCCTCCATCAATGTTTCTTGAATTGAAGCTTACAATTTAGTTAAAGAGATAAGGTGCACAAATTAAGAGTGCACAGGCTATAATAAAGGGACTAGCAAAGGCCAAGGTAGAACAGAAGAGAGAAAGATTAATTCTGAGTGAGAGGAGCTAGGAAGGCTTCTTGGAAGAGGCAGCTTTTGAGGTCAACCTTGAAAGATGAATAAGATTTTGACAAGTGGAATTGGGGGGATGGGTGGAAAATATCCTAGATGGAATGACCCTCCCTTACTGACTGTTTCTTGGTTCCTTCTTCCTGCCCTAAGGGCCCTGCTCTAAGATTTTAATTCACATTTTTTTTCTGACTATGTATCTATATATCTGTTTCTCTCTATATGTTTTTAGCCCTCATCTGCCAGGGATCTTGTGGCTCCCCTTGACTAAGTTACCAGGTGGTTCAGAGTTGGCACCCTCCTTCTGGCTACCCCAGCGAGGCTGGTAAGATTTTGTATTGACTCAATGATCACATTTTATTAATCCAAAATGGAAAAAGGAAGTTTCCAAGTATGAAGTTCATGTATAGGAATCCAGAGACCAGGTGTTTATAATAATCAAGTTTACCTGCAAAGTCCAGGCATGTGGTCACTGTCCAGAGACTGGGGTAAAATGACCATGCAGATGTAGGAAAGGAACCGCTTTCCACTAAAGTTGCGCAGCTGTACTTTGGGGACTCGGGGCCAGAAAAGAAGAAGGTGTTGAAGCTGAGAAAGGGCGGGGCCCTGCCGGGAAGTCAGCAATCAGCCGGGCTAACCCTTGGCTTCTCCTGTGGGGGTGGGACCCAGGGGTCACTTAAACTCCTTTGCCAGGGTCTTTGAACTAGCTTCCTTACTTGGGGTAGAGGGGTCTGAGCAAACCATAATACCAGCTAGTTGTGTGTCTTTGGGCAAGATCCTTCCTCTCTCTACGCCTGTTTTCTCATAAGGATGAGGTATATGGGTCAGTACTACCAGGATCCACCTCAGTTCTGGCCTTCCCTGATCCCGTGGCTCCATGGCTGAGATCTTCCAGGGCATTGGAGAACGTGTCCAGGCCCCCTGCAGGCAGCAAGGTGGGTGTGGGATGCCTGGGTTCCCTTCACCCACGACAGCCTTGTCCCTGTTCATCCTGGCCTGGCGCCTCCTTCTTTGAACCACCCCGGGCCTCTCCCCGGGCCTGCCTCTCCCTTCTCAGCCCCTTCCACACACTTGCGGGTAAATGCAGCTGAGGATGGGATCCCACCCCCCTCAGGTCCCTCCCTCCGTCCCTCGTCCCTCCCTGGCGCCCATTAGCTCGCCTAGGCCGTGGGGGCGGTGGCTGCCTAGTAGAGTCCCTGTGCCAGGCCCAGCCCCCTGAGACGCACCTGTTCTGACCTGCTGAGCAGGTTCCCAGGTTTCTGCCGTCGTTGTTGGCCACGGTGTGGGAAGCAGCTCTGGGGGAGCTCAGAGCTCCCGATCACGGCGTCTTGGGGCGAGCTAGCTACAGCTGAGTGGGTAGAACGGGCCGGGCCGGGTCCCTGAGCAGAGACTCCTGGGGGTAGGCAGGTGGTCAGTGCCTGGAGGCTCTGTGGCTTCCTGCCTTCTGGGTCGGTGCCCTATCCTGCCCTAGAGCCGGCTCCCAGGGAAAAGTCGGTGGAACTTCAGAAACACCCGGCAGCTCTACCTTTCAACGAATGCCCCCGTCCCTGGGAGCCGAGATGTGGGGGCCTGAGGCCTGGCTGCTGCTGCTGCTTCTGGCATCATTCACAGGTAGGACTTGCCGGAACCATGGGGGCCCTTGCTTCTGAGCCTAACCCGGCCCAGATACACACACACACACACACACACCACTTGCACACATGCACACACACATTCTCTTGCCTTTAACTCCGGGTTGAAAGACCAATCTCTCCCACCCCCAGCTGCCAGCACTGCCCCCCGAAGAGCCAGCATAGCTCTTCCCCTTCAGGCCCCTCCTAGCCCCCAGGACAGGTCACTGCATCTGGGGTCTCCGCTACTGCCAAAGCCTTGCCTAGGCCTAAGGGACAACAGAAATGGTGGCTCGGCGCAGGCAGGCAGGGAGGAGGAACTGGCGAGGACCTTGTTCACCCCAGGTTTCCCTGAGGCTTTGCACCTCCTGGGCTTCAGAGCTGCTGACTGGAGCCAGGGCTGACTCAGGGCTGAGCTGACTTTAGCAGAATCAGGGTGTAGGAAGTCCGATGCCCCGAGAGTGGTCAGGGCATTTTGATCCCCTTCTGTCCTCTCCATGATGTCCTATGGCACCAGGATGGGGGCACCTGCCGGGGACTGTGGGAGGGCTAGGAGGTCCTCTTGCTCCAACCCCTCCCTTTCCCTGGACACACCATTAGGTGCCAGGATGGTGATAAGCAGGTTATTTAGGCAGATGGGAGTCTAGGGTAGGATAACTTCTAGATACAGTGTGACCCCCTTTTGTTGATCCCTGTTCTCAACTAGATGCCTTGTATTACCCCTCACCCCCTACCTGCCTAAGGTATATATTGCATGTATGTTATAGGAATTAATAATCTTCAGAGTGGGGAAGAGTTGTGTGTGTATATGTGTTTGTGCCCAATAAGACCACAATGGGATTCCATGGGCTGTTCCCAGGGAAATGAGCACCTGAGAAATCTTTCCCCTTGGGAAGACAGGGCCCTTTCTGGATGGGACAGTTTGATTCCCAATCCCAGAAGCAGTAGCAAGGGAGCCTCTGTTGTTGCGCGGGGCCCAGCAGGGATTCTCCCCCATCTCCTGCAGAATTCTCAGGAGGAGAACAGGGCCTACATGTGGGGGTTGGGTGTCAGTGGGTGCTGCTCTCACTCTGATCTTCTAGTAGAGTGGTCGTTGGCCCAGCCTCCAATCGCAGGATGTAGAGCTCCAACCCCAGCCACCCTTCCTGATGCCTTCGTTTTCATTTTCCAGACAACCCTTTTCAGTTGTTTGGGCCAAGAGGGTGGGGCCTGGTTGTTGGAGCCAGGGATTCCGGCTGTCACTTTCCTGTTGGATCTACCCACCCCTAAAGAATGGAACCGTAGTGTCTGGGGACTTGGAAGGGATCAAAGAGATTACTGCTCCAACTTCCCTCATAGTGCAGATGGGAAAACTGAGGGAAATAGACAGGAAAGTGGCAGCTGTGAGATCACTCAGTGTTGGAACCATAGCCAGGGTTAGTGTCTTGGTCTCCCGACTTCTAGTTCATTCAAGAATAGTATATTTGAGTGCATACTGAGTGCGGCCAGGGTACGAGATGCTGGAGATTCAAGGGTGAACAAGACATGATCTCTACCTTCCTTTCCCACCACATTAAACTGTTATTTTTAAGAATGACCAGAGAAGGGAAGAGGAGACCCCTTTCCGGTTAGGGAACTATCCCTGACCTCATCCAATCTCTGAGTTACTGTGGGCAGGAAGGAAGCTGGCTCCAGGACTGCCCCAGGAAGCTGATGGCTGCAGAGACCCTTCTGCACAGGGCTGGAGGTCCCAACACTGTGAGGGCTAGAGATTCAGACCCCAGGTTCCTAGCCCCAGGATGGTCCCACCTCCACTGCAACCCCTATTCCGGCTCGTCTGTGTGCAGTCATCTCCTCAATGGCCCCCAGAAAGCTGGAGTGCTTCATGTCTCAGGAAAAGCCTTGAACTGGGAAACCAGGGGTCCTAGGTTTGGGTCCCTTTTCTGCTATTAATTTGTTAGGAGACCTTGGGCAGCTAGGAAACTGGACCCCAGTAAACCAGATGATCTCTGCAGGAAATCTATGGCTCTGTGATTGTCTCGGCCCCTGTCTCCCACTGACAGGCACAGAGGGAACTGGCTAAAATGGGTGCAGAGGTGAGGGAAGGGGCAGATGGTCTGGCTGCGGAGATAGAAGGGGGAGGGTCCTGCCTCCAACTCTCTTTGGGGACCGGGGATAGCTTTCCCTTGGACACGGCCATCCCCACTACTGTGAACTCCCCCCATCCCCCAACTCTTGGGCCATTAGAGTTCTGAGCCCCAGGGCCCTGCCCCACCCATGACAGGGAGAGGAGCCCAGGCTTGGGAGGTGCCTTGACTCCACAGTTCTTTGTCTCTCCTTAATGGGATGAGTTTCCGGATGAGGTTCCCTCCCTTCTCCCTCCCCCATCTCCTGCCCCGGGGCTGGGGGACCCAAATCAACGGGAAACCCTTCAATAGGATCCCGGAGCCCTGGGCTCAGCAGCTGGGCCCTGCAAGAACTGAGGAGAGGACAAGGGGTTCCCTGAATTCTGAGGTCTGTCCTCTGAGAAGTTAGGGTCAGCTTTCCATTGGAGGTTAGTTTCCTAGAAAGGGAGGGGTGCCATCCCTACTTTTCTGCTCTTGTTTACAGAGGGGGACAGGCCCTTTCCTGTAGGACCAACCCATACCCAGGAAAGCCAGCAAGGGAGGCTAGTGTCCCCACCCAAGGTGAGGAAGACTGGGAGAACCTGGGGAAGCCCTGTGGCCTCAGGGACCGTAAGGGGGCTGGGCAAAGATACCCCAGCCACAAGGTGGTTGAGGAGTTGACAGCAGAGTCCACAGCCTCAGGATCCTGGGGTCCTCCAGGCAAAGTGAATGGGGGCCAGCCACAGTGGGGAGCCAGCTCTGGGGGGAGATAATGCCCAAGTTCTCTAGCCTCTAAGACTTGCCCATGCAATGACCAGAGTCTAAGCAGAAAGAACGGATGCGGGTAGGGGTGAGGGTGGGAGCTGAGCCAGGAGAGAAGGGAGTGAAGGAATTAGGATCTGGACCTGGGAACAGAATCTACCATGAGAAGGTGAAGTTCAGAAGTGGGGAATCATCCTCCAAGCCTCCTGGAAGAAGGCTGTGGAGGGGCGGGTGGGGACACTCTTTCACTGGCATGAGGGGCCTCTGGGCTCAGGAGCTTTCCTCTTCGTCCTCTGAACTTCCTCCACCACCTCCCTCCCTCCGCCTAAAACTGGCTGAGTGCTGAGAGCTGGGGTTGAGGCTGTGATTTGGGGTGAGACAGGGCTGCCCACAGTGGGGGGTGGCTGGCAGAACTGGGGGTTGGCTAGGCTCTCAGGAGGTTGGGAGAAGCTGAATTCTGGGTCTCCCACCCACGGTGTGGCTGTTGTGGTGACTCAGCCCGGCTCAGACTCTGGCTCCGGGGGGTTTAGGGGACTTATCTATGCTGGGAGCTGTGCCTGGGCCAAAGCTGGGGCTGCCTCAAGTCCTGTCCTCCCCCATTGTTCTCATTTTCCTTTGTGATTGGTGTGGCTCCCCTTCCCGGGCACTAATCTGCAGGTGGGCGCTTTGCCTGGGTTGGGAAGCTCTCACTAAGCTGGGGGGCTTAATTGGGGGTAAACGAAGGAGGTGGTTAGAGGTGGATGAAGGCAGAGGGAGAATCTCCTGGTTTCCAAGATTCCTTAGCACGCAAGGCCAAGGTTTTGGGGGAAGGGTAGAAGGAAAAGGTCCTGCTCAGCTATTTCTGTCACCTGTCTTGGAAGGGGGTGTGGGGTGGGGGAGTCTTTAGTGTTACTGTTAATCTTTTTTACCCCAAACTCAAATATAGAGTCCAGCTCTCTCTTTGGAGGCTGTTGCTACCTGAGTGAGGGGAGGAAAGAGTTAACAAAGGAGAATGAGACCCTCGATAGCTTGGACCCCTCCCCCTAGCCCCAGGCAGTACCCTCCCCTTCCCCAAACCCACACAGACAACCCTCACCCCAGGCCTGGAGCTAGAGCTGGTTTTTCTGGTGGTGGCAGCAACCAAGGCCCTCACAGAGGCCCTGACAAAGATTCCCAGGGAGAGGCCTCCTTGGGGGGCCAAAGGTGCTGGGGGGCCCAGGGGAGTGGCTGATGGGGGGGGGCACAAGCCTGAGAGTACCTCAGGTAGGAACCTGAGAAGCAAGAGGAGAGGGCGCTTTGTAGTGTTCTCTTGGGGAGCCTGTGACGGCAATTTCCGTCACTTGGAGGGACAGTGACCTCATCTCTGGGTACCTCCCCCTTGCGTCTGAGATGAATCTGCCCTTAGGTCTTGGGGTGAGGTGGGGAGGGGTGCTGGGTGGCACTCCAGGCAGGATGCAGAGGCAAAGGCGCAGAGCCACACGCCACTGACCAAGGGCATCTGAGATAGGTAGACATGAGGAAGCTAAGAGAAACCAACATCAAAATATTTACTCCGTGTGCAGAGTTCGCAGGAAAGGAATGCACGCCGTGCAGAGATGGTGCAAGACGTCCATGGAACGGTGCACGTGCATTCACATACATGTACCACTACAGAGCTCTGATCTCTGGACGTGGACAAGTACATTCACTGCCCTGAAGATAAATCATCCTCACACCTATGTGCAAAATACCTCCAAGTTCACGTAAGGAAACAGCCTCGCATGCACGTGAAGCACCACTTAAACTAGTCAGGCCCTCACGCAAAGGATATCCATCCATTCAGATTCATACTTTTTGTCCTTCTCACAGACCCACCTTTAAGACTCCATGGGCACCCCAGTATGTACTAGCAGGGAGGTGTTGATAGGGGAAACCCCCTCATAAAGAAAAGTCTCTTTCCCATGGCTAGGTATCTGCAGTTGCCAGCCTCAGTTTCCCTTCTGAGATCAGAGGCCAGGCCTTCACATAGTAAAGAAGGGAGTAGACAGCCAGCCCAAGCCAGGAATGGAGGGCCTGTCTGGGAGCGGGCGGGGTACAAAAAGGGCAGGGCCCTGAAGAGGCCCGTGGGGGCCCGGCTGGGGCTGGGGGAGGCCAAGGGCAGGGATCCCGTCTGGCCAGTTGGGCCTGTTCTCTCCCTTGCGCAAGGTGGTGGCGGCTGTGGCTACGGCAGCTTCTGAGTCACCCAGGCTCCTGACCAGCATGTCGGTGCTCCCAGGAGGAGGGGTGGCGAGGGCCAGAGGGAGGAGCACCCAGCTAGCCAGAGTCCACCAGCCCCAGCGAACAATTTGCAGCAAAAGGGTCCGGGGCTCAGCCTGGCCTGGTCACCACATGCCCGCAGGGCGACCTCACCGGGCAGGTGGTGTGTCTCCTTTGGGCTGGTGACATCATCATGCTGACGCCGGGCGGGCACTGGGTGGAGGAGAGGAGGAGGCAGTCCTGGCCTGCCCTGGCCGCAAAGCCTGGGCTCCTGGATTGGTTTAGCTCATGACAGGGATTGTAGGGCTCAAGCTGCCTTTTCTCTTCTCTTGTAGCCTGTGTGTGTGTGTGTGTGTGGGGCACAACTGGAGGAGAGTTCTGCGCCAGGTTGACATCCTCCCATTCAGAAGTGGATTTAAGACAATGTGGGTTGTGGGAGAGATCCAGAAGGGATTTTTCTGTTTTACTGGGTTCCTCATCTTACGAAGACTAAGTGTGTCCCTTGAGGGTGGGGATCTTGGACTCATACGGACATGGAGGACTGGGAGTCAGGCATGTGCTGGTACCCAGTGCCCACTGTGCTGTAAGAAGGTATTTTTTGGGGGTGGTGCTGGGACGTGGGTGATCAGTGGTGGGGAGGGGGCAGGTAGTTGGTGAGCACAGGAATGGAAATGGGAAATAGCCCACCCAACACTGTCCCACAAGGAGTGTGTGGAAGGGTTCGCGGGCTGGGCTTGGGATCCCTGTGCTCTGCATAGACACCATTGCTTGAAGCAGAGGATGTGCTGGGAAGTCCCCGTCCTACCCCCACCCCAGCTCTCCCTTGCCAGCCCTGCCCAACCCCCTCGCCCCAGTGCCGGGTGGAGGTGCCTGGGAGGGGTGCGGGTAGTTAGCTGGACTGGACTGCCAGGCTGGGCTGGGTGGGACCAACAGCTTAGGCAGGTCAGAGCCCTGGTATCCGGCCGTGCAGGTCTGTTCAGTCCCAGCCCAGTCCTCCCGGCTCCCAACAGCATCCTCCCTCCCTCCACCCCTGCCAGCAGGGCCACAGGACCCCTTTCCTCTGCCCTATGCTCTGCCTCACTGAGACCCTCTGGTCCTGTGTAGCAGCGCTTCACTTTTGTCCTCCACGCCTTTCTCTCCATCCCCTGTTCTTCCTCTCTCTGTCCAGTCCAGAGGTGAACCCAGCTAACCAGCCTCTCCTGCCTCCGCGCCAAGGTTGCCATGCCAAGCCCCTCCCTGCCCAGCCCAACAGAGAACTGCTCCTTCCTCCTCATTCTACCCTTTCCTTCTTCCACCTGTCTCTTTTCATTTATTCGCCCACTCCATTCATTCATTCATTCATTCATTCATTCAATCAGTAAGCACTAACTGAGCATCAATTACATGCCAAGAATGCAGTGATGCAAGGCCCAGTTTCTATACTTAAGGAGCTCAGTCTGTTGGGGAAGGAAGACAGGAAAATGGCAATTACAATCTATGGAATAACATGCTATGGTAGGGGTTACAAGGTGGTTCTGGTGGAGCACAGAGGACAGGCTCCTAACCCTGCCTGAGGTGGGAGTGGGAGGGAAAACTTCCAGAAGGAAGTGATGCCTAAGCAGAGTTTTAAAGGATGAGTAGGAGTTAACCAGACAGTGATGAGTAGGACATTCCAGACAGGGGGTACAGTGTGAACAGGGGCGAGGAGCAGCAGGGTGTGTGACGCACTGGGCAAGGGCAGGGACTACAGACTACTGGGAGTCCCTGGAGGATAAATTCCAAGGCAAGGAGCCCTTGCCGCCCCAGAGCTCTTGTCCACTGTGCCCCAGCCCCAGCCCTGTATTTCACGGGTTTTATTCCATGGCTCCAAATTTACTTCTTCCCAACCATGAGACTCCGCAGGCCCTGCCTCTCTTGTGCTACTCATCCCAGAAACCCAGGAGCTGTCTTTGAGTCTTTCCTCTCCTTTGCCTCTCTTTCTGGTCCATCACCAAATCCTGTGGCATTTTCCTCAGCAGCTGGCCCCTCCTCTCCACTAGGGAGCTGCAGCCCCCCTAGTGAGCCTCCTGCTCTCAGCCTACTCTCCTACTCGCCAGTCAGACTGCACATCACGATTTGCCTCCAGCCTCTCCCTGGCTAAGGAACCTTCAGTGACTCCTGGGTTTCTCTTTGCTGAATCTCAGTTCCTTTGTCTGGTATGGAGGGTCCTTGGTAGGTCCACCCTACCTCAACCATATTTTCCACTCCTGTTCAACACACACACCCTGCTTTAGTCGGGTCAAGCCAGAAGCCAGGCTCTCCACCTCCTCCATGTTTTCTCACCTTGGTCCCTCTCCTGGATGCCTTTCCAGGTCTCCTCCCTGCTCCAATCCTACCCAGTTCCTGCATGAGGCCCTCCCAGATGACCTGGGCCCACACTGACTGCCCCATCCCACAACAGGCCCAGAACAAACCTCTAGGCACTGATTCAGAAGCCATCGTCATATGTCTACATACCTGTCTCCATGTGTCCCCTCCTCCTGAACACACATCAGGCTCCACAAGGGAGGAATGGCTCCATATTTGCAGATGAGGTCTACATGTTGGCTTCATATTGCTGCTCCTGGTACCCAGTCAAGGTGTCAAACGTTCACCCTTTATCCCTGGTCCCCATCCCTGGCCCTCCGATTCTGTCCCATTGTCTGACCCTGTCCCTGTGTGTCTGCCCTGACCTCACCTCTCTGGTCCCCTGACCTGGGCTCCTTCTGTCTTCAGTGACTTGCTCGTGGCTGCCTCTGAACTTCAGTTCGTGCCATTCCTCCCACATAGAATACCTCCTTCTCTCTGGGAATCCAGGTCTGTCATCTTCAAGCCATGAAAAGAATGTTCCGAAGGGCATACTGGGAAGGACCCTTCCCACACTCCGTGTCCCATCCCAGACACCAACTGTTCTCAACCTTTGTGTGGCTCCCGGCCACGCTTACTGAAAGCACTCACTTTTACCCCCTCGGTAGGTTGAGCCTTCTGTGAAAGTGTTTGTCGATGGCTTTCCCTGTCTTTGTGAAAGTAAATTCCATTTTCCTGAGAGGACTGTGATCTCCCCGAGGGCTGGGTCTCTCCATCCTGTTATAACCTCCCACCTTGCAAGTGATCAGGATACAATCCAAGGCTGGGAGAGGGGTGTGGCTCATCCATAAATTGTCTGTGTGGCCTTAGGCAAATCACTTCCTCTCTCTGTAGGCCTCAGTTTCCTCCTCTGTTAACAGGTCATAATAATGCCTACTACCTCTTGTTTTGCGGATCTAATGAGGTAACGGATTGAATTTGCTTTGCAAGCTTAAAATGCTCCAGGAGTCCCAGCTGCCTTTGCTGTCATTATCATTCTGAACAAGTGTCCCCCTCCCCCGAACCCCATCCCCTGGCAGCGCCTCATCCTGGCTGCTCCTGTCTGCCCCCTGCAGGCCGGTGCCGGGCAGGCGAGCTGGAGACCACGGACCTGGTGACCGTGGTGCTGGGCCAGGATGCAAAGCTGCCCTGCTTCTACAGAGGGGACCCCGGCGAGCAGGTGGGGCAGGTGGCATGGGCTCGGGTGGACGCGGGCGAGGGCGCCCGGGAACTGGCGCTACTGCACTCCAAATACGGGCTGCACGTGAGCTCCGCCTACGAGGGTCGCGTCGAACAGCCGCCGCAGCCACGGGACCCGCACGACGGCGCGGTGCTCCTGCGCAACGCAGTGCAAGCCGACGAGGGCGAGTACGAGTGCCGCGTCAGCACCTTCCCGGCCGGCAGCTTCCAGGGGCGACTGCGGCTCCGCGTGCTGGGTAAGTGGGGTGGGCTGGGCGTGGTCGGGGGTTGCTGCAGAAGCATCGGAACCCCAGGCCCAGGATCTCTAAGGGGACAAGCCCTAGGCAGGGGGAAGCGGAGATGGAGACTGCAGAGAAAGCTGGGGCAGGAGCAGAACAGGGATAAGAGGGGGGATCCTGTCGGGGTGAGGGAGCCACAGGGAATGAAGGAAAGCTGTGATCCAGCCCATCCTCCCACCCAGTCCAGAAATTGTCTCCAAGTGACTCCAACAGCTTGATACAGCTTGGCTAGCCTTGGGGCAGTCAAGGGCCTCTGTGGGAAGAATCATTTATTAGGAAGTTCTTCTTTCTGCTGAGTGGAAATCTCCCACTCTGTTAATTCCACACTTTGGAGCAATAACACTAAAGCACACTACCTTTTAAAAAACTGAGGATCTTTGTCCTGCCCCACCCTAATCTACTCTTCGCCAAACTAAATTTATTGTTCTGGCAACATTTCCACCGAAGACACTGATTTAAAGCCTCCCTCACCATCCTGGACTCCGTTGTTTTACCATGTGGGTCCAGAGATGGATGCACAGGCCCAGTTCTAGCGTGGCCCATGAATGGACCAGTGGACTAACACCTTCTTTGATTTGGACCTCCAGTGAATGTGATCTGAGATCACAATAGCCTTTTAAACCATCACCTTGCACTGTGGTCTCTTGTGGTCAACTTGTGAAGAAAGGTATAAATACTAAGGGTAAAAATCACCGGACATTCTGCCACTCATCTGGTGTCCTTGTTGGTTAAGTAAGAGAAGGAAACCTTGCACCTATGCAAACCTGAAATGGGATGGGACTGGGTCACATGACAAGGGTTGTGCAGACCCCTGACCCATCCTCCCTCTACCTGCAGTGCCTCCCCTGCCCTCGCTGAATCCAGGTCCGGCGCTGGAAGAGGGCCAGGGCCTGACGCTGGCAGCCTCCTGCACGGCCGAGGGCAGCCCAGCCCCCACCGTGACCTGGGACACAGAAGTCAAGGGCACAACCTCTAGCCGCTCCTTCAAGCATTCCCGCTCCGCTGCCGTTACCTCGGAGTTCCACCTGGTGCCCAGCCGCAGCATGAATGGGCAGCCGCTTACCTGTGTGGTGTCCCACCCTGGCCTACTCCAGGACCAAAGGATCACCCATATACTCCAAGTGGCCTGTGAGTACTTGGACGCTTGGGTGGGGAGCCCCCGTGGGCTCCGAGAGCACTGGTGAGACATCATGAGGCCTTGAGCCACACCAGGCTGGCCAACTTGGATCCTGGAGACCACACTGTGGCCAAGAGAGCGCTAATCCAAATGTTAGACGACCTGGAGTCCTTCCCCTGATGGCCTTGGAAAATTACTTTGACCTCTCTGAGCTTCAGTGACCTCATTTTTACAAAGGAGGTTGCCTGCCTTCTCAAAGTTGCTGGGAGAATCAAATGTAAAAGTGGAATCGAAAGTGCTGTAAAGTGTCCTGTTTAGGGGTTTGGAGACAGACAGACTCGGTTCAAGCCCTAGTTCTGCTCTTTACCAGCAGGAATCTGATCATGTTAGCCTTTGGTTTCTTCATCAGCAAAATGAGGGTAATTATACCAACTTCACAGAGTTCTGATGAGGATTAGAAGGCACGAATGTGAAGCATCTTGTGCAGTGCTTGGCTTGCTTGGCGCATAGAAGGGACTCAGTAAATGGGATACTTAATTTCCCAGCATTAGTGGTAGATCCCCCAGGGGAGATAGGACTACTTTCTCCTTTTTTTTTGTTAAAATGGGCTTTTTTCAAATTAAGAACATCTGGTATTTGAAACACACCATTAATAAAAAGGTGTAGACCAAAAAGAAAATATTTGCAATATATGTCTAGCAAAGGACTTGTGTCTAGAATATGACACCTTCACAAAAGATATATGTATTTCCAACACAGATGAAAAATGATTTCCATAATTCCTCATCAAGGAACTGTATTTAAAGTCAATAAGATACTACTACACACCCATTAGAATGACTACAATGTAAACACTGATCAAATTTTGCAAGGATGTAGATTTGGAAATCTTACACATACTAGCAGGAAGGTAAAATAGTACAGCTACTTTGGAAAACTTCTTGGCAGTTTTTTTTTTTAACACTTTTTAAAATTAAAGTTAATAGATCACAAAGAAAAGGCTGATTTCTCCTCACCTTAACTCAACACTGGGCACAAAGTAGGTCCTCAGCAAATATTTGTTAAAGAAATGAATGATCTAGTAGGATTTGTAAGCTTTTGATGAGACAGGGAGCATTGAGTGAGCACCCGTTCTGTGACTAGTGCAATGCTAGGCACCACAGCGAATTTTAGAGCGTGAGACAATTGCTACCCTGAGGAACTTGTGGGCTCATTGCACAGGTAACCAATATGGGCTCTCTGAGCTTAGAAAGGGAGGGAGCCAAGCAGCCAGGGCCCTCACCGAGGTGGGCTGGGCTCTGGCTTTGGCAGCAGGTAAGAGGATGGACCACGGCAGGGGGAGATTGTTCCATCTGGGGTGGGCTGGGGGTGGGCCGGGGCCCTTCCAGGAATGGCATGATGAAAGGCAAGGCTTCCTTCCCATTCTTTCTCCTCCCACCTCCCATTCCAGTCCTTGCGGAGGCCTCTGTGAGGGGCCTTGAAGACGAAAAACTGTGGCAGGTCGGCCGAGAAGGAGCTACGCTCAAGTGTCTGAGTGAAGGGCAGCCCCCTCCCTCCTACAACTGGACACGGTAAGGGCCTCTCGTCCTGGGTGGGCCTCGCTTGGGCCCAGGGTCCTACCCTCTCAGGGCCGGCATGTACTCCTCATGGGACCAATACAAAAAGAATACAAGAATAGGCATGGGGTTATCAAATAGTATTATTGACTTGTTCTAGGAAATCTAGGATACGTGGTCATTGGAGGGAATAAATAAAGAAATCAGACAGCTGGAGCCCTTGGCTTTTTTTTTTTGTCTCCTAACTTTTAAAATGTGAAATATAACACAGATTTGAAGTGTGAACAATTTATTTATTTATGTAAGTGCATAAAGTACATAAATCAACAATGTACAGCTGACTGTAATTGTAAATCCAACACTGCTGTAACTACTACAAAGTTGCCAGCATCTCAGAAGCAACCCCACCCCTGCCGCAAGGAATCCTTGGCACTCTGCCGGGACCTGAGGTGTCCAGAGAATCGGGAGGTCTCGGGCACATGCGTGTGAGCCCATAGCAGGTGTGCTCTTACATGTGAGCAGATGAGCCATGCCTGTGGCCTTGTGCCTGGGGCGATGTCCCTCTGCCCTGTCATGCAACATGACAGGTGGTGGAGCATGCATTCGCATCTTCTAAGCACACCTAAGCCCAGAAAGGAGTAGAGCGCTCAGTGGTGCAGGCTTTGTAATATGCGTATGTCCTACTGCAGCTCGTCCTGGTACCCAGTGCTGGGTGACGTGATGCATGGGGGAAGCATGTGGGATGGCACGCATGTGGATCTCCCTGAGTGTGCGGGGGGTGCCCAGGTCAGCCTGGGCGGCCGGGAGACGGGGCCCCTGCCCAGACCTGCCTAGGGGAGGGAAGGGCACCGTGGGAACAGCCGGCGGCTCTGGGTGACGTCATGGGGGAGGAGGGTGGAGAGCTGCCCAGGCACGTTGGGTGGCGGCAGCCTTGGCCCGCCCCGGCCGGCGCCCAGCAGCTTCCCTGTCCTCCAGGCTGGACGGGCCTCTGCCCGATGGGGTACGAGTGGAAGGGGCCACTCTGGGCTTTCCCCCGCTGACCACTGAACACAATGGCATCTACGTCTGCCACGTCAGCAATGAGTTCTCCTCGAGGGATTCTCAGGTCACTGTGGAAGTTATTGGTAAGCTTGGGAGGCAGAGGGCTTGGTGGGGGCGGCGGCAGGTTACAGGGAGTCAGTTGGGACGTTATTCACTCGTAGGGGGCAGGACTGCACATCTTTTGCAGAGGGGCCAGGCTGAGAGGGTGTTTTGTGAGGCAGGGGCATGCAGGGCTGTGGGTCTGGGGCAGGCCAGGGATCTGGGTGCCCACCTCAGCCAGCGGCCTGTCCCCAGTAGACCCTCAGGACGACACGGTGAAGCAGGTGGACCTGGTGTCGGCCTCGGTGGTGGTGGTGGGTGTCATCGCCGCGCTCCTGTTCTGCCTCCTGGTGGTGGTGGTAGTGCTCATGTCCCGGTACCATCGGCGCAAGGCCCAGCAGATGACCCAGAAATAGTGAGTACTGGTCCTCCCAGGTGCGGAGGTCTGGGCTGGGAGCAAAGAGGAGGAGAGCAGGAGGTGGGCCAGGCCTTGGGGGAGAGAGTGGAGACGGGCTAGAGGTAGACAGGGGCTGTGGGAGGTGAGACCGAGGCCCAGAGCCCAGGCGGCCGCAGGAACCCGTCCTGCTGAGCAAATCAGATACACTGGCCCTGGCATCACCACGTTTGCGCGTGCGTGCGCTCTTCGGGCCCCTCACACACACACGGGCTGTCAACAGAGATGCACCACCACCGCCCCACACTGCCACACCCTTGTCACAGGAGCCCTGCGTCCATGGCTGGCTGGGGTCACCTTGGGAGGCCCCCCGCTACCCTCGGCTCCTAACCAGGGCCATGTCTTTCACAGTGAGGAGGAGCTGACCCTGACCAGGGAGAACTCCATCCGAAGGCTGCACTCCCATCACGCAGACCCCAGGAGCCAGGTGTGTGCCAAGGGCAGGGGTGCACGGGGGGCGCGGCCATGCTGGGGTTTGCTGGGCCTGGGCCCCTCTGCAGACCCGGGGCACAGGTGTCTGCCAGGTGTGGCTGCCGACTCCTAGCTGGGCCTGGGCTGGGGGCAGAGAGGGTATGTGCGGCTGCTCTGGGGGTGCTGGGGCTGCTCTCAAGGCCCCTTAGCGCTGGCCAGGGGGCTGCTCTGGGAATCCACTGTCAGCACTGGTTGCAGGGTGGTATTGGGGTGTCGGGGGGTGGGCGAGGATGTTTGTTGTGTCCAGGAAAGCGTGGGCCTGTCAGGTTGTGGGAAAGGTGGTCAGGGAGGGGCTGGTGGAGGGCAGAGGTGAAGAGGCTGAAGGGAGGGGGCTGAGCTCTGTTCTAACCCCTCTCCCGTGTCCGGGCCCTGCAGCCGGAGGAGAGTGTAGGGCTGAGAGCCGAGGGCCACCCTGATAGTCTCAAGGACAACAGTAGCTGCTCTGTGATGGTGAGGCCCCCGGCCCCACCGGTGCCCCACCGCTCTCCTCAGGCCCCTCTCCTGGCCCCAGAGGTGGTGCGTCAGCAGCCCCCTCCCCTCAGCCCTGGCTTCCACTGCCCGGCACTGCCCGTGCCTCCGCTGTGCCCGTGTTCCAGCTCCCCGTCCCTGTGCCCGGGGCTTGTTCCTGGCCCCTGGTCTCTGAGCCCCCGAGGCCTTGCTTGTGCCTGACCTCTGACCCCACCATGCCCCAACTGTACCCGGCCTCGTGTCCGGCTGGCCTTGCCTTGGCGTCTGACTTTTCCTCCGCCCTTCGTCTCCAGAGCGAAGAGCCAGAGGGCCGTAGCTACTCCACCCTGACCACGGTGCGGGAGATCGAAACCCAGACTGAGCTGCTGTCCCCAGGCCCCGGGCGGGCAGAGGAGGAGGAAGATCGGGATGAAGGCATCAAACAGGCCATGAACCATTTTGTTCAGGAGAACGGGACCCTGAGGGCCAAGCCCACGGGCAATGGCATCTACATCAACGGGCGGGGGCACCTGGTCTGACCCAGGCCTGCCTCCCTTCCTCAGCCAGGCTCCTTCTGCTGTCATGGGGGATCTCAGCTCATCTTGGGGGGCCTCCTTAAACGCTCCATTTCTTGAGGAAGATGCTCCCCACCCCACTGACTGCTCGACTCTTCCCTCCAACCCTTCTGTTCCACGATGGGAGGGCTCCACTGGTTGAGTCCCTCCCAGCGTGCATGCAGGTCACTGTGTATGTGCACCGTGTGCTTGTGCGGATGTTCGCGACTGAGTGTGTGTGGAAGCGTGACTGTGTCCGGGATGTGTGTCGTGCTGCCAGGTCAGAAGCCAAGTGGACTGTGGCATGCGTGCCCCAGGATTTGGGCGGCTGCGTGGGGTTTGCGTGTGGTGTGGCTGGGCGTGGCCTTTGCCTGTCTGTGCAGGTATTTTCCTCAGACCCCAGAGCAGTATTAGTGAGGCAGAGGTTGGAGGTGAGAGATCGAGCCTGTGGGCCAGATCCAGGTGTGCGGGCATAGCTGGAGCTAGAATCTGGCGTCCTGGGTGCCGGAGCCGGGCTCCCACCACTCAGGAGCAGTCAGGGAGAGTATGAAGCAGCCAGTTTAGGGTTCTGCCGGAGGCTTGAGCAGTCACAGAAGAAGCCCTCTGCCCTCTGGTGGCCTCTGGGCCTGCTGCATGTACATATTTTCTTTGTAAATAAACCTGCAAGACAAGGGAGCGTCTTTAAGGAAAACTGCTCCACACCCTTTAATAGGGGGAAAAAAAAAAAACTTTTTAAATGCTTTTGATTTACTTGGACATTTATTTAAAGTGGGGTCAGCAAAGCTTGACCTTGCTCAGACCCCATCCAAAGGGGTCGATTCCTGCAGTTCTGAAAGCTGCTCCTTTTAAGGTGTTTTCATCTAGGCAGCCCCTGGGGAGGGAGCCTGTGGGGTTAATGGAGTCTGAATTAGAGGTGTGAGCCCCCTTGGTTACCAGTTAAAGGACAGGGTAGGGTCTTCAGCCCTACTGGCCCCTCAACTCTAACCCTAGCCTTGTCTTTCTTTTTTTCAGTCCACAGTCGCTTGTGGTCCCCTGGAGAGTTGCTGGGGCCTGGGGACAAGGGCTCCTGGCTCAGTTGTAGTGTAGGGGAGAGAGGGTATTGATTCCAGGCCAAGGGAAGGGGGGTCCAGTGAGGTGAAGGAGGCAAAGGAGGCAAGAAGGTCTCTTCCCCCAGAGGTTCCTGGGCACCTAACTCAGGGCTCTTTCAGCAGATTCCTTTCAGGCTACCCGGGGGGCTGGGGTTAGATGGGGTCTAATTTTAGCTGGTCCACTCAGACACACTCCGCCGGAATGACTAGATTTAGTGCCTAAACCTTGCTTGGCCTGGAATCTGCTGGATTACGGGACCAAAGAAGAGACTCCCATCCCGCACTCCCCCAGCCAGCCTGGACTTTGAATCAGAAACTCAGAGATCTGGGGTATCCTAATTCTGTACATCTTGTGTAAATATGTGCATATATGTATATAAAATGATATTCTGTTTTTAAATAAACAGATAAAACCTGTTCTCTCTGATTCCTCTCTTGCACTGTGACCTGTGTAAGGCCTGAACCCCTAGACCCTCTGTCTCAGTACCATCCTCCCTGTGGTCCCAAGCAGGGGAAGAGAGAGGATGCTCATAGCTGGGATGGAAAGGGAAAGAATTAGCTTCCACAGGACTGTCAGCCATGTCTGGGAGGCCCAGCTAGGACAGGAGAGCTGAGGGCTCAGGGTAGGACGTCCAGTGCCTTAATTTGCAGTGTTTCAAATCCTTTATTGTAGTAGGTCCTCAGAACCACAGCCTGTCAGATAGGCAGCAGTGCACGCTTCTTACAAATAAAGAAACTGAAACTCAAGTTAAATGAATTCCACAGACTATCAGAAGGTTTTAAAGATCATCTCATGCCCCCACTTCATTTTTGTAGATGCAGAAACTGACGCCCAGCAGGGGACTACGACTTGTCTGAAGTTATAGGTAGACCGTCCAAGATAGAGCTGGGGCCTCCTCCTGCTAAGTGTGTTCGCACAGCCATGTGCAAGTCCCGGGCCTCCACCTTGGACCCCAGAGTTCTGGTCTCTAAGTGTGTCATCACCTGCTCACGCCCAGACGCCACCACCCCACCCCAGGGCTCTGACGTCACAGCCCTTGGCCAATGAGTGAAGCCCCAGCAATGGGTGAGGATGTGAATGTCAGCTACCTCCCCCACCCCAGGCCCTGTGGTTGCAAAGATGCTCTAACAGGAAGCGGGTTTGAGGAGCTGCACAGCTTCCTGCCCCCCAAGGGCTGAGCAGGGCGAGAAGGGCGAGTGTCAGGCCTGGCCACGAGACACAGCTTCTTACCAGGGTCCTAGGAGCTTCCTCTTCCACAACCACTTCCGTGTGGCCGGGGCCCCAGAGGCAGGAGCTGCTGCCTGTTGCCCAGGCCACCCTCCACCCCCAGTTCGGAGCCCTGCCCCCCTGGGCCCGGCCAAGCCCAGGGGCTGGCTTGGGATCCCATGGAGGACTGGTAGGGCAAAAGGTCTTGGGGGACAGAGGTGATCACTGGGCCAGGCCCTGGGGCTCCGGCCATGAAGTCTCGGCAGAAAGGAAAGAAGAAAGGCAGCTCAAAGGAACGAGTGTTTGGGTGTGACTTGCAGGAGCATCTGCAGCACTCAGGCCAGGAGGGTAAGGAGGCCAGCCCAAAGCAGCTGCTGGGTGGGCCAGCTTGGAGACATGGAGCTTCTCCAGCCTGATCTAATCCGAGGGGCAGAAACAACTCCCAGGTGTTCCTGGGGAAGGGGCAGAGTGGCCCCGGGTCACCACCCAAGAGGCTGATTAGCAGGCAGGACAGGAAATGTGGCTCAGGGAAGACGGGGTAGCTCCGTTGGGTAATGCCTGGGGATGAGGAGGCTGAAAAGGGAATGGGAGCACTGAGGGGAAAGGATGGGGACACTGGAAACTCGGAAGGGATGGAAGAGACAGAAGTGGGAGGGACAATAGCTGGGGATGGGAGAGGGAACCTGAGGGGACAGGGACAGAAAGTGGCTGAGGGGGAAATGGCCGGTCCTTGGGGCCATATGGAAGGAGACAGGAGAAAGGGCCCTGAGGATGGCACTTCAGGAGGACAGAGGTTCCCAAATAGGAAGAGAGAGTTCAGGGGCAAGGGGACAGGGATCTGGCCCCTCTGGAGCCTTGCTGGGCCACAGGTGAGGAGCTGGGGTAGGGATAGCCCCCTCCCCCAGTCTGTGAGTTTCTGGTTTGCTCTGTGCAAAAGAGAAACAGGTTCAAAGTGGAGAGTGAGGGGAGAAACTGCTGAAATGGGAAACACCGGAAGAGTAAAAGAGAAGGCTGAGGCCTGGTTTGAAGGTGGGGGTGGAGGGTACAGAGCAGGGTGGGTGTGGGGACTGCCTGGCCCTGAGCTACCCTGGAGTGGGTGGGACAGCCAGCACAACCGGGGGCTTCACAGGGCCCGTGGCTGCTGGGCTTGGAGTAGCCACCCCAAACCCGGGTATCCTGGCTGCCCAGCCCAGCTTGTTTTTGGCACTTTGAACTCCTCCCAGAGAAGGGCAAGATTCTCGTCCCCCCCCCCCAACACCCCACCCCAATCTGTCATTTCCTCTTTGTCCCCTTCTCAGCTCTGGGGTTGCAGAGCCTGCACCAGAGGGAGGGTAGTGGTGGTTCCCAGCTCATTTCCTGCTCCTAGCCACACCCCTGCATCCCCAGACACCTCCTTCCCCTTTTCTCTCCCCGCCCCCAGGGGGCCCCATCCACAGGCCAGGGGTTAAGGGAAAACCCGGGCTCCAAGGAAGAGTGCTAAACAGCCAAAGCAGGCCTTCTTTGAGCCCTCTTCTTTGGATGGGGGAGAGGGGACCCGCATGGCTGCCAGTGCAGGGCTTATTGCTTTACAAGGGGCTCCTTCCTTTCTTTTTCTTTTTTTCTTTTCTTTTTTTCCTTTTCTTTTTCTTTTCTTTCCTTCCTTCCTTCTTTCCTTCCCTTTCCTTTCCTTCCCTTCCTTCCTTTCTTCTCTCTCTCCCTCCCTCCCTTTCTCCCTCCCTCCCTTAGTCTCTCTCCCTCCCTTTATCTCTCTCTCTCTCTCTGTCCCTTCCCCTTCTTTCTTCCTTCCCTTCCTTCCTTTTTAAATAATGATGATTCTTGACCCAGGGCCACTTATTTAACTGGGGCTGATGTTCTCCTAGCTCTCTGCAAACCCTCAGTTCCATCTCTTCATCCTGGCTCTGCCCTTCCCTGTGGCCCTCCCACCAACTCTATCTTGAAACACTGAACCTACAGGCAGCCAGACCCCAGGCCCATAGCCCTTCCTGGCTTCCACCTGCATTCCCAGCAGGTGAGGGGCATGCTCTCCTGAGGGGGTAGCCATCTGGTTGCTGGGTCCTGACCCTGGGTGAATCCTAGAGCAGAAGAGAAGTCCCCTTGCCCCTCATCAGGACGCCACCTGAGCCCAGATGGAGTGATCCAGGGCAACAGGGCAGCAATAGTGCCCTGCCCCCCCCCCCCACCAGGTTCCTCTTGGTACAGAGAGGAGGGGCAGAGAAAGGGCTATGATGGCTTCTCTCTTCAACCTAAGACAGCAAGAAAATGCAAGTCCAGGCCAGTGGAGTCTTGTGTTTTGGCATCATTTATTCTCTCAGACAGTCTTGTTTTCCCTGTCCTCACATACTTGCTCCATCTCAGCTCCTTTTCTCAGCTCTTTGCCCCCAGATGGGTATCTTCCTTCCCCAAGTCCTATATGTACTGAGTTCTTGCTTTTCTTAATACTTTGATCATTTGTCCGGGTTACTGATTCTCCAGGAGTCTGAGTTTAGGGCCCTCTTCCCTCACCTCACTTCCATTTCCTTAATGTCTCCATCCCTTTCAGTCCATCACCCCCAACCCTGTCTCTAACTTTCATCTTTCATCCCATCTCTCTTATGTCTCTCTTCTTAACTCTCCTGCTCTCCAAACCCTCTTTCTCTTCCCCCATATCCTTGACCCATTTCTCTATGGCCCTGACTCCTTAGGCTCTTGAACCACTTTTTCAAGGGCCTTCTCTGGAGGTTCAAAATCAATAGAGTAGGGCAAGATGGGGAAGATCTGGTTTGGTTGCCAATCATGTGAAAAGGGTTTGGGGAATTTAGGTGACAGCAGACTCTGTATGAGTCAACCAAGTACTGTGGTGGCCAAAAAGATATAGTATGGTGTTAAGTATTGGGGAGTAGAGCAACTGCTTGAACAAGGAAGGGTGCACCACATCTCAGTATTCAGTGCTGGGAACCCGAGATAGGGAACACCCTGGAAACTGGGAGCAGGTGCTGAAGGGATGGAGCACTGCAGGTTGGACTATGGTGAGGCAAGAGTGGTGCCTTGTGCCCCAAATTTAAGGAGAAACTTGCTCTCAGTGTCCTGCAAGGGCCTAGGGCCTCATTCTTAAGGAAGCACTTGCTCTCAAGTTTGTGCAAATGCAGAATTGGCATTTGCACAAGCCAGAGAGTGAGTGCTTCCTTAAATTTTGTACCCTAGGTGCCTAACTTGTCTCATCCTAATCCTGGCTCTGGTATGCAGATGGGCAAAGGATCTGGAAACCAGGGCATATGAGGAGGGTTTAAAGGCAGTGGGTCGATAGATTGATTGATTGTTTCTTTCATTCCATATGATGTATTTTTATCTCAATTTATTCCATAAAGATCTTGGAATGACTTCCTCAAATGCAAAACTTTACAAAAGAATAAATGACTGTAGGAATTGGGTTGAAGGGAGAACAAGAGTAAGAGTAAAAATCAGCACCCAGAAATGCATATTAGATGGTTCTACATGGTTCCTGGAGGTGGGCTCTGAGCTTCCTAGTGGTTAGAGTAAAGAGGTAATCATAGTCAGATATAAGATTCATAAGCTTTATAAGGTGGGGGTGGGGTGGGTGGGGAAGGGGAGGAGGGGGAAGGAGTGGTTCAAGAGAAACAGTTTTTTCTGAGACTGGAGAGGAATTTCTCTGGGGAGTCCCAGTTGATAAGACACAATGTTTTGTCATAAGCAATAATCTCTATTAAATCCCCAAGACATGCCACCAAATGTCATGATTGATTGATGAATGCATTGAGTCATTTAACTAACAATTTATGGAGCACCTGCTTTGTTTCATTATGCTAGATGCTGAAGGCGAGGTTATGTTTGTCAGGAGGTATAGACACAAAAGAAACTAATCATAACAAAGTGAAATAAGTACTGAAATACAGATATGAGCAAAGGGTTCAGAACTGGAGGTGGTGTTTGAGATGCATTTTGAGAAATGCATAGGAGTTCACCAGGCAGGGTCAGAAGGGTAGGATGTTCCAAGCAAGGGAATAATATGATTGGTGGCACCAAGGCTTGTTCACGGACTAGCAAAGGGCTGGATCATAGGTTTTGTGGAGCAACTGGCTAGAGCTGAGGATGAAATTGTGGTCAGATGCGGTTTGTGAAGGGTCTTCTAGGCCATGCTGAGGAGTTTTTTATTCTGTGTCTGTAAGGTAAGCCTTGGGGATTGGAGGGGGGTGGAGCAGGGTGTGTGTGTAGCAAGGGATTTAAAGCAGGGAAGTACTTTGGAAAGATAACTGTGGTCGTGTGGAGGTGGGATTCAGCGGGTTTTGGGGGACTATCATGTCCGAGACACTGGGTCAGGTAATATGAGGAATACCAAGGTGGAGCCCACTTAGATCTTGTCCTTAAGTAGCTCACCACCTAGTGAAAGGGGAGGGGGCTGGGTCCGGGAAGATAATACCACTTTTTGCACTCTTGAATTTGAATCCTGGTTGTAGCTGGGTGGTGCTGGGCACTTATTCTTTCATCCTCAGTTTTCTTATCTGTAAAATCGGGACTAGAATACCTTATTTATAGGACTAAATGATACAACGTATATAAAGGAGTACAGTGCCTGGTACACATATATAAAGGAGCATGGAGGTGCTTCGCTCCTTCCGAACGGAACTATTTGAAGGTCTGTCACTATTTTGAGTACCTTCCTAGGACAGAGCTAATATCCATGAGCTTATCAGAAGGGATGCTTCTCTCTAATCCTCATCAGCCCCATTCCATTTTGGTTTGAACTAACATTCCTGTAGGTAGAGTGTTATATGCAAATAGATGTTCAAGACCAGTCCTTTACCCTGCCTCCCCTTCCAACCAGACTGCTGCCCCTCATAAAATTCTGGAGTAGCAATTAGAAATTACAGAGAGACACATTTCACTTCAACCTAAGGCAGAAACTTCTAACAAAGGAATGGGCAATCTGGAGAGGCAGTGAGCTCCCCATCACTGGAAGAGTTTATGCTGAGGCTGGATAACCCAATGGGCAGAAATAATGTAAAGAGGATAGCAGGTAGATGGTGATGATCAGTAAGAATCTTTCTGGCAAGTTTTATTCCAGGAGCTTTGCCCTCAGTGCCACCTTCTCTGATGCTTCCACTTCTTAGACCTGCTGCAGTGTCTGACTTCTCAGACCATCTTATCTCTCTTTCTCTGGCCCATCTGTGTCACCAGTGCCCCAGGTGCTAAGGAGCTGTGCAGAGTTTGTGGAGGAGTATGGAGTGGTGGATGGGATCTACCGCCTCTCTGGGGTCTCCTCCAACATCCAGAAGCTTCGGTGAGTCAGGCAGAGGGGGGAGGGCCCTGAGGCCAGGAGGCCAGGGAGCCAGAGGACTGTGGTGGGGGTTGGTGGGGAGAGCAGAGAGGTGGGGAAGGGGAGGTGGGAGAAGGAAACACAGATATCAGGAACTGTCTTAGGGAGGAGCGATAGTCTCCTCAGGGAAAAGCTGAAACCACACCTGCTCCCCTCACCCCATCATGTCACACATTCATCTGTACCCCACGCACACCCACCCATTCTTTTAAAAAATTTTGATATAATTCACATATCATAAAAGTCACCATTTTAAAGTGTACAATTCAGTGGTTTTTCATCTATTCACAAGGTGTGCCATCATCACCACTGTGTAATTCCAGAATATTTTTTTTTATCCCAGAAAGAAACCCCATACCCGTTACCATCGCTCCCCATTTCCCCCAACCCCCAACTCCTGGCAACCACCAATCTACTTTCTGTCCATATGGATTTGCCTATTACAGATATTTCATAAATGGAATCATACAATATGTGGCCTTTTGTGTCTGGCTTCTTTCATGTAGCATAGTGTTTTCAAGGTTCATCCATGTTGTAGCATGTATTAGTACTTCATTCCATTTTTTGTTGTTTTGTTTCCTTTTTTTATTATCTTTTTTTAAAGGTACATAAATCACACAAAATGTTACATTAAAAAATATAAGAAGTTCTCATATACCCCACTCCCCACACTCCTAGTCCTCCCACATCGACGACTTCTTTCATTTGTGTGGTACATTCATTGCATTTGATGAGTACATTTTGGAGCATTGCTACACAGCATGGATTATAGTTTATGTTGTAGTTTACACTCTCTCCCAGTCCATTCAGTGGGTTATTGCAGGATATGTAATGTCCTGCATCTGTCCCCACAATATCATTCAGGACAACTCCAAGTCCCCAAAATGCCCCAATATCAGATGTGACCTCTCTACGCATGCCTCTTCTGTCACTTTTACTGAACCTGTGGTTGGTGCTGGGGTTGGTGTATGCTCAGGAGACTTCTATCTCTGGACTGTCTATGTGCCAGCTGGGCCCTGAGCCTCAAAAGAGTTGCAACACCTACTCTCCGGTTCGTTGAACTTACCCAGGTCAGCTAACAGGGAGAGGAGGATGGTCAACCATCATACCTGAGAACCGAGTGAGTCTATAGCTGCAAGCAGGAGAATTCCATCCATCAGCCATATGGGATCTAAGTCCCCTCTTGATTTAGAGGTGGAGTGGACTTCATTTCATTTTATGGCTGAATAAAACTCCCATGTATATGCCACTCTTAAAAAAATCATTCATCAGTAGATGGACGTTTGGTTTGTTTCTGCCGTTTGGCTATTGTGAATAATGCTGCTATAAACATTCATGTACAAGTTTTGGTGTGGACATATGTTTTCAGTTCTCTTGGGTATACATACCTAGGAGTAGAGTTGCTGGGTCATGTGGTAACTCCATGTTTAAATTTCTGACCAGTTTTCTAACCAATACCTTTATGCATCTTCACATCCACATCTCCACATCTCCACAGATGACAGCTTTTTCTTGCTGCCTCACACATATACATGCCCCGACATTCTCCTTTCAGATCCCACACTGTCAACCCACAGCCCTGCCTGGAGCCCATCTCTACAGCTCCCACCTCTCCCCAGATTTCCCCCACCCCTACCACTCCTGACCACTCTGAACCTCCCCAGGCAGGAGTTTGAGGCAGAGCGGAGGCCAGACCTGCGTCGGGATGTTTACCTCCAGGACATTCACTGCGTCTCCTCCCTGTGCAAGGCCTATTTCAGAGAACTGCCAGATCCCCTGCTCACTTACCGGCTCTACGACAAGTTTGCTGTGAGTTGAGAGCAGGGAGGTGGAGAAGAGGGGCTTAGGGGTGGCTGCTTTGGCTTGATATCCCAGGTGTGGCACATTCCGGCCAGAGTCCTCGTGATCCTAAATGACAGAGACAATATAGCATTACTGAGGAATGACCGCCCCCCCCCACACACACAGCAAGTCCCCTGGCCCCTGCGGCCTCTGCCCTCTCCCTGTCCCTCTTTCCTTCACTCTTCTTCCACCGCAGCCTTTCCCTTCCCGGCCTGCACACTCCACATGGCTGCAGTGGTGGGACTTGGGGAGAGTAGAAGCCAGACTGGCAGTGCTGGGAAGTCCTGGGAAATCACCCAGACCAAAGTTGCCCCACAATTAAGAGAATGAGATCCCTTTTTAGAAGTCAAAACCTTTTCAAGGGTGTGCCTCCATTAACTCTCATTGAATGCTGAACAGCTTTTGAATGAGAAGACACATGACAAAAATGCTGTCCTGAATTCAGTAGCACTTTTTTTTCTTTCAAGAGGTACTGGGGATTGAACCTGGGTCCTCATACATGTGAGGTACATGCTCAACACTGAGCTACACCCGTTCCACATTAATAGAGCTTTTAAAACAAGCTGCCTTCTATTGAGCACAACAGCACTAAGAGGACCAGAACAGGAGAGGCACTGCACTCAGTCTACAGAGTGAGGCCGGGCGGGTGGGGTCTCCCTAGACACCTTGATGTAACCAATGGCCGCCGGGGACCCATAAGGTGGAAACCACTGATGTAGTCTAGTGTCAGAGCTCTACTGACAAAGAGGCTATGGCACAGAGAGGGGCAGTGAGTTGCCCAAGGCCAAGATTCAGCTGCCAGTCTTGTTGGCCTCAAATTCTGAGCTCCTTTACTATGTCAGTCAGCCTTGGAAGATCTGGAGTGGGAGTGGGGGGACACAGCATACAGCACAGATTGTTCCTGAGAGTTGGGCTTGGAGCTCTGGGTAGTAAGCACAGGCATGTCTTTTTTTTTTTTTTTTTTTTAAAGATTTATTTCTCTCCCCTTCCCCCGTCTGCCCCGGTTGTCTTTTCTCTGTGTCTATTTGCTGCGTGTTCTTCTTTGTCTGCTTCTGTTGTTGTCAGCGGTACGGGAATCTGTGTTTCTTTTTATTGTGTTATCTTGTTGTGTCAGCTCTCTGTGTATGCGGCGGTGCCATTCCTGGGCAGGCTGCACTTTCTTTCGCGCTGGGCGGCTCTCCTTACCAGGTGCACTCCTCGTGCGTGGGACTCCCCTATGCGGGGGACACCCCTGCATGGCAGGGCACTCCTTTGTGCACATCAGCACTGTGCTTGGGCCAGCTCCACATGGGTCAAGGGGCCCACGGTTTGAACCGCAGTGGTAGACGGATACCCTAACCACTGGGCCAAGTCTGCTTCCCAGCACAGGCATTTCTGGGTCACTACCTCGTGCTCCCTGAACTTTTCCGCCCAATCAGGAGGCCGTGGCAGTGCAGATGGAGCCTGAGCGCTTGGTCAAGATCCTAGAGGTACTTCGAGACCTTCCTGTCCCAAACTACAGGTGTGTGGGGCTCTACCACCCTACCAGAGGGTCCGACTCCAGTCTCCCACTCCCCCCCCGCCCTTGCCAGACCCTCTCTCCACCTCTGCCTTGACCTATCCCTCCCCTCCCAGCTCCTAGGCCCCGACCCTACTCCTGACCAGGGTGCCTGCCATGTGGCCCCTGCCCCATGACATCCCTTTCCTGCAGGACGCTGGAGTTCCTCATGCGGCACTTGGTGCACATGGCCTCGTTCAGTGCCCAGACCAACATGCACGCCCGCAACCTGGCCATTGTGTGGGCCCCCAACCTGCTGAGGTGGGAGCGTGAGTGAGCATGGCGGGGGGCTGCTCCAGGATGTGGCTGTGGGGGCTCATGCAGCCTAGTGAGAACCAGGCAGGGTCAGGATTGCGTTGAGTGGGAAGGAGCCCGCCCTCTTGGGCCCTTTCTCTGAGCATGAATAAAGCATCTGGGGACAGGGCCTTGTGCTTCCCTCAACTGTAGAGCTGAGCTCTGGGACTAGAACACGACAGGGCCTTGGTGAATGCTGAGACAGTGTGGAACAAATGTCTTGCAGCCTATTGCTCCTGCTATGCACTGCAGACCACTCACTGTGGTACAAGGCAGGCTATGAGCAGCCCCATAATTCATGACAAACAAGGCACTCTGGGTCTGCAGAGGAAGCAGAGATTGATTCTGAAGAGGGTGTCCATAAGGCTTCCTGGAGGAAGTGGCATTTAAGACTTGGATCATACATGTGGTTTAAGAGGTGGAGATGGGGTTAAAGGCACACAGGAGAGAAGGATAAGGTATTTCCTGGGAGGGTTCGTGGGGGAGGTTGGTGGGACTGGGGGGAAAATAACTCCACATCTCCACAGGTCCAAGGACATAGAGGCGTCGGGCTTCAACGGGACCGCGGCCTTCATGGAGGTGCGCGTGCAGTCCATCGTGGTAGAGTTCATCCTCATGCATGTGGACCAGCTCTTCGGTGGTGCTGCCCTTTCTGGTCAGTGTCCTCCCTGCCCACCCATCACCACTCTGTCTGGGGGCCACATCAGAATTAGAGAGGGCCTCAAAGATCAACTAATGCAGTCTCCCCATTTTGTGGATGAGGAAGCTGGTCTCATAGAGAGGAGATATTGGCTTATGGCCACCTGGAGAGGACCCTGGAGAGAGAATGGCACCATCAGGACTTAAGCAAGGCTCTTCTACTCTCAGTCCAGGGCATAGCTCGACCCCTTGCGATCGCTATGCTGGCCCCTAAAGCTACTGATGGCTTATTCTCAACCCCAGCCCACCGGATCAATGGCCTGGGGTCTTCTGGTCCTCTCTGTCCATGGGAGCACCTTCTTGAGGAGCTGGACATGGAGGGCTTGTCCTTACGGGCCTCTGACTATATTCTTAGCCTGGTGGTTGATGAGGGGGAGAGGGCAACGATGGGCAGAATGCCTGAGGTCCTACTCTGGTATCTGTGCCTGATTGGCAAATTCCTTTTCTTTTCCCAGTTGGTGAGGTAGAGGGTGGATGGCGATCACTTCCAGGGGCCCGGGCACCTGAGGACTATATGCCCAGGTCTCTGCCCTACCATCTGCCTAGCATCCTGCAAGCCGGCGATGGACCCCCCCAGATCCGGCCCTACCACACTATCATTGAGATTGCGGAGCACAAGTAAGACCTCCTTCCTCGGCCCTCCTCCCCTGCACTGACTGCCAGCTCCCAACCCCCGGTTATTTATCTATTCCCTGCAGGAGGAAGGGGTCTTTGAAGGTCAGGAAGTGGCGATCCATCTTTAATCTGGGGCGTTCTGGCCATGAGACGAAGCGTAAACTTCCACGCGGCGGTGAGGACAGGGGTAAGTCTGGGGAGGTGTGGGGGAGGCTCTGATGAGTGTGTGCAAAGCTCTGGCTCTACGTACATCCCTGTCTTGCAGAGGACAAGTCTGATAAGGGGACACTGCGGCCAGCCAAGAGCATGGACTCACTGAGTGCTGCAGCTGGAGCCAATGATGGTGAGTACAGGAGTGTACTTGTGCTTGTGTTGGCCTGTGTGTTGTGTAGTCCATGGCATGGGTCTGGATGCATCTGTGTGTAAGCACATCTGTGAAGGTACCTGCAAGAGAACAACAGTATTATTGGTGAGACAGAGTATGTGCATCCTTGAGTGTGTGTGTCTGTACATGAGGCCAACAGTGTTCAATAATTTCAAAAGTATTTAATGAGTGCTTATTACACACCAGCCACGGTACTGAAGTTGGGTTTACAGTGGTGAGTTTACAGCCTAATGTATGTGCATTCATTTGACTGTTTGCACATGGATGTAAGTGAAAGTATAATGTGGATGAAGAAACAGCATGTACACATGTGGGTGTATGTGTAAGTGATAGCAAGTCACAGCAGGTAGGGAGAGCTGTGACTTGCTACCTGGTGGAGGGTTTGCAGTAGGTGACAAGGGAAGCCAGACTGGTGCCTTCCAGGTTATCCTGCCTCTCAAGGAGCACTCTTCAGAGCCTTCCTGAGGTGTTCACACCCCCGGCAGCTGAGACTATTGCCTATCTGGCCCTCTCTCTCCTCCACAGAGCCAGAGGGGCTGGTAGGACCCAGCAGCTCCCAGCCAAACTCACTGCTGTTGTCGGAGAGCTTGGAGAATGATTCTGTGGAGGTGGAAGAGAGCGAGCAGGAGCCTGAGGCAGAGGCACTGGGCGGCACGAACTCTGAGCCGGGCACACCGCGAGCTGGGCGGTCAGCAGCCCGGATTGGGGGCAGCAGCCGTGCAGAGCGCTGTGTTGGCGTCCACATCTCAGACCCCTACAACGTCAACCTCCCCCTCCACATCACCTCTATCCTCAATGTGCCCCCGAACATCATCTCCAACGTCTCCTTGGCCAGGCTCACCCGTGGCCTCGAGTGCCCTGCCTTACAGCCCCGGCCAAGCCCTTCCTCTGGCCCAGGTCCAGGCCCAGGCCCTGGCCCCCCAGGTGAGGACTGAGAAGGGGGACAAGGACTGGGAAAGTGGGCCAGGGCTTTAGGCTGAAGTTTGGTTCTGATGCTTCCCGGCCTGGGAAGGGCAGAGGTGCTTACCTTTAGCTGCCTCCCCAGATTTGGGGTTGGGGGAATCCAGTAATACCAGGTTTTATGAAATCCATGGAGAGATGATCTCTGGTAACCTTCTGGTTAGTGCTGTATTCAAGAACGGGGGTCTGTGTCGGACACATACAGCATGGATTACTAAGTACTGGGATGGAAAAAATATGTAATAGGTGATTGTAATAAAAACAATAACATTTAATAATAACAGCTAACATCAACCAAGGGCTAATTATGTGCCAAGCGCTTGGTAGGCATTAGCTTGTTTAATTTTCTTATAACCTTATGCTAAGGTATTGTTATTCATATGGTACAGTGGAGGAACCTGAGCTTTAAGTCAAGCAAATTGCAATTAATATAGGTAGGAAGTGGTAGAGCTGGGATCTGGTCTCTACTCTGACTCCAGTCCCTGAAGTGTCACTGGGAAGTACAAAGTCAGCATAGAATAGTGGTTGAGGGCATGGGCTATAGTGTTAAATAGATTTGGGTTCAAATTTTGCCACTTGTTGGCTGTGGGACCTTGAACAAACCCAAATTTAATCTCTCTCAGCCTCAGTCTCCTGATTGGTAACATGGGAGCACTACCTTATATAATAGTTGTTTTGAGGGGAAAACAAGACAATGCTTTGTAAAGTGTACACCACAGTGCTTAGCACCTGGTGGGCGCTGAATAAAGGGTAGCAGCAAGCCAACGGTCAGGGGCATTGGTCGGGGAGGATCAGCCATCTAGACTATCTGCTGGGAGTATTGGGCTCACTCTGTATCAGTGCTAGGAAGACCCACATGGAAAGGGTCAAGGCTGGCCTGGCCCTTTAGATTTCTGGGACTACCTCTCTCTCAACAGATGAGAAGTTGGAGCCAAGTCCAGACCCTGGTCCCCTGGCTGACTGCAGCCCAGCAGAGGTGGCCCCTGCCCTTGAGGACTCCCTGTCCCAGGAGGTGCAGGATTCCTTCTCCTTCCTAGAGGACTCAAGCAGCTCAGATCCTGAGTGGGTGGGGGTGGAAGATGGGGAGGTGGCCAAGGCAGGAGCAGCAGGAGCAGCCTTCTCCCCTGGGGAGGACGATCCTGGGATGGGCTACATGGAGGAGCTCCTGGGAGTTGGGCCTCAGGTAAGAAGGAACTGTGCTGGGTGTGGGGGTTGAATGGGGTCTGGAGGGTGGGCAGGGCCACCTGGTCCTAAGCTACAACGCTATGCTTACAGGTGGAGGAGTTCTCTGTGGAACCGCCCCTTGATGATCTGTCTCTGGATGAGGCACAGTTTGTTCTGGCTCCCAGCTGCTGTTCTCTGGACTCTGGCAGCCCCAGGCCTGAAGCAGAGGAAGAAGGTGGGGAGGAAGTCTTCCTAAGTGCCTACGATGACCTAAGTCCTCTTCTGGGGCCCAAACCCTCAACTTGGGAGGGTCCAGGGAATTTGGAGGAAGAGGAAGCAGGGTGCAGAAGACAGGCTCCAGGACAGGCTGAGGGAGAGCAGGCATGCATGGAAGTTGGGGAGGACAAGGAGGCTGAGCCTGGAAGCAGATGGGATGTTAGGGAGGAGGCTGAGGGGAGTCCAGAGACTGAGGTGGGGGCTGAAGAGGCTGGTGGGGAAGGAGAGAAGGCTGAGGGAGGCCAAGACATGATGGTCAGTTTGAGAGACTGGAGTGGGGGAGAGATAGAGGCCAAGGGAGAGAAGTCCAAACATCAGATGGAAGCTGAGAATATGGAGAAGGCTAAGGGGGTGAAGGAACCAGGAGGAGAGCAGGGTAAAGACAAGGAGAAAGAAAGCGAGACCGAGAGAAAGGAAGAGACTGAGGAAGGAGGGGAAACCCAGACAGAAACTGGAGGGGACCCAGAATATGGGGCCCAGAAACACCATGTTGCTGAGGAGAGCTGGGAAGTTGTATACAAGCAAGAGGCTGAAGGAGACAAAGAGGATGAGGTCAAAGGACAGAGAGGGAACGAGGACCAGAAAGCGAGAGAAGACCAAGGAGATGGTGAAGACAAAAGTCTGGAAGAAGCAGCTGGAGGAGGAGCAGGAGTGAGCAAGGAACGGGAGAGTGGGGATGGGGAAGATGAAGGAGACCAGAGAGTTGGAGGTGACCAAATAGAAAAGGGCTCCCTCCCTGAAGAGTCAGACATAGAGTGCCTGGAGGTTGACAGTGTTAAAGAGGGCAATGCCAACTCCGCTGAGGGGGAACAGGCAATTCCACAACCAACCCGGCCAGAAGATATGGCACCTGAGGGGCAGCCCAGTTCAGAGAGCTGCAATCTGTGCCTCTGTCCCCCTGGTTCAGCTGGTGGTGTGGGCATGCGTCTGGCATCCACCTTGGTTCAGGTACAACAGGTCCGCTCTGTGCCTGTGGTGCCTCCCAAACCACAGTTTGCCAAGATGCCCAGTGCATTGTGTAGCAAGATCCATGTGGCACCTGCAAACCCATGCCCGAGGCCTGGCCGACTTGATGGGACTCCTGGGGAAAGGGCTTGGGGGTCCCGAGCCTCCCGCTCCTCCTGGAGGAATGGGGGTAGTCTTTCCTTTGATGCTGCTGTGGCCCTGGCCCGGGACCGCCAAAGAACTGAGGTTCAGGCAGTTCAGCGGACCCAGACCTGTCCTGGGGGTGGGGACTACAGCTTCTTTCCCAGAACCTTCCCCTGTAGCATGACCCCGGCCCATTCTCCTCGGCCCCTTAGCTGCCTGGAACTACCATCTGAAGGCACAGAAGGATCTGGACCCCGGAGTCGGCTTAGTCTGCCCCCCAGAGAACTCCAGCCCCCTGACTCCCTTATGCCCCCCCAGCGCCGATCATATGCATTTGAAACACATGCTAACCCTGGGAAAAGTGAGGGACTGTGATTAGGACCAGAGCACTAGGCAAAAGGGGATCAGTCACTTGTCTTGAATCTCTAGGGCCCATGATCAGCTGTCTCTTTTGCAACCTGAAGAGCTGTAGTGCCCAACTCTATAGGCTTTGGCCCTCCAGCTTTTCTTTTTTGGTTGTGGGAGGTCACAGCCTTGGTTGGTTTACCTGAGCTTGTCTCAGACCTAAAGCACTTATCTCTTAGGAGATTCCTAAGAAATCCTGTTTCTAGAGAGTGCAGTCATTGGCCAAAGAGAACAAAGGGTAGGCAGAAAACTCAGACAGAGGTTTCTCAAAGTGAGGAATGGAGGGGGAATTCCAGCCAACTTCCTGCCCTCCTCTGAGGCTGTGAATGTCTCTTTATGGAAGCCCAAGGTGGAGAGGAGACAACAAGGCTAGGTCAGAACCTATGGCATGCAAAGACTCCTAGAGTTACCCAGCCCTGTTCTGTTACTGGATCCTTGAATACCTCTTGAACTCTGAGCTTCAGATTAGGAAGGAAGGTGTCCAGGAAGCTCTTTGGATGCCTCAACGTTTGTTGGAGAGACTGACCCCTTTCCAGCTCCCATCCTCTGCCTCCAGTCACCTTAGGGAAGAGGGGTCCTGTAGAGATCTCTCCGGCCTTTCCTTTTCCCTTTGGAACAGCTTCCTCCTATCTCAGGGAAAGGTAATGGGGGTCCCTCAGGCCCTAGGACTGCTTTTCCGGACAGGATGAGGCCACAGGTCCTACTCTAGTAAGGTGCATTGTCTCAGAATAAAAGTTGTATTTTTACATGTAAATAGTGTGGAGTAACATTATTCTTACTAAAGTTTTGGGTTGTAGGTATCATCTCTTCATGTTTGGGCAAACATCTCTTTTTATTATTTGGGTGTTCTTCCTCAGCAGTTGTCATGGAGATTCGTGGCTAGAAACTAGAGCTGGGGTTCACAGTGGTCAGGAAAAGGGGAAGAGAAACCTATATTTACATAACACCCATTATGTGCCAGGAACTGGGCTAGGTATTCTTTGTGCATAGAATTTATCTCCTTCATTTTATTTAATTTGCATAACAATTCTGTAGGGTTGGTATATCTACATTTAACCCAAGAAGAAACTAAGGCCCTGTTGAATTAAAGAGCTAGCCAAAGATCTTGAAGGTAAGAAGTGGCAGATGTGAGTGCGTTTGACAGCCAGGTTTGTTGGGCCCCAGAACTAAGCTCTTCTCATTACACCACTCTACTCCAAATCCACTGCGGTTAGGTCCTGACTGGGGAGAATGGTTTCACAACAACCAAGCCTGGGGTCTTTGGGTGAGGGTCGGCTGATGCAAATACAAGGGAGTATGCCCAGACAGCTTTCCTAAATTCCAGATGGAAACTCTTCAAAAAAGACGTCTTGATCCAAGATGGCCTCCCAAATGGCCCTTGTTAAAGATGGCGCCGCCGGCCTACGTCCCTTCCGGACTAAGGCTGGCCTCCCTCAATCCCTTTCTCCCGGGACTAAAAAGGCCCTGCCGAGCACAAAGATGGTTGCACAAATTAGTCATTTTTCGCCGGTTCCTGCTCAGACGGCTCGGACTTCACTGTCATCGTACCGGGATCGCAAGAACTCGGTTCTTTCCGCACGACCAGAACCCCAAACACCTCCGCATCCCTCAGCCCGCAGAATGGGCAGCGAGCGGAAGTGGGGCGGCTCAGAGGCTACGAGTAGGTTGGGAGGGTTCCGCCCCTCACCAACATGGCCGCGGGCTGGGAGTGCGCATGAGCAACTGTCCATGGCGCTACCCGGGTCCGGAGGGTAGAACACGGTCCGGGAAAAGCAGCGGCTAAGGCGACTTTGGCCGGTGAGTGCAGGACCGGACGGGAGTCTAGAGAATGGCGAACCGGCAAAGCAGGGCAACTATGATTTCGTTTTAGTTTTTTTAGGTTAGGGAACTCCTTTGGAGGAAGCCTTTGTTTTGGGGGAGGGGGCCGCGCCTGGTTCTTTATCTCCTACCCCCCTTTGTGGGCCGAACTCGCTCCCGCCCCCGAGCGCGCACACCCCCGCCCTTCTACGCTCCACGACCGCGGATCGCAGCAGCGGGCGCCGGGCCGCCGAGGCCCTCGGAACCTCCGGCGCCCTTTCTTGCCTCCTCTGCTGAGCAGCCGGGGCGCGGGGTGAGTGCGATGGGGCTGGCGGGGTCAAGGCGCGGGCTCTGGGGTGAGCTTCTGGCGAGCTCTCAGCTCCGTAAGCATCTACTGGTTGGTGGGCCTGCATGGAGACACCGCATTCCCAGGCAAAGTCTAGGCGCCTGACTTCTTTCGGGACCTGATTTTTTCCCCCTTTGTGCCCAGACTTAGCAAGGGCTCTGGCTGGTCCCTCCTTGCCTGAGCATGCATGCCACAACATCCTATACCAATTCCGTGTCGCACATCCTTAATGCTCAGGAAATGATTTCTGGTATCCAATTGAGATTTGACTAAGTAGCCTGACCCCGTTGCTGGGTGTCCTCAGAGGCTCCCCCTGGCCGAAGCTGTGGATAATAGGAACGCCTCCCTATTTCCTGCCCTCTCTTTACCTCTTTTTGCAGTCAGCGTACCAGGCCTCGGGAGGGGCACTTCCTCCTCTGATTTGAGGATGGAGGGGCAGGTGGTCCTGAAACACTAGTGCTACTTCCTTTTAGGGCCTGGGAGCTCCTTGCAGCCTTTCTTCCTCTGGCAGTTTCACTTTCAGTTCCTTTTTTTTTTTTTTAAATACTTTCCTTGGACATGGGCTTTCCAAGGCCTTTCCAAGGCCTATCTGCTGAAGATATTCTTTGGATAAGGAAAGGTTTAGGTTGGGGTAAGCGTATGGAGAGAGTTTACAAAAATCTTGCCCATTTTGTGTTGGGATTATTGTATTGCCTTGTACAATATAGCTAATTCTTTCTGGAGGTATCTATCTGTTCGGCCCTTTGTTTTTCCTACCCTCTAGCTGAGTGTCAGGGTCCTAAAGTAAGCATTTTATATTATGGATTGAATCATGTTCCCCAAAAAGAGATGTTCCAGTCCTAATCCCTGGTCCTGTGGATGTGAACCCATTTGTAAATAGGATCCTTGAAGATTTTATTAGTTAAAGTGAGGCCAAACTGAATCAAGGTGGGCATTAAACCAATATGACTGGAGTCCTGATGAGAAGAGGAAATTTGGACACAGGCAGTAGGAGACGGAAGGAGACGGATGGCCATGTGGCGGAGGCAGAGACCGATTTACAGATTATTAGCAAGCCATTAACCAGAATGCTCCAGACTTGAGAGAAAGCATGGTTCTTCCGACAACTTGATTTTGGACTTTTAGCCTCCAAAACTGTGGGACAATAAATTCCTGTTCTTTATGCCAATTAGTCTGTGGTATTTGTTATAGCAGCCCTGGCAAACTAAGACATTTTGGGAATAGATTCCTCCCCCATTGTCTCTTTTCCTTCAGAACCCTGAGCCTGGGGTTTTCCCCATTCTTGTTGAGGCTCAGGAGTTGTCATGGCAACACATTAGCAAATATGTTCTTCAGGAAGGATTGCTGAATGAAACTGAGAGGTCTTAAAGATGCTGCACTTGGGCTTTAGGGTCTCTAACAGATGACACATCTGGACACCCCAAAATAAGAGCCCTATCAGTAGAATAGGGCCCAAGGGCCAAGACTGGTTTTTATGGTTAGGGATGGTTTTCCAGGGGCAATGGGCTTCAGTCTTTCCCTCTTTAGAGTCAAGAACAGAGATTTCTTGGTATATAGAATATGGCTGAGAAACTGGAAGAAGCAAAGGTGTCCTTGGCCATGTGTTCTTTGACAGTGATGGTCTAACATGGGCCTTCCTAATCCCTTGAAGCTGCTGATGTGGCATATATATGTGTGTGTGGCATATATAATAATGCATCCAGATATATTGTTTCTCAGTCTTGTAGTTCAGTTATCCCCTCCCCAGATGGAGTTGGAATAATAATGGAGGAGCAAGGAACACTATTTGTAGAGTGGCTTTTTAATCACTGCAGCCTAGTTCTAGACAATCGAAATTGGGTTTTGTTCTTGGCTGTGTTTCTATGGAGTCTAGGTTTTAGGACTTTTCAGTTTCCTAGACTTTTCTTTTCTAGGCTTTTCAGTTTCCTAGACTCATTGCAAACTCCCTGATTTCTCTAAAGACTTAGCACACAGGGCTGTGAGGCAGGAGATACGAAGACCTCCAGAGAAGGACTAATTCCTCGGATGTGCCCCCTCACAGAGAGATGAAGGGGTGAGTGCAGAAGATGTTGGGTCTGGGATGGGCAGTAGGTGGCCTGGGAGAATGGTAATATGGCTAAAGCATTGGCTCTGGTGTCAGACTTGGATTCAGGTCCCAGCTCCATCGCTTACTAACTGTGTGATTCAGTTTCTCCATCTATAAAATGAAGGTAGTGTTACCTACTTCATAGGGCTGTCCTTAGTATTAAATAAGATAGTGCATGTTAAGTGTTTAGCTCAGTACCTGTGCACATAGTAAACACTCAGTGAATACTAGCTTTTGGCATTCCAATCTAATCTGGCATTTGTTGGGAACACCACTGAGTTTGGGAGCCATTTATTACCAGGTCAGTGAACTTCCCATCCATTTCTTTGTCTGTCCTTTTGTCCATTCCTCACAAATAGGCAGCAGAAAACAGCTGAAACAGAAGAGGGGACAGTGCAGATTCAGGAAGGTGAGTGGTGACAACAGATTTGAGAGCACTTCATTCATGGCCTCCCTGCCACACCTCCCTGTGTGCCCTTCTTTTAAATGGCGCGCAAGTGGAGCAGAGGGAGAAAGGCGGTATCTCATAGACCTTGCCTCGGTTTTTTTAATTCAGGTGCAGTGGCAACTGGGGAGGACCCAACCAGTGTGGCTATCGCCAGCATCCAGTCAGCTGCCACCTTCCCTGACCCCAACGTCAAGTACGTCTTCCGAACTGAGAATGGGGGCCAGGTAAGGGAGGGGGCCAGGTGGCTGCAGGTGTGACCTGGGGTTGGGATTGAGGGAGGTATATGAATATGTCTTGGGGAGACCTGGTGAAGATGTAGATGATTTGGGGGTGGATGAGGCATGGAGTAAAGATTGGTGTGGACTAGAGGTTATGCTGGAACATTTGTAGGGCAAAGAAGGGGGTGGGTGGCTGAATTTACATCTCTGAAGAACTCGTGTTTTGGGTCCCTAACCAAGGGAAGTCAATGAGGCGCCCTGGGATCCCAGCACTTACTTTTTTCTTCTTTCTTCCCCTCCTCCTTTTCTCCACACTCTAGGTGATGTACAGGGTGATCCAGGTGTCTGAGGGGCAGCTGGATGGCCAGACTGAGGGCACTGGCGCCATCAGTGGCTACCCTGCCACCCAATCCATGACCCAGGTACAGGGGTATGGGCTGAGAGAGGGACTAGAGCTCTGAACAGTAAGATGAAGATGGGAACCAAGAGAATGGGGGTGAAGCTAGAGAAGGTGTGGCATCTGGGGCTGCGTTATCCTTAGGCACTAGGCTCTCTCTTTCTGGGAGTCCCTCTACCTTCCTCCAAGTGATAGAAGCTGTAGAGTGGTATGGTGAGAAACTGTGTCTGTCACTGGACTCTGTTCTCTTGCTCTCCTTCCCAGGCGGTGATCCAGGGCGCATTCACCAGTGATGATGCAGTTGACACAGAAGGGACAGCTGCTGAGACGCACTATACTTACTTCCCCAGCACTGCAGTGGGAGATGGGGCAGGGGGCACCACATCGGGGAGTACAGCTGCTGTTGTTACTACCCAGGGCTCAGAGGCACTGCTGGGACAGGCCACGCCTCCCGGCACTGGTGAGATGTTGTGTGAGGGTGCTGGCTGTAGGGACTAAGACAGTCCAGGGGACGTGGCTGATGGGCATTGGGCCTTTACTCTTCACTCCTTAGGTGATCACTATTAAGGCTCTTGCAGGCTGTGGGCTGCCCTTCCAAGAGGAGGAGACATATTTGTTCAGAGGAGGGTCCCAGGACCTTGGCTTCAGAGCTTGAGGGAGGTTCCTAGTTCTGTGTCCTGACAACCTAACCTGTGTCTTCACAGGTCAATTCTTTGTGATGATGTCACCACAGGAAGTGTTGCAGGGAGGAAGCCAGCGCTCCATCGCCCCTAGGACTCATCCTTATTCCCCGTGAGTGACGTCCCCCGCCCCAATTACTATGAGTGGTCTTGATTCTAGCCAAACCTTGTGTATCCTTATCCCAAACTCCCATCTTATTTTTTTGTCCTTGCCTCACTCTGGCCTTCCTGGCCTCTGTTAGGAAATCAGAGGCTCCCCGGACGACTCGGGATGAGAAACGCAGGGCTCAGCACAATGAAGGTAGGTATGATCAGGGTGTGAAGCTAGAAGCTGACAGGTGGGATTGGGGATAGCTGTGATGTTTGAAGGTGGAGGCGAGTTGGGTAGTTGTATCCTGGGCCTGTGGCAAGTTCTTGCCAAGTCACTTCATCCTTCCCCTTCCCTTACAGTGGAACGCCGTCGCCGAGACAAAATCAACAACTGGATTGTGCAGCTGTCCAAGATCATCCCAGACTGCTCCATGGAGAGTACCAAGTCTGGCCAGGTCATGGAAACCCTAGTAGTGGGCAGGATGCCTGAATTCTGTCTCCCGGTATTTCCAGAAGTGGTAGCAAGTGGGGCATCCTGGTAGTGGTCTTTCCTTATCTCTGTAGAGGCTCCTGTATCCCTGAGAGATGTACTATCTTTAGGGGAATATGAGGTCCAAAGTGTGAAAGTGCTTTTGGAAGGCAAGCCAGGTATCTTATATCCTAGTCCTTGTTTTGTTGGCTTTTTCTTGCAGAGTAAAGGTGGAATTCTTTCCAAGGCCTGTGATTATATCCAGGAGCTTCGACAGAGTAACCACCGATTGTCTGAGGAACTGCAGGGGCTTGACCAGCTGCAACTGGACAATGATGTACTTCGACAGCAGGTCTGACCCCTGCCCTCAGTATAGCCCTTTTTCTTCCCCCCCAGTCACTGACCCAGTTTGGAGCTCCCTACTTGGTACTTCACAGAGAGGGCTTCACCACTTTCCTCTCACCAGTGGTTGTCTGATTGAGTTCATAGACTTGTCTGTGCCAACTTTTCTACACAGTCCTTTACTGCCTCCTTCCCATGTCAGGTGGAAGATCTTAAAAACAAGAACCTGCTGCTACGAGCTCAGCTGCGACACCACGGAGTAGAGGTCGTCATCAAGAATGACAGCAACTAACCATGGGGATCAAAGAGCTTTGGGCCCTATAGCCCCTTTCTGAGGACTGAAGCTAGCCCAGGAGCACCAGGCTAGTCCTGTGCCCCTTTCCTTCACTGCCCACCTCTGGCATGAGACTGGGGGGGAGTTTGGAAGGTGTGTCTTTGAACTGAGGCCAGTTGTATAGCAGCCCACAGTGGTGTGAAACACAAATGTGGACATGCACTGACAGCCTCACCCACCCCTTCCACGTAGCCCTTGTGCTCCTCTTGCACAATGCATGTGCTGTCTCCATGCTGGATAACGGACACACTAAACTGGGGTGCTTGTCCTGTGCTTGCTTAGAGTGCCCAGCAGAGAGTCTGCTGACCGGTAATGCTCTGGCTTGCCCCAGGACTCTGGCACTTCCACTGATTCTTCCTTTCCTTGGAGCTGAGGTTCAGATGTGCACTTGACACCTCTGGAGAAAAGGCTTTAGCAAGAAGTGGGGGAAGGGGGGCTTAGCCATGGCTGCTGCCCTGGGAAGAGGAGCTTGGCCAGCAAGCAGCAGTGACCTCCGCAGAGGTCTCTGGAGCCAGGGAGAACAGGAGGAGGCCTGCTTGGGGCCTTTCCCCCTTGTGGGGGCATTTATTATTTTCTTTTCTTTTTTTTTTTTTTAAAGATAAAATTGTTCAGAGCCACAGCTGTTTCCTACTTCGCCTGCATTTGTGGGTCCGCGGGAGGAAGGGAGGGGGAAGACAATGCTCTTAGTCAGGGCTGGACCTCGTTTTTAGAGCGGGGTGTTGCTTCTACATTTATTACCCTGAGCCGGGGCCCCTGGGTCAGACCAGCGGCGCTTCCGGCCCGCCCTGGGCGACGGCCAGGATTCCTCAGGGTGGTGATCCGCGGCTCCGCCAACAGGTGCTGCGGGGGCGGGACCCTCGCTTCCGGTTCCGGTCTCGGCGCAGGGCGGGCTGGGCAGATGCCGGCGCGGAGGGCGGGCAGGGCTTGCGTTCCTGCGAGTCGCGGTCGCGACGCGCACCATGGCCCGAGGTACCTTGGAGGAGACCTGGCACCTCGTCCCGCCCTAAATATGGCTCCGGGAGCGCGTGGACTCCCACCCTGGGTGGAGGTGTATGTACTGGGGCGGGCGGAGGGGCGTGGCGGAGAGGTCCTCCCTCACCCACCTCCGCCTGGAAGGGGCGCTGCAGCGTGAGCTGGCCCCGCGGCGGCCATGCTTTTTCCGTCGCCGCTGAAGATTTTCGTGCCCCCTTCCTCAGCGTCCACGGTCTCACTCCTTGAGGTCTCACTCCTTGAACTCCGTTCGCTTCTATCCTCGGGCCGGGCTCGGCTCATCGACGTGCGGTCTCGGGAGGAGGCAGCAGCTGGGACCATCCCTGGGGCGGTCAACATCCCGGGTATGGGGACGAGAGGGGACGCCTCGGTGATGGAGTAGAGACGTCAGTGAGGGTCTTAGCTAGGGAGACCCTCCGTAGGATGGCATGGGAAAGTACTGGTTACCGGGTCCTGCATTCCCTTAAGCCACCCCTAAGCTTCCTTAGAGGAGGGCTGATCGGAGGCGGATTCTGGCAGGATAACTGGCCTTTCCAGTTTGAAGGGATGACAGGCAGTGAGGAGAGGTGCACACCAGCTTCTCTACGCTTGACCTCCGTGAGGCTGGATGATTGCGCCTGCCCGCTGCTCCTCACCCTCTTTAAGACTCGGGAAGCTCGCATTCAAAGGTTGTTCGGCTGATTTCCCGGTGCTGGTAGGCCGTACTTTGTCCTTGAAGTTGGGGTTGGAGGGGGACACCACGTGTGGAGATGGGCTCCTCTCTGTGTTTTGGGGCCCCCTCGAGATTTATTTGACCACGAGAGCCCATCCGTTCCTGGCAGTCTAAGACTGCTAGCTGCTGGCTTTCCATCCTGTCCTCTCGACTTCTCCTCCCAGTGTCTGAGGTGGAAAGTGCCCTGCAGATGGAGCCAGCTGCTTTCCAGGCTTTGTACTCAGCTGAGAAGCCAAAGCTGGAAGATGAGAATCTCGTTTTCTTCTGTCAGATGGGCAGGCGGGGCTTCCAGGCCATGCAGTTGGCCCGGGGCCTTGGATACACTGGGTACGGGGAAGGTGTGGATGGCTAGCTGGGCAGTGACTGGGGACTCCCTCCTGGGCCTGTCCTTCCCTCACCCCTCTTTGTCTCCACAGGGCTCGCAACTATGCTGGGGCCTATAGAGAATGGTTCGAAAAAGAGGGCTAATTAGAAAGTGGCTTCCTGATTGCTCCTCCTGCTCCCTTAACTCTTCTTAAAAGACACTCCCTAGCTATTTTAATTAGGGGCGATGTAGGGGCTGGGCGGGCATTTCTTATAGTGCTGTTCACACAAAAGAGCAAATAAAGAACATTTAATCAAAGTCTTGGAAGCACTTAATTTTTCAGATAGATTGGAAACAGTTCTAATCTCATAGACCTCTATGCTGCCCTGGCCTCTTTCTCCTTCAGTGTTCATCTATTCCCTACTCCCAAATACATACCACCAGATTTCTAAGAGACTACGATTCTCCTAGAACAGTTGTTTTCAGCCCAGGATGCACAAAACACCTGGATAGCTAAAAAAGAAAAAGGAAAAATAAATAAAAATTAGGTTCCACCCTGGATTTGGAATCTGATGGGGGCCAAGCCTGGGTCTTAGTTATTTTGCAAGACCCTAAGGTGAATTTATTTATTTATTTGTTTGTTTGTTTATTTATACATACATACATACATTCAGGGGATTGCACCCAGGGCCTTCTATATGGGAAGCAGGTGCTCTACCACTTGAGCTATATCTGCTCCCTTAGGTGATGTTAATATGCAGTTAGGGGGACGTGGACTTGGCCCAATGGATAGGGCGTCCGCCTACCACACGGGAGGTCCGAGGTTCAAACCTGGGGCCTCCTTGACTTGTATAGAGCTGGCCTATGCGCAGTGCTGATGCGCGCAAGGGGTGCCGTGCCAGGCGGGGGTGCCGCCCCATGCGTAAGGAGTGCGCACCAGTGAGGAGAGCTGCCCAGTATGAAAGAAAGTGCAGCCTGCTCAGGAATGGCACCATGCACAGGGAGAACTGACACAACAAGATGATGCAACAAAAAGAAACACATTCCCGGTGCCACTGAAAAGGATAACAGTCACAGAAGAACACACAGCGAATGGACACAGAGAGCAGACAACTGGGGAGGGGGGTGGTGGGGAGAGGGGAGAGAAATAAATAAAAATCTAAAAAAAAAAAAAGTGCAGTTAGGTGTTAGAACCACTGCTCTAGGCCAGAGGTCATCAAACTACCGTCTTTTGGTCTGGCCACTATAACCATTCACTTAGGTATTGTCATAGCTGCTTTTGCACTAAAACTGCAGAGCAGTTATGACAGACTGTATGACCTGCAAAACTTAAAATATCTGGACCTTTATGGAAAAGTTTGCAGACCCTTGCTCTAGCCTTCAGTTCTTCAATCCCAGTCTCATTTCCCTCAAACTTTGTAACTGGGTTGAGGAAGTGAGAGGACAGTCCACGGCTGTTGAGTGAGGGAACTGAGGGTACTGTTCATCCATACAGATGTATCAGCAATTACAGGTGTGAGGATTCCCTTCTGTTTCACCAAAACATGTCCCAGTTTCTTTCAATGCTTCTCTGATACCACACTGAATTCAGCAAAGATTTAATTGGTTAAAAAAAAAAAACTGGTAAACACTGAACCAAAATTTAACACTACAAAATGCGTATATATAACTTTCCTATAGCATGGTGCATATCCTTCCAGGGCTTTTTAATATTTCAATGGCAGAATTTTCACTTTTTAAATTGGATATTTATAATTTTGTTGTTGTTCCTTTATCCATGGAAGTGAAGGTCAGAGATGGGCTCAGTTTTCTGATTTTACAAGTTTCTGAAAAAAATTTCTTTAGCTATTTCCTGCATTCCTTGCTCTTCTCTCCTTATTTTCCTCTTTTCTCTACCCAGCCCTCATATTTTTTATCTCACCATCCACATTCCACACACTATAAAATTTTCCACTCATCTGGGCTTCCAGCTTCTTTTATACAGACCTATCCTACTCTCCCAGGGCTAATCACAATACATTACTGTCTGAGCTTAGCTGGACATAGTTGGGCCTGCAGATATAAGTTGAAAACTGTGAAAGAGTCTAGCCCAAGGTCTGGCAAATAGTAGTTGTTAGTACTTTTCCCCCAAATACCCAAATCCCTTTGGTTCTGAGACTGGTTGGGAAGTTTTTCTTGGGATCTAATTTCTCTCTTTGATTGAGTCTTAACTATTCTATGCTTCTTTTTAAAATTATTGAAGCATAATTCACCTACAATAAAATGCACAGTCATTAAGTGTTCAGTTTATTTATTTTTTTAAAGATTTATGTATTGTTTTGTTTTTTGTTTTTTTGGGTACCAGGGGCAGAGATTCAACCCAGGACCTAGTATGTGGGAAGCCTGAGTTGGTTCTTTTCATGTTTTGCTTGTTTTTGTTCCTGTTTTTTTAGGCGGCCCTAGGACCCAAACTGGGACCTCCCATTTAGGAGGTGGGCACCTAACCACTTGAACCACATCTGCTCCTTCATTGAGTTTTTTTTGTTTTTTTTATGTTTTTTAAAAAATCCACCCCCCTCCCCGCCATGGCTCCCTCGTCTGTTTGCTCATTGGTTTTGCTCGTTGTTTTTACTCATCTGCTTCTTGTTGTTGTTTTTAGGAAGTACTGGGGACTGAACCTGGAACCTCACATATGGGAGGCGGTGCTCAACTGTTTGAGCAACATCTACCCCCCAAATGAGCTTTTTGTTTTCTTTTTTTTCCCACTGAATTTTGACAGTTTCACCCCCCCCTTGTAACCACCTCCCCAAATAAAATATAGAACACTGTAATCCCCAGAAATTTCTCTTAGGTTCCTTTCCTGTCAATTCTCTCTTCTCCCTTTCTAGGTAACTGCCGTCTATCTTCTGTTATCATAAATGAGATTTCTAGCCCCCTTCTTGATCTGCCTACTGTACTGGATAGACTTTCTTCAGTTTTACAGCTGAGCAGGGTCAGAGCGAATCCTGGAAGTAAACTGACCTGGCCCACTACATGACCATGCCCTCTGGCTGGATCACTGCAAAGAGAACATTCCTTTTTCTCCCTCATTAACTGTTTGGTTCATAACCCTGATGGGCTGTTCCAACCCATTACCTTACTCTTTAAAGTTCCTTTCTGTTTCCTCATAGCTAACCAGGGAGATGCACTTCCCTTGCCAGTGGGACACAACCTACACCTGCCTTTCTTTTCATATTAAATTAGACTTCCCAATCACACTTTACCCCAGGTTTGTATTTACCACACACTTGTCTCATTATTTTTACTATACTACATTTTTCTTGTTAGTTTTTCTCCTCCAGTTGATTGTAAGCTCCTCAAAGGCAGGACTGTTTCATTGTTTTAAAACTCCAGTGCCTGGCACATGTGTTCTAATAGCCTCCCAACTTTTTACAATCTTCTAATTTCAGCCTTTCTGAAACACCGCTGCCTGCCCAATCTCAAAATAACTTTTTAAAAAAAAGATTTATTTATTTATTTCTCTCCCCTCCCCCCCACCCCAGTTGTCTGCTCTCTGTGTCTATTTGCTGCGTCTTCTTTTGTCCGCTTCTGTTGTTGTGAGTGGCATGGGAATCTGTGTTTCTTTTGGTTGTGTCATCTTGTGTCAGCTCTCCGTGTGTGTGGCACCATTCCTGGGCAGGCTGCACTTTCTTTTGCGCTGGGCGGCTCTCCTTACGGGGCGCACTCCTTGCGCGTGGGCCTCTCCTACACGGGGGAGCCCCCTGTGTGGCACGGCACTCCTTGCGCGCATCAGCACTGCACCTAGGCCAGCTCCACACGGGTCAAGGAGGCCCGGGGTTTGATCCGCGGACCTCCCATGTGGTAGACGGACGCCCTAACCACTGGGCCAAGTCTGCCGCCAAAATAACATTTTTATCTTCAGAGTCAGAGTTGATATTTACAATAGGCCCTTGTTGCCTAGTGGTTCAAGCATGGCCCTTTGAGCAATCTGTATTCTAGATCTGCAGTCACCCTGCCTTTCCAAACTTATTTTGCAGTGCCTGCTCCCATCAGGCTGGTATCCTAGTGTCCTAAGTAGACACTACTCCTTCCAGACCCTGGCTTTTACTCACTATTTTCACTGTTTGGGAAGTGTCCAGTTTCCTTTGTACCAATCTGATTTCACAAGAATTAGAAGAATGTATTTGGCAAGAGACTTGCTGTCCTCAGTAAGAGGGCTTTTAAACTGAAGGAGAAGGGAGAAAAATAACCAGATAAAATTATATAACTAAATTTCATGGAGGATACAAGACAGGAAAACAGAGGATAAGGCACATATCTCTATTGTAACACTCATCATGCTAAATGATTACTCATTTTGCTCTCTCTAGACTGAACACTTTAAGGTAGGGGCTTTTTAAAAATTTCTGTATGGCTAACAAGTAAACCAGAACCTGTGTATAGGAGGTATTCAGTAGATGTTGAATTTTTATTGAGTTGTTCAGTAAGTCTCTGCAGGAAAAAATGTGAGGGGAAGAAAGCTGGGAATACTACTACTCATGCATGTTCTGTGGAAAGAGCAAAGGCTATAAGTCAAAGTGCTAACTTCCAGTTTTGGCTTAGTGTAAGTTACTTTTAACCTATTCCAACTCTCACTTTCCTAATCTTTAAAATGAGGTTTATAAGACTTATCTACTTGGATTGTTGTGAGGGTTTAATGGGATAACATAGATAATGTACCTGTCATATAGGAGATATAGATTAGAGATGTATATAGGAATATAAATAGTAAACATAAGAAAGTAAGTATAATAGCATAGTATAATTGAAACTTGATGGAAGGGAACTTGTGACTGGCAATTGAAAAGTATGTCATATTAAAAAGAAAATATTTAAAAAATATATTTCATAGAAGAGTCTGACATCGTAAGTATGTAGCTCAATGAATTTTTACAAAGCACACACACCCGTTTAACCATCCCTCTGGGCAGAAAACATTCTCTATGATTTTTTTTTTTACATTTATTTTTATTCATCTCTCCCCACCCCCTCATTGTTTTGCACTTGCTGCATCTGTTTGGCTGCATATCTTCATCTTCCTTGCTTCTTTGGAACCAATATGGGAGGGATATGGGAGGGAGGTACCTAATCTGATATGGGAGGGAGGTACCTAATCACTTGAACCACTTCCGTTTCCTGCTTTGTTGTGTCTCTCATTATGCCTTTTCTTCTTGTTTCTCTTGTTACATCATCTTGCTGTGTCAGCTTGCTGTCTTGCTCATCTTTAGGATGCACTGGGATCCTCTGCTCCCTGCTTTCTTGTATCTCTCATTATGTTTTTCTTCTTGTCTCTCTTGTTGCACCATCTTGTGTCAGCTTGCCACACCTACCCACTGCACCAGCTTGCTGTATTCTTTAGGAGGAACTGAGAACCAAACCAGGGATCTCCCATATGGTAGGCAATTGCTTGAGCCACATCTCCTTCCCTCTCTGTATAATTTGAATCCTTTAAAATGTGGTGAGAGTGGGGATAGCTCAGTGGCTGAGCACCTGCTTTGCATGTACAAAGTCCTGGGTTCGATCCCCAGTACCTCCTAAAAAAATAAAAAATAAAGTGTGTTGAGACTTGTTTAATGGCCAGGTATATGATAAAAGTTTTGTCCATGTTCCATGAACACTTGAAAAGAGGGTTTAATCCTAACTTTAAACTACCAATCAGTCCTATCCCTCCTCTCTTTCTAGGCAATTGTTGTCTATCTTCTGTCATCATAAATGAGATTTCTAGCCCCCTTCCTGGCATGTCCACATATACTCCTTTCTTTTTCAGTTTTGTAGCTGAGCAGGGTTTTTGGTACAGTGTTCTATGTATTTCAGTTAGGTTCAATTTAATTATGTTATTCAATATATTTCTCTACTGATATTTTTGTCTGCTTGTTCTATCAGCTACTTAGCAAGGTGCATTTAAATTGCACTATGTTTTGGATTTGTCTATTTCTCTTTCTAGTTCTGTCAATTTTACTTAATGTTTTTGGAAGCTATGTTTTAGATGTATTCAAATTTAGAAATTTTTTTATATCTTCTTCTGGATGGATTCTTTTCTCACTATGTTCCTCTTTTTCTCTGGTGACACTTCTTGCCCTAATGTCTTTTTGTCTGATATTAGTAAAACTACACTAGCTTTATTTTGGTTAGTGTTTGCATGGGAGTAATAGACCATGCCTCCTGAGATTCATATTAACCAAAGAAGAAAACACTAAGCCAGTTAGACACGAGAAGTGGACCAGAAGAAAGCAACTTTTTAAAGTGATGGCCAGAAACTCTAATGAGAAAATGAGTCAAGAAGATTGAGAGTCATCAGACACCAGACCTGATGGCATTTCCCAATGGGAAATCCTTCCAGCTCACAGTCTAGCTCACAGGGTTTCCATTGCTAATCATATTTTTCAACCTGTCAAGTCCTCAAATCAGTTGACCTTAACAATTTTTCACTATCTCTTATTGTCCTCATGCCCTCATTTCCCTCCTTTTTTTTTTTTTTAAAGATTTATTTATTTATTTCTCTCCCCTTCTCCCCCCCCTTCCCCGCCCTGCCCCAGTTGTCTGTTCTCTGTGTCTATTTGCTGCCTCTTCTTCTTTGTTGCTTCTGTTGTTGTCAGCGGCACGGGAATCTGTGTTTCTTTTTGTTGCGTCATCTTGTTGTGTGAGCTCTTCGTGTGTGCAGCACCATTCCTGGGCAGGCTGCACTCTAGGCAGGCTGCACTTTCTTTTGTGCTGGGCAGCTCTCCTTACGGGGCGTACTCCTTGCGCGTAGGGCTCCCCTATGCGGGGGACACCCCTGCGTGGCAAGGCACTCCTTGCGCGCATCAGCACTGCACATGGGCCAGCTCCACATGGGTCAAGGAGGGCCGGGGTTTGAACTGCGGACCTCCCATGTGGTAGACGGACACTGGGCCTAGTCCGCTTCCTCATTTCCCTCCTAATCCAGTTTGGATTCCATGGTTCATCATTATCATCATTCTTTCGCATAGCTAGGAAGAAACCTATCAAAGAAGCCTAAGACCCATAAGAAATAAAATGTTAAAACACAAAGAAAAGACCTAAAAAGAAGACCTGTAAAATGGAAAGACTTAAAGGTTCTTCTATGGGAAGACCCAACTTCATAAATGTATCAATTTACTCAAAAACAAGAATAGGGGGAAATGGACTTTGGCCCAGTGGTTAGGGCGTCCGTCTACCATATGGGAGGTCCGCGGTTCAAACCCCAGGCCTCCTTGACCTGTGTGGAGCTGGCCATGCGCAGTGCTGATGCGCACAAGGAGTGCCGCGCCACGCAAGGGTGTCCCCCGCGTGCGGGAGCCCCACGCGCAAGGAGTGCACCCGTGAGGAAAAGCCGCCCAGCGTGAAAAGAAAGAGCAGCCTGCCCAGGAATGGCGCCGCCCACACTTCCCGTGCCGCTGACGACAACAGAAGCGGACAAAGAAACAAGACGCAGCAAATAGACACCAAGAACAGACAACCAGGGGAGGGGGGTAAATTAAATAAATAAATAAATCTTTAAAAAAAAAAAAGAATAGGTAGGAAGGCTAGAAAAAGAGCACCAATGAAGGGGAGCTAGCCCTATCAGCTCTTAAAATAATCATAAAAATCATTAGTGATTTGAATGTCAGTGGGTATATAGATAGGTTCCATACCTCACATCTTTTATCAAGATAAATTTCAAATGGATTTAAAGTAAAAATAGAAACCATAAAGAATTCTTTCATTACCTTAAAGTGAGAAAGACATTTCTAAATATGACTCAAATTTAGAATCCATAAAAGAAAAGGCTGAGGGAAGTGGGTGCGGCTCAAGTGATTGGGCTCCTGTCTACCATATGGGGGCGGGGTGTCCTGAGTTCAATTCATGGGGCCTTCTGGTGAAGGCAAGCTGATTTGAGCTGCAGAGAGCTGGCTGAGCTGTGGAGCACTGGCTTATGCTGCAGTGAATTGGCCCACACTGCGAGATGACACAACAATAAAAAAAGACACAGAGCAAAGACAATGAGAGCCGTGGCAAACCAGGGAGCTGACGTGCCTCAAGTGATTGAATGCCTCTCTCCAACTTTGGGGGTTCCTGTTGCTTCCTAAAGAGAAAGATGAGAAGAGAAGACAGGAAGACACAGAAGAGCACACAGCAAATGGATACAGAGAGCAGACAGCAAGTGCCGGTGGCAAGGCGGGGGATAAATAAAAATAAAATAAATCTTAAATCCAACACTGGTTGGAACTGACTGAAATTTCCATGTGACTAATATCTTGTTTTGGAAGGCATTGATTCTGGAAGAAATAAACTTTGAAGATACATGGTTTCACTAAAAGGATAAAGAAAGGAAGCAGATTTGACTCAACTGATAGTGTGTCAGTATGGGAGGTCCAGGGTTTAAACACAGGGCCTCCTGATCCATGTGGTGAGCTGACCCATACACAGTGCTGATGCGTGCAAGGAGTGCCATGCCATGCAGGGGTGTCCCCTGAGTAGGGGAACCCACTGTGCAAGGAGTGCACCCTGCAAGAAGAACCACCCCACACGAAAAAAGTGCAGACTGCCCAGGAGTGTTGCCACATACATGGAGAGCTGGTGCAGCAAGATGACACAACAAAAAGAGACAGAGTCCTGGTGCTGCAGACAAGAATGCTGGCAGACAGAGAAGAACATAGCCACACAGCGAATGGACACAGAGAGCAGACAACGGGGGGGCAGGGGTGGGGTGGGGCGAGAAATTAAAAAAATAAAGAAAATAAAGAAGATGGTGGTAAGTGGACCCAAAAATGGGGCCAGTTACAACATATTGGACCATGAGAGTGAGAAAGGCCAGGCGCCTTCAGAGGCTGCATCCCCCTGAAGTTTGTGGGCTTCATCTTACAGGTTTCAAATGCTGTTTAGGACTATTCCGGAGTTAGTTATGTAAAAACAGCCTGCACCAAATCTTGGTGTGTATTTCTGACTTTCTCTCCCATTTCTCAGCAAGCTCTGTTCTTTCCCCCATTTCCCAAATAAATTCTTTTTACTAGCTTAAAACTAAACCAAACCAAACCAAACACAAAACAAACAAACAGAAGTAGAGGTATCAATACTCATTTACCAGCTTTGCAAAAATTCAAATGCTTGGTAACACATTCTTTGAAACAGGCATGTAGGTAGAACATGAAAATATAACTTTGTACCACCCTTATGGAGGGCAATTTGGTAATATTAGTCAAAATAACAACGATGTTTATCCTTTGACCCAGAATTCACATTTCTGGAGACTTTTTTTTCCCTTCAAATAAGTTTGTATACATGTGAAATGATATATGTATAGTTTACTCATTGCTCTATTTATATTAGCAAAGGGTTGGAAATAATCTAAGTGTCCATAAATTAAAACTGGCTAAACAAACAACATTATAAACATACAATAGAATATTATGTAGCTATGAAAAAGAATGAGAACACTCTCAGTGTACTCCTGTAAAAGACTTTCAAAACATATTATTAGTGGGAAGAATGTAGTACGCTACCATAGCAGTTTGATACTATTGATGAATTCCAAAAACAGATACTGATTATGTTTGTAAACTGGTCTCTTCCTCCGGGCCAATGATATCCTTAGATTGTACTGAATTCAGAGGTTTCATTTTTACTTGATTAAATTATGACTAGGGCTTTGATTGGGCCTTGCCAGTAAGACCTCGAGTCTCTGCCCCCCTTGGTGGGTGGGGAGTAACAGAGAAAACAACAAGACAGAGGAGCAGAGGAGACAGTGGAGTTTTGATCCTGAAGCACTGGAAGAAATCACGGTGCAGGTACCGGAGGAAAGAGAGAAACTCTGGAAAGAGAGATGAGCCATTCACCTGACAGGTTACAGCTGGTCTTGTGGAGAGAGCAGAGCAGCTGAGCCCAGAGAGGAAGGAGCCCTGGGAGAGAGATGAGACTTACCCCATCCTACAGCTGATACTGGAAGAAGCTGGGATCATGGAGCCTTGGGAGGAGGAAGGAACCATTTTGCTCCAAAACGTGGCAACAAACTTTGGTGAGGGAAGTAACTTATGCTCTATGGCCTGGTAACTGTAAGCTCCTACCCCAAATAAATACCCTTTATAAAAACCAACAGATTTCTGGTACTTCGCATCAGCACCCCTTTGGCTGGCTAATACAGCTACCATTTTGTTAAAAAAACAAAAAAACCCACTATGGTACTAAGGGTATATATTTATAATTGCTCATATTTGCAAAAAGAAACTCTGAAAGGACACAGAAAGAATTAATTTTTAAAAAACCACTCCCTTGCAAACCTCTTAAGTATCTTTGCTGCTCTCTCCCTTTATCACTTGCTTAGGAAAAGCCCAAATATGATTAAACCCAACCAATCACTTACCCTATTCCTAAAGTTTAAGAGCTGGAATAAAACTTACACCAATTTGACTGGCTTCTCTATTTTACTCAACACTCTTAACCAGTTCTAATATACCTCCCTAGTTGTGTTCAGATTCCGCTCTGTAAACAATCATTTCCCACTTCTTCCCACTCATCAAATCTAAACTTCCTTTTCCCTCTGCACTCTCACCTGATGGTTTTACCTTATACTCCATTGCAAAAACAGAAGGAGAATTCTGATGGAATTTCCATCATCTTCCCACTGAAAAATCTACCAGTTCTCCTGCATCTGTATTATATACGTCCCTCTTGTTAAGGTGGGTAGGTCTTTATCCTCTGCTTGTGGTCTGGATCCCAACCCCTCTCTGTTTCTGAAAGACAACGGTCCTGCAACTATCCTCTCTTTCTCATATATCTTTAATTTCTCTCCCATTACTGGATCATTGCCATTTGCATACAAGTACTTCCATTTAAACAAAATACCCACTCAGCCTTCATCCAACATCCCCTCCAGTTGCTGCCTCATTTCTTCACTCCCCTTTCTCAGAAAAATTGCTATTGAACTGTCTGTAGCCACAGTCTTCCATGCAATTCAAACTTTCAAGGTAACCTGTGACCTACACACACAGACCAGTCATTGGATGTGGGCAGCCCTGGAAAGGGGATGTGCCCTTGAACCAGGTACCTCTCTTCAGAGTCCTTTTTGCCTGACGGGGGGTTGGGTAGGGCATCAAAACACAATAAAATACAAGTATGTTTATATTTGTACAAAACCTCTCCTTCCAAAAAAGGATAAAAGGATAAAAAACAATATGTAAAAGCTAAGGGAAAATTGCATAGTATAATGAGAAGTCAGAAGTTGGTAAACTGGACTGTGTGAATTTTTGGACTGGGATTGCAAATTTAGATTCAGTCTCCCTAGAGACCAAAGCAAGATGAAAAATGGGATTTGTTACAAATTTCAAGTTATACATAAGATAAAAAATATGCCAGAAGCACAGCATCTCTCAGGAAGAATATATGAGAATATTAGTACCCAGAATGCTATTAGTGTACCATGTCAGCTTGTATTCTATTTTCAACTGTCCTTGTTCAATATTTTTATTAACCAATTGGATAAAGCTATAGAAAGCATGTTTTTGAAACCTGCATATAACACAAATTCAGGTGCAACTGCTACTATGTTGAATGGTAGAATAAAGATTTAAGTTTAATATTCCCTTCTAGAATTTTCTACTTTGCAGACAAACTCATGGGTCTGAAATTTAACTAAGTCATCTCCTTTGACAGCCTACAGAGAACAATTGCAATGACAAAATGACAATTTAAAAATTAATGATTACTTGAAGCAACTTTATAGGAAAAGGAACGTGATGAACATCAAATTGTATTACTCTAAAATTACTTTCATGCAGTGTCAATGTATACACAAATGTTTTAAGTAGTAGTGACTGCATACTATTATATAGCAGCATGCGCACTATTTTGCATTTACTTTTTCATTTAACAGTAATCATTATTTCATGTACATTTTTCCATGTATTAATCATATTTAATTTTCAAAAAGATAGAGAGTACTGCAAAAGTAGGAAATTGAATAGGGATAAATGCAAAATGTACTTTGGTTAAGAAATAACTGCACAAGAACAAGATACGGAGACCCAATTTTTAAAGAAAAGATTTAGGGGTTTTAGTTTACTGCAAATTGAAATATAGCTAACTCAGTAGGGTAATATAGCTATTAAATTTGCTAATTTATTCTTAGGCTGAAATAGCTATCATTCCAGTGCTTAAAATGTGCCAGGCTTTGTGCTAAGCATATTACATGCATTATATAATTTAATCCTTATGCTGCCACAAGGTAAATGGTATCAATATTGTTTTTAAAAAAATTTATAATGGCTAATTTATTTATTTATTTTCCCCTCTTATTTATTTTTAATGTTACATTAAAAATATGAGGGGTCCCCATATACCCCTCACTTCCCAATATTGTCTTAACTACCTTCTGGATATATAAAGTTTTAGAGATATGAGTTGGCCAAGGACAGAGAACTAGAAGTTGGGGAACTGGATTTGAGCTGAGATCTGTCTACCCCATGAAAGATGGCTTCTCCAGGGCCTGGCTCAATTCTTTGGTGATGGACAAAGGATTATCTAGTGAGGGGTCTGACTTGAGGGAGAGTTGTGAAACTGTGCCATATGAAGACCATTTGAAGGATATAAGGAAGATTAGCTTGGAATATTATAAGTACATTAAAATATTTGAAGGTAGCATTGCCATTGGGAAGAATAGTCATTTTGTGTAACTCCAGAGAGCAATTGCTGGAAGTTACAAGGAGGCAGACTCCAATTTGAAGAAAGGATATTTTAATAATTAAGAGTTGTACAAAAACAGAATGGTCCACCATGAGAAGTTTTAGAAGAGCTTAAGTGGAGGACCTAAAAACTTTTGGTGATCAATGGGTCTTCCTCTGTGGGGTGGGGTTGATTTAAATGACCTCTAAGGGAAGCAGACTTGGCCCAATGGATAGGGCGTCCGCCTACCACGTGGGAGGTTCGTGGTTCAAACCCCAGGCCTCCTTGACCCATGTGGAGCTGGCCCATGCGCAGTGCTGATGCACGCAAGGAGTGCCCTGCCACGCAGGGGTGCCCCCATGTAGGGGAGCTCCAGCACAAGGAGTGCACCCTATAAGGAGAGCCGCCCAGCGTGAAAGAAAGTGCAGCCTGCCCAAGGATGGCGCCACACACATGGAGAGTTGACGCAACAAAAAGAAACACAGATTCCCGGTGCAGCTGATAAGGACAGAAGCAGTCAGAGAGGAACACACAGCGAATGGACACAGAGAGCAGACAACCTGGGGGGGGGGGGTGGCGGGAAGGGGAGAGAAATAAATAAAAAATAAATCTAAAAAAAAAAAATGACCTCTAAGATGACCTTTCTGCCTAAAGCCTAAGATCAATATTAGAATTCCTGTAAGCCCCTGCTCAAGTTTCACTATCTTGAATTTTTCTCTTACACCCCAGAGTAACTGTTTCCTTCTCTAAGCTCTTCCCGTCTCTACTCATCACTCACTCTTGTACTTAATTTTCCATATATGCTATCTCTCCTAGACTTTGAATTCCTTTGAGAGTAAAGAACAGAGCTTTCTTTGCACATGGTAGGCACCCAAATATTTGTTTCAATGTATCAATACACAGTTTCTCTTTTGGTTACATATTGTCGTTTCCCTGCTTTAGTCTTGAAAGTAAATCGCAAACCACTTTGTCGGAATATCCTCCGGAAGGGTATTGGGAATGAAAGACAAAGAGCGATTGGGATCAGGGGTTCTGAGAGCATTGAATCCTCAAGCTCATCATACAACTTTATTATTTCCAAGTAGTATTATATATACTCAAGCTACTGTAAGCACAAGTGATAGCATGCAGCTGCACACCAAAAATTCTCACAAGCTGCAGGACTAAAATCTTATCTGAGTACAAGGTCTTAGTGCTCTCTCAGACTACAAAGTGTGTTCTCACATTTCTCCCAGCCCGGGACAGCTTCGGTCCTGTTTACTTTCAGCGTTCCTGTGGTAAGAGCGTAACCATGGAAACGGAACCACAGTGCCTTTGTTTCCCACACCACTTGAAGTCAAAAATTGTAGTTTATATTTATTTGTATCCCCCTACAGCACCCAGTAGGTGCTTGGTAAACATTGGTTTGGATTGGGTGGAACTAGAAGTGGACTTTTGGCCCAAGTTATGTGGTCAAGGAATAGAGCAAAGGTTTAAGAGGCAAGGTCAAAGAATACCATTATTTTGGGTAAAAGTGTTCTTGTGTGCTAAGTACTGTACTAAGTGCCACGTGTATTAAGTATAATGTGGGAATCCTTAGTACAGTTACAATTAAATCATCCTATAAAATAGAAACTAGAAATAGTAAAGCACGAGTTTCAATGAAAAATATAAATATTAACAGAAAGCTTGTATATCAACATTTTCTATAGGAAAAAGGGGAAGATAAATAATCCTGAAACACTGGGCTATACAGACATCATACGTGCGCAAAGGACGGATCCAGAGCCATGCACAGAGATGTTTATAGAGCGTTTGTAAGTTAGTATCTCTTAAGTGGGTACATCAGTTTAAAGTTCTTCTGGACACAGTTTAATTCTGCTTTTCTCACTTTTGAGTTGAACGCTCCCTTTCTTTCCCCTTTCTACTTGTTTCTCCACGCAGCCCACCTCTCAAAGCCTTTTTTTTCTTTCTTCCAGAACCTCATATGTGGGAAGCCGGCGCTCACCCACTGAGCCAGACCGGCTCCCCTGAACTGGCTTTCTCATTTGTTGTTTGCTAAATCTTAGGGGGCACCGGAACCGAACCCGGACCTCCTATGTGGGAAGCAGGCGCTCAACTGCGTGAGCCGCATTCGCTCCCCTCGAAGGCTTTGAAGGCTGTGGGTCAGGACAACGGAGGGACGCGGTCTGGGGGTGGTGCCAAGGCATGGCTCACTTCTCTCCCCTTTCTTAACGTGCTTTCCACTTGCCGAGGGACAGGGCCAAGGCTTCTGTAGCACCCAACACTTTACAAGAAGACAAACACACGAACACGAAGGACAAACCCACCCCGCCTCCTCGCGGACTCCGCGGAACGATTTCCTCGCGTGTCTCCTCCTTCGAGGTATTCCTCAAGTCCTCCAGCGGCGACCCGGAACCCAGCCAGTCACAAAGCCCCTCCCTCAGGAACGCCGCCCCTCCCGCGCGTCCTCACCTGCCCAAGGTGGGGTCTCGGCTCGCCACGGCCTCTGCGGCCAATCGCAGCGGCCGAGCTCGGGCCCCCCGCGGCGGCCGCACCTGGCCGCGGTGACTCACGGCCCGAGCGGCGGCGCCCTCCACCAATCGGAACGCGGCAGGGCGGGGCGCCGGCCAATCGCGCGGGAGGGAAGGGCCGGGCGCGCTCCACCGGCCCCGAGTCCAGTCCCCGCGCGGCGGTGCGCGAGGCGGCGTCTCTGCCCAGGGCTCCGGCGGCGGCTGGCACCGGGGTTCCGGTCGTGATGGGGACAAGCGCGAGAGCCGGAGGGAGACTCTTTCTTCTTTTCACATCGGCGATCCTGTGTAAGTTCCCGGAGTTTTGGGAGCAATCGGTGGGTCGAGTTGGAGGCTGGAGGAAGCGCTCCCCACGCCCCTTGTCCGCGGGGGGGGGGGCGGTTCAGAAACCAGCTCGCCCCGTTCTCGGCGTCGTCTTTTCCAGCCCGGGCTCATCCCCTTTCCTCCTCCCCCGCACTCCCGGGACTGTGGGCCTCCCGCCCGCACACCGGTGAGTGTGCCCCCTCTCCTTGCACTCGCTGGGAGTGGGGGAGCACACACATTAGTGCGGAAACCCCCTTCCCACAGGTAAAGGGGAGGGCAGGTCCCGGTCCCCCTGCCCCCCGCATCCGTATCCACCCGTAAGGACCTTTCCCCCCGCGTGGGAAGGACGTCTTGCCTCTCCAACACGCACCCACCAACCACCAAACGACCTTAGAGAAGCCTTGAGCCTTTCACTCCTTGATCCCTTTGGCTCCTGGATGTTCTGCTCCTTAAGAATCCTCAGAAAATCTGATGGAGGTGGGGTGACATGGAAAACTCTTTGGCTGTTACTGAAGGCGTTTGTCTCTTCAGCTTCCCTGGATATTTTTTATCAGATGGTTGGTTTGCCCTGGTGGCTCTGGGAAGAGTGTCTGAAGAGAAAATGAGATTAAAGTGTGGCATTTCTTAGAACAGCATTCAGAGTTCCTTCTGGAGTAACTACCTCAGGAGTCCTTAATGAATGTTGTTGACTGAGTGACTATTCCCAGGAGGAGGAGGTGTCTCTTGGTTGGCTGAATTCTCCTCCAAGCCAGAACGCTGCCCTCCCCCTGTCTGTGTGCTAGAGTTTTTGTTTCCTTTGTAAACTCCCTTTCCTCTGGAACAATGTGAGGCCCACTTGCTGGGGCATGCCTTTGCCAGGCGATGTGCTGGTTTGTGCTTTAGCTGCCCCGTGTCAGTGCCGTGTGTGTGTATGTCTAGTTTTTGAATCTGCATGTGTCTGTGTGGACAGCTGTGTGATCTTGTGTTCTCTGTGGGTCTCTGTTTTTTCTCCTTCTCAAGATTTATGTTTTAGGAAGTGTAAAAGAAATGAATGATTACAATTAGTATAGGCCAAGGTTTTGAAAGATGGAAGTAGATTCCCTGCCCTTAGAGGGATTGTCCCACATAACAATAACTCTTGGAGTGGATTAGGTCAGAGGCAAGTCTAATCCTTTCCCTATTGTACAGATGAGGAAAAGGTCTTGTGGAGACAGGACTTTTCCAGGTTGATAAGGAGCATTAGGGGTGGACCTGGGAATGGAATGAAAATCTCCCCATTTCCTTCTCCCTTTTTCCACTCCTGGATCTGGCATCTCAAGCGTGCTGTGATGTCACAGGAATTATGATATCGAGAGTCAGTTTGAGGGAGTGGAGGTAGCTCAAATGGTTGAGCGCCTGCTTCCTATGTTTGAGGTCCCGGGTTCAATCCCTGGTACCACCTGAAAAAAAAAAAGAGTCAGTTTGAGATATTGCTCCAACCAGAATCCATTAAATTACCTTTTACTATTTTTCCTTCTTTTTTTTTTTGGTTGTTGTTGTGTCTCTCATTGTCCCTCCTCCACTTTCCTTATTTATTGAGTCATCTTGTTGAGTCAGCTCACGGCATGGGCCGGCTCGCCTTCACCAGGAGGACCCAGAAACTGAACCCAGGACCCCATATGGTAGTCAGGAGCCCAATCGCTTGAGCAACATCCGCTTTCCTCTATTTTTCTTTCTTGCTACGTTCTTCCATTCCTTCATTATCCCTACTAATACCACAGTAATTACATACTGACACTAAGGTTGGGATAGCACCATTCTGAGTTTGGGGCTGTCCCCTAGTCTGTTGAGGAAACCGAACAGCAGTGGTTCCTAGGGAGTCTTAGCTTGGCAGGACAGTGGGTCCTGGTGTGTGATCTCTCGGGGGATGGAAGAAGTGACCTTGTAGCAGTTCAGGTAGGCTAGTCCTGGGGGCAGTTACTTAGTACAAAAGAGCCGGGAAGTAGAACTCATTCCATCCCACCTGGGTTCTGGTTTAGCTCTGCCTCTGCTTCCTTTGTGATTTTAGGCTGGCAGCTTAACTGCATTCCTTTGGCCTCAGTCTTTTCATCTATAAAAGAGGGCCTAATAATTCTTGTCCCACCCTTGTCAGAGACTCAACTAGGATTATATTACATATACCTGAAGGGATTATTGTTGGGTGTCTGTCATCCCTGAATCTAGCCCTTTGGGTTCTGTGAGGAAGAAAGAAAGCTGTTTCCAGTAGATGAGGTGAGAAGAAGCAGGGAGAGTCACTGCTAGATCCCAAATGGCAAGAGCAAAAGCAGTGGTTCTTTTTTTGGGGGGGCTTCTGGTCTGTCCTTGTTGCTCTTGGGATGTCTGAAGCGTATGCAGGGGACCCAAGTGTTCTGCCACTCCCTCTAGAGCTGCTCCTCACTGTGGGCTCTGCCATCGGGGAGGAAGGAGGAGGGTAGGGTGAGATAGGATAGAACAAGCAGAGCAAAGGCCCAGCCCCAGTCTGGGAAACATACTGGACAGGAAAGCCTGAGCCTGCTGGGGCAGGGATCCAGGGGCTAGACAATGGGAGAGCTGGGCCTGGAGAAAGTAACACGGGTGACCCAGGTTTCCCAGAGAACCTAGGAAATTCCAGGCGTATCCCCCCCCAGGCTGGGAGAGGCATTTCTGCCTAGTGTTGATAGAACCATGGGGAGAAAGGGGAGCCCCGGTGGAACCTTGCCTTTTGCCCCTCTCCCCACCTCCCTTTTGACCTGACCTGTGTCTGGAGCAGTCTGAGTCCTGGTGTTTCCTGCTGATGTTTCTGACAAAGATTCTTGCTTTGCTATTCAATGGCCTGTTTGTTTCTCTAGTGCAGACTTAAAACTGAGGCTTTTTACAGGGCTGCAGGGTCTGTCCCCTTTGGACTGCCCATTCTCTGAGCTGAGAGGACAGGACTGGCCTCACTCCCTGATTAGCTCTCCTGCAGGTGGATTAGTGAGTCATTTCTTTCTCCTCTCTCTACCCCCCTAGTTGCATTGATTCCTAGGAAAAAAACTGTAGCCTTGATACCAGAAACCAGAAACCCCCACCCAAGACAGATTTAAAAGGTACACATATTTTATGCAATGGGTTAGGAAACAATGGAGCTGTTCACTTCTGTTAGTGCTGAGAAGAGACCCTGGGGATCTCTAAACGCGAACTTGCTTCTGTTTCAGAGATTCAGGAAAGACCTGGATGACCACTGCTCAGATGTATTGTGGGTGAGGTTTCCGTGTTGCCAGGGGATTGTGGGAAGCAGTATGAGTGGACACATACTGGGGCTTTCCAGTCATTGAGAACCCAGAGTTCATCTGCCTGGGATTCCCTGATAAACAGGGTTCCTGTCTAAAGTCCGGTTTGTGTCATTTGTTTAACAACATGGGGGTGGAATGGGAGGAAGCAGCTTGCTGGCAGGAAGTTTGGTGCCAGGGCCCTGGAGTGAACCCTGGACCCTTCGCCTGGAGCCGTTCCCCTGGCGCTAAGGCCTGGGCAAGCAGGCACAGCTTTGCCGTGTAATGGTGCTAGAGGAGATGCGCGGGGGAGGGGAGACGAGGCCGAGCGGGTAGAAGGAATTTCTGCCAAGAGAGGGCAGGAGGGAGCGCTGGGATTAAAGCCTTCCTGTCTTGCACTGCCATTACCACTTTCTGCCATCCTGGTCGACATCGCTGAAAGTGCAGGCAAGGATGGCAGTTTAGACTTAGCCCAGCCTGTTGTTGGGCTGCCCAAGCCTTCTCTTGCCTGCACATTGCTTCTCCGTCCCACCCCAACCTCCAGAAAGGGCCTGCCAGCTGCAGGCATCTCCCGGCCCCAAGGCCAGCCCCGATAGGAATTAGTCCAGTCTCCGCAGGGTGAGTGATAGGGAAGAAAGGGCTAACTGCAGGTACAAGCCCCAGGTCCAGATTCTGATTTTACTGCAATGTCGAGTTCATTTGTTTGTCCAAGGAACATGGGTGTACAATAGGTTCTGAGCGCTATGCTAGGGATAAGAAAATGAATCGCACCTGCTGTCAAGATGCTCTGCGGGAAGCAGATGTATGGTAACAAAGCATATTAGGCAAAGTGGGGTATGCTGTGGCTACTGGCTTTAGGAGGCTCTGGCACATCCCCCCCAGTCCAGGCTCCCTCATAGCTGGAGGCTCTGCTGAGGCTCTATCCCCAGAGGGGAAGTTTGGATGAATTCTTAGAGAAAATCAGACTGGCTGGCTGACTTCCCTCCTTTTCCTTCCTCTCCCCACCTTTTTTTTTTTTTTTTTTATTGAATTCAAACAGCCTTATGGGACATTTAAACAGGCACAAAAGAAGCAACTTAAGGAAAACCACCTAACAGGATATATAGAGAAAACAAAGGGCTTATTGATAAAGCAGTGGAAGGAAGCAGCTTTCTGTTGTGGATTTGACCCGTCATGTGTACAGAGATGGTTGTTGGTGGCTTCTGCTAAGTGTCCGAGGCCTTTACCCTCTGACCACTTTCTCATCTCAACCTTGCTGTGTGGTTCCAAAAAAAATGAGCTTGGAGCATCTTCTCTAGGCAAAGCACAGTGCTAGGAGCTGGGGAGGACACAAAGATAACTTGGTTTTTCTCTCTCCACTGAACTCATAGATGTATATTGACTAAGTAGAATACTGAGCAGAGGAGGCCAGACACTGTCAACAAGGTACAAAGTGTTTTGGGAGTATAGAGGGGAAGAGATTAAAATATTTAAAAGATAATTTTTTCCTAAAAAATGATACATGGTCATTGTAGAAAAATGGAAAAATACAGAGGAATATAGAGAAAATAAAATCACATGTAATCCTATTATCAGGAGAGAAACACTTAATGGCATTTCATTCTAGTCTTTCTTCTATGAGTACATTTGTGGTATGTCTATATATTTTAAGCAAAATATGCTTTAAACAAGATCCATATAGATATGGTACCTCTATAATTATGTGCCATAATTAATTTAACCGTTCAACTTTTGTTGGGCATTTAGGTTTTCTTTTTCCTTCCTGTTCTGTATTGACTAACATTACCTTAACCTTGTATGTAGTCTTTAAGCTTACCTTTGACTGTTAGGCTATACTCCTAGAAGTTGGGGAGAAATGAAGTTTTTTAAAAAAAGTTTACTTTTTACTTATTTATTCCCCTCCCCTTGTAGTTTTGTGCTTGCTGTCTGCTCTCTCTGTGTTCTTCCCTGTCTGGTTGTCTTCTCTTTAGGCAGCACCAGGAAGTGATCCTGTGACCTTCTGGAGTGGGAGAGAGGTGATCATTCTCTTGAGCCACCTCAGCTCCCTGGTCTGCTGCGTCTCTTATTGTCTCTCCTCTGTGTCTCTTTTTGTTGCATCATCTTGCTGCACCAGCTCTCTGTGTGAGCCAGCACTCCACTTGGGCTAGCTCTCTGTTCAGGACAACTTGCCGTGAGGGCCAGCTTGTCCTGGGAATTGAACCCTGGACTTCCTATATGGTAGACAGGCGCCCAATTGCTTGAGCCACATCTGTTTCCCAGGAATGAATTTTGACTGATGAAAGCATAACAGATCAAGGGACGTTTGAACAGGACCTTGGAGGATGGATGTGAATCTCCTTGCTTGTTTGATGGAGATACAGTGTAGCATAATAGTTTTGGAGGCTCAGTCAGGAAGATCTTCAGTAAGGATCCCCACATTGCTATTTGTAGCTGTGTGATTTGGGGCAACTTTAAGCCTCAGTTTTTTCATCTGTGAAATGGGATGATGATGATAATGGTCCTTGTCTCACAGGGTCTTTGTGAGACTTCAATGGGTAAATACATATAAGGTCCTAACCTTAATATAAGGGCTCAGTATGTCAAGATAGGTCACTTCTGCCATTACTCCATTGGCTGCGGGAGTCATAAGACTCTGCCCAGATTCAATAGGAGAGGACTGAGAGTCTACATCAGTCACATTGTCAAGGTGTGGGATGAGATGGCCATTTTACAAAATACAATTTGCCAGAATTTTTCTTATATTACTCAGATACATAGTGATTTCTGGGAGTTATAGCTTCAGTCTTAAAGATTTGTATGCCACCAACTCTCTCCTGAAGTGTATGAAAACATGGGGGGATTGATTTAGGTATCAGTGCCTTGATATTTTGACCACCTTGCCTTCTCTTTTCCTAACCCATATTCCCTTCCATGTACTACAGCCCTTGTGCCATTCTGCCTACCTACTTTCCTGTTCTCAACCACAATGTCTCATTTCTTCCTACCTTTTTTCTCTCCTTGAAATTTATCAGACTCACATATGCTTTTCCAGATCTTGCTGGTCTGATCTCACATTTCCGATTCATCTTTTACCTCATTTCACCTTTAAAGTTTTATTTAAACATTCTTCTTTGTTTCCCCTTGTGTCACTTTCTGGATATTTCCTCTTATTCTTTTTATCCTTCCTTTTTTTGGCCTTTGTTTTGGCCTCTTCTTTCTGACTTTGTTTTATTTTTTTCCCTTCTTGTGATCTGCCTGATTTCTTTCTTCTTTTTTAAAACAAATCAATTTTATTGATACATATTAATAAAGCATACAATTCATCCAAAGTACATAATCAGTGGTATTTGGTATAATCACATAGTTGTGTGTTCATCACTACAATCATTAGAGCATTTTCATTATTTCAATGATAATAAACAAAAAACAAACAGGAAAATTCTTCACCTCTTAATCTATGCTTCCCCTGCTGTACATAGCTACTATTTCTGGCTATTCTTGCACATTTATTTATTAAGCAGTTTTATTGAGATATATTCACATACCATATGATCTATCCAAAGCATATAATCAATGGCTTTTAGTATAATCACAATTTTGTACATTCATCACCACAAGAAATTTTAGAAAATTTCATTACTCCAAAAAGAAAAACTCCACATCCCTTAGCAGGCCTTCCCCAGTCCTACATAACCACTAATTTAACTTTATCTTCATAAATTGATTTTTATTTATATTTTATATAAATGGAATCAGCAATATATGTCTGGTTTCTTTCACTTAGCTTAATAGGTTCTTTTTGCCTGATATTAACATCTTGTAGTGGTTTTTAAAAAAGATTTATTTATTTATTCTACTCCCCCTTTGTTGTTTGCAGCCACTGTGTTCTCTGTGTCCATTTGCTGTGTGCTCTCTGTGTCTGCTTGTCTTCTCTTTAGGAAGCACTGGAAACCAAACCCAGGACCTCCCATGTGGTAGGTGGAAGCCCAATTGCTTGAGCCACATTGGCTTCCCGTCTTATAGTATTAATATACATTTGTTCAGTTTCAAAGAAAATGGTCTTATATATGCAATTTTCCCCGTATTCATATTTTCCTTTTCCCACTCCCTTTTTCTCTAAATTACAGCACTTAATACTTATTGCCTATTACAGAAATGTAAAACATAGACAGGAAAAGCACGCAGTGGTCCATCTCTCAGATAATATACACTTTCAAATGTTTGGAATCTATTAGGGATCTTTTTCATTATATACTCAAAATATTCTTATTATTTTCAAAAATAGGATCATTGTCTATATATTGTTTTTATCTTTTGCACATGTTTCTATGCCAGTACAAATTGATTTACCTTGTCCTTTGGGATGGCAATATGCATTTCTACAGTTGTGGCAATAGTTAATGGAGTATCATGTACTGGAGCCCTATCACCTGGGTTAATATCCCAGCTCTGCCACCTACTAGCTTTGCGACCTTGAGCAAGTTGTTTAAATTTCTGTGCCCCTTTGAACTTATATGTAGAATGGGATTGAACTATAGTTAATAGTACAGGAATAAATACGTTCTTTCATGAATTGTAACAAATGCACCACACTAATGCAAGGTGTTGCTATGAGGGTGGCATATGGGAACCCTGTGTTGTTGTTGTTGTTTTTTTAAAGATTTATTTATTTATTTATTTATTTCTCTCCACTTCCCTCCTACCCCCCCTACCCCGCCCCCACCCCCCGCCCTGGTTGTCTGTTCTCTGTGTCTATTTGCTGCGTCGTCGTCTTTGTCCGCTTCTGTTGTTGTCAGCAGCACAGGAATCTGTGTTTCTTTTTGTTGCGTCATCTTGTTGTATCAGTTCTCCGTGTGAGCGGCGCCATTGCTGGGCAGGCTGCACTTTCTTTCGCACTGGGCGGCTCTCCTTATGGGGCGCACTCCTTGCGCGTGGGGCTCCCCTATGCGGGTGACACCCCTGCCTGGCAGGGCACTCCTTGCGTGCATCAGCACTGCGCATGGGCTAGCTCCACACGGGTCAAGGAGGCCTGGGGTTTGAACCGCGGACCTCCCATGTGGTAGACGGATGCCCTAACCACTGGGCCAAGTCTGTTTCCCGGAACCCTGTGTTTTATGCATGATTTTTTTCTGTAAAACAATAACTCCAATGAAAAAAAGCCATGAATTAAAAAGAGTATAGGACAAGCCTTGTGAAGGTGTTCATGAGTTATGAATCTTTTGCTGTGCAGGAATGTCATTGTGCCTACTAAAGTCTGGGGTGCAGTCACTGGGGGCTCGACTGAGTACCCACTGCTGCTGCCTGGCTTAGAACACAAACCATTTTGAAGATTACTTCTGTAAAAAGAGTGACGCTCTGGCCAGCGTCTCCTCCTCAGCTGAGGAGCCTATTTGGTGTTTCTTGGCTGCTCTTGTGGTCGTGAAAACAATGGGGGTATTTTAAATAGATTTACATCCTTCCCCCAATTTCTGCTGCTGCTATTTTAGACCTTGTCTTAGAAGATTTCCTATACTTTTTGCCCTGCACTCTTCCCCTGGATTGAGGAAACCTGGTTGTACCATTGTGCGGAAATCAGTTCCTTTTACAAAAAAGGAGCTGGGAGCTACCTGTGTGTGTAGAACTTTGATTCTGTTTCAAAAACAATGGAGTAAATTTAAAAACACTTTCCTTTTAAATTACAAAACTAAGTTTAAAAAATTAATAGAACATTCCTTTTTCTGAGAACCAGTTTAAAAAAAATCTTTGCTTGCATTAAAATTTTAAAAAGATTGGGCATTTTTTTAAATTTAGAGATTTATTTTATTTATTTCTCTCCCCTTCCCCCCCCATTGTCTGCTCTCTGTGTCCATTCGCTATGTGTTCTTCTGCGTCTGCTCGCATTATCCAGCGGCACTAGAAAATTGCATCTCTTTTTTTTTGTTGTTGTGTTATCTTGCTGTGTCAGCTCTCCGTGTGCAGCACCACTCCTGGGTGGGCAATGCTTTTTTCACCCGGGGTGGTTCTCCTTACATGTGAGGCACCCCTTCGTGGGCCAGCTTACCACATGGCTCAGGAGGCCCTGGGGATTGAACCCTGGACCTTCCATATGGTAGGTGGGCGCTCTGTCAGTTGAGCTGCGTCCGCTTCCCAAGACCGGGCTTTGAATCACATTTGCTATCCTTCATTTGAACCTGCCCCATCTGACAGTTTGAAAATAGGCTTATCTTTGTAGATAAACCTTAACAAGTAGATATTCAAGTAAATGATCTTCTATGACCTCTGATTTGTTAATGCTCTGTGTGGTTCAGCAAAGATTTATTGAATGTCGCTTATACCAGGCATTATGCTAAATGTTGGGTACTCCGACTAGTAAATAATGTGGTCCCTGCTCCTTGTTTGGGGAGACATGTACACAAAAATGATGTCATCATAATGTGGAAAGTACTTTGCCAGTGCTTTGTGTGGAGTAAGGAAAGCCTAGGAAAGAGGTCTTAACGTAGCTCTGGTGGGGACTGGGGCTGAGGTTGTCATTTTGGGGAAAATAATGTGGATGAATAGCTGCTGGCCAGATAAAGAAAGCCGGGTAAAGGGTGTTCCCCACCAGAATGAATTTTGGGATTCTGTGTTTGAGATTTCCTAAAGAGAACATGAAGAAGAGAAAAGGTCCAGGATGTAAAGTTGGGGATGATTAATATTAAGAGATGGACAGAGGAAGCAGAGTTCAAGAAGGAGAATAAGACAAAATTGTCTGAGGTAGGGGGCTTTACAAAGAAACCAAGGAGGGGCGTTTGAGGTCCAAGGAGGGGAGTGGTCAGCAGGGACAAATGTCTTAGAGGCCCCATAAGGTAACTGAAAAAGCATAAATGTGGTTCCCTTCATTCTAAGACCATTTTAATATTTTGGAAATTGGGATGTGACTTACAGTCTATGTGTACATTTTTTAAAATTCCCCTCCCCCCTGCCCCCTCCCCCTCTGCCCTTGTGGCTTTTTGCATGCTGTCTGCTCTCTGTGTCCATTCGCTGTGCATTCTTCTTTGTATTTATTTATTTTTGTTTCCTCTCCCCCCTTGCAGCTTGCTTGGTGTCTGCTTTCTGTGTCCAGTCGTTGTGCGCTCTTCTGTGTTTTTGCTTGTCTCCCTTTTTTTTTGTTGCAAAACCTTGCTGAGGCTGTGCTCCATAGCACCTGTGGGCCGGGTGGCACTCCGCAGCGTGTGGGCGAGCCTGCCTTCACAAGGGGACCCCTGGACGCAAACCCATATGGTAAATGGGAGCCCAACGGATTGAGCCACAGCTGCTTCCCTATGTGTACATTTAATATAATTTTTCTTATTAAATCAATATTATATCAGGGCATTTTAGAATTGAGGATTATAATGATCAGTGACCTTAGTTAATGCAATTTTAATTGCAAGGTGAGAACCAAAGACACATTGCAGTAGGATGAGGGGTGGTTAGAAACTGTGTGTGTAGACACTTCTTTAAGAAGGTTGGAGAGGAAGGAAGGAGAGGATTCCAGCTAGAGAATAGTGCAAGTTTAGGGATAGTTTTTGTACATGAAAGAACCAAAAATCTTTTGGGCAGGCCAGAAATCGATTAATGGCTTCAATGTTGTGAACTTCTTGTTGTGGACTTATTAAAATAAGCATCACAATGGAAAGGATGCAATTGGTTTACCATGGGCATTAGCTTGGGAACAGGCCATTTGTATGTGTGTGTGCAGTGTTCTGATATAGGTCCAAGGTTAAGTGCAAAAGGGAGGTAGTTGTGAGACAAGGGGAAATATAAAATTGATGAGGAGAATGGGTAGGGAAGCTGTGGGTGTCCATTTGTAGATGGAGTAGAGTGAAGGAAAGCCCTCAGCTCTGCTTGTCCACCTGTGAGTTTTAGAGTGGAGTCTACCTTTCCAACACAGTTACAATGATAGAGAGAGATGGTTTAGTGGCCTGGAAGATAAGCACTTTTCAAGAAGTATTTACATATTTTGTTGAAGAAAACTTTGAAGTCAGAAAGAGAAGTGTATACAGAGGCCTTTTGGCAGATTATGATAATAGTAATAATAAAATACAATACTTATTTGGTACTTTCTGTTGGTCATGCACTATTCTAAGCACTTTACTTACATTAGCTTGTTTAGCCCTTACGACAACCCTTTGGTGTAGAAACTGTTATTATCCCCATTTTACAAATGAGTAAGCTGAGTTTCAAAGTGGTTGAGCAGCTTGTCTGGGTTACACAGCCTAGTAAGTAACAGCTGGGATTTGAACTCAGACAGTCTGATTCAAGAGGCCTGTTGAGGAATGAGAAGGAGAGTACGGACCAGGATGGCTGAGGCATCCTGTGGGAATAGGAAGAGCAGGTGGTGAGGCTGGACTTGACTGATGGTGTGGGTGCAGCCACAGCAGAGTTGGGAGGCCTGGCATAGTCAGGCCACAGGCAGAAGCAGGCAATCTTGCATCAGAAATGAGAAGCCTGAACTTAGGTAATGGCAGTCTAGATTAAAGAGGAGACTATGTTTGTAGTCCAAAGTGCTTGTGGTATAATTCCTGAGTGAGTCTGATAGGACTCAAAAAAGAACTTCAGCTGAAGTCCGAAGTGATGGAGTAATAATGATAGGATTCATAGGCTGTGATTGCATGTGTGTGGGTATCTTTATTTAAAAGGCTAGCTTTCAGTTTAATTAAGAGCTGGTTTTATTTGGGTGCTGTCACAGGTTGGATTCTTGGGAAGCTAACTCTGAGATTATCCTGCGAGACATTTATTAGGGAGTGCTCTTCTAATGGACCCCTGTGGAAAGAAGGGAGGAAGCAGGGCAGAGGGAGAAGTTGAGTTGCAGTATCAATAAGGCCTTCTACTCCCTATGGGTTGCTTTGGAGTGTAAGGTCCTTCAGAGTTGTCCCAAGCTGGGTCTTTATTCCCCCTCCATTCCCCCATTGATCAGACACTGGATGATCGCTGAGGGCTGTCTTCTGGTAGCACTCGCAGCAGCTGGGAGAATAAGCCCTTCATTTCTGGAGAGAGATCTGGTTCAAGCATCATAGTAGCAAACCCATAAAATTAAAGAATCTTTTAAACACAGGTTACTATTGTCAGAGCAGAGAAGGCTGACTTGGGCAAAAATCAAGGCATTTCATTACTAGCGTTCTTTTTTTTAATAGATAAATAGATCACAAAAAAACATAAGAGGTTCCCATATACCACTCCAGCTTCCCCTCTCCCCCACTTCTCCCACATCAACATCCCCTTTCATCAGTAAAGCACATTCATTGCATTTGTGAATACACCCTGGAGTACTGCCACACTGCATGGGCCATAGTTTACTTTGTAGTTCACACTCTCTCCCAGTCCATCCAGTGAGTTATGGCAGGATAAACAATGTCCTGCATCTGTTCCTGCAATATCATTCAAGACAAATTCAAGCCCCCAAAATGCCATATCACACCTCTTCCTTCCTCTCCCTGCCTTCAGCAACTCCTGTGGCCACTGTCTCCACATCAGTGATAAAATTTCTTCCATTGCTAGAGTCACAACAGTTCTATAGTAAAATACCAGCAAGTCCACTCCAATTCATGTTATATCTATCCATCTTGTAGATCCCGGGATGGCGATGTCCACTCTACTTCTAAATGGAGAGGGGGGCTTAGATCCCACATGGCTGATGGATTCGATTCTCCTGCTTGCAGTTGTAGACACTCTTGGTTCCCTGGTGCAGTGGTTAACCATTCTCTCTTCCTCATCAGCTGACCTGGGTACATCTGACGAACCAGAGAGTAGATATTGCAACTCTGCTGAGGCTCAAGACCCAGCTGGCACATGCACCGTCCAGAGATTTAAGTCTCCTGAGCATACACAAACCCCAGCACCAATCACAGGTTCAGTAAAAGTGACAGAAGAGGCATGTGTATAGAGGTCACATCTGAGTCCAACTCCATCACAGTCAGGAGCACAAATTCCAAAGTAGGGCCTACTGGCAAGGCACTAAACTCCAGAGCCATCTGTCATGACCATAGAACCTGTGTGTCTCCATAGCCCTCAGGAGCACCAGTACCTGGGGTTGTATCTACTTTGGCTGTCTCTGGGATCCTGCTGAGATGTCCATAAGTGTGACCCTCTTATGACCTCCTAACTCATTTTGAAGTCTCCTAGCCATATAAACTCATTTGTCTTTACCATTTCCCCGTTTTATTCAAGGTCTTTTTCTAGTTGCATCACAAGCTGGTGATGGTAGTAATCCTTTGGCACCAGGAGGCTCATCCCTGGGAGTCATGTCCCACCCTGGGGGGGAAGGCAATGCATTTACATGCTGAGTTTGGCTTAGAGAGTGGCCACATTTAAGCAACATGGAGGCTCTCAGGAGGTAACTCTTAGGCATTCTGCAGCTGTAGGCCTAGTTGAAATTCCAAGCACACAGGCTCATAAGCATAGTCATCAGTATTAAGGACCCATCATTGGATCATCCTTCTTCACTGGTCTTTGTCCTTGCACTTGGGGAATTGTTGCTGTTCCACTGTGGAATGCGACAGAGCTCCCCAGGATGGGAACTCAGTACTCCCTCAGTTGTCATGTGTACTAGCATTCTTTTTTTTTTCTTTATTATTTTTTATTTTCTTTTTATTTATTTACAAACCCTTGTGTCAAGGGCTGACTGTCAATAGATTGCAGAGAGGGAGCTGCTCTGCTACGTAGGAAACCCCGACCCAGAAGCAGATCGTCTATGAGTGGTTTAGCACCAGGTTCCCCACGAACGTGTGGTGTGTGACTGGCGAGGGGGCAGCCCCCTTTCCGGCCGCGCCCCGCTTCCTGGGATGAGGGGCACTCCGCAGCGGACCCCGGTCCCGACGCGCGGCGCGGGGCGCCATGCGCGCGGGCTCGCGGGACGGCCCGCTGGCAGGGACGGCAGGAGACAGGCTATCCGAGGCCAACTGAGGCATCGCGGCACTGCCTTATCCTTCCGCCTGGGCGGGATTCTGACTTAGAGGCGTTCAGTCATGATCCCACAGATGGTAGCTTCGCCCCATTGGCTCCTCAGCCAAGCACATACACCAAATGTACTAGCATTCTTGATGAGACTAAGAGACTTCCATGTCCTCAGAAAGTTATCAATTTAGTGAAGGCTATTTAATTTAATTTTTGTACTGTTATTACATTTGAGTATTTTTTTTTTTTTAAGAAGGTATCAGAGAATGAACCCAGGACCTTGTATATGGGAAGCAGGTGTTCAACCACTGAGCTACACCTGTTCCCCTGAGTGTATATGTGACATAAAAAATGTAAATCTGGATTTTTTTTTTTTTTTAAAGAACAGAATTATACACCTAAACCATAGATGTGGGCTCCTCTAGGCAGAGAGAGGGTTTGGGCTTATGAAACTACCTTTATTAAACCATTATCCATTCTCCTCTTCCTAATGTTGGTGGAGGGGCCTCAGCTGTTTGCTGTTCTGATTGGTTACCCCTCCTGTCAGTTCTCGGGGCCAATGGTGAGGTCTTTTGAGGGTAGCCGGGGCTTTCCCTTGACCCTGAATGGGATCTCGTTCCAATCTTGTTCCAACTGGGATCTCATGGCTGGGGTCTCATGGGATCTTTCTGGCTTTTTCTTGGTGGCAGTCTTTCTCTCAGGGGGTTTGCAGGAGGGGTTTCACAGCCGCGTGTCCCATGACCATGTTTTCTGCCAGGTTTCAGACTTGTAGTCCCTTTTCCTAAACTAACCTGCCTCAACTCCCCCCTCAGAGAGTTTATACCCTTATTTTTAAGGGGGAACTGGAGGGCAATGGTCATTCTTCTGTAACTGCTTCCCACTGATTAGGGGGAGTCGGCCCTACCTGACAAGGTGTAAAACCCTCTGGCTATTCTCTTGTGGTTGAGGGAAGTTAAGTACAGCACCATGGTTGGAGCTGGATGAAATCCTCAAGTGACTAATAAGGCCTTGATTCTGGAAGAAATAAACATAATTAGAATTTAGAAGATACATGACCCCAATGACAGGATACTGGTCCACGAGAGTAGGAAAGGCCAGGTGCCTCAACACCAAATTTGATGCCAAGGAAATAAACAAGTAAAAAAAAAAAAAAGTCAAATATCCAGATACAAAGGAATGATACTAGAAATAATTTCTGGACAAAAGGGATCCGATTTCAAAAAGAATGAAATTTTATTACATAGTTTGCCTCCATTTAACCAATGACTTTTCTGAGAAACAGCATGGTTTACCAAACAGTGTGCTATAAAATGGTGGAAAAAAGGGTATAGTTGTTAAGAAACCTGTACGCTAATCTCAGCAGTTCCATTTCTTAACTCTGAAACCTTGGGCCAGCCACTTACCTTTTAAGACCCTTAGTTTTCTCATCTGTAAAATGGGATGATTAATATTTACTTAGACTATTTCTCAGTTTTGATAATTTGAGATGCATGTATATGAAATAAAAGTAGTCTCTAAATATTAATGTTGAAAAAGGAAGGAAGGAAGAAAGGGGGAGGTAGAAAGGAAGGAAGAGAAAATTAGAGTAAAATAAAAAGAACCTAAAGAGCCTTAGAGAACATCCAGTTCAAGCCCCTCATATTGCAGATAAAGAAGGAGTCTCCAAGGTCAAGAGACCATATCATGGTCATATGAATAATTAAAAGAAAATGCACTTGCATTTTACAGAATGTGCTTGCATTGCACAAGTCTTTATGCATTTGCCTGAAGAAGGCAAAGCTCTGACTTAAAGCTAAATAAAAGCATACTTCATAAATCTGATCTTTGAAAACATGAATGAGAGAGATTGTGTAAGTGTGCAGGTTTGTAACAGTATCTTGCTATCCCAGAATCCTCTGTCACTGGGGCTTGATTTGGACTGTGTGGGTCCTGCCTATGACCCCCACAGATCCCCCATATTTTTTATTAGCCTTGTCTCTCCTCACATATTATTTTAGCCGCTTTCAAGTATACCATTAAGCGATGCTCATTGCATTAACAATGTTGTGCTACCATCACCACCATCCATTACCAAAATGTTTCTCTCTGTCCTATTTCAGCTATGTGATCTTAGGCACGTAGTCTCAGTTCCTCGTGTAAAATTAGGGTAATAATACTTGTCCTGCTGATCTGTCATGCTTGTTTCAAGGATCAAACAATAAAATGGATGGCGAACACACTTTAAAAAGCAGTAAATGCCTTACCAACAAAGAGCATTATGATTACAGCCAATTTTGCCCCTCCCTTTCCTTCCCGCCCTTGCCTCTGGCTTTGCTGGCTTCCTTACAGGATTGTCTTGACAGGCGGCTGCAATTTGTTGAGAAGCTGTCACTGAACCATGAAATGTCATTTTAAGGCTGCCCTTGGTGGACTAGTAGGAATCTAGTTGGATTACTAGGAGTCACAGAGGGAAAAATTAACAATGAGAGAATTTCATCTGAAGTTCTGATGATAAAAGAGATATTGAGCTGAATCTGTAGCAGAGAGAGCGCATTTAATGAAGGTATTTAGGGTAACGGTGAGAGGATGTGAGACCCAGGAGGAGCCCGGATCTCTTGAATCCCTCCACCCTCAGGATCTCAGCTTGGAGAGTCCAGGCCATCCACTCCTTCCTCGCCATGGTATTCCTGCATCCACTCCTGACCGGCCCTCCTTTCTCCTTCTCCTCAGGCTCCCTGGAGATGGGCGAGGGCAGAGTGTACACTTCTACACCTGAAGTCAGAGTTCCTGAGAATAGCAGTGAGTTTGGAGGGGCTGTGGAGGCTGGGGCAGGGTGGGCATGAGGATGAGCAGTTCCCCTGGGGGTCTGGGAAGCATCAAGCCTCGCCTGTGGTTCTTGGCCCATCCCACCTTTATCCATTTGCTGCTGCTCCTCTGTCTTGCTCACTTTGGTTCCGTCTGCAGTGGCCAAGTTGTCCTGCTCCTACACGGACTTCTCTTCTCCTCGTGTGGAGTGGAAGTTTGTCCAAGGAGACACCACCAGACTCATTTGCTTTAATAGCAAGATCACAGGTGAGTCTCTCCAGCCCCTTCCTGATGGCCTAGGTTGTGGCGGGATGAATTGTGCTTGGATTCCAGGGGAGGGGCATCCCTGGGCTCATGTCTTCTGGGCCTTCTCCTTGCACTTCCTGGGGGAAGAAGAGAACTTCTGCCTTGAGTGGCACCTTCACGAGCTTCTCTTAGCTCTCCAGCTCACTCTGTCCCTGCTCCTGCTTCCTCTCTCTCCATAGCTTCCTATGAGAATCGAGTTACCTTCTCACAGAGTGGCATCACCTTCAATTCTGTGACCCGGAAAGACACTGGGAAGTATACATGTATGGTCACTGAAGATGAAGGCAACAAATACGGGGAGGCCATTATCCAGCTCATTGTGCTTGGTGCGTGTCAAGTGTCTGCTGCATGGGCCTGGACTCATTTGTTTCCCTAAATGCTTAGCAGGCCGGCTAAGCCTAGGTGCTAGCTGGTTTGGGGGATGCTGTGGTTGGGGGTTTTCAGAGTCATATGGCTGCCAAAGAGGGAATGAGCCCCTGGTTAGGAGGAAACTAAGGGTGTAGGAAGGGCAGGAGGCTCGAGCTGGTGGTGGGTAGGGAGTCATCCTAGTTGGTTACTTAGACTCTAGGCAGCCCTCCTTACCCTCACATTCGGCACCTTCTCTCCTTCTCTCCCTCCCCAGTGCCTCCATCCAAGCCCACAGTCAGCATCCCCTCCTCAACCACCATTGGGTACCAGGTGGTGCTGACCTGCTCAGAGCAAGATGGCTCCCCACCCTCTACATACTCCTGGTTCAAGGATGGGAAATTAATTCCTACAGACCCCAAGACTGACAGTGCCTTCAGGAACTCTTCCTACTCCATAGATCGCATGACAGGGAAGCTGGTATGGCTGGGGTGGTGGAGGCGGAGTGAAAGGGGTACATGTGGGAGGAAGAACAAGCAACGATGTGAACTTGGAGTTGGGATCAGGATGCATATAACAGATAGTCGCCAATGTGTTGTCTGTCTGTCCTGCAGGTCTTTGATCCCTTGTCGGTCTTTGATACTGGAGAGTACACTTGTGAGGCAGAGAACGGGGTTGGGCAAGCCAGGAGGTCAGAGACTGTGCACATGGAAGCCGGTGAGTGAGGGGCTGGGGGAGCTTGCTTCCCCCAGGTTGGTGCTCTCATCAGTACCATGAGTGAGCAGCCAGGTGTCTGACCTCTGACCTCTCATTCATGTCTCACAGTGGAGCTGAATGTGTGGGGCATTGTGGTCGCTGTCTTCGTGACACTTATTCTCCTTGGACTTCTGATTTTTGGCATCTGGTTTGCCTATAGACGAGGCTTCTTTGACAGTAAGTATTTGCCTTCAGAGCCTTTCATTTCTATTGTCCCCATTCCAGGGTATGGTTCATGTGCCCCCCCTGAGTCCTGGCACTGGTACTGTGCCCACATGTGCATTATCCCCCAGGGAGCACCAATACCCCTCAAACTTATAGCAAGTGCTACATGCTAGTATATTCCCCTTTCTTCCTGCCCCATGCTGTCTTCTGTCCTGCTGATGCTCATGACTCCATTTCTTCTCTTTCAGGAATAAAGAAAGGGTGAGTGAGAAGCTGCGCTGGGGCTCTCTGCAGTTGAGAACATGGATGCATGTGGTTCAAAGCTGAGATGGGCCTGGGGGGGAGGCAACCACCTGGTAGGGAGGACCTCTGGGTTTTACCCCTGCTCTCTGTGCCCTGGGCTTGTTCCCCACCCACGCCTCCCTAATGACCACTCCATGCTTCCTATAAAGTTCTCAGCTCTGGCCTCTAACTCTGGCAAAAGAGAAGTTAATGGCACAGGCTGGGAGACTGAGCGTCTGCCTCTTCTGGCTTATCTCTAGGACTTTGAGTAAGAAGGTGATTTATAGCCAGCCTACTGCTCGAAGTGAAGTGAGTATGCCTGCCTTGGGGAGGGAGGGCCTCTGGCTGGAGTGAGGGACTTCTGGCCTATGCTTAACTGTTTGGGGCTTATCAGCTCAAGAAGATGGTAGAAGGTTGATTGAAAATTTTATTTCTCCAGGGGGAATTCAGACAGACCTCGTCCTTCCTGGTGTGACCTGGTCCTGCTCATCTCCTGTGCTCCGTGCTTGCCTTACTCGGGTGCTACCAGACTCTGGGCCTGATGTCTATAGTTTCACAGGATGCCTTATTTGTCTTCAAGCCCTGTCAGGGCCTCACTTTTATCTTAGTTAGGATGTGTTTTTTTTTTTTTTTAAATAATGTCAATGATGTGTCCCTTCCTCTCCCATGCCCTCCCTTTCCTACTGCTGCCGAGTGGCCTAGGGCTTGTTTCAGGCTTTCAGACCCGTTCCCCGATGTGGGCGTCAGGCAGGAGCCCTGAGTGATGCCTGTTGACTTCCCTTCCAAGTCTTTAGCAAGAGTGGCCGGGGTCCCAGGAATAGGCTATAATCACCTCCCACCTAATGTGTAGTAGCCTTTGGATAGGGACCTTGAGCTTGGTTCCTAGGCTATTTCCCACAGTGCTGATGAGTGGGACCAGATGTTCTAGAATCGGGATTGGACACTGGAGCTGCTGAAATGGTTATTTGGTGACAACAGCAAATCTCTTCCACCTTTGGAGCCCACTCTCTTCTGTCTTCCCATGGGAAGTGCCTCGAGGATCCTCCTGTACCGTCCTTTTGCTGATCACAAGCTGACTGACACTGTCTGTAGGAAGAATGGGAACTTTTGTTGTAGAGAACATAGTAAGCCTTCAGAGAACATGGAGTGAACACATTTTTAAACGACTGATTTAAAGAAAACAAAGCTGGAGCTGATAGCTCAAGCCATCACCCTTCCCTTGGCTGGATGAGTTGGACAAACCCTTTTTGGATGTGTCTGTAGGCTGTAGGGTTGCGTGTATTAGTTGTGTGTGTGTGGTCTTAGCTCTATGCTGATACTGTATGTGTGTTGAGGGATTTTGTAACTCTTTGATGAGATTATGTTTGGATGTATCTGGATGTTGCTGGAAATAAAAACTTGGTTTGTTAAAGCTTCTTGTTGTGGTGAGTTCCTGGGCTCGCTCTTTGTATCAACAGGAAAATGCCTCAGTCCTACTTCCCAGCTATGTGGGGTGGGTCTCCAGCTCCATGTCTTGCTTCCTGGTCCTGCCCTTCCTGGCTCCTGTTAAAGGGTGGACCTTTACAGCTTGGGGCCCTCATCCGAGAACCTTGTGGCCAAACCTTCCTCTGCTGGAGGAGGGCACCCGGAGCGAAGCTAATGCTGTGCCCTGGGGTTCCACTTGGCCTGTTCCACCAAGTGAGCAGAAAGTGCTCATCCTCCCCTCTCTTGCCCAACCAAGTGCATTAATGAATTTCTCTAAGGGTATAGGAAAAACTGCTTCCAGGCCTGAGGCAGGGTGGTATCTCAAATCATTTGGAGAAGTAGGCTTATTTAGTGCATGGGGAAATTAGGAGAAGATCATGGGTGGTCTGTGTGTGAGTAAGGGCAGGAATAAGCAGGATCAGCCTGGCTGTCATTGCTTTCCTTATCTCCATTTGGGTCCTTTTTTGCCCTTAACCTTCTGTTCCTCCTGTCCATTACAGTTGCTGAACACATTCCCCGATCTGTTTATAAACGGCAGGAAGGGATCCTGTAGGGTTGATTTTGTTCCTTTCCTTCTGTAGGGGATGCTAATGTGCCACTTTGCCATGTTCTGTTCCCTTCCCTGGAAATCCCTAACCAAGGATCCATAATGAAAAACAAAACATAGATCAAATCACCAGTTAAGAATCATGCACTGATAAACATTTTTCCAGATGGAAATAAAATCCAATTAAATAACAGAAGTAGAGGTTATTCAGTAAGAATGAAAAATTTCTAGTATGCCTCAGTTCTGTATCATGGTTGGAAGACAGGGTGGGGGAGATGTGGAGAAAAGGCCACAAGGAAATTGGTGATTCATTGCTCCTGTAAGTTGGTAGTGAATGGTTTCTCTCTCCCTGGGTCACTTGTATGAGTCAGCTCTTTCCAGCCTTGGAATTTACCTCTTCAGCTTAGAGCAGCCCTTTTGAGTTGGAAATACCCTGTCTGCTTTTATTTTAGAATGTTTAAACTAGTATTTATAATAAATGCTCATTTTTCATAGAGTCTGTTTCAATTCTGAAGTTCTAGATTAAAAGAATTAATTGGGAATCTGAGAGTGACTTGGACATTCAACAACTTCCTGATAATCTTATTAATTAAGAAATTAGGGATATCTTTTCACAAAGTCTGATATTAATAGTTAGATTTGTTTTATCATTGACCTGTGTGAAAGGGAGGTTTGGGGAAAGGGGGCAGTTATGTGAAGATTGATGTTTCCCATGAAACATGAACAGTATGATCTAGGATCAAATGATTAAGACATGTTTGTTATTCCTGTCTTAAATGGATCTACAGATCAAAGCCAGAGAAGGGGAAAGTGGAGGAAAATGGAATTGAATCCATTTTTGAATGAGGTGACAGTACATTTCACGAGGATTTTCTTAATAAAATGGACAAATGAAAAAGTACATGTAAAAATATATCTCTTTAATTCTGTAGCTCCTTTTATTATCCCTTTTCTGGTATTGTAAAAGTTCAAAATGAAAGGGAACTTAAAAAAATAGCCTGTTAAATGATCACTATCATCCATTAATTTATTTACTAGATACTAAAACTATTCCTATTTTACTTATGGGGAAATAAGGCACAGAAATGCTTGGACATGCCCAAGTTCACACAGCCAGTACAAGACAAGTGGTAGATCTGGGATTCAAGAGGGCTGGCGAGGGAGGATTGGGTAGCCTGTGTCCTGCTCATAGTGACCCTGGATGGAAAAGATACAGGAGGAGGAGTAACTGTGGACAGACTTTCCCTGTAGAGGTGGGTGTGTGGGGGTGTTAGCAAAGAGGACATTGAAACAAATGATGTCAGCTTGGAGTTTCCTCTGAAATGTGAGTGTGTCTCACTGAGTCTGCCCTCAAACAGGATCTAGAGAACTGAATGAGACCCTGTGGAGTGGCAGGCTGTTGATAAAATGAAGGGCTATGACTGCCACCCTCTGGAATGAAGGACAGATCTCAACGCATTTTTTGCCAGTGACTCAGATGAAAACCAGAAAGCATGCATATCATATTTGTGGATGACGGGGTAGAGGGAATATCAGCTGCATCAGCTTGCAGAATGAGGATTCAAAAAGATCTTGTCAGGCAGGAATAAGCCCCATCTTACAAAGCAAAACATGATAGTTCTAAGTCTAAGATTTTGTGTTAGGGTCCAAAAAGTCAACCCATGTACAAAGTAGGAGAGATGTAGACTATCTAGAATGAGGGAGGAGATGGTCCATTCTCTTTGCTGATGCCACCATGCCTCTACATCAAGTTCTACTTTAGGCTTCACATTTTAGGAAGGTTATAGGCAAGTTCTATTTTAGGCAATTAGGAATATGTTCATTCCAGAGGAAATGATTTGGATGATAAAAGGACCTAAAACCATGTCATATAGAAACTTCTGAAAGAATTGATGTAAAACCAGAAGGTAGAAGACTCAGGCAAGACAAAATTAGTCTGTAGATATTTGAAAGGTTCTGTGTGGACTCAAGGAAGAAAATTAGGACCAATAGATGGGTGCCTAAAAGAGCCTGGTTAGAGTACAGAATGTAGAGTCCCAGGAAGCGGATGTGGCTCAAGCGATTGGGCTCCCGTCTACCATATGGGAGGTCCAGGGTTCCATTCCTGGAGCTTCCTGGTGAAGGCAAGCTGGCCTGAGCAGGCCCAAGTGGAAAGCTGGCCTGAGTGGAGAGCTGGTGCAGCAAGATTGTGCAGCAAAAGGAGACACAGAACAGAGACAGTAAGAGACACAGCAGACCAGGGAGCTAAGGTGGCTCAAGAGTTTAAACATCTCTCTCACTCCGGAAGTTCCCAGGATCAGTTCCTGGTGCCACCTAAAGAGAAGACAAGCAGACATGGAACACACAGCGAATGGACAGAGAGAGCAAACAACTGGGGAAATCTTTTTTAAAGATTTTGAATAAATCTTAAAAAAAAAAAATGTAGAGCCCTTTAGCACTTTAAGGAAGGGTTATTGTGTAGTGGAAAGAATACCAGTCAAGAGTCAGGCAGACCTTGATTCTAGCCTTTTCCATGACCTTGGGTAAGTGCTGCCTCTCAGTTTCAGTTTTCTCCTTTACAAAAGGGTGATAATATCTGCCCTATGGGATTCTGAGGAATAGATGAGGCAATATCTATCAAGCACTTCACAGTACCTCCCATAATAAGAGCTGCCTTTGGTCACTTTTAAATGTTATTCTAGACCAGGGGTTGGTACACTTTTCTTAAAAGGTCTTATGGCCTCTGTTGTGACTACTCAGCTCTGCAATTAGTGCGAAAGCAACCATAAACAAGGCATTAGTGTGGCAGTGTTCCTATAAAAGTACATATAAAAGTTATAGAAGTACATTATGTGAAATTGAATTTCATGTAATTTTCATGTGTCATGAAATATTCATCTTTTGATTTTTTCCCATTCTTTCAAAGATGCAAAAACCATTCTTCGATCCTGGACTGTATAAAAAACAGCTGGATTTGGCTTGAGAGACATAGTTGATGTTAAAAGGAAGAAGCAAATCCCATTTAATGTTGAGTGCAGAGTTTAAGATTCCTTTGGCTCTGGTCTTTAGACTGAGTGAATTCTAGCAGCTGGGAAAGAATAAGGGTTAAATCATCAGAACCTGCAGGAGAGAAAGGAGTGAACAGGAAACCAGTACGTTGCAGAGAAGTGATGCGGAGGGGAGTGTAACCGATGGGAAGACCAGACCCGCTGAGTCATTTTAGAACACTTTAATCCGGTTTCTGTTTCTAGTTGGCATTTAGAGGAAACAATGTAGTGGAAAATATAATACAACAGTTTCAGTAATAGTCTCTCGTTATTCATAGCTCCTTAACTGCTTCCACTAACTTCCTTGAGGGTGGGGTCTTGGGTTCAATGTACATGCCCAGTATCAGGCACACCTTGCCAATCAAAACCTGGTGAATTAATAAGTATCAGGTTCCAAACTCTGAGTGAGATAGTTGAGATAACCGAGGAGCTGCTGTGTTGGTTGTCACCAGCATTTATCACCTCTGGTTATTTGTGTGCAAGCCAAATGAAAATAAGCAGAAGGGAGATGGGGGGCAGAGAACACCAGGCCTTGCATTGTAAAAGTTGTTGCCTCACACACTTTGTCGCTGTGTGGGCAGCGGGAGTCAGCGGAGCAGGCTGCAGGAAGGAGATGAGAACGAAGTGGCGTCATTTATTAGTCAATGGCATGCCGAGGCCTTTGCAGGGACTGGGCCCCAGGTTCAGCACTATTCCTATCTTAGTTTGCCAGGGCTGCTGTAACAAGTACCAAAGGCTAGACGGCTTAAAACAGCAGGCGATATTGTCATAGCTGTGGAGCCTAGCAATCTGAATGCGGGTTTTAGCAGGACCCTCTCTCCCTCTGAAGCCTGTAGGGTTGTGGTGGTGGCAGGCAATCCACGCGGTTCCTTGGTTTGTGGCATAATTCCATCTTTGCCTCTGTCACATGGCCATCTCTATCTCCTGTGCCCAGGTCTCTGCTTATAATGACACTAGTCATATTGGATTAAGGCCCACCCTAATCCCGTTTGGCCTCAAACTAATAACATCTTCAAACATCCTGTATACAAATATGTTCTCGTTCACAGAAGTGGGGGTGGGGGTGCTAGATTCCTCTAGGTTCTTAGGTATGCCGCAAAAATGAATTGAACACACCAGTTTAGTTAGGCCAGTAAAAAGAACTTATTGGGAAATGGGGGAAAGAACAGAGCTTGCTGAGAAATGGAGGAAAAAGATGGAAATACACACCAAGATTTTGTGTGGGCTCCTCTAGGCAGAGAGAGCGCGTCTTGCCTCATGTGGTTACCTTTTAAACAGTTAGTTATTCCTCCCCCTTGTTAATGCTAAACAGATGGGCCCCCACTGTTACTGGTTATCTCAGCAATGGTGGGGGCCAATGGTGAGGCCTGTTTGGAATATCCAGAGCCAAGGGGAGGTCCTGGGACCTAAAGGTTACACTGAAGGTCCCAGCAAAGTCTTGAAGTCATGTTGTCTGCTGGTCGTATGGTCTGCCAGCCATGTTGTCTGTCAGCCTGTTGTCTGTCAGCCATGATGTGGCTTGTCTTCTCCTCCAGTTAACTTGTACTAACTTGCCTCAGTAGGACTTGAATATGTCGTTTTGGGGAACACAATTCATTCTTCCTGAAATCGTCACTGGAGAGACAGCAACCTAAATAGGAAAGGCTGCATAGGGAAGTGGATATGCCTCAAGCAATTGGGCTCTTGCCTACCACAAGGGAGTTTCCTAGTTCTGTTCCTAGTACCTACTAAAAGGAAAGTGAGTTGGTGTGATGGACAGGCGTGGCAAGCTGATGCAACAAGATGACGCAACAAAAGACACAAGAAGGAAAACGTGAGTGACACAGCAAAGCAGGGAGTGGAGGTGGCTCAGGCAATTAGGCACCTCCTTCCTACATCAGAGGTCTCGAGTTCAGTTCCTGGTGCCTCCTAAAGAAACAAGGAAGATGAACAGACGCAGCAAGTGCAAACAACAAGGGGGTAGGGAGAAATAAATAAAATAAATCTTAAAAAAAAAAAAAGGAAAAAGAAAAGACTGTACAGAGAACCAGGGTCCTTCATTTCCCCTGGCAAGGCAGCCTGGCAAGGGCCGTGGTGTCAGAGGGAGAGTCAAGCAAGGCAGCCCCTGGGGCCACAGGCCTTTCACCCTCACCTTTTCTACTACTGTTTTGGCAGCATTTTCAACAGGCTTGTGGCCTCTAGTTCTGTTAGCACATAGAGCAGCTGAAGCCAGTGTGTACCTTTTTTGGTGTGGGGGAAGGGGTATGAGTTGCCCCATGGACAGGTTAAAATTCTTAAAGATGTCCAGGCTGAGAAGGGCTGTGATTTATGTTGGATAAATGGGATAGAGAAAGTGAGAGAAAAAATGGGCACTCCTTAGGCCTTGAGATGAGCAGAGTTAAATGAAAAAACTGGAACATTTTCTTCCTGGGAGCTACAAACTTAGGAAACAAAGAAGGCCTGATGTGGTTGAGGTATTCCTTAGGGGGCAGCAAGCTGACTGGAGGATAAAAGCTTGAGGCTGTATTTACTTAATAGCCCTGTACATAATAGGGTTAAAATTTATTGAGTACTCACTATGTGCTAAGCATTATTCTAAGTGCTTTTAAACATACTAACTCATCTATTCTGCCAGGGAGGTGCTCTTATCCCCTTGTTCAGAAGAGGAGCTGGGGCACAGAGAGTTTAAGTACCTTGCCCAAGGGCATATAGCTGTGAGCAACCTGAGTGCCCACCCAGGTAGAGAGGCTCCAGAGCCAGAATTCTAAAGAGCTCTAATGAAGTTACAGAAAGAGTTGTTACAGTTACAGTTGCTGACAATTGTCTGTGTCAACAGGAGCTACTGGAAAGCTTCCTTAAACCACTGCCTAGCAACATCACTCTAGATAAAAGCTCTGGAAGGCTGTTTGATAAATGAATAGGAGACCTCATGGGAGGACTGCCAACCCAGCCTATAAACTCCCTAAGGCCTGAGGTGCCATTCTCATGGGATTCCGTGTGAATGGTGCCAGGAGGTGTGCCAGGATCCTGCCAGGATCCTAGGAGACCTCCAGAATCCTGGGTTGGATCCATGGTCTGTTTCAAGAAAGCATTTCACAAAAAGAACAAAGAAAAAGAAAAAGGAAACATTTCACTGGAAATCTACTTAGTTCTGAGACAAGGCCATATGGTGACATCTTTAGACCTTAGGCATGTGGGAGAAGGAAAAGGGAAAAGAAGGGGAGAGTAGGATGAGGGGAAAGAATCTGTCTAGTGGTGGAAGCAAGTGCTCAGGATCTCTAGCCCATTCCCCAATATGAGAGTAGAATCAATTTTTTTTTTTAAAGGAGGTACTGGGGATTGAACCCAGGACCTTGTACGTGGAAAGCAGGTGGTCAATCATTTGAGCTACATCTACTCCCCAAGAGTAGGATCTAAATGCATCCTAGCAGGTCTACAGGTTGCACTCTAATATTTTATAGGCTCTCAATGTGCAAAAGGACTAAACTGCAGGTGAAATTGTGAAATACTTTGGTAAAGGGAGCCCAATGCCTGGCACAACATAGGCCAATTTTCTTTGCCCCTGTCTGGAATTTATTGACAGAGGTACTACTCTCTGCTGTTTGTTGAATGCTAGCTCCCCCAAATACCACCAAAATAACCTGTTGATAAGGCAAAGCTGAGTTTATTGCTGGTAAGCTAGGACAAAGACTTAGCATTGCTTCAGAATGGGGGAAGGCAAAAACAGGTATTTGAGTTTTGGGGAGTCTGGCTTAAGGTGGGTCTTTCAATGTAGGGAGGTGGCAGGGGTTGCTGATTGGAATTAGGCATAATTTGTGACATAATAGTTTAGGGCTGGTGGAAAACAGTGAAGGGAGGGCTTCATTTTACCCTATTGACTGTCAATTAAGAAGTCTAATCATATGCAATGTCATCCTTCTGGGCAGGAGTTTTCTGGTCTAGCAAAGTCATATTAATACTGATCTTCAAATAGTGAAGTCATATTAATGTGGGTATGTGAGTACAGATTATTTCAGAAACTTTGAAGTGTGGCAGGTGTTGTGGCCCAAAGAAAAGGGTTTAAGATTCAGGTTTTTCTTTTGGGGTAGAGTGAGCAGGAAATTAGTAGGTAAGGAAATGTAAGTACAAAGGCACAAACAGCTGCAAAAAGGTACTTTTTCTGCAACTAGATATAGTACCACTAGGTGGTGCTAGACCCTTCTGGCATAGTACTAAGTCCAAACAGTGCTGTTTTATGGGTCTCCCTTTGGTGGAAGTAGAGTTAAGTATGGGGGGTTAAAAATAGTTAACTCACCCATCAGTCTGGCACAAATTTGAAACCTTGACAATACACTCTGTTGGCCCAATTTGGCAATATTTAGCACAACTACATATGCGTTTAACATTTGCCCTGGCAAGCCATGTCTAGGAATTTACCCTGGAGATACACCTCCAACAATAGGAAAATACTTATTCACAAGGTAATTCGTTATTGCAGCATTATGCGTTATTGCAACATATTGAAGCCACTTAAAAATGCCCAAGTATAAGAAATTGGTTCAATAAATATGGTACATCTACCATTCACACAATGAAATATTGTACAACCACACAAACAAACAATGAGAAAGATCTTTATAAATGAATTTGAAATTTTTTCCAGGATTTTTTTTTTTTAAAGCAAGGCTACTTTTGTTGCTTTTTGATAAGAAAGAAGGGGTAATAAGAAAGCGTACTCAAAAAAAAAAGGTTAAAAAAGGTAGCTGATGTGGCTCAAGTGGTTGAGCGCCTTCTTCTCACATGGGAGGGCCTGGGTTCATTTGCCAGTCCCTGTATCTGAAAAAAAAAAAAAGAAAAAGAAAAAGAAAGAGAGCATATTCAATATTTTTTTCCCCCCAGAAACAAACAGAAAGAATTAATAAAAAATGCATTTTCTTAGTTTCCCAAGGCTGCTGTAACCAAGTACCACAAACTGGGTGGCTTGAAACAATAGAGATTTATTGTCTCACAGGTTTGGATGCTGGAAGTCTGAATCAGGGTGTCGGCAGGGCAGTACTTCCTCTGAAGTCTGTAGGTGGTGGCTTGACATCAATCAGTGGTCTGACTCCATCTCTATCTCCATCATATGGCCATCTGTATAGTCAAGGTTTTCTAGGGAAACAGAATCAAAAGAAGGTATTTGTAAAGAGAATGGGATTTTATAAAATTCTCTCACGTGACTGTGGGGATGGACAAGTCCAGATTCCACAGGCAGGCTGCAACCAGAGGCTCCAATGAAGGTCTGATGAAGGTCCTTGATAAGTGACCAGGACATGTTGGCTGTCCAAAGATGAGCTGGAAAAGTCTTTCTAAATGCTGAAATCATGTCCCCTTTTAAGGCATTCAAAATGATTGGATAAAACTTCACTCATTGCTGATGACAATCTCCCTGGTTGAGTGTAGTTATAATCAGCCATCTATGCGTAAACTCACTGATGACTAAAGTCCATAAGTGTTCTTATACTTCAATTAGCTCAGTGCTTACTTGACCAAACAACTGGGTACAATTACCTGGCTGAGTTCATACATTAGCTAATCATCACAGTTCACCCCTTGTCACCTTGGCAACCATACATATCACCTTAAACCATACTTAGTCTCTAAATAAAAACAATAACAGACATGCATATATATATTTTTGCCTAACAATATTCAGCCGTCCTGCATACAACAGGAAATACATTAATTCCCTACAGAATAGGGTGTAAGTCCTTGGGTAATATTCACTCTTAAACTTGACATCCTTAAATATTATGAAATGAAACTAATACAAGTTGTCATATGATAAGGGAAAAGATTAGGGAATAAAACAAAGATGGGAAGCAGATGTGGACTCAAGCAACTGGGCTCCTGTCTACCATATGGGAAGTCCAAGGTTTGATTTCTGGGGCCTCCTGGTGAAGGCAAGCTGGCCTGAGTGGAGAGCTGGTGCAGCAAGATGATGCAACAAAAAGAGACACAGAGGAGAGACAATAAGAAATGCAGCAGACCAGGGAACTGAGGTGGCACAAGAGATTGAGTACCTCTCTCTTACTACAGAAGGTCCCAGAATAAATTCCTGGTGCCACCCAAAGAGGAGACAAGTGGACACAGAAGAATGCACAGTGAATAGAGACAGAGAGCAGACAATGAGGGGGGCAGAGGAGAAATAAATAAGTACATCTTAAAAAAAAAGATGGCGGTGGACTTGGCCCAGTGGTTGGGGCGTCCGTCTACCACATGGGAGGTCCGCAGTTCAAACCCCGGGCCTCCTTGACCCGTGTGGAGCTGGCCCATGCGCAGTGCTGATGTGTGCAAGGAGTGCCGTGCCATGCAGGGGTGTCACCCACGTAGGGGAGCCCCACGCGCAAGGAGTGAGCCCCATAAGGAGAGCCGCCCAGTGCCAAAGAAAGTGCAGCCTGCCCAAGAACGGCACCACCCACACGGAGAAATGACACAACAAGATGACACAGCAAAAAGAAACAGATTCCCGTGCCGCTGACAACAACAGAAGCGGACAAAGAAGGCGCAGCAAATAGACACAGAGAACAGACAACGGGATAGAGGGGAAGGGGAGAGAAATAAATAAATAAATAACTCTTAAAAAAAGAAAACAAAGATATTTGTTTTATGTGCATATGCAATCATACTCATAATAAAACCAGGAAGAAAGATTCATGACCATTACAGTCCCTTTTTCTGTAACTGGTCATGTGGTAGAAGTCCATATTTATCACTACCTTCTTCTACTGCCCATTCCACGTTCCTGTAACCCTCAGCAAGCATCTCAAGCTGGCCATGGTTCTTTGCTTGGTGGAGTGAACCAAACTTTCATTCCTGAAGATTCTGGGCCATTGTTAGTCCTGCTTGGATTGGGTTGTTTTAATTTTCCATTGACTTTAATCACAGGGCATGGAAGTACTAAGAGGCACCCTAGAGGATCTCCTTAATTCCAGGCCAGTTTTCCTTTACCCCCATTATGACGATGCAGTCTTATTTCCCCTTAATAATCAGCACAGTAACGCCCCTTTGCCTGTTGAATCAGAGGTAAGAGGAGCCCAAAGTGGCCAGGCGGCAGTTTTAACTTCCAGTTCAATGGAATCATTGTTATGTTTCCTGGTTTAAGTACTCTTTCTTTTGGAACTAAGACCTGTAGACCAGCAGAGGTTATGGTTGCAGGTGCAGGATGCAAACATTTTCCTAGTGAATCACTAGGGGTAATAGTGAGTGGTGCCACTCCCATTTCCACCCCTTGATTCCTGGACTCATGAATCCTGGCTATGGGAGAAACAGCACTATAGAGTAGACAGTGATTTAGAGCATACACAGCCTCCTGGAGAACATTGCTCGGCTCTGCAAGGTATTGCCACCTAGTTGGTTCCATAATTGAGTCTTCAAAAGGCCGGTCCACTGTTCTATCAATCCACCTACATCAGGATTATGGGGAACATGATAAGACCAGTGAGTTCCATGGGCATGTGCCCATTCCTGCACATCATTTGCTGTGAAATGGGTTCCTTGAAAAGAACAATGCTGTGTGGAATTCCATGGCAGTAGAGAAGACATTTGATAAGGCCATGGATGGTAGTTTTGGAAGAAGCATTCTATGCAGAGAACACGAAGCCATATTTGGAGTATGTGTCTATTCTGGTTAAAATAAATCACTGTCCCTTCCATGATGGAAGTGGTAGAATGCAATCAACCTGCCACCAGGTAGCATGCTGATCACCTAGGGGAATTGTGCCATATCAGGGGCTGAGTGTGGGTCTCTCCTGCTGATAGATTGGGCACTTAGCAGTAGTTGCAGGCCTTGGGGAAGGGAAGTCCATGTTGCTGAGCCCATGCATAACCTCCACCCCTGCCTCCATGAGCCCATTGGGCAATGACAGGAGTGGCTGGGGAAAGAGACAGAATATCAGCCACAGAGCCATCTTATCCACCTGATTATTAAAATCTTCCTCTCTGAAGTCACCCTCTGATAAGCCTTCATGTGGGACACAAATATTTTCATGTTTTTTGCCCATTCAGAAAGGTCTATTCACATACCTCTTCCCCAGACCTCTTTTTCACCAATTTTCCAATCATGTTCCTTCCAAGTCCTTGACCATCCAGCCAAACCATTGACAACAGCCCATGAATTAGTGTACAAATGCACCTCTGGCCATTTCTTCTTCCAAGCAAAATCAACAACCAGGTGTACTGCTTGAAGTTCTGCCCACTGGGAGGATTTCCCCTCACCATTGTCCCTCAGGGACATCCCAGAAAGGGGCTGCAGTGCTGCAGCTGTCCACTTTCAGGTGGTACCTGTATAACATGCAGAACTATCTGTAAACCAGGCCTGAGTTTTTTCTTCCTCAGTCAACTGATTATAACGGACTCCCCAAGAGGCCAAAGCTGTGGTTTGGGAAAGAGAAGGTAACATGGCAGGGGTGGTTGACCGTGGGCATTTGGGCTACTTCCTCATGTAACTTACTTGTGCCTTCAGGACCCACTTGACCCCTATCTCGTATATACCACTTCCACTTTATTATGGAGTGCTGTGTATGCCCAACTTTATGGTTTGGTGGATCAGACAATACCCAGCTCATGATAAGCAACTCAGGTCTCATGGTAACTTGATGGCCCATGGTTAAGTGTTCAGTCTCTACTAAGGCCCAGTAGCAGGCCAAAAGCTGTTTCTCAAAAGGAGAGTAGTTATCTGCAGAGGAGGGCAGGGCTTTGCTCCAAAATCCTAAGGGTCTGCATTTTGATTCTCTTATAGGGGCCTGCCAAAGGCTCCAGATGGAGTCTCTATTTGCTACTGAAACTTCCAGCACCACTGGATCTGCTGGATCATATGGCCCAAGTGGCAGTGCAGCTTGCGCAGCAGCCTGGACCTGTTGCAGAGCCTCCTCTTGTTCTGGTCTCCTATCAAAATGGGCAGCTTTTCTGTCACTTGGTAAATGGTTCAGAGTAGCACAACCAAATGAGGAATTTGTTGTCTCCAAAATCTGAAGAGACTAACTAAGCATTGTGCTTCTGTTTTGGTCATAGGAGGGGCCATATGCAACAGCTTATCCTTCACTTTAGAAGGGATTGCTCAACATGACTCACACCACTGGATACACAGAAACTTCACCAGGGTAGAAGGCCCCTGTTGTTTTTTTGGATTTATCTCCCATCCTCTTTCATGCAAATAACTTATGAATATGTCTAGAGTAATTGCTACATCTTGCTTACGAGATCCAATCAGCATCATATCATCAATATAATTAACTAGGTGATGTCTTGAGGGAAAGACCATCAATATCCCTGCATATGGGAAGCAGATGTGGCTCGTTCAGTTCCTGGTGCCTCCTAGAGAAGATGAGCAAGACAGCAAGCTGACCTGACAGGCTGGCATGGTGAGCTGATGTAACAAGATGGTGCAACAAGGAGACACAAAGAGGAAACACAATGAGAGACACAACAAAGCAGGGAGCAGAGGTGGCTCAAGTGATTGAGCACCTCTCTCCCATATGGGAGGTCCTGGGTTCGATTCTTGATGCCTCCTAAAGAGAAGATGAGCACACAACAAATGGACACAGAGGGCAGACAGTGAGCACAAACAATGAAATGGGAGGGGGGGAATAAATAAATAAAATAAATCTTAAAAAAAATTTCCTGCAGACAATATTACAACTGGAGAGTTGTAAGCTGGAGTTGTAAGCTGGAGAGTTGATATACCCCTGAGGCAGGACAGTGAAGGTATATTGCTGGCGGTCCTTACTAATGGCAATTGAGAAAAAAGCATTTGCCAGATCAAGAGCTGCATACCAAGTACCAGGGAATGTACTGATTTGCCCAGCAGCTGTGATTGGAGTCACCACCTGGTTAAGTTTATGATAATCTACTGTCATCTTCCAAGATCTATCTGTTTTCTGCACAGGCCAAATAGGATAGTTGAATGGGGATGTGGTGAAAATCACCACCCTTGTATCCTTCAGATCCTTGATGGTGGCACTAATCTCTGCAATCCCTCCAGGAATTCAGTATTGCTTTTTTCCCCCTTCCCCTCCCCTGCTGTTTTTGCTGTCTGTACCCATTTGCTGTGTGATCTTCTGTATCTATTTATCTTTTTGTCTTCTTTTCTCATCTTTCTCCTCTAGGATTCACCGGGATTTGATCCTGGGGACCTCTGACGTAGAGAAAGTTTCCCTGTCAATTGTGTCACCTCAGTTCCTGTTCTCTGCCTTGCATCACTTTGACTCTTCCCTTCGACTCTCTTTTGTTGCATCATCATCTTGCTGTGTGACTCACTTATGCAGGGACTGGCTCATTGCACAGGTACTCGGCTTGCTGCATGGGCACTCAGCTTGCCACATGGGCACTGGCTTGCCATGTGGGCACTCACATGGCACTTGGCTCACTGCGTGGGCACTTGGCTTGCCACATGGGCACTCGGCTCACCATGTGGGCACTGGCTTGCCATGCAGGCATGCTTTCTCTTCTTCTTTTTCACCAGAAGTCCCCAGGGATCGAACCTGGGCCCTCTCATATGGAAGGTGGAGGCCCTATCACTTGAGCCACATCCGCTTTCAACAGTATTGCTTTTGATTTACTATTTTGCTAGGTAGAGGAAGTTCTAGTGGCTTCCACTTGGCCTTTCCTACAATAATAGCCCTTACTCCACAAGTCAGGGATCCAATGTGGGGATTCTGCCAGTTGCTGAGTATGGCTATTCCAATTATGCATTCTGGAACTGGGGAAATAACCACTGAATGGATCTGGGGACCCACTGGACCCACTGGACCTGAGCTAAAACTCCATCAATCACCTGACCTCCATAAGCCCCTATGAAGCAGGCTAGCAAGATAGGGAATCAATAGATGGATCTGGAACCTGGCAAGAAGTCCACATGGACATCAATAACCCCAAGATGGCTGCTGGAAGACCCTCCCCAAGATTCTGCCACTCAGATGAAGACTTCCTCTGGAAGACAGGAGAAGCCCTGGATATTCCCCAACGACCTTATCATTGGGCCCTCCTGGGAGATTGATGGGAGAAGTAAGCAATCAAGACAGTAAACAGCTGGAACTCCTCCCCTGCCATTAGCAAAGGGGTGGGATAATCAACAGTTCAAAAAGTGGGCGTAAGGCCTGAGCTCTCTCTCACCTCTGGACACTGACTCTGTCTGTCTTCTCCCCAACTTGGATCACTATGCAAGTAAACCTGGGGATTTATAATCTATAATGGGAAATTGTAGTCTGTAAATCAGTCCACCATATCACTTTTCAGCCTCTTCCTCTCTACCTGGGACCCCTGATCTGTTATTTTCTCCCATTTCTCGTCCCTCCCTACCTGAATAAATTACTGCCCTAACTCACCCGACGTGCTCTTGAAATTCATTTTTACAGCATAGTCAAGAACCTAGATTAAATCTGGTAACACCTACAGCGACTGGTGGACCACAGTGATTTTGGGTCTCCTGGAATTAATGTCACTTCTGAGCTAGTGTCTAATAATCTCTGAAATGTCTGATAATTTCCTTTTCCCCAGTGCACAGTTATTCTGGTAAAAGGTCATAGGTCTCCTTGGGGAAAGCTGGGAGGAAGATTAACATTATAAATTTTTGGCAGTGCAATAGGATCCTTCCCCAAGGGGACCTGGCCTTCTCCTCCTTCAAGGGGCTCTGGGTCTGTAAACTGTCTCAAGTCTGGGAATTGATTAAGGGGCCGTGACTCTGTGTCTGTAATTTGAGTTAGGGTTTTGTTCACTCAACCTAGAGCTCTTCTGCTTACAAAAATCAAGTAGGAATTTAGTAGACTGCCCATGTATTTCACTTCTAGGTACCCTGTGATCAATTAGCCAACTCCATAGCTTTATGTTACCCAGACTATTTTGATTGCTGCTTTGAGTCTGCCTTTCGGTGCGGTAGCCGTGCTCACCTTGTCTTTGGTGATTAACTTCTGATACTGGACTTTTACCAGCCCAATATCCAAACATCCCCCTAATGTGTAAGGATTCTAATTCCATCACAGCAGTTTCCACAGTAACATCTGACCTACAGAGAAGAGCAAAGTCTTACAAATTTATTCTTCACGGTCCTGGTTAAAGATGTGTCTTCTGGAGATTCCTGGGGTAGGTGGGCAGGTTTAAATGCTAAATCCTTTCTAGCATTCCAATTTCTCTAAGCCTTTGAATTCCCTCTTCTACTGTATACCAAGGCAAATTGGGCATCTCAACCTCAGATATGCTAGGCCATCTTTTGGTTTTTTTTAAGATTTATTTTATTTATTTATTTCTCCCTGCCCCCTTGTCTTATTTATTTATCTATCTATCTACCTACCTACCTACCTACCTACTTACCTATCTATCTATCTATCTATCTATCTATCTATCTATCTATCTATCTATCTATCTATCTATCTATCTATCTATCTATCTATTATTTCTCTCCTCTCCCTCCCAGTTGTCTGCTCTCTGTGCCCATTTGCTGTGTGTTCTTCTGTGTCCCCTTGTATTCTTGTCAGTGGCACTGGGAATCTGTGTCTCTTTTTGTTGCATCATCTTGCTGTATCAGCTCTCTGTGTGTGGTGCCACTCCTGGGCAGTTTGCACTTTTTTCACATGGGGCAGCTGTCCTTACAGGGTGCACTCCTTGCACGTGGGACTCCCCTACGCCGGGGACACCCCTGCGTGGCTCAGCACTCCTTGTGCACATCAGCACTACGCATGGGCCAGCTCACCACAGGGGTCAGGAGACCCTGTGTTTGAACCCTGGACTTCCCATCTGGTAGGCGGATGCTCTATCAGTTGAGCCAAATCTGCTTCCCCTTGCCCCCTTGATGTTTGTGCTTGCTGTGTCTGTTTGTTGTGTCCTCGTCTTCCTTTTTTTTAGGAGGTACTGAGAACTGAACCTGGGACCACCCATGTAGTAGGTGGGAGCTCAGTCCCTTGAGCCACCTCCACTTCCTGCTTTTGTTATGTCTCTCATTATGTTTTTCCTCCTTCTGTCTCTTGTATCATCTTGTTGCATCAGTTCGCTGTGCCAGCCCATCATGTCAGCTCACCAACTTGCTCATCTTTAGGGGGCACTGGGAACCAAACCTGGGACCTCCCATGTGGTAGGCAGGAGATCAATTGCTTGAGCCATATCCACTTCCCATGCTAGACCATCTTTTGGTCCATGTTTGTCAGTCACCAGAACACACTGTTAGAGCCCTTTCTAATACCTCAAGCTACAGTGTTGAATCCAGAATTTCTGCTTAATGAGCCTATGTCAATAAATTCAGCCTGATTCAATTTATATTCCTTCCACCATTATCCCATACCCTTAGTATCCATTCCCACCCATATCCCCCTGACTTCTGTCTACATAAGTTGAAAAACTCATGCAGTTCTTTTAGAGTATAGTGTACTTCCTCATGGGTCACACTTTGTATTTCACCGTTGGGGGCATGTTGTGATTTTAGTCTAGTAATAGGTCTTGAAGGGAAGAGGGGTGGCAGGGGTGAGTAAAGAGAAGGATTTGAAATACATTGCATGGGAAACGGACTTTGGCCCAGTGGTTAGGGCGTCCGTCTACCATATGGGAGGTCCGCGGTTCAAACCCCGGGCCTCCTTGACCCGTGTGGAGCTGGCCATGCGCAGTGCTGATGCGCGCAAGGAGTGCCGTGCCACGCAAGGGTGTCCCCCGCGTAGGGGAGCCCCCACGCGCAAGGAGTGCGCCCGTGAGGAAAGCCGCCCAGCGTGAAAAGAAAGTGCAGCCTGCCCAGGAATGGCGCCGCCCACACTTCCCGTGCTGCTGCCGGCAACAGAAGCGGACAAAGAAACAAAAGCAGACAAAGAAACAAGACGCAACAAATAGACACCAAGAACAGACAACCAGGGGAGGGGGGGAAATTAAATAAATAAATAAATCTTTAAAAAAAAAAAAAAATGAAATACATTGCAAGCTACTGATCTCAGGGCATTCCTTTGCATTTTCAACTGGTAAGGCAGGATTAATTTCTTCAGGCAGGGGTTGGAAGGCAGATTCCTCAGGCCAGACTGGAGGCTTGGCAGTGCATGCTAGAGTTTGGCTGGTACCTGCCTCATGGCTGCGCTGAGGTCCAGACTCCCTGGGGCAGGCCAGCAGCTGGGCAGTGCAGGTTTTAGTTTCACTGGTACCTACCTCAGGGCTGGCAGGAGATCCAAACTCCCTGGGGCAGGCTGGAGGCTGGGTGATACAAGGTTGACAGTGTGTGGTCTCCACAGGACAGGCCATCACAGGTTTATCTGGCAAAGTCTCAGCTGAATTTAGGGTTCCAATATTCCCATTGATATGTCATCATCCCATATGTCTCCATCCCAATACTCAAGGTTCCACTCCTTTCCAATCAAGGCCCTCCCTTTAAACAGTAGTCACCCTGTGAGGTTGAGATTTTAGTTTCCTTTGTAATTCTTCTACTTGTACAATGAGAGTCTGAGTCTGGTTTTCAGAGATCTCAAGCCTGTGGCTGCATGAAACAAGATTCTCTTTCAGAGCACACATAGAAACTTTCACATAATTCATGCCACCTTTAAGTAGCAAATTTGAAGCCTTTAACTCATCCCTTTCTTTTGTGACTGTATCCAGAATATCTATGAGGAGCCAGCCAACATCACTGTACCTTTTTAATTCCACGAAACTCTGTTAAGGTGTTAAAAACACTCTCACCCAGATCTTGCCTCTTATAAGCATGGAAGTAGGTGAATCCAGTGATGTTTTGTATATCCATTTCCAACTCACACCATGGACTGTTGGTGGCCTCTTCATTATTGGAAAGGGAGTCATTAGTACCTGTGAGTCCAATTAGAGTAGAGAGTCAATTGCAAAACTCCCAGAACCACCTCAGACATCCCATGTTTAGGATTCTGTTCCTTAAGAACCACTCCTGGTACCAAGCAGTATTAGTCAGGGTTCTCCAGGGAAACAGAATCAACGGGAGATACCTGTAAATGGTATGAGATTTTATAAAATTTCCTCACATGACCATGGGGATGCACAAGTCCAGATTCTGCAGGCAGGCTGCAAACCAGGGGCTCCGACAAAGGTCTGATGAAGGTCCTTGATGAGTGACCAGGAGATGTTGGCTCTCCAAAGACAAGCTTGAAAATTCTCTCTGAATGCTGAAATCATTTCTCCTTTTAAGGCATTCATCTGATTGGATACTCACTCATTGCTGATGGCAATCTCCCCAATTGATGTAGACGTAAACAGCTATCTATGCAATAAACTCAATGATGACTAAAGTCCATAAATGTCCTTGTATTACAATTAGCCCAGTGCTTGCTTGACCAAACAACCAGATATAATTACCTGGCTGAGTTGATATATTAGCCTAATCATCACACCATCTTCTCCTACTAACTGTGTACAAATTTCCTCTGCTTATAAGGACTTCCATCATATTGGATTAGGACTTACTGTAATCCAGTTTGACCTCATCTTAACTAATAACATCCTCAAAGATCCTCTTTCCAAATAGGATAACATTCCCAGGACCAGGAGTTAGGACTTGAAAGCATCTTTTTGTAGGACATAATTCAATCCATAGCATTTTATGAAATTGGTTACCTATAAGAGGTGGATAGGATTAGGGTAAATGAGATAGAAGGTGGAGTGTGACTTATCTGAACATATCATTTTGTCTAGTTTTGACTCTTGGAACCATGTTAATGTTTTGCACATTAAAAACAACAACAGGAAAAGTATGAGTAACATGGGAGTGCTTGTTAAAGGGACTTCTTTAACAGTACAAAGTTACATTGGGAGTTGATCATGTTGGAAATATCATAATTATCAAAATAGTACTAAAAAGACAGACAGAACAGAGACAGCATGGCAAAGGCTCTCAAGCCAGCCGTGCACATTTTGGGAGAAAGTATAGGGACTGTTGGATATGCCAGCTGGAGAATCAAACCTCAGGCCCACTAGTTGACTGACTAAAGGAAATGTCTGGAAGCAGAGAACTAGAAAGCAAGCAGGCTTAGCACAGGCCAGAAGCCTGAGAAACCCATGGGAAATAATGTGACAGAGTAGAAGAGTCACTGAATAAGCTTAAAGCAAATCATGGAACTATTAGGGGGCAGCAAGACACTGCCTCAGGTGATTTTATATGGCTCTGTCCTAAAGCTGTTTGTGGACTCCATAAAGCCTGGCATTTCTGGGCAGTGCTGCTACAGTTCCCTGGAACAAGTAGGTGGTAGAGTGAATAGTGATAGTGATTCATGTGCCCAAGTCAACCACTCAAAAGCAGGCACTGCCTTGGGATGCCTTGGGAAGAATTCCTACAAGGTGCCATCCACAGGAGACAGGGATTGTAGAGAGGCTGAGTAGGAAGCAATACACTCATGAAATAATAAAGTGTGGCTTCCTTGTTATTCAAATTCCTGCTGTTAGTTAACCTTGTCAGGAAAAATTGTGAAAGATGTTGAAATGGGCAAATATTGGGCATCTCTTCAATGGAAATCTAGGATAATCTAGACCAGAGGACTCTTGTGGGGTTATGTGATTCTAAGTGGGATCTGAGTCCTCCATTGTCTTTGACTATTTTGCTTCTCAGTAGAGAATTAACTCTTGGAGGGTTGATGATGATGCAAATGATCCCTGCTCACAGACATGCAAATTAATTTTGTCTGGTAGAGATACAATGATTTTTGTTCTGTAGAAAGATGATTCCAGGAATTATAGTTTTGCTTTATAGGATTAATTAATGAGTTCAGTGAAATCACTGACACATATCCATTTTATATTTCTATATAAGTCATGTCACTTAAAAAAAAAATTAACCTGCAACTACCTAATGGGAGCTGAGGAAACTGGCAGTCAGCAGCAGAAGCAGATGTTGGTACATGTTAGGTGGAGCCTGAAGTTTATATAATTTGGAGGTTCCTTTAAGAAAAATAATACAAAATAGTTACAGGCCTTGGAAGGGGTCCTGAAGTTTAAGATTCTTTAGCATCACAATATTATCTGCCTCTGACCAATGTTAAAATGCAATTTTCCAAAAAAGGTAAAATCATGAGTCTCATACGGATATAGAAATGAACACATTGAAGATTTTATTTTGCTTATATAAGAAAGCCAGGCAGATGGTTATAACCAGTTCAAAAAGAACAGAAAAAACACAAATTTATATGGAGAGTAAGAGAGTGTTATATTGGTCAGCCAAAGGGGTGCTGATGCAAAATACCAGAAATCGGTTGGTTTTTATACATGGTATTTATTTGGGTTATAAGGTGACAGTTACCAGGTCATGAAGCCTAAGTTACTTCCCTCACCAAATATATTGCCATGTGTTAGAGCAAAATGGCTGCCAATGTCTCCCAGTGTTAAGGCTTCCTGGGTTCCTCTCTTCCTGGGGCTCATTTCTTTCTGGGCTCAGCATCTCTGTTTTCTCCACTAGGTCAGCTGTAGACTATGAGGCTCTCCAGGCGTTGCCTTGCCCCCCAAGGCCAGCTGTAGACTATCAGGCGACCAGCTCTGTCTTTCTCCTGGCTCAGCTGCTCTGCTCCTTTGTGTGCTTACTTCCTGGGCTCCAGTTCAAAACTCCAGCATCAAGACTCCAACATCAAAACTTCTTTTGCTGCGGTGCTGTTTTTTCTGTGAGTCCCTGCCCCCTTGGTGGGCAGGGACTCAATGTCCTACTAAGATGCCCCAATCAAAGCCTTAATAATAATTTAATCAATTAAAAGTAAAACTTCTGAATCCAATACACTCCAATATGCCCAGAGGAAAAGACCAGTTTACAAACATAATCCAATATTTCTTTTTGGAATTCATCAATAAAATCAAACTGCTACAAGGGTTAAAATGAATTACAAATAGAGGCAAACTGATTTTCCCATAGGGTTTGGGTGGGGTGGTAGCCTGAGAGGAAGTCATTTAAATCTCTGTTGGACTGAATTTACATCTCCATCATTGATCTACTACAACATATAGTCTGATAACCTGGAAGGATCTGCTATATGTAGATAATGCATTAAAATACTATTTTTTTTTCTACACCAGTTTGATCTTACTCTTTTCCCACCAAAGCTTGGGGTGTGAGTGTTTTGGGGATTTGGGAGAGACACAGGCCTGAGTCAGTCTCCCAGAGATGAGGTATCCAGGAGGGAATATAAAATGGTGCAGCCCTCATGGAAAACAGTTTGTTGGTTCCTCAGAAAGTTAAACATAGAATTACCTTATGATCTAGCAAACCTGCTTCTAGGTAAATACCCTAAAGAAAAGGAAGCAGGGACTTGGACGGATAATCTGTATACCAATGTTCATAGCAGTTTTATTCATAAGAGCCAAAAGGTGGAGGCAACCTCAAGTGTCCATCAACAGATGAACGGAAAAACAAAATGTGGTCTACACACACAATGGAATAAAGAGGAATGAAGTTCTGATAAACGCTACCACACGATGAACCTTGACGGTGAGTCGAAATGAGCCAGACATAAAAGGAAAGTTTTGTATGATCTCACTGACATGACATAACTAGAACATGCAAATTTATAGAGACAGAAATTAGACGACAGGCACAGGGATGGGGTGTGGGTGTGAGGGGGTGAGGGGTTGGGGGGTGAGGAGGTGGGGGCCTGGTGGAGAAAGGGGAGTTATTGCTTAATGGGTATAGAGTTTGGGGAGATGATGTTTTGGTAATGGATGGTGGTGAAGGTAACACAACACTGTGAATGTATGTAACACCACAGAATTGTATACTTGAAAGTGGATAAAATGGGAAATGTTACGTAGTATATATGTTACCACAATAATAATTGAAAATAGAAGCATACACAGGTGAGATCCTTCAGGGAGCTAGAGGAGGGCTCAGGCTAGAGATAACGCCCCATAATTTGCTTCCACTGGGGCCAAGGGGGCCCTCAGGGGAACCGCTGTGGCCAAGGAGCCTGTAGCCCCTGGGCTCAAGGAAGGAGGCAGGAACTTTGGGCGCTAGCCAAGTCCTGAAATGCTTTGGATACGGCAAAGGGGGACATCTAGTGGCAACTTGCTCTCTTGCTGTCTTTTCCTCGCCGTGCGGAAGACGCTGATCTTGGAGCCGATTAGTTCACAGGCCTTGTAGATTCTAAAAAGTGTCGGAGACCCCAGCTCAGTCCCAAGGGAGGCTCTGCCTGGCGGCGCGCCCAAGTCCCCGGCGCGCTCCCAGCAGAAAGAAGGGAGCGCAGAGGCGGTGGCCTGAGCTCGGGAGGAGTGGGATGGGGGAGCACACTGGGATATTAGCAGGGCTTTGGCGGTCACGGAGGTGGGGGGGAAGAGTGTGAGGGGGTAATAATCGCTCTTTACGTTACCTAGCCGTCTCCAGCCCGATTTCCTCACGCTTTTACCCTGTCTCTCTACCTACTGTCTGGAGAGATTTGATCCCCCGCAGGTCCGGTTCTTGATTTTTGTGATGCAGAATTACAGAAAGAGCTGGACAGGAAAGGCAGAAGGCGGTACGTACAAGGAAGTTGAAAGTTTACTGAATCTGCGGAGAGGACGGGGAAGCAGACTTGGGAGCTGGGGTGTGTCGGTAGTTTTCTGTGAGTAGAGGATAGTGGGATGGGAGAAAATAAGGGAGAAGACAACGGGCACTGGGGAAAGGGTTACTGAGATTGAAGAGTTATCCCTTTTGAAGATGTCTTTTATATTGGCAGTGCAAAGGGAATTTTTCCCCCTCATTATTTTTGTGTCTATTTGGATTGCAATTTTCTAAACTTAGTTCCTCCAGGGGCCTTAACTCCTGTCAAACAAAAAAATACCAGACTTGGTAAGAAGATACTTTAATGGAAAGAGTTGTGAGGGGAGAATTTCTTAACCATCTGTCTCCCAAGATCACAGCGTTTAGAAAAACTCAACATTGTTATCGCACCACCTTTTGAGCTTTTACACCTACAAAATTGGTATGTTTTTATATATATGTTATATATATATATGTTATAATATATAAGGTATTATTTATTCCTTGTTTCTATTCATCCTTGACAGTTTTACTCCTAACTCAATCTGATTTTACCCACAGACTAGTGCCCCTTTCAGTCTTGCTCTGTATCCGTGTTGGAGTTCAGATCCTGCTGGGGTGCATACATTTCTCTGAAACTAAAAGCCTTTGTTTCCTGTCAAAATCTTCTGCAGGCCACATTTCCTCTCTGTTGGTCTCACACAGTTGAGGGCTAAGTGATATTTCTGTTCTAGAATCCTTCTTACGTCAGGTACCATGTGCCCCAGAGCTTCTGATTTTCTTTTGCAAAAAAGAAGGAAAACAGGAAATTACAAGCAGTATTTAAATTGAGGACCAATTTTGCATTTATTAATGCATAGCAAAAGAATTAAAAAAAATCCAACAATCTTCCACCAATGTAGAGACCTTTTGAGAAACCGCTACTTTAATGAACTACTGGTGGTGGCACGAACAGTTGCACTCTTTTTTTGGAGAGCATTCTAAGAGCTTATTTCAAACGTCATAAAATTGTTCTCACCTTGAAATTCAGTAATCCGTTTCATGGGAATATGCTCTAAGGAAACAATTAAACAGAAATAAAAGGTCATATACATGTATATGTAAAAGATGTTCATTATAGCCTGATTTGTAAGAGTAAAAAATTGGGAAGAAACCAAATTCTCAACAATAAGCAAATTGTTATAGCACATCAGCCAGTGGAATATTATGCAGCTATTAAAACGATAATTATGAGGTCCATGCAGAAACATGAAAAATGCTTATGATTTTTGGATATGTACTTATTTAAAAAAAGCAGAATGCAAAATGGCATCCACTTTATGATTACATCTATGTGAAAAAATGTCATATAGGCATGGGTACAGGATAATTTTATTTGAGGTATACATTATACTCAAATTTTTATTTTAAAGGAGTGGCCTGGTTATGCAGTCCCATGCTGGTGGGTTCTGTCAAAATATATTTTTTATGAAATTAAAAACATGACATAAAATTATAAAATGAGCATGTGTCAAAGGTTTATTTAGCTCATTAAGGAAGGAACTAGTGGATAGTAAAGCTGATTCAAAGAGCATTTGAGGAATAGAATTTTATATAATCAGGAAAGGAGTACTGGAGTAAGTCAACTAACTTAGAGATAAAACTGGGCAATAAAACTTTGGGATTGTCTTTCTTACTAGATGGAAGCCATTTGTGTTTCTATTGGGCAAAATTAACAAGTTTACAGGTAACTTTGGATATAGGCCCTAATTAATAGCAAATAGCAAATCAAACAAAGGCATGTTCCTTGGAGCAGCACTATCCTATTGATACATACGTAATTTAAAATTTTCTATTTGACACATTAACAAAAATAAAAAGAGGAGAAATTAGCTTTAGCAATACACATATGCCCAATATAGCCAAAATATTATAATTTCAAAATGTAATCAATAAAAATTTTTTCTTGCTTTTTTTTTTTCCTAAATGAGTATTGTTTATTAAGGCTTGTATTCAACTAGAGGAAAAAAAGTTATCTGATATTGTAAAATACAGAATGCTTGATGACTTTGTGTGTCATTGATACTGAGCAAAAGAGGGTCGTTCCTCCAACTGCACTTTATTTTATTTTTTTTTTATTTTTTATTTTTTATTTTTTTTAATATTTATTTATTATTATTATTTTTTAATTACATTAAAAAAATATATGAGGTCCCATTCAACCCCACCGCCCCCGCCCCCCACTCCCCCCACAGCAACACTCTCTCCCATCATCGTGATACATCCATTGCACCTGGTAAGTTCATCTCTGAGCATCACTGCACCCCATAGTCAATGGTCCACATCATAGCCCAGACTCTCTCACGTTCCATCCAGTGGGCCCTGGGGGGATCTACAGTGTCCCGTAATTGTCCGTGAAGCACTATCCAGGACAACTCCACGTCCCGAAAACGCCTCCACATCTCATCTCTTCCTCCCGTTCCCCACACCCAGCAGCCCCCATGGCTACCGTTCCCACACCCATTTCACATTTCCTCTGTGGACATTGGATTGGTTGTGTCCATTGCACACCTATGTCAAGTGAGGGCTTAGATTCCACATGGGTACTGGATGCACTCTTCCCGCTTCTAGTTGTAGACACTCTAGGCTCCATGTTGTGGTGGTTGACCTTCTTCAACTCCATGTTAGCTGAGTGGAATAAGTCCAATAAGTCAAAGTGTAGGAGCTGAAGTCTGTTGAGGCTCTGGGCCTGGGTGTCATATTATCAGTCCAGAGATTCAAATCCCCTACATATATCTTAAACTCAGCACCAACTACAATTCCAATAAAGTAGCATGCAAGTCTTGTGAAAAGAGATCCCCTCTGAGTCCATTTCCATCACGCAGAAACACCAGCTCCAAAGAAGGGCCATCTGTCATGGCAGTGAACCCCTTCTGCCATGACCATAGAACCCGTGGGTCTCTTTATCCCTCAAAAGAACCAATACCTGGGGTTGTATCTACCTTATCTGTCTCTTAGACTCTGTTCAGTTGTACATAGGGCTATTCCTTCTGACAACCTCCAGACTCTTTTTTAGAGACTCACAGCCTTATAATCTCATTTCTCCTTTCCATTTCCCCCTTACATTAGGTCAAACCACTTCCCGAAGTCATGTTATTATATGTAGACAGGTATATTCTGCTGTTCCGCATTGAATCTTTAATTCAAGGTCATTTTCTAGTTGCTTCTTCAGCTGCTATGTGGTAGTGATCCCTCGGTGCCAGGGAGGCTCATCCCCGGGTGTTGTGTCCCACGCTGGGGGGAATGCATCACATCTACACGCTGAGTTTGGCTGTGAGAGTGGCCACATTTGAGTAACATGAAGGCTGTCAGGAGGAAACCCCCAGGCACAATGCTACTCTAGGCCTTGTTCTTATTGCAGGTGCATAGGCTCAAAAGTGTAGCCATTAGTATCAAGAGCCCACTGTTGGGCCCTCCTTCCTTCCTGGTTCTTGCCGTTGCACCTGGAGGATTGCCGCTGCTCTCCCAGGGCCCACAGCAGTGACCCCCCGGCCAGGAGCCCAGTACCCCCCCAGCTGTTGTTTTTAATTGTTTCCACTATGAGTATATATAGACATTACCATATACCCTGGGCATATGCCCTGTATAACTCCCTGTCAACCATATATATCCTGTCAATAACATCCCATATCAGTATTCCTCCGCTGCCATTGTTGAACCACTCTGTGATCCAAAACTTCCCGTAAAGTGAATCCCAACATAATGTCAGCTTCAGAAGAGTCTTAGATCACCAAAATTCATATATACAATATACAGTATTTCCCCAGATCCACCATAAAACCTTTTCCCTTCCACAGCAATAATCTTTTAACTTATTCATATCATATTTCCTGAAACTGATGTACAGATTCCGAAACTATAGTTTTCAAACAAGGTAACATTTGTGCTTACTATGTGGTCCATACTTTAGGTTGTACAGTTTTCTAAATTTTTTAGTTATCCTATGTTTTGTCTTATGGTTTTCATTATTAGTCTGTCGTCCCCTATATGTTTTTGGTGTAATATTAGCTGTTTTATATTCATCCTCGTGTACTCTCACATAACTCCTCTTTTGCCCCCTTATTTACCTTTGTTCTATCCATTGTACGTCCATTTTCCCCTCCCCTTAGGGCCCACAACGCCTGCCAATCTAATGCCCTGGGAGCCGTCCTTTCTCACGAGAGATACAGTTCTCTCTATTCGACGGCATTAGTCTTCCCCAGGATATGGGTCCACCCCACCCAATGGTAGAACCCACCTTGGCAAAATGAGCCTTCAGCTATTCCCTCCGGAGTCCGTCCCGCATCAGACCATACCCCCTGAGCGTCCTAACCAGGTGACCCTCCTATTTATACTTTGATACGTTTTACTCAACATTTAGTTCTCAACGAACTTCTGGCACTCTCCCATGTTTGTATGTTGCCCCTCCCTCCCACCTATTTCTTGGACCATATTACCCCTCTTCCCATCCCCAGCCCCCCTCAAACCCAGAAAACCCCACCCGAAGGTAACCCCTTGCCCCCATTTTGTCCCTTCTTTGTGCTCATACTTACCCCCAGCTCATCACAGATTCCACCCCTACAGACATTAACTCACATCCTTCCTCCACCCCCCGATTTCCAGTAAGCCACTTTTCCAGACTCTAGCTCTCTGAGGCAGTTAACTTATTTCATATTATTGAGGTCATATAGTATTTGTCCTTCAATGCCTGGGTTGCTTCACTTAATATAAGATTCTCAAGGTTCATCCATGTTATCACGTGCGATTGTAGTGTATTGGTTCTTACAGCTGAGTAGTATTCCATTGTGTGTATATACCACATTTTATTGATCCACTCATCTGTTGATGGACTTTTGGATTGATTCCAACTTTTGGCGATGGTGAACAATGCTGCTATGAACATTGGTGTACATATATCGGTTTGTGTCCTTGTTTTCAGATCTGATGGGTATATACCCAGCAGTGGTATTGCTGGGTCATATGGCAAATCTATGGATAATTTTTTGAGAAACTGCCAAACTGTCCTCCAGAATGGTTGGATCCTTCTGCATTCCCACCAGCAATGGATGAGTGTTCCCCTTTCTTCACATCCTCTCCAGCATTTGTATTCTACTGTTTTTTTCATGGCTGCCAATCTTATGGGAGTAAGATGGTATCTCATTGTAGTTTTGATTTGCATTTCCCTGATAGCTAGGGATTTGGAGCATTTTTTCATGTGCTTTTTAGCCATTTGTATTTCTTCTTTGGAGAAGTGTCTGTTTAAATCTTTTTCCCATTTTTTAAATGGGTTGTTTATCTTTTTGTTTTCGAGATCTATGAGTTCTTTATATATGCAAGTTATAAGTCTCTTATCAGATATATGGTTGCCAAATATTTTCTCCCATTGTGTGGGTTCCCTTTTTACTTTCTTGACAAACTCCTTTGAGGTGCAGAAGGCTTTAATTTTGAGGTAGTCCCATTTATCTATTTGTTCTTTTGCTGCTCGTGCTTTTGGTGTGATATTCATGAAGCCATTTCCTATTACAAGGTCCTATAGATGTTTCCCTACACTGCTTTCTAAGGTCTTTATGGTCTTGGCTCTTATATTTAGGTCTTTGATCCATCTAGAGTTGATCTTTGTATAAGGTGTGAGATGGTAATCCTCTTTCATTCTTCTACATATAGCTATCCAGTTCTCCAGGCACCATTTGTTGAATAGGCCATTCTCTCCCAGTTGAGAGGGTTTGGTGGCTTTATCGAATATTATATGGCTATATACATGAGGTTCTATATCTGAACTTTCAATTCGATTCCATTGGTCTGTGTGTCTCTCCTTATGCCAATACCATGCTGTTTTCACTACTGTAGCTTTGTAGTATGTTTTGAAGTCAGGAAGTGTGATTCCTCCTATTTCGTTTTTCTTTTTCAATATGTCTTTGGCTATTCGGGGCCTCTTTTTATTCCAAATAAATTTCATAGTTAGTTTTTCTAGTTCCTTAAAGAAGGCTGTGTTGATTTTTATTGGGATTGCATTGAATGTGTAGATCAGTTTTGGTAGGATAGACATCTTAATAATATTCAGTCTTCCTATCCATGAACAGGGAATATTCTTCCATTTATTTAGGTCTTCTTTGATTTCCTTGAACAATCTTGTATAGTTCTCGATGTATAAGTTTTTTACCTCTTTAGTTAAATTTATTCCTAAGTATTTGATTTTTTTATTTACTATTGTGAATGGTATTTGTTTCTTGATTTCCTCCTGATCTTGCTCATTATTGGTGTATAGAAATGCTACTGATTTTTGCGCATTGATCTTATAACCTGCGACTTTGCTAAACTCATTTATGAGTTCTAGGAGCTTTGTTGAAGATCTCTCAGGGTTTTCTATATATAGGATCATGTCATCTGCAAATAATGAAATTTTGACTTCTTCCCTTCCAATTTGAATGCCTTTTATATCTGGTTCTTGTCTCAGTGCTCGAGCCAGTACTTCCAAGACAATGTTAAATAGGAGCGGAGACAATGGGCATCCTTGTCTTGTTCCTGATTTTAGAGGGAAGGATTTCAGGACTTCGCCATTGTAAACAATGTTGGCTTTAGGTTTTTCATATATACTATTTATCATGTTCAAAAAGTTTCCTTGTATTCCAATCTTTTGGAGTGTTTTTATCAGGAAGGGGTGCTGTATTTTGTCAAATGCCTTTTCTGCATCTATAGATATAATCATGTGGTTTTTTTCTCTCAATCTGTTTATATGGTGTATTACATTGATTGATTTTCTTATGTTGAACCATCCTTGCATACCTGGGATAAATCCCACTTGGTCATGGTGTATAATTCGTTTAATGCGTTGTTGAATACGATTAGCAAGTATTTTGTTAAGTATTTTTGCGTCTAGGTTCATTAGAGAAATTGGTCTGTAATTTTCCTTTCTTGTGGTGTCTTTGTTTGGCTTTGGTACTAGGGTAATGTTGGCATCATAGAAGGAATTAGGCAGTGTTCCTTCTGTTTCGATTTTTTGGAATAGTTTCAACAGGATTGGTGTTAGTTCTTTCCGGAATGTTTTGTAGAATTCACCTGTGAAGCCGTCTGGCCCTGGGCTCTTCTTAGTTGGGAGATTTTTAATGACTGATTCTATCTCTTTGCTTGTGATTGGTTTGTTAAGATCATCAATTTCTTCTTTCGTCAGTATGGGCTGCTTATGTATTTCTAGGAATTTGTCCATTTCCTCTAAATTGTCATTTTTGTTGGAATATAGTTTTTCAAAGTATCCTCTTATGATAGTCTTTATTTCTATGGGGTCAGTGGTGATATCACCTTTCTCATTTCTTATTTTGTGTATTTGCATCTTTTCTCTTTTTTTCTTTGTTAGTCTCGCTAAAGGTTTGTCAATTTTGTTGATCTTCTCAAAAAACCAGCTCTTGGTCTTGTTTATTTTTTCAAGTGCTTTCTTATTTTCTATTTCATTTAGTTCTGCTCTTATCTTTGTTATTTCCTTCCTTCTTCTTCCTGTTGGGTTACTTTGTTGTTGTTTTTCTAATTCCTTCAAATGTGCAGTTAATTCTTCAATTTCTGCTCTTTCTTCTTTTTTGATATATGATTTTATGGCTATAAATTTCCCTCTCAGTACCGCTTTTGCTGCATCCCATAAATTTTGGTATGTTGTGTTATCATTATCATTTGTTTCAAGGTAGTCATTGATTTCTTTTGAGATTTCCTCTTTGACCCACTGTTTTTCTAAGAGTGTGCTGTTTAATTTCCAAATTGTCGTGTGAAGTCTGGGTCTCTGTCCCTTGCAAATTTCCAGCTTGACTCCACTGTGGTCAGAGATATTGTTTTGTATGATTTCGATCTTTCTGAATTCATTAAGCCTTTCTTTGTGGCCTAGCATATGGTCAATCTTGGAGAATGTTCCATGTGCGCTTGAGAAAAATGTATATCCTGCTGTGTTTGGGTGTAATGATCTATATATGTCTATTAGATCCAGCTCTTCTAATATACTGTTCAAATGTTTTGTTTCTTTAGTGATTCTCTTTTGAGATGTTCTGTCCAGAGTTGATAGTGGTGTATTAAAATCCCCCACTATAATTGTAGATGCATCTATTCTTTCACTTAGTTTTTCCAGCGTTTGCCTCACATATTTAGAGGCGCCCTTGTTAGGAGCATAAATATTTATGATTGTTCGATCTTCTTGACAAATTGTCCCTTTCACTAAAATATAGTATCCTTCTTTGTCTCTCACAATTGTTTCGCATTTAAAGTCTATTTTGTCTGATATTAATATAGCTACTCCTGCCTTTTTTTGGTTGTTGTTTGCTTGTATGATTGTTTTCCAGCCATTCACTTTCAACCTCCATGAGTCTCTGGGTCTAAGATATGTCTCTTGTAGGCAGCATATAGATGGGTCGTATTTCCTTATCCAGTGTCCCAGTCTGAATCTTTTGATAGGTGAGTTTAATCCGTTGACATTCAGTGTTATTACGTTTAGAGAGTTATTTATGGTAGCCATATTTTGGTTGGATTTGTGTTTGTTATATTTTGTTTGTATTATTTTATTTTCCCCTTCTATTTTTGTCTTTCTTGTTGCTTTTACACTCTCCTCCATCTCTGACTGTCCTGTTTTTTCCTTTCTTCCTGCAGAATTCCCTTAAGAATTTCTTGAAGGGGAGGTTTCTTGTTGATATACTCTTTCAGTTTCTGTTTATCTGTGAATATTTTGAACTCTCCATCATTTTTGAATGCTAGTTTAGCTGGATAGAGTATTCTTGGTTGGAGATTTTTTTTCCTTTAGTACCTTGACTATATCATACCACTGCCTTCTTGCCTCCATCGTTTCAGATGAGAAATCAGCACTTAATCTTATGGAGTTTCCCTTGTATGTGATGGTTTTCTTTTCTCTTGCTGCTTTTAGAATTTTTTCTTTGTCTTGAGCATTGGATAATTTGACGAGTATATGTCTTGGGGTGGGCCTGTTGGGGTTTATGACCAGTGGAGTGCGCTGTGCTTCTTGGATATGTACATCTGTCTCTTTCAGTAGATTTGGGAAGTTTTCATTCATTATTTCCTGCAACACTCCTTCTGACCCCTTTCCCTTCTCTTCTCCTTCTGGGATGCCTATAATACGTATGTTTGAGCGTTTTGCGTTATCATTCAGGTCCCTAAGTCCTATCTGGATTTTTTCTACCTTTTTATTGACCACTTCTACTATCTGTTTGATTTCCAATGCACTGTCTTCCACATCACTAATTCTCTGCTCTGCCTCTTCTAGTCTGCTGATATTTGCTGCAAGTGTATTTTTGATTTCTTGAATTGTGGTGTTCATTTCCATCATATCTGTTATTTTTTTGCGCATGTCTGCAATTTCCCCTCCAAGTGTTGTCTTCACGCTGTTAACCTCTTTCATTACTTCATCAAATTTGTCGGTGATAAATGTTCTGAGATCTTTCATTGCTTGTGCAAAGTCCTGCCCCCCTTCCTGATTTTCAGTTTGTTGATTGGATTCAGCCATGTTTTCCTGATTACTGGTTTGGTTTGTAGATTTTTGTTGCTGTCTTGTCAACATTTTTTCTTTGACGGGTTTAATCAGTTCCTTAGCTTCTTTGTCTAGCCTTGGAGATTAATTAGCTGTTGTTTTTGCGTAAGTGTTATATCTTCTCTTTGTCACTTTGTTCTTCTTATTCCAATTTCTTATTGCTAGTTAAGCTCACTTTAAAGGAAAGTATTAGTGCTGGGGAAAGTCAATTGTGTAAGGAAGGAAAAAGTGTGAAGTAGTATTGGTGATATATGTTTACAAAGCAACAATATGAGTTCTGGGAGGATGGAGGTTAGATCATGTAAATTGTGTAGAGTTATAGTAGTAGGAAAGTACCTATAATGAGGTAGACGACTGAATATGGGAGGAATGTGGTACGTACTAAGAGGCTATTGTTTTCGTGAGAGAGGGAAAGAGAAAAGAAAGGTAATAGTTTCAGGGACGAATACCAGATGGAAAACTAAACAAAGGTATTAGAAATTAAGAGTTAGACACTTTGTGGATCAAAGAAAGGGAGATGGAATATAGGAGAGATAGCAGATGGTGGAGGATATCAAGTTGTAGGGGAAAGGGGATAGTGTAGATAGGCTATATCTATTCACAGAGAAATGAGGCAGTGGAGGGTGAGGAAACCCAGCAAATGTGAGGTATTTCCTGTAGGACTAAGATCATTCAACGGCTCAGTCATAGAACTCATCCCTCTATTCCACTTCTGTGCTCACCAGGCCGCCTTCTCCAACTGCACTTTAAAGTCCAATTTCTGAGACACCAGGGTTTCAAAGAGATAAACTGCCTCCCAGGAAAGCAGGAATCCTGATAATTTATAATATTGAAGTTTAGCAGTTTATGCTAACGAGTGATTAGGGTGGGGCTGGCTCAGGTTCCTTCACTAAAAAACATTAAGAGCTGAACAGGATGGAGATGGGTACAAACTGGGTAAGTCACAAAGTTATATAATCACAAAACAATCAAGAAATCAAGGCATCTGGGCACAGGGGGTACAGAAAGGGAGTCAGTTTCAAGGTTTTTCTTATGGATTTCAAACAGAGGAGAGTGGAGTGGTTACCATTTCAGTAGAAATGCTCATATACAAGGGTAAGATGCATCTGGAATAATCATCATAATAGCAGGTAGAAATGACCATATACAAAGGTGAGATCTATCTGGAATAATCATCACAGTGGCAGGTTTTTATTGGAAATGGCCATATACAAAGGGCGAGGTTAGTCTAGTTAGTTTCAGTAATTTCAGATATTAACTTTTGGCTATTTTATAATATACTGGAAGTAAAAGGCATCTATATAATGATTTAGTAATAATAATTATTTGTTAATTCTTAACGCTTGGTCACATCATCCTTGTGTAGGGACCATGCTAATCTTTTTTGTATTTTAAATTTTAGTATATGTGCTGTCGAAGGAGCATCCAGTGTGTATTTAACATTTTGTACTAGTCAGCCAAAGGGGTGCTGGTGCAAAGTGCCAGAAATCTGTTGGCTTTTATAAAGGGTATTTATTTGGCGTAAAAGCTCACAGTTAAAAAGCTGCAAAGAGTCCAACTCAAGACTGCTTTCTCACTAAAGTTCGTTGCCACTTGTTGAAGCAACATGGTTCCTGATCTCTGCCTGGTCTTTCCTTTCCCTCCCAGCTTCCAGTCCTCTCTCCTGGTTAGGGTTCCTCTCTCAAGGTTTCCTGTATCAGTCTCAGCTATTTTCCCAAGGTCAAGCTGTAAGCTATCAGGCAAGTGGTCCCTCTCTCCTCTGGGGCCCAGGATCAAACAGGCAGAGCTCTCTGTCTCCCTGTGTGTCTTCCCGAGTAAGTATCCATTTATATCCGCCCACCAAGGGGGCAGGGACTCAAATGAGTCATGCCTTACTGACATGGTTGAATCAAAGCACTAATCTTTTCATTTATTTATTTATTTTTTCTGAAGATCTCTCTGTGTCCATTCACTGTGTATTCTTCTGTGTCTGCTTGTATTCTCATTAGGTGGCTCTGGGAACCGATCCTGGGACATTCCAGAGTGGGAGAGAGGTAATCATTCTCTTGAGCCACCTCAGCTCCCTGTTCTGCTGCATCTGTTATTGTCTCTCCTCTGTGTCTCTTCTTGTTGCGTCATCTTGCTGTGCCAGTTCTCCACGTGGGCCAGCTTGCCACATGGGCCAGCTTGCCTTTACCAGGTTGCCCTGGGCATTGAACACTCGACATTCCATAGGGTAGATGGGACCCTAATTGCTTGAGCTACATCCACTTCCCAAAGCACAAATCTTAACAGCTGAAGTGCCTCTCAACTGAATCCAGCATAATCAGAGTATCACATCCAGAAGAATAGTTTAGTTTACAAATATAATCTTTTTTTCTGATTCATAAAATAATCTCAATTTGTCACAAGTAATCACACTTCCTGACTTTAAAACTTATTAAAAAGGAGGCCACGAGCCAAGAAATGTGGGCATTCTCTAGAAAGTGGAAAAGCAAGGAAACGGATTTTTCCTAAGAGCCTCTAGAAGGAATGCAGCGCTGTGGACATCTTGATGTTAGTGAGACATATGCCAAGTTTCTGACCTCCAGAACTGTACGATAATAAATCTGTGTTACTTTAAGCCATAAATTTTGTGGCAATTTGTTACAGCTGCAGTAGAAAACTAATGCAACAAGGGATTGAGACTCTGGCAACTTTCCAACTCCTGCTTCTGGTTCTTTCTGCCTTTTGGTTCTGTGAGACATCTTTATAACTTTGTAATAAATTCCCTTTTGTTTGAGCTTGTTCAAGTTGATTCCTATCTTTTGCCACTCAAGAATCCTAATGAACACAGTTCTAACTAACAAGGTTGACAAGGGAGTTTGCCCAGAAAGGCAGGATGCTGCCAGATTGTGGACAGATAGTATGCTGTGAGAAAGAAGGGCCTCCTGGAATAATGAGATAGATGTCCTTGTTCATCCAAAAAGTGACTGGACACATTCTGTGCTGGGCACAGTGAGGCCAGTAACTTCCCTTGAGGAACTGGTTCTTGTTGCTCAGATAGCTGCAGAATAAGGAAGTACATTTGATGAAAGAGGAGGTCTGAGGATTAGGAAAAGCTTCACAGAAGAGGAAGCACTGGCACTGAACTCTGAAGGGTGGATAGAGTTTCCAAAGCTGAGGCTCAGATAAAGACTGGTGATGGCAAGGAGATTCCAGATAGAGGAGTAGCACATGCAGAGTCCTGAGAGTGTTCTTGAGCACTGACCCCTGATAGGATTCTTGAACCCTGACTATATGAAGAAGTCAAAGGAGCTATTCCGTTGACTGAAATGTCCTTCCTGACAGAGAGCCAAGGTTGAGGTTCCGGATTTATAGATAATAAGCCATTAAGGGTATCTAGTGGTGCTGTGAACTGACCCGAGGCAGGCTGACTGTTCACAATTGTCTGGTTCTTAGACCTCTGGTAGGTATAAAAGTCAGGGAAGACTGTAGTTCTTCTTTCCTATAACCTTCCCACTAGGTGATTTATTATGATGGAAGCAAGTCTCCGACTGAAATCTATCACGTATGTTTATTAGCAAGCAGGCACAGTCCAGTCATACAACTTGACCTTTTAAGTTAGCACTGTGCATTTTGGCAGTCCATCCTAAACCTTGCAGGAAAGGATCACTCGAGGCAGATATGGCAATGTTCTATGGCAGGACTAAGCATTCCCTTTAGATGCATCAGAATCAGAACACCACACGAAGTGGTGAAAACCAGAGAGTCCCAGGCCAAAGGTGCCACAACCACCTGGCAGGCCACTAGCCTCACCAGATTATCATTCCCAGAACAGAGGTCCATGCAGGATTTCTAGTCCTAACCGCTAGCTCGTACAGCACTCATTTCACCAAAGAAAACATTAGGACTGTCATCTCACCCAGCAAGTAAAGACTCTTCCAGGGTAGATTTAGAGAAGGAGAGTTGAAGCTCAAGCCCTTGTGTAGCAACAGAGCGTGGACTTCTGAGTAGGGTCTTTCAGTGTGAACGTATCCCCCTTGTTCAGGGCATTTCAAGTGTTAACCAACTGCCTCTAGTTGTAGATTAAAGCTAACACACCTATCACACGCTCGAGGCTCCCGTATGTTAAAGTAAATTATCGACAGTGCAACACTGTCAGGTCTGTGGTAGGACCAGTGAGCAGCCACGATGGGGTTCTGGCCTGGATCCTTGGGGTGCCCCATGTGCTCGTGCCCCAGGCACTCTATCCTGCACTGGGCAAAATAAAACTTGTCCCACACCTGGTCTGGAACAGAACTTTTTTGGGTGATAGTATTTACAAGTTCCTTTGGGAGGAATTAGCATTCCTGATAAAATGCTTATTTTCCAATGAGCTTTAATGGGATTAAAACTTATTTTAGGAAACTGTCTCTCTTCTCCCCAGTTGACTGTGTCAGCTGTTAGGAATCTAGTCACTTTTAGCCATTCTTTTTTTTTTTTTTGGTGTGTGTTATCTTTTCTAACAATGATTATCTAAGCATTCTCTTTTCCTGTACTTTGTCTCGATTGAAAATAAATTTTTGCCCTGGCTACTCAGGACCTTTTCCTTGCCAGCCAGTTTTAGTAAAACATTGACCGGGGCTTATAACTAAATTGTGTGAAAAGTGTTAACCACTGGGATGATAAAAATGATAATAATGGCCAACACATATGTGTCAGGGACAGTTTTTACTGCTTCATGCGTTTTGCTTCATCCTTGATGTCCACAACGGCATGAAATGAAGCAGGTAATATTATTACCCCTTTACCTGCAGTGTGGACGGGTTAAGGAAAGGACCAAGGTCACTCAGAGCCAAGGCCCAACACCCCCAGTGCCTGACCCCAGGGAGGCATTGCCAGCGGGTGGGCTGGACCGGCCGCCTGCTTCATCAGGCGCCTTGTGAGTGAGCCTGAGTCTTGGCTGTGTGCTTGCTCAGCCTTCTCTCATAATCCTGGATTTTCTCTGTGCCTTAACCCTAGGAAATGCTGCATGGCACTCAAGGTTCTGTGTCTTCAAAGTCTCTCTGCAGGAATCAGTGTCAGACTGTGCTGGTTCTGCATTCTAGGTTGTCTTGGACAAATGAGAGGTGTTTTAGGGACCTTTTGGTAAGAAGAATCTTACTACGTGCAGAACAAATGTAAAACAGATTCCCTATTTGCACTGTGATCGTTAGCATTTACACCAATAAGCCTTCCTCAGCGATGGCAAGGGGGATGCTTGCTGCTGAATCACCGTGTGCCTGACTGGGAGCGTTGCAATCTCACATACATTTTTTAACAAAACCCTTACAAGTTCGAATTATTATCTTCATTTAACAGATGAGACCTCAGAGGCCCAGAGAGGTTTGAGTGCCACAGCAAATTAGTGTGGGGATGTAATTGTAACTCAAGACTCCTACTCCCAGCCCAGTTACTCCACCCCCCCCCCCGCCCCCGCACTAAGTACTGTGTGGAGTGGCACAAATGAGGCAGTGAATACATTTCGTAGAGATTCTTGGTGCAAGAGAAATGGATGTGTTCTCTTTCCTTGATCTGAATTATCTGAACCATCTCTGTAAATCAGTACACCAATTAGGTTGCCAAATTTTTGTCCATAAATCAATAAAATATTGGGCTGTAAAAATAAGTAATTGTAAACATAAATTTGTAAAAATTAAATGCATATTTCAGCTGAATTTATTTGTATCGTTTAGCAGTTTTTTAAAAGATTTATTTTATTTATTTATTCTCCCCACCCCCCATCACTGCTGGTGCTCGCTCTCTGCTCTCTGTGTCCATTTGCTTCTTCTGTGTCTGCTCTTCTCATCTTCTCTGTAGGAGGCACCAGGATCCACTCTCTTGAGCCACCTCAGTTCCCTGGTTTGTGTGTCTCTCATTGTCTTTTTCCTCTGTGTGTCTTTTTTGTTGCATCATCTTGTTGCTCCAACTCTCACATGGACCAGCTTCCATGGGCCAGCTGGGCCAGCTTGCCTTCACCAGGAGACCCCAGGAACTGCACCCGGGACCCCCCATATGGTAGATGGGAGCCCATTCGCTTGAGCCAACACTACTTCCCGTGTTTATGCAGTTTTTAAAACACTTTAATTTTAAGAACTATTTTTTTTAAACTGGTATACATTTTTTTTTTTCTTTTTCACCCCTCTCCCACTGTTCTTGATTTATTTGGTTTGTTGGCTTGTTTAATGACTTACTGGAACTAATTCTGTGGAGCCTGTCTTCCCCACAGTGAACAAGTGCTGATATCTCTGCTCAGCTTTTTTCTTCCTGATTAAAAAAATTTTTTTGAAGTATATCATTCATACATGAACATACATGAATAAAAAGTGTATAGTGGGAAATGGACTTTGGCCCAGTGGTTAGGGCATCCGTCTACCACATGGGAGGTCCGCGGTTCAAACCCTGGGCCTCCTTGACCCGTGTGGAGCTGGCCCATGCGCAGTGCTGATGCGCGCAAGGAGTGCCGTGCCACACAGGGGTGTCCCCCGCATAGGGGTGTCCCCCGCGTAGGGGAGCCCCACGCGCAAGGAGTGCACCCATAAGGAGAGCCGCCCAGCGCGAAGGAGGGAGCAGCCTGCCGAGGAATGGCGCCGCCCACACTTCCCGTGCCGCTGACGACAACAGAAGCGGACAAAGAAACAAGACGCAGCAAAAAGACACAGAAAACAGACAACTGGGGGAGGGGAGGGGAATTAAATAAATAAATAAAAATAAATAAATCTTTAAAAAAAAAAAGTGTATAGTAAAAGTTGTGAACTTACAAAAAAAACATGCATATCATCTTACAGGGCTCCCATATATCACCCTACCACCAACATCTTGCATTGCTGTGAGACATTTGTAACAAACTATGACAAAGCATACTAACAACACCATATCTTACATTTGGTGTATTTTCCCCCAACCCACCCAATTATTAACACCCTGTAATATATATATATATATACATATATACATATATATAAAAGATCTATTTTTTATTTCTTTCTCTCCCCACCCTGATCCCCTGTTTTTGCTCTGTGTCCATTCTCTGTATGTTCTTCTGTGTCTATTTGTATTCTCACTACATTAGGCCGCTCTGGGAAACAATCCTGGGACCTTCCAGAATGGGAGAGAGGTGATTAGTCTCTTGTGCCACCTCAGCTCCCAGTTCTGCTGCGTCTTCTTGTTTTCTCTCCTCTGTGTCTTTTGTTGCACCACTTGCTACACCAGCTCTCTGCATCTGCCGGCATTCTTGTGCTGGGCAGCTTTTCCCACGCAGGGTGGCATTCCCACGCAGGGTGGCATTCCCATGCAGGGCGGCACTCCTGCATGGGGTGACATTCCCACCTGGGTCGGCACTCTGCATGGGCCAGCTCGCCGCGTAGGCCAACTTACCCTCACCAGGAGGCCCTGGGCATTGAACCCTGGACCTCCTATATGGTAGATGGGCGCCCAATTGGTTGAGCCTCATCCATTTCTCATATTATGTATTTATTATAGTTCATGACAGAATGTTCTCATTTGTCCTGTTAACCACAGTCCATCATCCACCATGGGGTTCACTGTCTTATATGGCCCCATGCCTTGTGCAATCCATTCAAAGTGTACATTCAGTGGCTCTCATTTTCATCACAGAGTTGCACTGTCATCACCTCAGTCAATTTTAGAATGTTTTCATTACCCCAAAAGGAAAAGTCCCATACTCCTTATACCCCTCTATTTTTGTCCCTTAGAATTGATATAATATCTTCTTTGCCACTGCTGCAAAAATGTTGCTGTTAACTCTAATTCACAAGTTACATTATTTATTTTTGAAGATTTATTTATTTATTTCTCCCCACTCCTTCATTGTTTGTACTAATTGTGTCCATTTGTCTTATTTCTTTTTAAGATTTATTTATCCATTTATTCCCCCCACCCCACCCCATTGGCTGTTCTCTCTGTCCATTCACTGTGTGTTCTTCTATGTCTGCTTGTCTTCTCTTTAGGTGGCACCAGGAACCGATCCTGGGACCTTCCAGAGTGGGAGAGAGGTGTTTAATCTCTTGTGCCACCTTAGCTCCCTGGTCTGCAGTGTCTCTTATTGTCTCTCCTCTGTGTCTCTTTTTGTTGCATCATCTTGCTGTGCCAGCTCTCTGCTTGGACCAGCTTGCTGCGTGGGCCAGCACTCTTGCGCGGGCCGGCTCGCCATGTGGGACAACTCTCCCCTTGGGCCAGCTCTCCACTCAGGCCAGCTTGCCACGTGGGCCAGCTTGCCTTCACCAAGAGGCCCCAGGAATCCAGCGGGAATGGTAGGTGGAGCCCAATCGCTTGAGCCACATCCACTTCCCTTCCTTGCTTCTTTAGGAGGCACTGGGAACTGAACCCTGACCCTCCAGTGTGGGAGGGAGGTGCTTAATTGCCTGGGCCACCTCTGTTCCCTGCTCTGTTGTATCTCTCATTATGCTTTTCTTCTTGTGTCTCTTGCTGTGTCATCTTGTTGCATCAGCTTGCCACACCTGCCCATTGCGTCAGCTCACTGTCTTTCTCTCCCTCCTTAGGAGACACCAGGAACCTCTGCTCCCAGCTTTGTTGTGTCTCTCACTATGTTTCTTTTCTTGTGTCTCTTGTTGTGTTATCTTGTTGCCTGTCATGCCAGTTTGCTGTCTTCTTTAGGAGGTACTGAGAACCAAACCATGGACCTCCCATGTGGTAAGTGGGAGCCCAATTGCTTGAGCCACATCCACTTTTCTAGTTTTAATTTAAAATGTGGCTTAAAAATTCTTATTTTTGGAGAAGTACTGAAATACTTTACTCAAACCCCATTTCTCAGAGAGGATCTGGCATAGATTAACAAACACAAGAGATCAATAAGTGATTCCTGGAAATAGGATGGTTTTGTACTGCAAAAGAGGTCATAGTCCTTAATCTCCAGATCGAACTTCTCATCTGTGCCCACTCCTTCCCTCCCTATTCTCCCTCCTGTCTGACACAACAGGGCACATTCAGGTGAGTTTAGGTTGGCTGAGGCTCTCCTTGATGCCATGCTATCTGGCAGCAGGAACTAGGAAGCAGGTGGTATGTTCAACAATTCCAAAGAAATTAGTGTTATCTAGTGTGTGTGCAATGCTTTTTAGTTTACAAGGTGCTACACAAAAAACAACCTATTTGATCCTCGTAATAGCTCTGTGAGATAATGAATAGCTTCCCTTTATGCTGGGAGGAAATGGAGCTTCCCCAAGGGGATGGCAAAGATTTGCTTCACTAACCACCAAGCTCCACTGTCTTGGTCCACTTCTGGCTTCCAGCCTTTTGTATTGGGTGTTGGTCTTTGCCTGCGTGTCTGCTCAGAACACCCGCGTGGATCTGTCTTCCCTTGCTTATTAGCCCAGGAATGGGGGCTTTCGCACTGTCCGTCTAGCTTCTGATTCTGGGTCTAGGCCCTTTGCCGGTGGCTGCAGGCTCTGCTATGCTGTGCAGATGGGGTGGGTTTTAAGGATCTTTGGTTGAAAAGAGTCTTGTCCTACTTGGAGGAAAAGCTGAAAATAAATCTCCCAAGTTCAGCATGGTTTGGGAAACAGTAGCAAGCATTCCTGGGTAGCACTGTTGAATCCTTGTACTCCCTGTGGGTATGGATCACGCTTGCATTTCCTCCTCTCTCTTTGGTTTTCATCAAACCCCTATGAAACAGATGTGATTATCTCTATTTCTCTAATGATGCCTAGAGAAATTAAGTGACCGGTCTGAGCTGAAACAATCAGACGAAGCAGGTAACTATATTTTTCTCAATGTTCCTCTTTCCAGTCCAACCAACCACTAGGTGAAATGGCTAAAATTAGAGGTGCAATAAAACTTTCAAGGAGATTCTTGTTCTAGGGGAAATGGGGTAGGATCTGTTTCTTGAATTTCGGGGCACACACTGTAATTTAGTAAGACAAGTCAGCTTTCCCATTTATTGTCACGGATAGATAAATCAATAATACTGGGGTGATATTGAAAGCACACTTGGTAATAAAAATATTTAACTCAAGTTTATATGCATGTTTTAATGATGAAATTTAACCTATTTTTTATCCACAATTCAAAAACTCAAAAAGCTCTGATATCGCAGAATTTATAAAACAAAACAAAACTTGCTTTATGGCAAAACCGTAAGTAAATTGTGGCTACTTTTTGGAGCAGGGGTGGGGGCTGAGGGTAGATGCTGAATATTGTGATTGGAATGGAGGAATTACTGGGTGGCTGGTCATGTCCTGTTTCTTGATGTGAGTGCTGGCTAAGAGGATGTCAAAATACATTGATTTTCTGTAACCCACATATAGAAAAGTGTCCTTTTGATTTGTGTTCTTATTTTTATGTAAATTATATGTAATAAAAGGTTAAAAAATCCTGACCCTACTTAAACTCCATTGGCAACCATACCCGCTCTGAACTGACATGGAGCTGTTTGCAGGCTTTATTTTTTATCAGATGTTTTATTGTAATGCCAGGGATGTTTTTGATGATGAGGACCTAGATCCTGCTGGGGATGCTAGAAATATATGATATGTTCAGCATACTTCTTTGGAAAAGCCTTACCTTTTCAAATTCTAAAACTCAGCTGATGCTAAGAGTTTTGGATAAGGAATTTTGGACTTGAATTATGATCCCAATTTTACCTCTGAGAAAACTGAGCTATCTCAAAGGCGCAGTGTCGTCCCTCCAGGTCTTTTGGGCAGAGCAGGGATGATGACCTGGGTAGGTCAGGCTAATGGTGAAGGTGAGGCCTGTCTACCCTGCCCTTCTTCACTGGTCTAACCGTCCTGGAGACCAAGGTGCCTGTGGCTTAGGACAGGTCATGTGACGCTCCACCTCCTAGTCTCCCCACCCCCATCGACTGCCAGGAGGAGTGTTGTCTAAGTGCACCGAAGTGGCACAGGGTTCCAATGGCCTGGTCAGCAGGTGTGGGTGTCTCCAGGGAATTTTTCATTTCTCATACTAGAGAATTGAATTATTACTAATGGAGGAGATATTTAGGACAAAAGAGTACAAAATTGATTTTTGTAATCAAAAAGATCCCAAGTGGCAAAATCAGTCTTTGGATGAAGAGAATTAACTTTCCGTGCAGGTAGTCTTGCAGAGCTCAGATTCGTTCATTTAATAATCTTACACTGAGATACTTCCACAGGCCAGGTCATGTGATAGAGTCTGGGAGGCAGCGGGAAGGTGGGAGGACAGAGGGGATAGCACCAAAGTCTGATGGCTTCAAGATCAGGGATTGGCAAACCATGGCCAACAGCCTGATCAAGCTAAGAATGGTTTCATATTTTTCAAGAATGTGAAAAATGAGAAAGCAAGCAAATATAGAAAGAAACCCAAAGAAGAATATGCAACAGAGACTATGTAGTCATAAAATCTAAAATATTTACTCTCTGGCCCTTATTAAAGAAAAGGATTGCTGTCCAAGATGAGCTATTTAATGGAGGAAAAAGACACCTAAGGAAATAATAAGCTGTAAACTATATAAAGAAAAGGGATAACAAATTGACCAATGGAAAGAGAAACCAAGTTTTATGTTAGAGAATGTTTGAAAATGACTATTGCTCCTAAATTATTTTCTAGGTTTAATGCAACACTGATCAAAATGCCACAAAGTTGTCACAGTTCAACATCATTAATAATCAAAGAAATGCAAATTAAAAGTTTTTTTGGCATTGCAAATTGACAAAAAATGATAAAGTGAAGTTTCTAGAAGTAGAGTTACTTAGCTCACCATTCCAATCTCCTTCTCTCCTTGCTTTTTTCCTAATGCCAGTAGTAAAATATTCAAATTCCCAACCTTCCTTGCAACTAAGGATGGCCATGTAACAAGTTCTAGTGAGCAGAAAGCTATCTGCTCTTTGCCTTTCACTCTTTCTCCTTATTGCTCCCTGACAACAGATGTGCTGCCTGGAGGAACAGTAGCCATCCTGCCATCACTGAAGCAGGAAGATCAAAGAAGCCAAGTACCTTCTTGACATAGCTGTGTCCACACCTGTCTTTGACTGCCTACTCCTGGAGTTTTTGCTTAATGATGAATAATTCCCTCATCTATTTAAGCTGCTGTGAAAGGATTTCCCCGTATTTGCAGCTAAATATTATCCTCATTGATACATTAGCTCTGGTCAGGGTTCAGAAAATGTACTCTTTTATTAACTACTGACGGAAATACAAATTATTAATGGTATAAGTTATAAGGAAGACAATATATATGTTTCAAAAATACCATATTACCAAGAAATGTCACTTATAGGAATTTATGTTGAGGAAATAATAGAGATGTAGACAAAGATAGACATTCAAAAATGTTGGGAGCGGATTTGGCTCACCTGATAGAGCATCCGCTTACCACATAGAAGGTCCAGAGTTCAAACCTAGGGCCTCCTGACCTGTGTGGTGAGCTGGTCCACATGCAATGCTGAAGCATGCAAGGAGTGTGTGGTACAGGGGTGTTCCCTGCATAGGGGAGCCCCATGCACAAGGAGTGCGCCCCATAAGGAGAGCTACCCGACAGGAAAAAAAGTACAGCCTGCCCAGGAATGGCACCACACACATGGAGAGCTGATGCAGCAAGATGATTCAACAAAAAGAGACACAGATTCCTAGTGTTGCTGACAAGAATACAAAGTGGACACAGAAGAACACACAGCAAATGGACACAGAGAGCAGACAACGGAAGGCGAGGCGGAATAAAAAGTTCTTAAAAAAGAAAGGGGGAAACGGACTTGGCCCAGTGGTTAGGGTGTCAGTCTACCACATGGGAGGTCCGCGGTTCAAACCCCGGGCCTCCTTGACCCGTGTGGAGCTGGCCCATGTGCAGTGCTGATGCACGCAAGGAGTGCCCTGCCAAGCAGGGGTGTCCCCCGTGTAGGGGAGCCCCATGCGCAAGGAGTGCGCCCCTAAGGAGAGCCGCCCAGCGCGAAAGAAAGTGCAGCCTGCCCAGGAATGGCGCTGCCCACATTTCCCGTGCCGCTGACAACAACTGGAAGCGGACAAAGAAACAAGACGCAGCAAATAGACACAGAGAACAGACAACCGGGGGAGGGGGGGAATTGAATAAACAAATAAATCTTAAAAAAAAAAAAAAGAAAAAGAAAGGAATGTTTACTGAGCGGATGTGGCTCAAGCAGTTGAGTTCCTGCCTCCCACATGGGAGGTCCTGGGTTTGGTTCCCATGCCTTCTGAGAAAACAATAAAACCAAACAACAAGCAAAATAAATGGAAAAACCAACTCAGGGAAGCCAATGTGGCTCAGTGATTGAGAACTGGCTTCCCATATATAAGGTCCTGGGTAAAAAAAAAGAATGTTTAGTGTAGTGTTAATTATACTGAAAAATTGGAAATAGCTTAATTGTTCAACAATAGGAGGCAGTTAACAAAATACCAAAAGTTTATGGAAATGCATATTTGGGGATTAAACTTATTTTCAAAGGTAATGCTTAACATTTTTGTGAAAGTCAATAAACAGATGTCTCAAGATATGTTTTGTTTCTATTTCTCAACTTATTTATAAATAATTGGAAATTGATAGGAATTATCTTTGAATGATAAGCAAAAGAGGAATTTTTCATTGATTTCAAAATTAGTCTGAAATAAATATACAGGGGAGAAACACAAATAAACATTTAATAACAGAAAAATGTGTATGTGTGAATGTGGGTTTTCGCCTTTCCTGGTTTCAAAATATATTATTAAGCTATAGTAATTTAAACAGTATAGTTTCTAGTGAGAAATTAGGTGAATTGATCCAAGGTAAGAAGGCATTTAATGTCTAATGAAGACATTCATTGTTATTGAAAACATTCCATAAATAATGTCAGGAAAAGAAATTTGCAAGTTGAAAAGAAATCAGATTAGATCTTCACCTCACATTAAACGTGAAAAATAACTCCAGAGATGTTGAGAAATTAAAAGGAAAGAGTTTCTAGAATTTGCAAAGTGGCTAAACATACGTAAATGGGTAATCTAAGCATAATGTTCCCCTTCTCCCAGGCTCTAGGAGCCATGCTGACTCTCCCAGGAGAACCGCACGAGTTCCAGTGCTGTGGGAAGCCTTACCTCCGCGGTCGGTATGTAAGTGAAGAGTCCCAAGGGGAGCATAAATGCTAGAGCAAATGGGGTGTAATATTAGCAATAGGTGAATCTAGATAAAGGGTATGTGTGTGTTTTGGCACTATCTTTTATTTTTTATTTTGCAATGCTTTGTAAATTTTAAATTATTTCTAAACAAAAAGTTAATAAATTATAAAGGCAGTGGCCACTAGAGGTACTGAAGGGAGGGAGAGGGACGAACAGGTATAACATGGGGGCATTTTGGGGATATTGGAATAGTCCTGTATGACATTGCAATGACTGATACAGGCCATTATATTATACATTTTGTCAAAACCTATGAAATTGTGCAGTGCAAAGTGTAAACCCCCATGTAAACTACAACCCATGGTTAGCAGCAATGCTTAAGATGTGTTCACCAATTGTACCTAAGGCACCACACTAATGAGGGATGTTGTTAATGAGGGAAAGTGTGGGAGGGGGAGAGGGTGGGGCATATGGGAATCCCCTACATTTTTAGTAAACTTCATGTAATCTAAAGCTTCTTTAAAAAGAAAATAATTTTTAAAGAGTTAGTGAGGTTGTGGAATTGTAGTGCAAGATGTAATAATTGGTGTTTGGAGACATACAGTAGGCCATAGGAGGAAGCCATTGACTGTGCCTGGGGTGGGGCCATTAGGGAAGAATTCAGAGTTTATGCCGAGTCTAGAAGGAAGATTGTCTTAAGAGAGACAAGTGCCTGGGGAGCCCCCTCTGATCAGGGGGAGCGTGTGGGGCGGTGGGATTCAGGGAGCTGGGTTGGACTAGACAATAAGATAGGTCCTGTCAGGGGAGTTTGGTCATGTGATGTAACACTGTCTCGTGTTTGTGCGGGACGCGCGTCCTGACAAGGCCATATCTCCGCGTCCCTTGGGCGGTGAGTGTCACCTGTGTGATCTGGCAGGAGCCCCAGGCTCCTGGGGCCACTCACGGCCCCTGCTCACTGCACCCCAGCCTGGGGCGGGCGGGGCTCTGCGGGGCGGGGCTTGCTGGGCTTGGCTTTCCCAGGGAGGGCTCAGCCTCTACCCCACACCAGGAGCTCTGCAGAGGGAGCGCTGAGTCCCAGCCCTCAGGAATCCCTCCGCCCGTGGATCTGTGAGGAGACGAGGGCGCTCTGTGTGCAGGTGACGAAGGTGTTTCTGAGTCTGAGATAGGGTCCTTGTGTTTGGGACCCTGATGTCAGCTCAGGGCTGGTCACGGGGTTGAGAATTTCAGGGAAAGGAGTCCTTGGCCCCTTGGGTGTTATAGGGCCAGACAGGGCTCAGGGCTATGCTGGAAGATTCCAGAACTTGCACAATCCCATGGCTTTCCATTTGGGGTTTCCTGACTCGGAAAGTGTAGGAAGTGAGATACAGTTCAGCCAGTGACCTTGCGTCTCTTGTTTCTCCTTAGGGGACAATGGCCATAGTCTGGTTCCTGCTGTTCCTCTCTGTGGCCACCAGAGGGCGGAGTGCAGGTAAGTCACTCACAGGCATCCCCTCCTGTCACCTGCTGTTCTTGGAGTGGAAGGAATAGAGCTGGGCTGGGTTGGTCCGAGCTCCTGGGCCAGAGGGGGAGTCGCTGAGATGAACAGAGACCGCGCTTTGCTGCAGACTTGAGATGCGGACTGCGTGCTGCGGTGTCCGGCCTCTCCTGGGTCTGGGCTGAAGCAGTGCGGGAGGTGGCGGAGGCAAGCCCCGGCGCTGCTCTGTGGCTCTGTGTGGTTGCGACGGGGCTCGGGGGTGGATGGTGGGGTCTGCGTCTCCTCCCAGCCACTCCTGCCCCTGCGACCTTGGCCTCGGGGTCTGCTGGGCGCTGCGTGGTCAGTGCCGCGTCGAGGGAACATCCTCCTCTAGTCCCCGTCCTCCTAACTCCATTCCTATGCTTCGCGTAATCATGCTGCTTTTCAGCGTTATTTAATTACTGGATGAAAAAGCACCTCCACGTATATCATCTCATTGGCTCTCTACGGGCACGAACAATTTACCAGTGACGTTGTAAAGATGGAGAAAGGGAGGATCCGAGACGTTATGTGCCTGCCCAAGGAAGCTCAGCCCTCAAGGGTGGCCTGGGATGTCCCCTTGAGTCCTCTTGAAGGAATATGTCAAACTCCCTTGAACGCCTGGGCTCGAGGAGTTCACTGGTAGGGATTTGATTCCAGGTAGTTGAGCGGAAGCACTCAGGTGTTAAGCCTGGGTTAGAGATGGGGTCACATGTCTCAGAGAGAGAATCCCTGCGTCTTGGGACCTCACAGCGTAACAGTGATGAACTGATGCGGGGGCCAGGAACGATGGTCTCAGCAGCTGCACACTCTTCATGAGACATATTCTCGTGTCTCCCAGCCGCAGTCCGTTCTCTGGAGATACTCCAGGAGCACAACGACTGTGCTTCTTCTGTTCCACTCATGCCCAGAAGCTGCAAAGAAATCAAGGAGAGTTCCCCCAATGCAGATGGTAAGTGATGAATCAACCTGGCGTGTCTTTCTTGAAGCTGCTTTTTAGCTCAGCTGACCCTAGTTATGGAAACCAGGAGACATGGACCCATGGTTGTGTCTGCTCTGCCCCCCCTCCCCGAGCTCCCACTCAAGGAGGTTTCCCTGGGATTTGTGAGGATTTTGTGTCCCACTCTAGTCGCAGCAGACATGATTTTCTGAACACAGGGAAAATGCAGTGTTTCTGGTGATGGTTAGGGTGGAGTCAAGAACTGTGAAGGGTCTGAGATTCTACCCTCCTTAGAAGCTAATGAGTTAGCCTGCCACCGGTTCCTGGATGCTGGCAGAAGACGTGAGACTCCTCGGTCGGAGACGAAGAACTTTATTGCTCACAGCAATAGCAGTAGCCAGAGTGCCAGCTCCCAGAGTCCCAGTTCCTACAAGGTGATGTGAAGGGGGCCAGGTGACATCTGCATGTTAGTGGATTTGTCAGGCAGGCTACCAAATCCAACTGGTAAGGAGACATCAAGTCTTTTTTAGATTCAGAGAGTTTATTACTGATTACATAGACAGCTAAATCAAGATGAGCTTAGTGCCAGCTTCCCACGTCCCATGTCCGAGAGGATGACACAGAACAAAAGGGGCCAGATGACAAGGGAATCCAGGTAGTGGGGTGCTTTGTTGCTGAGGAGCCGGTCCATTCTGCAGGTAAGCAGTTTTATAACCTGCAGGTGGACTCCAGGGCTGGGGCAAGGCCCAAAGTCTCATAACTCTTCGGATCCTTGGAGGCAATGAGAACGCTCATGACAACCTCCCTGGAAGATAGGAAGGTGTGTGAGATGTGATCTTGTAGCAGCTCGGGGTCACGGGCATTCTTTTAAGGCTTAGGTCAGCTATGGTTAAGTCTTGCCCATGTGTCCCAAGCAGTTGGCACATGGTGCCGTGGTGGAGCCATTCTCCACAGGGTTGTGTATAGCAAAGGCTGGTGTAAACGGAAGCTTTTCTAACGGGCGGTAAGCATGCCTGCCCTTTCCTCCGAGGTGCGCAGAGGCTGCCCCATGCTGGAGACTTGAGATGTGGCTGGGTGGTGATTTCTGGTCTCTTCTGGCCGGGGGTGGGGGGGTCCCTATCCAGAGGGAAACCCAGTCTCTCTTTTTCAAGGCTCTTCACTATACAAACATTTTTGAAAGGATAATGTGGAACAAAAGGCATGAGGTGAGCAGACATGTGAGATCCATGGAGAATTGCTTCCCACCAGGTGGGAGTATGTAGGGGTCTTCAGGACATCCTCTCGGCTTCCCAGACCCTTTTCTCTGACCCTGGGGCCTGAGATGGGCCAAGTGCCCTCAGACAGGGGAGTCTGGGCTGGGTTCCCCTGCAGATGGCCTGTATCTCCTCCACAACGAGAATGGCGTCACGTACCAGACCTTCTGTGACATGACCACTGATGGTGGCGGCTGGACCCTGGTGGCCAGTGTGCACGAGAACAACATGTATGGGAAGTGCACGGTGGGTGATCGCTGGTCCAGTCAGCAGGGCAACAGAGAAGACTACCCAGAGGGGGATGGCAACTGGGCCAATTACAATACCTTCGGGGCTGCAGAGGGGGCCACAAGCGATGACTACAAGGTTGGTGCCACTTACCTTCCACTTGGGAAATATTCAGGATTTGCATGCGACTGGATCACAGCCTGCAGAAGGGAGGTGTTTTATCTTGCCACAGGGCTGCTGATGCAAAGCATCAGAAATGTGTTGACTTTTATAAAGAGAATTTATTTGCCTGTTAAAAGCTCAGGCAAGTTCCAAGGCCATGAAAAGTCCAACTCAAGGCACCATAAGAGGTGATTTCTCACCAGAGTCGCTGCTCTTGTTCCTGCAACGTAGCCCCAGGGTGAAGCAAGATGGGCTGCTGATCTCTGCCAAGGTTTCAGCTCATCATCTCCTCTTTTTTTTTAATTTTTAAAAAAGATTTATGTATGTATGTATGTATGTATGTATGTATATATGTCTCTCCCTTCCCCCCCTCCTCCCAGTTGTCTCTTCTCTGTGTCCATTTGCTGCGTGTTCCTCTTTGTCTGCTTCTGCTGTTGTTAGCGGCATGGGAATGTGTTTTTCTTTTTGTTGCGTCATCTTGTGTGTCAGCTCTTCGTGTGTGCGGCGCCATTCCTGGGCAGGCTGCACTTTCTTTCGCCCTGGGCAGCTCTCCTTATGGGATGCACTCCTTGCTCGTGGGGCTCCCCTTCACGAGGGGACGCCCCTGATTGGCAGGGCACCACTTGCGTGCATAAGCCTGAGCATGGGCCAGCTCCACACAGGTCAAGGAGGCCTGGGGACCTCCCGTGTGATAGATGGACGCCCTATCCACTGGGCCAAGTCTGCTTCCTCACCATCTCTTCTTGAGCTTTTCATGGACCCGACCTCCTGGGGCTTCGTACTTAAGTGATCCTTTAGTCCCCTCTCTTACATGGCAGGATCAAGCATGGTGGCTTCCTTTTCCTGTGTCTGTCCATCTCTCTGTGTCTCCCTTTATATCAGGCCAGCAAGAGGCCAGAGACTCAAAAGGAATCAAAGCCCACCGACGTGATCCAGTCCAATGGGTCTCACACCCACCGGAATGGACGGGTTCAAACGTAATCTTTTCCTTTTTGGGATTGTCCCAATTCAGACTGTCACAGGTGGATTGGAAGATGGGCCTGTAGAGATAGGAATGAAGAAGAGGACAGATGTACTTACATGTCGTTGAGTCACAACTTCTTCCAAACAGTCTTGTATGGACCTGGGTGTAGGTGGTGGGAAATCACCCTCAGCAGGCAGGGGGTGCCTGAGTGCTGCTCTCGGCTCCATTGGGCTTGGTGTCTGCCACTCTCCAGAACCCTGGCTACTATGACATCCAGGCCCTGGACCTGGGCATCTGGCATGTGCCCAACAAGTCCCCGCTGCAGCTTTGGAGGAACAGCTCCCTGCTGAGGTACCACACCAACACTGGCTTCTTCCAGAATCAGGGGCATAACCTCTTCGGCCTGTACCAGGTATACAGGGCTGCCGGCTGGGGCGCTTTCCCTGGTGCATGGAGAGTACAATGTCTGGGGTGGGGGTGAGTCTGCTTTCCATAGTCTCGTCTCCCTACCTGGGCATAGCTGATTTTCCTGCCTCTGGCTCACAGTGAATTGTGTCCTGCCTCTCTCAGAATCCCTGAGGCAGGCAGGGGAAGAGGCCTATGAGAGAGGAGGAGAGGAGAGAAGAGAGGGAGAGGGACGAAGGGCTTGGGGCTGCTGGAGAGGCAGAGCCGCGGGGAAAAGCGGGTCAATCTTATTAAGATTGGTTTCCAAGTAATGGCAGTCTAAGTTAAAGGGATGTCCGCCCCCTGTCCCCCAATCTCTGATCATGGGAGCATCTTGGCCATCCTCACATAACCTCTATTTTGGGTCCTTGCAGAAATACCCAGTGAAATACGGATTGGGGTCGTGCTCGACTGACAACGGCCCGGCGGTACCTGTGGTCTATGACTTTGGTGATGCCCAGAAAGCGGCATCTTATTACTCGCCAAGTGGTCGGAGTGAGTGTTTGCTCCCTAAGCCCTGTCGCCAATCCTTCCCTGCACTCTTGGAGAGAGGTAGTAAATACCCACAGAAATAATTGTAACATTTACTGAACACCCGAAATGGTCTGAGCTCTTTTCTAGGAGCTTGACATTGTTTTGTGTCATTTGATCATGAGAAAGCTGTGACTTTACAGATGGGGAGACTGAGGCAGGAGAGGTTAAGGGACTTGCCGATAGTCACAGGACGAGAAAGCAGCAAAGCCAGGACATACGCCCAGGGGTCTCAGCGCAGAGCCTGGACTCTTAACCAACTCCCTGCACTGTCTCCTGTGTTAGTTAAGGACAAGGGCGGCTAATATTTACAAGAAGGAACAACTAGGAAAATGGTGAGAAAATTTATTTTTATTGTGAAGGTTAGCTATTAATTATCTTAAAAAGAGATGAAATATTTCAGTGTAATAAAGTCACAGGAATTAAGTATTTGTTATTTGGTATTTTGATGAAAGGAGGTGATTGTAGGTGAAACAAAAAAACAAACTTTTAATTGGATGAGAAGTATGTAAACAGAAACATATGGCCACTTCTGAAAATTTCTTATCCCTGTTGTACCTTTAAAAAAAATATATATTTATTTATTTATCCTTTATTTTCTTTTAAATGTTACATTCAAAAAATATGAGGTTCCCATATACCCCCCACCCCACCCACCCACCCCTCCCAAATCAACAACCTCTTCCATCATTGCAGCACATTCACGGCACCTGGTGAATACATGTGGAGCACTGCTGCACCCCATGGACAGTGGTCCACATTGTAGTCCACGCTCTGCCCCAGTCCACCCAGTGGGCCATGACAGGACATAGAATGTCCAGCATCTGTCCCTGCAACACCACCCAGGACAACTCCAACTCCTGAAAATGCCCCCACACCATATCTCTTCTTCCGTCTCCCTACCATCAGCAGCCACCGTGGCCACCCTCTCCACTTCACTACTACAATTTCTTCCCTTACTAATCACAATAGTTCCCCAATCCCTGCTGTACCTTTTGAGGTCTTCTTGGTGATCTTTCTTAGAGTCTGATTTCTCCTATGAGCCTTAGGCATGCAAGGGTCCTCTTTGTAGCCCAAACTTTGGCCTGTTTTCTGGAGGTGGGGAAGTTCCGTCTCGGCCATGTTTGGGTCCAGGATGGCCCAGCCAGTGGCCACAGAGGGGGTCCCCACACAGCCTGGGGTGCTGTAGCCTGACATTTTGGCATAGGGAGTCCCTAGGCTGGCCAAGGGGAGGTTTTTTCTAATTTCCTTGACTATTCTGGCCCTTTCTCTTCCTCTTCTTTTCTAGGTGAATTTGATGCAGGATTCATCCAATTCAGGGTGTTTAACAATGAGAGAGCAGCCAACGCCCTTTGTCCTGGGATGAAGGTTACTGGCTGCAACACTGAGCATGTGAGTCTAGGGGGAGCAAGGAGGCTGTGTGCATGTGTGCGTGTGCCATTTTTACTCTCTTGATAGTGTCTTCTGGACAGAATTTGTTTTGGTTCTGTGCAGCTTAGCAATGTTTTCATTTATGGTTAGTGCTATATTGTGTAAGAAGTATTTCCCTGTCTTGAGGTATGAAGATGTTCTCCAACATTACTATTAGCTTCTAGAAGCATTATGTTTTGGTTGTTTTTTCCAGGATTGTAGGAGAGAGCACTATAGCTGTGGTGACTAGAGCCTGTCTCTGAGGGATGTCTTCTAGCTGGAGGCAGGTTGAGATGGTGTCAGAGCCATTGGGAACAAGGGCATTCACTAGGACCCCGTCCCTCACAAAACCACCTGAGAGATGGGTGTTTGGTTCCTGAAAGTGACCTTGAAGTCACAGCCTCATCTGTTTTGTTCCCCTCAGCCTTCAGTTTGTCCACTTGCAGCCACAATTAGGCTGCTTTGTTCTCATGGAACGACCCCGACATTTGGATACAGAGAATATTAGGGGTATGGGTGTGCAGACAACTATTCCTACACTGGCTTTCATGGCCCCTTACAGTGTCTGTTAATGCATGTTTGCATTTAAGAAAGCATGCATTCTTTCCTTTAAAAATACAAGCATAGAACACTTGCTGCGTGTTAGGAGTTAGAGATCAAAGACGGCATATTCTCTTTCCTTAAAGAGCTCGTATTGAGTGGGACAGAGTTATAAATGCATAATTGCAATCCCATGTGGTGTGAAGTATAATAGAATAGAAAGAGGGTGCTCTGGGGACCCACAGAGGAGCTGCTGTCTCTGCTAGTGGCATACAGTCGATTTTCCAGAAAGGTGACATTTGTGCTGAATCTTAAAGATACATAGAGTTCAAAGGTAGTGCCTGGAAGGGTAGTGCATTTTCAGCACAAATTAGTACCATGTTCAAAATCACTGGTGTCAGAGAGAGCATGGTGTGTTGAGGAAGCAGCAAGCTGGTTTGTAATTTTGGTGCCCAAGGGAAAAGGGTGGAGCTGATGCTGGAAATAAGGGCAGGGTCCAGGAGAGACTTTTTTTTTTTTTTTTACATTATGTTAAGTATTTGGGGTTTATGCTGTGAAAGATGGAAATGGTTAGAGAAGTTTGAGCAGAGGAATGGCCTTACCAGCTTTGGTTTTACAAAGGTCACTGTGGTAGCAGTGTGCAGAACATGAATTCAGAAGCAGGGAAATCATGGGCAAGGTGACCAGTTATGAGGCAGGTGGGAAGGTCCAGGTATGAAATACTAAGGACCTGCACCAGGGTGTTCCTGGTAAGGATGGATGAGCCTGGGTGGAAACCAGAGATGCAGAGATGATGGATCAATAGCTCTCGATGACCAGAGGACTGTGGGAAGTGAGGAAGACTACAGGGATTTTAAGGTTTTATTTGGGGGTGACAGGTTGCTTGCAATTAATCAAGACAGGTGACAGGATGCGGAACAGGTCTGGGGTTAATAAGAGGTAATTCGTTTTGTTTTCTCAAGTGGAGTTGAGATACTTGAGAGATATTTAGGTGGAAATACTCAGGTGGCAGTTGGATACGGAAGTACCAAGCATTGGAAACATCTGGGCTGGAGTCAGAGCTTTGGGAGTCACCAGTATGTACTGCTGGTAGTCGTGGGAGAACATGAGTCACAACAGGCAGAGTGGACTGAGCCTTGAGGAGATGAGCACAGGAGTAGCCAGCTGAGGGGCCTGAGAATGAAAGCTAAGAAAAGTGAAAAGGAAGTCAAGAGAGAGCGCATTATTTCCGAATGCCCTGGAGGAAAAGACTTATGGGATGGAATGGTCAATATGGTCAAAGGATTTGGCAAAGCCAAGCAGGATGAGGACCAAAGATTCCAGAGGATTAGGGTATTAAGGGGTCATTGTACCACCTCCATACCTCCCATTGTGCCTCTTCTCCTTCCTCCCTGTCAGCACTGCATTGGTGGAGGAGGATTCTTCGCAGAGGGCAATCCTGTGCAGTGTGGGGACTTCTCCTCCTATGACTGGAATGGATACGGAACTCACAGTGGTTACAGCTCCAGCCGGGAGATAACCGAGGCAGCTGTGCTCTTGTTCTATAAATGAGAGCTCGCCAGTGTGGAACCCCAGACTCAGCTCCCAACCCTGGACACTGGGAGAGAAAACCTAGAGTGCTAAGAAAGAGGTCAGGAAAATAAATCGCATCCATTTCTGGCTCCAGGTTTCTTTGCATTCTTTTTTAAGATTTATTTCTCTCCCCTCCCCCCAGTTGTCTGCTCTCTGTGTCCATTTGCTGTGTGTTCTTCTGGGTTTGCTAGTTGTCAACAGCACTGGGAACCTGTCTCTTTTTGTTGCGTCATCTTTCTGCGTCAGCTCTCCATGTGCGTGTCACCACTCCTGGGCAGGCTGCACTTTTTTCAGCTGGGCGGCTCTCTGTACGGGATGTACTCCTTGCACGTGGGGCTCCACTATGTGGGGCCACCCCTGCTTGGCACGGCACTCCTTGCGCGTATGGCACTGCGTGTGGGCCAGGTCACCACACGAGTCAGGAGGCCCGGGGTTGAACCCTGGACCTCCCATGTGGCAGGCGGCTGCCCCATCACTTGAGGCAAATCCACTTCCCTCTTTGCATTCTTTCGACCAATGGCTTAGGAACTGAGAAATAAGAATACCTATTGTTCTGGTGAATTCCACCTCAGGCATTCTGGGTTAGGAATTTCAAGTATCATATCTCCCAGAACTCAAGTATGCCCTTCTTTGTAAGAAACCCCTGAATTAGATTTAAGGACAGAGGAAAACCTCATGCTGGCTCTTTTTTATTTTTTATTTTTAAACTCATTCTTACTGGCTTTTCAAATAAAGCCCCCCCGCCTTTTAAAAAGATTTATTTTATTTATTTCTCTCCCCCCTACTCCCACCGATTTTATGTTCTCTGTGTTTATTTGCTGAGTCTTGTTCTTTGTCAGCTTCTGTTGTTGTCAGTGGCACGGGAATCTGTGTTTCTTTTTGCTGTGTCAGCTCTCCGTGTGTGCGGGACGATTCTTGGGCAGGCTGCACTTTCTTTTGCACTGGGCAGCTTTCCTTATGGGGCGCACTCCTTGCGCGTGGGGCTCCCCTACGTGGGGGACACCCCTGTGTGGCACGGCACTCCTCGCGTGCATCAGCACTGCGCATGGGCCAGCTCCACACGGGTCAAGGAGGCCCGGGATTTGAACCACGGACCTCCTATGTGGTAGACAGACGACCTAATCACTGGGCCAAGTCTGCCACCAAAGCCCCTTTTTAATATAAACATCTCAAAAAACAGAAGAGGACTATTATTTAGATTCAGCAGGAAAAAAGTTGTGGGCACAATGACTCATTTCTTTTATTAACTTAGCTTTGTAACATATCATAAATATGTTTTAGCCCACTTAATTGTATTTTAGGCACTTACTAACTCTCTCATATATGCAGTATAACCTTAACATATGTTAAACTCCCCGCTGCCCCCAGATGGCTCCTTCATCTGTTTGCTCATGTCTGTTGGTTGTCTGTTTTTTCTTTTGGAGGCACCAGGAATTAAACTTTGGACTCAGCTGCTTGAACCACATCTGCTCCCTGCTTGTTTTGTTTTTTCGCTCATTGTCTTGCTTGTTGATTTTTTCCCCCTCATTATCTGCTTGCTTTTTTTCCCCTTTTTTCCTTGATATCTGCTTGTTGTTTGTCTTCTTTAAGAGGCGCCGGAAACCAGACCTGGGACCTTCCTTCCATGCGGGAGGCAGGCATTCAACTGCTTGAGCCACATCTGCCCCCCGATATATATTAAATTTTAAAAATAGCCATAAGCAAATATCTGTAACTGTTGTGACTCACTGAACTGTAACCCAAATGTATTGTTCCTTGATGTTGATGCTATATTTTGTAAAATGCATAATCTTTACCTTGTAACTTAACAGTAAAGAAACAACTCTTAACTGGTCCCTAGATATATCCCCTTATCTTGTTTTCCAACCCTGAAGTCTGATACTACTGTATGTAGCCCTCAATGTTTAGCATGAATCAGCCCAGAACTAACCGAGGCAGTTCTAATCAAAGTGAGCCTGACTGACATGCACAATAGCCTAAACCTTAACCTTCAAGTGTATTAAGCCTGTCATCAATCTGTGCATACTCAGAGATTAAACTATCTCTGTCAACATATCACTTTCTAGTCATGAAGCATATGAATCAGCACGATGCTCGCCTGCCATGTTTCCTTACTACTACATTGTTATCTTACCCTCAGTCATCACAACCAGCCTTAGTTTGCTGATGCAAAGTACCAGAAATGGGTTGGCTTTTATAATGGGAATTTTATTAGGGGAAAATCTTACAGTTCTGAGGCCATGAAATGTCCAAATCAAGGCACTGATGGAAAGGCTTTCTTACCCAAACCATCCCCTGGTGATCCTGGTGTCCTGCCACATGGCAAGGCAAAATGGCAGCTGATCTCTGCTGAGGTCCCTGCCTTCCCCTAAAGCACACCATCTCCCTGAGCCCAGTTGTGTGCAATCAGGCATAGGGCTTGTCTCTTCAACCTTGAAATGCTCAGTGGGTCCATCCTCTTGGGAACTTCATGCCTCAGCTTTGGCAGCTGGCGGTTCTTGAGTCTTCTCTCTCATGGTGGCATCAAAATGGCACAGCTCCCTTTTTAAATTGTTTTGTTTTTTTAATGAACTTAGAGCACTCCTTACAAAACCCTGTTCATGCTCTTGTGCCTGTCCCTTCACTGTTCCCATGGCTCAGCCTCTCCCCATTCACAGGAATGGAAACCAAGTGGGTGTGTATTGGCCCACCCCAGCACTCAAGACCAGCATGTGGGAGAGGTGCCGGGCTCTGACCCTGACCCTTGGCAGAGGGTGTCAGTTCCTCCCTCCATGTCCAGTCCCTGTGGGACCTGGAGATGGTGATGCTCAGGACACCATTCAGACCAGAGTGGAATGATGCGAATGTCCCACCTGCACATATCCCTCCCTCTTGAAGTCTTTCTCCCCTTCCTCCCTACCTTCCTGTCCCGCAGAGCTAACTCTACCCAAGTACTGAGATGAGGCCCAGCATCTTTCAGAAGTTGCAGGGCCTACAGGCTGTAGAACTTAAGGCTCCTGTCCATACCAGTTGAATCGATGAACTTGGCATGATACCCGAAGGCTACCTCCATGGTCAGGCTCTGTAAACTGAAGAATCTCTGTTCACTGTTTGCAGATGTAGAACTGGATATCTATGCCCCAGAGGGCCAGGTAGGTACTGCTCAGGTCAAAGATGAGTGACTTCACCTCAAAACTGTTATCCGGCTGCAATGTCTTAAAATTCTTAAGCTTGTGCAGATATCAGAGCTTGTGACAGAGGAATTGACAGAGGAGTTGTCAGCTGCTGTAGCCAGGTAGTAGCTGTTCTTGGAGAGGGTCATGATGGTGATGGGACCTGAGTGGTCTGGAAAGTTGGCCACATTGTTGCACTCCTTGAAGTTCAGATCCTGATCTGAGAGTCCATGGTTTTCTTCTAAAAATGAATCCATCAGGGTGGAACTATGCACAGGTGAGGGAAGCCAGAGGTCTCAGCAGGCATGTTGGTGAGCACATGCCCTGCCTGGATGTCAGAGAAGGCCTAGTACTGGTTGGAGAAGCTCAGGAGATAGTCACCAGTGGCATGGAGACTGAGGCCTGTCATAGCACCTTCATGGACCCCAACAACCTGTAGATAAGAGGCATTTGGGACTGACCAAATCCTGATAATGGCATCTAGAGAAGATGAAAACACCAGGTCTTGGGAAAGGTGAAATACCACAGTGTTGGTATTTCTTGGTATGGCCTTTAACAGTGACCAGGATTTGCTCAGAACTTTTGTCAAAGATGATGACATTTCAATCTACCCCAATGGTGAGGATCTTGTTGGTGTTGGAGACGCAGAGGTCCAGGAGGAGGATCCCTGGAATGCTAGCACTGTGCAACCCCACATGGGAGGCCACCCGCTGGTGTTTGCTGAACTCTTCTGGCTGCACCAGCTCCTCAGACACAGTCTTGCTTCTCTTCTTATGCTTCTGGATAATCTCTCGGGTCATTCCCAAATGCCCAACGGGCTGAGAGAGGGTTTGGAGTTTGGAATCAGCAGAGCACAGAGGCATGGAAAGAAGCTCCAAGGGGCTGGGCCCATTGAGCAGCTCAAGGCTGAGAAGAGGAGCCATATGCCTGATCACCCACAGCTGGGTTCAGGGAGATAGAAGAGCAGCTGAGGCTGAGAGAGGAGGCCCAGAAAGAGACAACTCTGATCACACACAACTGGTTCAGGGAGACTGTGAGCCTTGAGTGAAAGGCAAGGGCCTTGGTAGAGATCAGCTGCCATCTTGCCTTGCCACAGGGCAGGATGCCAGGATCCCCAGAGCTGATTTTGGTAAGAAAGCATCTCTGCTGATGCCGTGTTGTGGACATTTCACAGACTTGGAACTGTAAGGTTTTACACCAAATAAAATTCCCATTATAAAAGCCAACTCATTTTTGGTACTTTGCATTGGCAGCCTTGTGGCAAACTGAGACACAACCCCACCTCCCTTTTTGTTCAATCCCATAAAAACCCTGAGCACTTCCAACTCAGGGAAATGGACTTGAGGACTGCCTTCCTGTCTTCCAAAGCTATCCTTTGCTGAATAAATGCTTTCTCTTCTCGAAATCCCGATGTCACTTATTTGACTCTCTGGTGGGCATGGGGCAAGGACTCACATTTGAACTACAACAGCTTTGGCAGTCAGTATAGTCTTCCCAAAGTTGAATGTGGCTGGGAAGATCTTGGCGCCAGTCTTCAGAAGCTTATTCAGAAGGGGACCCAAGTGTTCAAATCAGATCTCAATGTATCGTCACTGTCAAAAGATCTCAATGTACTGTCTTTACAGAAGGCTAAGGCATTTTATATTGTTTTCTCAACATGCAAATCTGATCACCTTTCCTACCATATCACTACACTTTTCCCCATTACTCCCTATGGATTAGAGGAGTGGTTCTTTTTTTTTTAAGATTTAGTTTTAAAATTTATTTCTCTCCCCTTTTACCCCCCTCCATATCCCCTCCCCCGTTGTCTGTTCTCTGTGTCGATTCGCTGTGTGTTCTTTTGTGTCTGCTTGCATTCTTGTCAGCGGCACCGGGAATCTGTGTCTCTTTTTGTGACCTCATCTTGCTGCGTCAGCTCTCTGTGTGCGTGGCACCACTCCTGGGCAGGTTGCGCTTCTTTTTCCTACGTGGTGTGGCTTTCCTTGCAGGGTGCACTCCTTGTGCGTGGGGCTCCCTACACGGGGGACTCCCCTGTATGGCACGGCATTCCTTGCGCGCATCACCACTGCGCATTGGCGAGCTCACCACACAGCTCAGGAGGCCCTGGGTTTGAACCCTGGACGTCCCATATGGTAGGCTGATACTCTGTCAGTTGAGTCAAACCTGCTTCCCATAGAGCAGTGGTTCTTAAAAGGGTGTGGGTGTGGGAGATTAGGAGTGATTTTATTCCTCAAGTAGCTTTCCAGATATAGAAAATGAAAATATGTAGGCCCAGTTTGATTTACAGACAAACAGTGAGTCATTTCTTTAGTATTAGTATGTATTATGCAATATTTCATCTGGCACCCTACATGCAAAGAGCGTTCAGATATGTCTGGAGACATCGTTGGTTGTCATAACTGGGAAGATGGGGCTGCTGCTGGCATCTAGGTGTAGATACCGGGGCTGTTGCTAAACATCCCACATTGCTCAGCACAACAAAGAATCATCTGATCTGAAATGTCAATCATGCCACTATTAAGAAACCCTTGACTAGAAGATTTTGTTTAATTTCTACAGAATCGAAGTCTCAGGGCCTTGGCCATTGGCAACTGAAGATAAAGAAAAAAAAAAGTTTAATTAAAACATCTGCCCAGTGATAGTTCTTGGTTAAACCTGATTTATATGGTATGGGTCAGCCACTGTAGTATCTTTACTTATTTTCAGTATCTTCCTTTTCTTCCTCAGTAATAATAATTTTCCCTTACTAGTTCATTTCTGATTTTTCTTCCTACTCTTGTATTCTCTTTTACTCTGTCACTTTTTTCTTTCTATCCTAATGTTAGGGTTCTGGAAGAAAGGTACAGCCCACTAAAATGTTAGCTGAGGAGAGTTTGATAGACTACTTACAAAGATATACATAGGAAAACCAGCAAGAGATGTGTAGTATTCCAGAGTTAACAACAGCAGGGAGCAGTTACCAGCCCTCACACTGAAGGGCAAGGGGAGACAGCAGCTCCTGGAACTCAGAGAGAGTGTAGCTGTACAAGAGTCTACAGATAGGAGCTTGGTTTTGACAGAGAGTTGTAGCCAATCCATGTCAATCCAGTAGGAGGGGAAACTGGTGAACAATTACCCTCATCCTGCTGCCCTCAAATCTTTTATCAATGTGTCTGATTGGCTAAATCTAACTAGAAGCCAGAAGGCAAGAGATTCCATGAATGTCAGCCTCCTGTGCTGCAGAGTAGGGTAGAGAGTGATAGAGAGTAGATATTTAAGGACAATGAAAAATACCTGGTACAGTCAACTCCATTTGCATCACTTTTTGCTCTTTGTTTTTTTTTTTTTTTTATTCATTTAAAAAAATATATTACATTCAAAAAATATGAAGTCCCATTTAACCCCACCACCCCCACCCCCCACTTTTTGCTCTTTGTTCAGTTGAAACCTTCATGGTCCCAACTTTGCAGATGTGCAACATCCAGTTAGCTCTCATATCATTGTGGGGTGATATAACTTCCATCATACCCTCATGTGAGTCCTAATACATTAGGCTGCTACCAATGGTCTTCATATAAGGCTGCAAGGAAAAATAATTAATATAAAACATAGTGCCTTCAGGGACTACTTTACCATGGTCATGAGGCCTTAGTTGATAATCATAGCTTTATTCTTCCACCAGCCAATTCTTCTTCCTTTTACCCCCTGCCAACACCTTGGTGGATAGGACTCTTCAGCTGGTGTGGTGCCCCAAAACGTCAACACTGCTGGATCTAAGTTTTTGCAGTCCATCTTCGTTGGTTTGTTGCCTACTGACCAGGATTACTGGCCAGTGTTTTAAGACAGAGTCTTCCTAGTCTCAGTTGTGTCATAGCAATTCCCCTGGGAAACCAGGATAAATCACCCAGCTACTACAGTGACCTCAAAAATGGGCCACTCCATATGAATCAATGTAGATTTTTATTCAGTCCATCTAGTCTTTCCTCACAAAGTGAACAATGAGATGAATCTCTGGAAGTTACTCCCAAGGAGAATTTCCCTTCATTATCACCTTTCAGACCACCCCTACTTGGGGCTGTAATTCAGTGGCTGTCTACTTAGAGGAAATGCCAACATGCCATTCACTTCCATTTGTAAATCATGCCTTTTCTTCTCCTGTAACTGCTCATAGGCTACTTCCTATGAAGTCATATGCGTGAACTGTCAAAGAGGAAGCAAAACAGTAGGAGTAGGTGTCTGTTTATATAGTCTACATCTTTCCTCTTGACTTGCCTTGGCATGGTCGTAAATATACCATTTCCATTTTACAGTGGAATGCTGCTTTGCCCACCAATTTTATGATTTGATGGATCAGATAATACCTACTTTATGACAGGAAGTTTGGTTTCCATAGTCACTTGGTGCTCATTGGTCAGACATCTAGCCTCTCCATGGTACAGTAGCAAACAAATTTACAGAGACAGAAATCAGATTAATGGCTTCCAGGGCAGGGCAGAAGGGGGAGGGCAGAGTGGGGAATGTTTCTTATACAAGCCTAAAGAATACAAGCTTAGTAAATTGGCATGGTGTTGAACTTCAAGTGGTAATGTGAACTACGAAAACGGGCAGGGTTCTGGGTCTCACCCTTGCTCACAGTGACTCCATTCTGCTATTTTCTGTGATAGATTAGTGTTTCAAACACTCAAACAATCAAGAGTTTATGCATTCAAATTTTATAGTCTTTTCTAAGTTCCCACTCATCAATTTCTGAAGAAAACCAGAAATTTTCTGGTCTGCATTGAGCTTCTCTGAAATATAGAGAAAAGGTCAATAACAAAGGAAGGAACTAATTTCTTGGTCTCAGAAATGTAATGGGAACCAAAAAACTATGTTTGGAAGATGAAGGCAGATGAAAATTTGCTCTCATGTTTGGTGGGTGTGGGCAGATGAATGAGAACATATATGTCATTTAGAAATATGTAGCTATGTACCTACCTCTAAGATAGCCAATGAAGTTGGAAGTGAATAATTCTGAGGATGGAGAAATGGTAGTGGAAGAGGCTAGAGACAGAATATTCCTGTTTATCATAACAAAAAAATAAAATGACAGGGTAGAAGGTACTCCAGGTTGGGTTCCCTCTGAAGTAGACCTGAAATAAAGATTTGAGGGAAGCGGTTGTGGCTCAACTGATAGAGCGCTCACCTACCATATGGAGGGCTCAGGGTTCAATACCCAGGGCCTTCTGATCTGTGTGGTGAGCTAGCCCACACGCAGTGCTGCCACACGCAAGGAGTGCCATGCCACACAGGGGTATCCCCCCGCCTAGGGGTGCCCCACGCACAAGGAGTGCACCCCACGCGGAAAGCCACCCCACATGAAAAAAGTGAAGCCTGTGCAGGAGTGGCGTCACACACACGGAGAGCTGATGCAGCATGATGATGCAACAAAAAAGTGACAGTTTCCTGGTGTTGCATGACAAGAATGTAAGTGGACACAGAAGAATGCACAACGAATGAACAGAGAGAGCAAGAAATTGGGGGGGGGGGAGGGGAAGGGGAGAGAAATAAATAAAATAAATTTAAAAGAAAAGAGATTTGAGTGGTAGTTTACTTTGGGGAAGTGATCCCTGCAAGAATCAGAAAGGAGTGGAAAAGTGAGACAGAACAGACATACCATAAAATAACAGACAATAAAATGTAATGTCATTAAGCTGGAAACCATTGTGGGAAAATAAAAGTTTGAATCTTAAAAAAAAAAAATAGAAGAATGCTATTGCTTACTGTTTAACTTCTTTTCTTCTTTTTTTTTTGGTTTTAAAACTTTTTATTGCAGTAACATACATATAACTCAACATTTCCATTTTAATACTCTCAATTATACATTTCAGTGGTATTAATGACATTCACCTTATAGTGCTCCCATCACTAATAGCCATTAGTCTGTGGAGCAGGTGTAGCTCAGTAGTTTGAGTGCTTGCTTCCCATATACAAGATCCCAGATTCCCAATCCCCTGTAACTCCTAAAAAATAAATAAATAAAAGATGACTGTTAATAATAATAGTAATTGCTGAAAAAATAGCAATTACTCCAACTTTTTCATCACCTCAAACAGATACTCTGCACCCATGAGATCGACACTCTCTCTGACCCTCCTTCCCCCGCCATCTTCCTAAGGTATTTCTTAACTCTTTGTTATGTGATTGTTCTTAAGGCTCTCCCAGATGGTATGGTCAGAGGATGACTAAGTAGAAATAGATCCATTTCAATAGTTCCATCTCCTAGAGTCTTTGGATTCCTTCCTCTATGGAAGGAGTCCAGGTAATTTATGGCATATCAGTCTCATTAATTATAGGCAAACATTGATTCTAGGTTTCAATTAGACAACCTGTAAAACTATTTATGTACTCCATGATGTTCAAACCAAAATACTAAATCCTCAGTCTCAGGTGAGTGCCTTCACATTAACAAATTTGGCCAAATCAAGTCTTATATTTTGTTTTATGTTGTCTATCATTCTAAGAATCCACTTAATATGTGCTCTCCACATTCTTGCTGGTACAAATTGGCAAAATCCTGCAACTCTGTTGGTGTAGAGGTTATCTTCTTCCTAAGCCTTGTTGTCTCTGTGGCCATATTGGGATCTGGCTGCTACTGGTGTTGGACAAAAAGCATGGCTTATAAGGTCACCACTTCAAGTGCAGTCACTGAAGACTTTTGTCCAGGGTAAAACTGATTACTTCAGACAGGGGCGGGGGGAAGAGGCTGCTTCCACTGGCAAGGGAGCCTCAGGGGTTTGGAGGGCTTAAGGGTCTCAGTTTTGCCCGTGTCTGCCCATATTTCCCCATCCCATATCTGGAGTTCTACTCCTAGCTACCAGTGCTCTTTTTTTCCCCCTCTTCATTATAAAGCAAGTTATTGAAGTATCTCGTTCCTACCAGTGTTTTTATCTTAGTATAAACAACCTGACAAGGGCAAGCACTTCATGCTGCAGCTCTGCAGGTTTTATAGTCAGGCCCTTGATTTGGTTAACAGTTATATCTGCTCTGTGACTAAAGGTGATGAGAGAGTTCTTTAAAGCTGTTCAGAAGGCTTTTCTGACTTTCCAGTGTTATCTAAGTTACTCATTCAAGACCTTAAATTTCTTGTGTAGGCTTTCTAGGATAGTAGAAGTCATCTGACTCTACAATTGTTAACCACTTCTTTTTACATGGCAACTAAGTGCCCTAGCCACTTGATCTTCCAATGCCTTACCTTTCCCCTGCCCTTCATTTCATGCCACCATGGTGATAATCTAAGCTATTGTCAGGATGCTGCATGACATTGTATGCAGGGTTTCCAAATAAGATACTGGGTTTCAATTAAACTTGAATTTCAGGTAAACAACAAATAATTATTTAGTATAAGACCATCCCAAATATTGCAGGGGACATCCTTTCATAAAAATTTTTCATATATCTGTATTTATAGATAACTAAACTAAACATAGCTTATCTAAAACTGAAATAAAAATTGAACTTGGAGTTCTATGTTTTTATTTGGTAAGTCTGGCATCCCTAATTACTAGTATCCCATTTCTTCCTTAACTATGTGAGGAACCCAATCTCAGAATCCCATTTTAAAGATCTCTTTCCTGAATCCATTTCTAGCACTGATGACTGAATCACTCATTATCTCATCAGGAAAGGGATGGGGGGGCGGGGCAAGATGGTGGCTGAGTGAGCGCACCTGATAATCTCTCCTGCAAAGAAGTGGCTGGGCAGCGTTGGAAATTCTTCGGGACCAGGCTGTTTCGGGATTTTGCAGGGCAGGAGGTGTCTGGACATCGATTTGGTGGGAAGGTAACAGAGAAAATTCATGTATAAGATAAAATTGAGGCTCTATTGCACAGAGGTGGGGCCTGCGCGCGGGACTATCCCTCCTGGGGTGGGTGGAGCCAGGGCCCCGGAGCTGGGGCTGTTATTCCTGGAGGCTCTGTGGTGCTGGGGAATTCATAAGCCCTGATCGGGCTATTGGGGGCTAACAGGGCAGGAGGCCTCCGCAGACCGATTTGGGGAGACAGATGGGAGTTTTATTGCGAGGCAGAGAATTTTTGATTGTGGACACAAATAATAGTGCTTCCGGCTAGAGCCCTGCCCCCAGGCCGGCTGCAGATCTGCAGCGGCCTTAAATTGCTCGCAATAAAGAGACGTCACCAGGAGGCTGTTTCAGGGACTGGCAGGGTGGGAGATGTCTGGAAGCCGATTAGGGGAATATTTTGCGAAGCGTGGGAATTTCGGTCTTGACTCTGATATCAGCGTTTCAGGCTGGAGCCCCGCCCCCAGGGCCTGTCTACTGACCTGCAGCCCCATTAAATCGGCTGCAGTGTAGTGGCACCCCCAGGTGGCTGTTTCGGGGGCTTACAGGGAGGGTGGTGTCCTGAAGTTGAATTGGTGATACAGCCACAGAAGAGACCCAAATGAGAGGGTGAAGTGCGGGGTTCTGTCACATCATTCAGAGTTTGTGGATGTGACCTCCCTCATAGGGCTGGCACCCATCTGTGGGGATCCCTGAAGACTGTGTTGCACTGCGGTGTTCCCAGGCTCCCTGTTAACCAGATTTGAGGTTGCCAAGTCTGAGTCCCCTAAACCCTGGTGGCCCACACCCCAGAGACTCACACTTCTTGAGTCTGCAATATCACAGACTTTCCATCCCTGAATCCATCATGCCCTGAGGTCCTTCTGAGGTCCTTGAATGTCCTAGCCCTCAACGTTTGCGTTTTTTCTTTTTTCTTTTTTTTGTTTTTTATTTTTATTTTTACTTTATTTTTTATTGTCCTGATTGCTAATATTGCATTATCTCCTAGTTTTTTCTCCCATCATATCTCCCAAAGTCTTTTTTATTTTTTCAGTTATTTAGGGTTATTTTTGTTGTTGTTGCTGTTGTGGTTGTTCTTTATCTTTTTTTTTTTTCCTTACTTGTTCCCCTCCCTTTACCCACCTCCTTTTTCTTTCTTTCTTTCTTCTCTCTCTCTTTTTTTTCTTCTTCTCTCTAGTCCCTCATTTTCTTCTTATTTTATTTTATCTTAATTATATAATAGGTGCTGCAAGGAACACCTCATATTTGCTGGGTTTCCTCATCCTCCGTTGCCTCATTTCTGTTTGAATTGATTTTGGCTACCTACACTATCCCCTTTCCCCCACATCTTGATATCCTCCATCTTCTACTATCTCTCCTATATTTCACCTCCCTTTCTTTGATCCCCAAATTGTCTAACTCTTAATTTCTAATACCTTTGTTTTGTTTTCTGTCTTTTATCCACTCTTGAAACTATTGCTTTTCTTTTCTCTTTCCCTCTCTCACGAAAACACTAGCTTTTTAATTCATATCATATTCCTCCCATATTCAGTCGACTACCTCATTATAGGTACTCTACCTACTGCTATAACTCTACACAACTTACATGAATCTAATATCCATCCTCCCAGGTCTCATATTGTTGCTGTGTTAACATTTATTACCAATACTACATACACATTTTTCTTTCTTACACAATTGCCTTTCCCTGGCCCTAATGCTTTCCTTCAAAGTGAACTCAGCCAGCAATAAGGAATTAGAATAAGAAGGATAAAGTGACAAAGAGAAGATATAACACTTACGCAAAAATAGCAGCTAATTAATCCCGAACACTAGACAAAGAAGCTAAGGAACTGATTAAACTCGTGAAGATAAAATGATGACCAGACAGCAACAAAAATCTACAAACCAAACCAGTAATCAGGAAAACATGGCTGAATCCAATGAACAAACTAAAAACCAGGAAGGGGAGCAGAACTTTGCACAAGTAATTAAAGATCTCAGAACATATATCACAGAAAAATTTAATGAAGTAAAGGAAGAGGTTGACAATACGAAGACAGCACTTGGAGGGGAAATTGCAGACATACGCAAAAAGATAACAGATATGATGGGAATGAACACCACAGTTCAAGAAATCAAAAATACACTCGCAGCAAGTAACAGCAGATTAGAAGAGGTAGAGCAGAGAATTAGTGATGTGGACGACTTTACATCAGAAATCAAACAGATAGTAGAATTGATCGATAAAAAGATAGAAGAAATCCAGCTAGGACTTAGGGACCTGAATGACAATGCAAAACGCACAAACATATGTATTATAGGCATCCCAGAAGGAGAAGAGAAGGGAAAGGGGTCAGAAGGAGTGTTGCAGGAAATAATGGCTGAAATGTACATATCCAAGAAGCAGAGCACACTCCAAACATCATAAACCCCAACAGGCCCACCCCAAGGCATATACTTGTCAAATTATGCAATGCTCAAGACAAAGAGAAAATTCTGAAAGCAGCAAGAGAAAAGAAAACCATCACATACAAGGGAAGCTCCATAAGATTAAGTGCTGATCTCTCATCTGAAACCATGGAGGCAAGAAGGCAGTGGCATGATATAGTCAAGGTACTAAAAGAAAAAAATTTCCAACCCAGAATACTCTATCCAGCTAAGCTGGCATTCAAAAATGATGGAGAGTTCAAAATATTCACAGATAAACAGAAATTGAAAGAGTATGCCAACAAGAAACCTCCCCTTCAAGAAATTCTAAAGAGAGTTCTGCAGGAAGAAAGGAAAAAACAGGACAGGCAGAGTTGGAGGAGAGTGTAAGAGCAACCATAAAGACAAAAAGAGAAGAAACAAACAAACAAACAAAGAAAATATGACAAACAGAAGTCCAATCAAAATATGGTTAACATAAATAATTCCTTGAAAGTAATAACACTGAATGTCAACGGATTAAACTCACCTATCAAAAGATTCAGACTGGGACATTGGAGAAGGAAATATGACCCATCTATATGCTGTCTACAAGAGACACATCTTAGACCCAGAGACTCATGGAGGCTGAAAGTGAATGGTTGGAAAACAATTGTACAAGCAAACAGTAACCAAAAAAAGGCAGGAGTAGCTATATTAATATCAGACAAAATAGACTTTAAATGTGAAACAATTGTGAGAGACAAAGAAGGATACTACATATTAGCGAAAGGGACAATCGGTCAAGAAGAATGAACAATCATAAATATTTATGCTCCTAACATGGGTGCCTCTAAATACGTGATGCAAATGCTGGAAAAACTAAGTGAAAGAACAGATGCATCTACAATTATAGTGGGGGATTTTAATACACCACTATCAACTCTGGACAGAACATCTCAAAAGAGAATCACTAAAGAAACAAAATATTTGAACAGTTTATTAGAGGAGCTGGATCTAATAGACATATACAGATCATTACACCCAAACACAGCAGGGTATACATTTTTCTCAAGTGCACATGGATCATTCTCCAAGATAGACCATATGCTAGGCCACAAAGAAAGGCTTAATGAATTCAGAAAGATCGAAATCATACGAAATAATATCTCTGACCACAGTGGAGTGAAGCTGGAAATCTGCAAAGGCCAGAGGCCCAGATTTCACACCAAGATATGGAAATTAAACAGCACACTCTTAGAAAAACAGTGGGTCAAAGAGGAAATCTCAAAAGAAATCAATGACTACCTTGAAACAAATGATAATGATAACACAACATACCAAAATTTATAGGATGCAGCAAAAGCAGTACTGAGAGGGAAATTTATAGCCATAAATTCATACATCAAAAAAGAAGAAAGAGCAAAAATTTGAAGAACTAACTGCACATTTGGAGAAATTAGAAAAAAACAGCAACAAAGTAATCCAACGGAAAGAAGAAGGAAGGAAATAACAAAGATAAGAGCAGAACTAAATGAAATAGAAAATAAGAAAGCACTGGAAAAGATAAACAAGACCAAGAGCTGGTTTTTTGAGAAGATCAATAAAATTGACAAACCTTTAGTGAGCTAACAAAGAAAAAAAGAGAGAAGATGCAAATACACAAAATAAGAAATGAGAAAGGAGATATCACCACTGACCCCACAGAAATAAAGACTATCCTAAGAGGATACTTTGAAAAACTATATTCCAACTAAAATGACAATTCAGAGGAAACGGACAAATTCCTAGAAACACATAAGCAGCCTTTATTGACAAAAGAAGAAATTGATGATCTCAACAAACCAATCACAAGTAAAGAGATAGAATCAGTCATTAAAAACCTCCCAACTAAGAAGAGCCCAGGGCCAGATGGCTTCACAGGTGAATTCTACAAAACATTCTGTAAAGAACTAACTCCAATCCTGCTGAAACTCTTCCAAAAAATTGAAACAGAAGGAACATTGCCTAACTCCTTCTATGATGCCAACATTATCCTAGTACCAAAGCCAAACAAAGACACCACAAGAAAGGAAAATTACAGACCTATTTCTCTAATGAACCTAGACGCAAAAATACTTAACAAAATACTTGCTAATCGTATTCAACAACACATTAAACGAATTATACACCACGACCAAGTGGGTTTCATTCCAGGTATGCAAGGACGGTTCAACATGAGAAAATCAATCAATGTAATACACCATACAAACAGATTGAAGGAAAAAAATCACATGATTATATCTATAGATGAAGAAAAAGCATTTGACAAAATACAGCACCCTTTCTTGATAAAAACACTCCAAACGATTGGAATACAAGGAAATTTTTTGAATATGATAAAGAGTATATATGAAAAACCTACAGCCAATGTCGTTTCCAATGGAGAAATCCTAAAATCCTTCCCTCTAAAGTCAGGAACAAGACAAGGATGCCCACTGTCTCACCTTCTATTTAACGTTGTCTTAGAAGTACTTGCTCGAGCACTGAGGCAAGAACCAGATATAAAAGGCATTCAAATTGGAAAGGAAGAAGTCAAAATTTCATTATTTGCAGATGACATGATCCTATACATAGAAAACCCTGAGAGGGAAGCAGACTTGGCACAGCGGTTAGGGCATCCTTCTACCACATGGGAGGTCTGCGGTTCAAACCCCGGGCCTCCTTGACCCGTGTGGAGCTGGCCCATGTGCAGTGCTGATACACGCAAGGAGTGCCCTGCCATGCAGGGGTATCCCCCGCGTGGGGGAGCCCCACGCGCAAGGAGTGCGCCCCGTAATGAGAGACGCCCAGCGTGAAAGAGAGTGCAGCCTGCCCAGGAATGGTGCCGCCCACACTTCCCGTGCCGCTGACGATAACAGAAGTGGACAAAGAAACTAGACACAGCAGGTAGACACAGAGAAGAGACAACCAGGGGAGAGGGGGGAATTAAAAATAAATAAATAAATGTAAAAAAAAAAAAAAAAAAAAAGAAAACCCTGAAAGGTCAACAACAAAGCTTCTAGAACTCATAAATGAGTTTAGTAAGGCCGCAGGTTATAAGATCAATGTGCAAAAATCAGTAGCATTTCTGTACACTAATAATGAGTAAGATCAGGAGGAAATCAAGAAACAAATTCCATTCACAATAGTAAAAAAAAATTAAATATTTAGGAATAAATTTAACTAATGATGTAAAAAACTTATACACCGAGAACTATACAAGACTGTTCAAGGAAATCAAAGAAGACCTAAATCAATGGAAGAATATTCCCTGTTCATGGATAGGAAGACTAAATATTATTAAGATATCTATCCTACCAAAGCTGATCTACACATTCAATGCAATCCCAATAAAAATCAACACAGCCTTCTTTAAGAAACTAGAAAAACTAACTATGAAATTTATTTGGAAAGGAAAGAGGCCCCGAATAGCCAAAGACATATTAAAAAAGAAACACGAAACTGGAGGAATCACACTACCTGACTTCAAAACATACTACAAAACTACAGTAGTGAAAACAGCATGGTATTGGCATAAGGAGAGACACACAGACCGATGGAATCGAATTGAAAGTTCTGATATAGAACCTCATATATATAGCCATATAATATTCGATAAAGCCACCAAACCCTCTCAACTGGGAGAGAATGGCCTATTCGAGAAATGGTGCCTGGAGAACTGGATATCCATATGTAGAAGAATGAAAGAGGATTACCATCTCACACCCTATACAAAGATCAACTCAAGATGGATCAAAGACCTAAATATAACAGCCAAGACCATAAAGACCTTGGAAAGCAGTGTAGGGAAACATCTACAAGAACTTGTAATAGGAAATGGCTTCATGAACATCACACCAAAAGCACGAGCAGCAAAAGAACGAATAGATAAATGGGACTTCCTCAAAATTAAAACCTTCTGCACCTCAAAGGAGTTTGTCAAGAAAGTAAAAAGGGAACCTACACAATGGGAGAAAATATTTGGCAATCATATATCCGATAAGAGACTTATAACTTGCATATATAAAGAACTCCTATATCTTGAAAGTAAAAAGATAAACAACCCATTTTAAAAATGGGAAAAAGATTTAAACAGACGCTTCTCCAAAGAAGAAATACAAATGGCTAAAAAGCACATGAAAAAATGCTCCAAATCTCTAGCTATCAGGGAAATGCAAACCAAAACTACAATGAGATACCATCTTACTCCCATAAGATTGGCAGCTATGAAAAAAACAGAAGAATACAAATGCTGGAGAGAATGTGAAGAAATGGGAACACTCATCCACTGCTGGTGGGAATGCAGAAGGATCCAACCATTCTGGAGGACAGTTTGGCGGTTTCTCAAAAAACTAACCATAGATTTGCCATATGACCCAGCAATACCAGTGCTGGGTAAATACCCAGCAGAACTGAAAACAAGGACACAAAGCGATATATGCACACCAATGTTCATAGCAGCATTGTTCACTATCGCCAAAAGTTGGAATCGACCCAAATGCCCATCAACAGATGAGTGGATCAATAAAATGTGTTATATATATACAATGGAATACTACTCGGCTTTATGAACAAATATACTACAAACACACGTGATAACATGGATGAATCTTGAGAACCTTATGTTGAGTGAAGCAACCCAGACATTGAAGGACAAATACTACATGACCTCAGTGATATGAAATAAGCAAGCTGCCTCAGAGAGCTAGAGACTGGAAGATAGGCTTACAGGAAATCGGGGGGTAGAGGAAGGATGTAAGCTGACATCTACACGGGTGAAATCTATGATAAGCTGGAGGTAAGTATGTGCACAAGGAAGAGATACAATGGGGGCATAGGGTTACCTTTGGGTGGGGCTTTGCGGGTTTGAGGGGGGCTAGGGATGGGTGGATGGGTAATATTGCCCAAGAAATTGTGGGGAGGGAGGGGCAACATATGAACATAGGAGATTGTCAGGTGTTGGTTGAGAGTAAAATGCCGAGAAAACCTTTTCAAAATATAATTAGGAAAGTTACCTGTTTAAGATACTCAAAGGGGATAATCTGACACAGGACAGACTCCTAGGGAATATGTGAATGCTCATTTTGCCAGAGTGGGTTATACCATTGGGTAGAGACCCATATAATGAGAGTGAAGGTAGGTAGGCCCACATCCTGGGGAGGACTAATGCCATCAAATAGAGGGAACTGTATCTATCGAGAGAAAGGGTGGCTCCCAGGGCATTAGGGCAGTTGAGCAAGTCAAGCCCTCACACTGTTGCAAGTATCTCTGAACATGGCTCCTCAAGAAATGAAGATTGACTGTCACTGTGGGTCCCAAGGGGAGGGGGAAATAGATATTGAATAGATGGAACCAAAGTAAATGTGAGGGCAAAAGAAGTGTTTCACAAGAGTACACAAGAATGGATATAAAACATGTAATATTACACCAAAAACATATAAGGGACGACAGACTAATAATGTAAACCATAACGTAAAACATAGGATAACTAAAAAATTTAGAAAACTGTATAGCCTAAAGTATAAACCACAATGTAAACACAAATGTTACCTTGTTTGAAAGCTAATGTCTCAATATCTGTACATCAGTTTTAGTAAATATGATATGAATAAGTTAAAAGATTATCACTGTGGAAGGGAAAAGGTTTTATAATGGATATGTGAGAGTACTGTATATTGTATATATGAATTACTGTGATCTAAGGCTCTTGTGAAGAGAAGCTCAATAATTAGGAAAAAAGAAAAGAAAAAGATAGGATGTAGAATTTTTCCAAATCAATATGTATTCTATATCTAACCTTTAAACTCATCGCTATATTCCATTTTACTAGTAAGGGAACCTGACATTATATTGGGCTTCACTTTTCAGGAAGTTTTGGGCCACAGAGTGGTTCAACAATGGCAGCGGAGGAATACTGGTATGGGATGTTATTGACAGGCGATATATGGTCGACAGGGAGTTACACAGGGCATGTGTCCAGGGTGCATGGAAATGTTTGGATATACTCATAGTGGAAACAATTAAAAACAACAGCTGGGGGGGTACTGGGTTCCTGGCCGGTGGGGGCTCTGTCGTGGTCCCTAGGGGAGCAGCGGCAGTCCCCTAGGTACAACGGTAAGGATCAGGAAGGAATGAGGGTCCAACAGTGAGCCCCTGATACTAATGACTATGCTTGTGAGCCTATACACCTGCAATAAGAACAAGGCCTAGAGCAGCACTGTGCCTAGGAGTTCTGTCCTGACAGCCTCCGTGTTGCTCAAATGTGGCCAGTCTTGAAGCTAAACTCAGCATGTAAATGCAATGCCTTCCCCCCAGCGTGGGACATGACACCCGGGGATGAGCCTCCCTTGCACCGAGGGATCACTACCAAGTACCAGCTAATGATGCAACTAGAAAATGACCTTGAATTAAAGGTTCAACGTGGACCAGCAGAATATCCCTGTCTACATATAATAACAGGAGTTAAAAATGCTGTTTGACCTAAAGTAAGGGGGAAATGGAAAGGACAAATGAGTTCATATGGCTATGAGTCTCTAAAAAAGAGTCTGGAGGTTGTCAGAAGGATTGCCCTTATGCACACCTGAGCAGAGTCTCAGAGACAGATAAAGTAGATACAACCCCAGGTATTGGTCCTTTTGAGGGCTAAAGAGTCCCACAGGTTCTATGGTCATGGCAGATGGGGTTCACTGCCATGTCAGTTGGCCCTTCTTTGGAGCTGGTGTTTCTGTGTGATGGAGCTGGACTCAGATGGGATCTCTTTTCACAAGCCTTTCATGCTACTTTACTGGAATTGTATTTGGTGCTGGGGTTTAAGATACATCTAGGGGATTTGAATCTCTGGACTGACCATATGATAGCCAGGCCCTGAGCCTCAACAGACTTCAGCTCCTACACTCTGATTTATTGGACTTACCCCACTCAGCTAACATGGAGTTGAAGAATGTCAACCACCACACCAAGGAGCCTAGAGTGCCTACAACTGAAAGCAGGAGGATTGTATCCAGTATCCATGTGGAATCTAAGTCCCCTCTTGACATAGATGTGGAATGGACACAACCAAGCCAAGGTCCAAAGGAAGGAGGAATACAATAAGGATTAGAGTGGACTTAATGATATCCTATTCATGAACTATTGTGGTTAATAATCGAGAAAATGTGGCATTGGTGTGGAAAAAGTGGCCATGGTGGCTGCTGGGTGCGGGGAATGGGAGGAAGAGATGAGATGTGGAGGCCTTTTCGGGACTTGGAGTTGTCCTGGGTGGTGCTGCAGGGACAATTGCTGGACATTTTTTGTCCTCCCATGGCCCACTGGATGGAACGTGGGAGAGTGTGGGCTATGGTGTGGACCACAGGCCATGGGGTGCAGCGATGCCCAGAGATGTACTCACCAGATGCAATGGCTGTGTCATGATGATGGGGGAGAGTGTTAATGTGGGGGGAGTGGTGGGGTGGGGGCGGTGGGGGTGAATGGGGACCTCATATATTTTGAATGTAATATTTTTTAAAAAAATGAATAAATTGAGTAGAATTTGAAAAAAAATAAAGAAACACAGAAAAGAAAAAAAAAAAAAATGGAAAAGGATGGCATGCCCAAACAGAGTACTGAGAGCAATTTACTGAAGCAATATTAAGAAAAGTATAGGAGGGTTAAAGGAATATGAGGGATGGTGCAAAAATACTCTTAGGTTACCAACAGCAGGGAGCCATTACCAGTCTTATGACTGAAGAAATCAGACACAAATTTGTGCCTTCAAGGAATAAATATTATTTGTGGGGAGTGTGGCAGATTGAGTTATGTATCTCAGAAAAATATATGTAAAAATGGTACTTAATCTTAATTCATTCCTGTGGGTGTGAACCCATTATGGATAGGACCTTTTGAAGATAGTTTTAGTCAATGTGTGGTCCAACTGAATGAGGCTGGCCTTAATCCTATTACTGGAGGCCTTCTAGAGAAGGCCACAGGGAGAAAGTCACTGGAAAGGAGAAGAAGGCAGAAGTCAACAGAACCTGGAAGAGAAAGAAGACATCATTATGTGATGGGAGATCAAGGAACTCAAGGATCATCAGTCCATCAGAATGTTACTAACCCCAGAACAAGCAAGTCTGCCAGCCTCTGAAACTGTGAGATGATAAATTCATGTAAAATGAATTTAAGCCAAATCACTGTGTTATATTTGTCATAGCAGCTGTGATGGTTAGGTCAATGTGTCAACTTGGCCAGGTAATTATGCCCAGTTGTTTGTCAAACAAGCACTGGGTTAATTGTAATACAAGGACATTTATGGACTTTAGTCATCAGTGAGTTTACTGCATAGATGGCTTATTACATCTATGATCAACCAGGGAGATTACTGTCAGCAATGAGTAATGTTTTATCCAATCAGTTGAATGCCTTAAAATGGGAAGTGATACCAGCATTCAGAGAGAATTTCCCAGCTCATCTTTGCACAGTCAACATCTCCTGGAAACTCATCAAGAACCTTCATCGGACTTTCATCGGAGCCCCTGATTTGCAGCCTGCCTGCAGAATCTGGACTTGTGCATCCCTCCGGTCCTGTGAAGAATTTTATAAAATGTCATACTATTTACAAATATCTCCTGTTGATTCTGTTTCCCTAGAGAATCCTGACTAAGACAGCAGCCAAGCAACTAAGATGGGAAACAGCCTGTAATCAAATTAAAGCAATACAATACATTGAATGCCAGCTAACGATAAGTACAATGGTAATGCTACCAAAAGAAGTAATTGAGTAAGAGGAAGAGCAACAACTCAAACAGAAGTAATTGAATAGGATTCTACATTGTTTGATAATCTAATTAATGAATAAGAATGAATCCCATAAAAATATTGGGAAAAGATTTAGATGTTTAAACTACTGATATTGATAAATATAATAAAACTCATAATTCTGCAGCAAAACAAGGACATTGACCACAAACTGGTTAGTGAGTGTCATCAATTCAAAGAATATTTAAATATTTAAGAACAGTCACTGTGTAAGCAAACGTGAAAATACTCTAAAACATTATGACTAATATCTGAAAGAAACTTGGTAGAGTATTCCTCATATTTGACAACAATGATCCTAAAATATACACGGCATTACCAATAATCGATAATGAGTGAAGGTAAAACAACTTTTCTAAACTGATAATAGTAAATTTTGAGGAACCATGTTGGAGAAATGACTAATTTATATCTCTATTCTCCCTGTAGAAAATGATATGAACAAAATCGTTGTTATTGGGAGAGATGATCAAAGAGTGCATAGCTATAACGTGGCAGAAATTAGATTTGTGGAGAAGTATGTTAGGCTGCTAATTAATAAAAACATGCATTTTGAGGATATTTTAATATTTGTGATATTTGCCATTAAAATAATAATTTGTGTGATTTATTTTTTATACTAAAGAAATATAGGTTTTTACCTAAATTTATATTCCTTTTATAGTCTTTTTCTTAAAGAAGAATCTTAAAAAATACCTGGTAGATATAAACCCAAATAAGAGAAGAACCTCAAAACATGAAAAAATCTGGTAGATTTAAATTCAAAATACCATAATTCCATTAAATTTAAGTTTAGTTAGATTAAATATAAGTAGACTGAACAATTCAAATAAAAGATAAAGATTATTATATTGCATGAAAAGAAACAAAAGAAAACCGAACTACAAGTTGATTATAAGAGGAATACATTAAATATCAAAATTAAATATTTTAATATAAGTGCTGGAAATTTGAATGGAAAAAGATGGTAAATATGTATCATAGAAACACTAACCCAAGAGAAAATGGTGTGGCTTAACTTATATCTGACAACATTGAATGTCAGGGAAGAAGTATTACTAGAAATAAAGCTTGACACGTCATAATGATTAAATGGTCAATTTAACAGGAAGATATAAAAATCCTAAATATTTCTACACCTGATAATATAGGAATTGAATGAAAGAGAAAGGAAAAATATAAAAATCTACAGTCATAGTTGGGGATTTTGACATACCCACTTTAGTAATGAATAGAACAAGCAGAAAAATATCAGAGATAAAGCCTAGTTGAAGAACATAATTCACGAACTCGACTTACTTGACAAACATGGGACAATCTAAAAAGCAGAATACCCATTCTTTTCAAGGTCACATGGAACATTTTCGAAAATTGATCATATAATGGGCTAGAAAGCAATTCCCAACAAATTTCAAAACATTGAGGTCATGCAGAATATGTTGTCTAACTATAGTGAAATTAATCTAGAAACTAATAAGAGAAATATTGGTGATGGAATTTGTAATGGGCCAACTTGGTTAGGACGAACTAGGTTTCCCAGAGTTCCCTTTTCCTGTTAGGGTAGGCTACAAGGGAGATTCTCCCTTGAGAGCTGAAGTGTGGAAGGGAGGCAGCAGTCATCTTTTTTCTTTTTATTTATTTCTCTCCTCTTCCTCCCCACCCCCTCAGTTGTCTGCTTTCTGTGTCCATTTGCTGTGTGTTCTTCTCTGTCCACTTGTATTCTTGCCAGTGGCACCGGGAATCTCTGTCTCTTTTTGTTGCATCATTTTGCTGCATCAGCTCTCGTGTGTGCGGACCCACTGCTGGGCAGGCTGCACTTTTTTTCATGTGGGGTGGCTCTCCTTATGGGGCGCACTCCTTGCGTGTGGGGCTCCCCTATGCAGGGGACACCCCTGTATGGCACAGCACTTCTTTTGCACATCAGCACTGCACCTGGGCCAGCTTACCACATGGGTCAGGAGGCCCTGGGTTTGAACCCTAGACCTCCCATGTGGTAGGCGGATGCTCTATCCATTGGGCCAATTCTGCTTCCTGGCAGCAGCCATCTTGATTCACACAAAACAAATATGATGCTGATCAAGTTGATGCAGGCAAGTTGATGCTGACTCACTTCACTGGCATGAAGCAAAGTCATGAAATATCAAGGAATAAATTTATGGAAAGAGAAGCAAACCTCTAGACAATATTCACAAAACATATAGAGAAATTAAAGTCCTAAATAAATCAAAGGATATACCATGTTCATGAATTGAAAAGGCAATATTATACTGATGCCAATTCTCTGAAATTTGTCCATGATTTCAATGTCATCCCAATGAAAATCCAAGCTCATCTAAAAATTGCATGGAAATATAAAGAACTAGTAATTATCAAGCCTCATGTCTTAATTTGGTTTTCTCCAGAAGTGCATGCTCACATAGGCATTTAGGTATAAATAGTTAAAAAAAAAATTTTTTTTTTTTTTACATGTGGCCCAGAAAATAGGGCATGGAAAAATGGAAATAAGCTAGAAAAGAAAGCCAACATGTATGCATTAATTTTAGATTATGCAGGGAAATAAAAGGTGTGGTTGAATTTGCAGGACTTGACAGATTCATGTCCAATGATTTAGACTGTGTAGTGTATGCCCTGGGCACTATGGATAGACTAACATATTCTGATCCTTGAAGTCTTTTGCTGAGTCACTGGGTTATCTTTTGTTAAGGTATGTTTTTTTTTTTTTAAGATTTATTTATTTATTTATTTCTCTCCCCTTCTCCCCCCACCTCGGTTGTCTGTTCTCTGTGTCTATTTGCTGCATCTTCTTTTGTCCGCTTCTGTTGTTGTCAGTGGCACGGGAATCTGTGTTTCTTTTTGTTGCATCATCTTGCTGCGTCATCTCTCCGTGTGTGTGGCCATTCCTGGGCAGGCTGCACTTTCTCTCACGCTGGGCAGCTCTCCTTATGGGACACACTCCTTGCACGTGGGGCTCCCCTACGTGGGGACATCCTTCCGTGGCAGGGCACTCCTTGTGCACATCAGCACTGTGCATGGGCCAGCTCCACACGGGTCAAGGAGGCCCAGGGTTTGAACCACGGACCTCCCATGTGGTAGACGGACGCCCTAACTACTGGGCCAAGTCCACCGCCAAGGTATGTTTTTATTCATCCTGAAAATGTACATGGAATCTATGAAAATATATTCATATGAACAACATTGCCTTATCTGAATAAACTCACCATGAATAATCACAAGATACTTCATGGGAGGGAATGAGCTGTCTTTTTTTTTTAATTTTTAAAAGCAGTTTTGTCTACATTGTAAACTTGGAAAGTAGGGCTGCTATAAGCAGCACTGGAACATTTTGGACAAATCATTTCTTCTTATTTCTACCAATTTCAACATTTGCTTCTTTTGCTTTTGTGTTTGAACCCTCGTTTTGATTGAGCAATTCTTTTATCTCAAAAGCGTTTTCTAGAATCAGCAGGTGCCTCTTGTGGGAAAATGGTCTCAAATGTCAGTTCACATCTTTATTTCCTTTTCCCCCCAATCTTGACCTTGTTTTCGTCACTGCTTTGTTAGTTCCCTTATGCTTTTAAACAGTTTTTTTTTTTTAAATCTTTGAACAACTTTTCTAGTTATCAGAGGGAGGGTTATTCCATATTACCTGGTCTGCCATTAGTGGGTATGTAAGAAAGAGGCACAGCTTCAGATTTTTTTCCAACTTCTTATCTTTTTTTTTTTTAAGGTTTATTTAATCCATGCCCACCCCCCGACTCTGCCCCTTGCTCATGGCTCCCTTATCTGTCTGCTCATTGTTTGTCCTTGTTGTGTCTGCTCATCTTCTTTAGGAGGCACCAGGAACAGAATCTGAGACCTCCCATGTGGGAGGTGGGCACCCAATCACTTAAACTACACCTGCTCCCTGCTTGTTATGTCTCCTCATTATGTCAGCTGTTGCATCAGCTCGTTGTCTGTTTGTTTTCTTTAGGAGGAATCAGGAACCAAACCCGGAACCTCCCATGTGGCAGATGGGTGCCCAACTGCTTGAGCCACATCCACTTTTTATCATCTTATCCTGAAAGTGTTATTGGGAGCTACATGAACCATGGCTAACTTAAGCAGAATAAGAATTTGTATTAAGGTCATCAAGTGCTCACATAATTGATGGGAAATCTAGAGAAGCAAGTAAGGAAAACAGGGAAACGGACTTTGGCCCAGTGGTTAGGGCGTCCGTCTACCACATGGGAGGTCCGCGGTTCAAGCCCGGGGCCTCCTTGACCCGTGTGGAGCTGGCCATGCGCAGTGCTGATGCGCGCAAGGAGTGCCGTGCCACGCAAGGGTGTCCCCCGCGTGAGAGAGCCCCACGCGCAAGGAGTGCGCCCGTGAGGAAAGCCGCCCAGTGTGAAAAGAAAGAGCAGCCTGCCCAGGAATGGCGCCGCCCACACTTGCGTTCCGCTGACGACAACAGAAGCGGACAAAGAAACAAGACGCAGCAAATAGGCACAGAGAACAAACACCGGGGGGGGGGGGGGGGGGGGGGGGAATTAAATAAATAAATAAATCTTAAAAAAAAAAAAGTAAGGAAAACAGTCAGAGACTGGAAAGTCCAAGGTCATGGCAATGGAACACCACTGCCAACATCATCTCCACCACAACCCTCATCACACTACACTCACTTGCATGGTTTGTAGGATTGAACTCAACTGCTTTTGCTGCTGCCAGTAATTCCTCAGTTACCTTTCTTCCTTACCATCCTCCTTTAAATTTCAAAGATCTGGGTAGGAGCATCAGATCTGCCTAGCCTAGGCCACTGGCTTGTTCTCTGGGTACCAGAATGTTGGCACTGTTTGTCCATTTGGTTACTGTGGTCCACAGCATCTCCCCAAGATCGTTTCAATGAGATTTCCCTCAAAATAAGAAGGGTATGTGAATGCTGGGTCAGTGAATCCAAAGAACATCAGAGCAAAAATGACAAAAAATAAATATCCACTCCACCCTGTCTCTGAAAAAGAAGAAAATTGGCTTATAAACAGTTAAGCTATTTTTTTTTACCTTAGTAACAAATTCCAAAACATGAGAAGAAATAACCAGTTAGCAACAACTACAGTTACATTAAAAGCTGAATTCTCAGAGGGTGTCTCTTGATTGTGGATTGACCACAGATGATTAACCTTGGTGATAAGTATGTATATATGTATATTTATGTATATGTGTATATATATGTAATTTTTCGTTTTGTTTACATCTTAGTCGATTTAAGATATTTCCGTTTTGTAATTTATTAATACCTATTTCATTTTAGAAAATGACAATGGCATTTTAGGTGAATCAGAATAATTCCTTCATCAGGGTTAGGTTAGTTATTGAATATTGCTGCTTATCAAAATTATATATTTTTTTTAGGTATCAGGGCCGAGGACTGAACCTGGCACCTTGTAGGTGGGAAGGTGGAACTCAACCACTGAGTCAAGTGACTCCCCTGAGTTGGTTTTCTCGTTTGTTTGTTGTTTGACTTTTTGTTTTTTTCGAGAGGCACCGAGAATGGACCCTGCGACCTCCCAGTGGGAAGCAGGCACTCAATCACTTGAGCCACATCTGTTTCCCAGGCAGTCTTTTAATTCATAAGTATAGTGATAAGTTTAAAGTTCACTGTGGGATCTTTTCTAATTTTTGCTTTTTTTAGGTTTCATTTTCTTTAGTCTGTTCAGCAACTACAGAGCATTCTTCCATAATTTTGGTGATTTCAGGGATGCCTTTTTAATGCATAATCTATTTTTATTATTGAATGGTAATTATAAGAAACAAAATGCCTTGATACATTACATGAAGGAATGCTATAAATTACTATAGGTATTCTAAACGTATATCATTTTAACAGAAGAGTCAATGTCAACATTTTTGAAAATAGAAAGAACACAACCACAGAACAAATATGGTTCTTTAGCTCGAATATATCTAGATTCATGGAACACTCACATCTTTGTTCTTAAAATTTTATGTTGTCACCAACCATTGAGCATGTGTCATGACCTGGTGCCATCTTTAAACAGTCATTTGGGAAACCTTAATTTAGTACAAACCCCTTGGATGCTTAAAACTTTTGACATCATTCTTGTCCCAAAGTCACTGAATTTGTTGAGAAAAAATGTTATTCACCTCCATCTCTCAATGGCAGAATCAACCACTTCCCCCTACATATTCTCATACATTTTGGACAAGACTTTATTATGCAACTGACAGCATTGCATTTCACAAATGTGTTTACTTGTCCTTCACAACAATTCTTAGGAAAATGTTAGTGATTTCCTATGTTTGCTAAGCTAATATTTTCTGTTTGGATATGGTCGTAACCAGGAACTATTGATACCTACTAAACTTCTTACATAAAGAATAATACTGAAATGTAACCCAGGTGCCTTATCTGTAATTACCCGGAAGTCGATAACCTGTAACCTTGTGTCTATCCCCTTATCCAATTCTTTTGTAACTTAGTGGTCTTATGATCTTGCTAATAACTCCTCAAGTTTATTAATGAGGAATCTCACCCCAGTTCTGGTTTTTCTTCTCCTACATAAAACCAGTTTCAGTCAGAAATGACCATCTAAACATGCGCAGTAATATAGAATTTTAACCTCTAGTAACCCCTAGATACCTTACACTACTACTAAAAATGTCCATCATTGTGTCAAGGTTGCCATTTTCATACATACCCATAACTTAGCATGTAACCTGTCTGTGCATGCTCAGTCCAAATAACAGATTCTGTCACCTCAGGCCACTGTAGTCATTATCATAATCACACCTTTTACCAGAGTACCATAAGACCCTCAGAATCTCTCCAGTTAGGGGAGACAAGGTTGAGGCTTAGCTTTTGCCTCCTGTTTCCTTACACATCTGGTCTTTTTTTTTTTTTTTTTATTGATATAAAAATGATTAACTTTATTTTTGAATTGCTGTTTCAAATTACAAAAGTAACATTGGTTAATGCAAAAAATATAGCTAATCAAAAAGAGGATAAAATCAATTCTGCTCCGGGGTAATTTCAGTTAACATTTTTGCAAGTCATCTTCTAGTCTTTTTTTTTTCTTTTTTATGCACAAATTTCAAAGCAGCTCACCATAAAAAAAAATATTAAATAAATGTTAAAGTAGATGTGTTGTGTTAAAGCTCTTTCTTGGAAACCCTGGTGTCATAGATTGGCTTTTTTTTTGTGTGTGTTGTTGTTCATTTAAAAAATTTACAGAAGTATATTATACATACATAAACATACACAAACATTAAGTGTATAGTAATAGTTGTGACCTTACAAAACAAACATACATAACATTGTACAGGGACATCATACTTCACCCTACCAACAATACCTTGCATTATTGTGCAATATTTTTAACCTACAATTAAAGAGCATCCTTAAAATATTACTACCAACCAAAGTATCTTACATTCGGTGTATTTTCCCCAACCTACCCTATTATTATTTTTTATATGAATATACATAAACAATAAGTGTATAGTAAAAGTTGTGAACTTACAAAGCAAACATGCATCACATCATAGAGTGGTCCCATATATCAACCCATTACCAACACCTTGCATTGTTGTGAGACATTTGTTATAAATGATGAAAGAATATCAAGATCTTACGACTAATTATAGTCCTTTTCTTACATTTTGTGTATTCCTCCCAACCTACCCTATTATTATTAAATATGTTTTTATGACAGAAGTTGTAAACTTACAAAACAATCATGCACATTGCAGGATTCCCATGCAACACCCCTCTATCAAGATACCACACTGTGGTGGAACATTTGTTACATTTTATGATATAATATCATCAGACTATTACCAGGCCCATAGAGTATCATCAAAATATTACTACTAACTACAGTCCCTTTGTTACATTCGGTGTATTTCCCCCCAACACACCCTATTTTTTTTAATGAATATATTTTTATTACAGAGTTTGTGAACTTGCCAAACAACCATGCACATGTGTGGAACTCCCACACAACACCCCATTCACCAACACGCCTATCTTGGAACATTTGTTACAGATTATGAGATAATATCATCAGACTATTACCATCAATGTCTATAGGGTACATTTGGCACACTTTTTCCATACCCCCCCATTATCAACACAGCACATCATTGGCTTAGATGCATGAATATTATTAATACATTATTACTAAGTTTTTAACCTGACTTAAAGTGGACTTCTTCATTTTGTAAATTATTAGGAATTAAGAAGCAGTTAGATAAACTTATTTCTAGCTTTAAGTTATTTACAAGGTTCATAAAGTTAACTTCTTTTGGTAAAAATCTAAGTTAAACTAGTAGTTTCTGGCATAATAACTGCTGGTTTATGTATTTGCTAAAGGTACTTTTTATATTTGCTGTGTATTTTTTTTTTTAGAGATTTATTTTTATTTATTTCTCTCCCCTTCCACCCTTGGTTGTCTGCTGTCTGTGTCCATTCACTGTGTGTTCTTCTGTGACCGCTTCTATCCCTATCAGTCCTGGGAATCTGTGTTTCTTTTTGTTGCTTCATCTTGCTGTGTCAGCTCTCCACGTGCACAGTGCCATTCCTGGGCAGGCTGCACTTTCTTTTGCGCTGGGAAGCTCTCCTTACAGGGTGCACTCCTCGTACGTGGGGCTCCCCTACGCGGGAGCACACCTTGTGTGGCAGGGCACTGCTTGCATGCATCAGCACTGCGCATGGGCCAGCTCCACACAGGTCAAGGAGGCCCAGGGTTTGAACCGTGGACCTCCCATGTGGTAAGCGGACACCCTATCCATTGGGCCAAGCCCGCTTCTCTCTGCTGTGTATTACAGCAATAAAAGCATCATTTCGTTAGGCAAAAATACATTATTATTGTTAACCACAGTCCATAGGTCACTTCAGTTGTATTTTTCCCATGCTTGTCCACATTCCCATCACCCTGCAATACTGATGTGCTTCTGCCCTAGCTCACAAAGGACACTCTTGCATTTGTACCATCAACCACAATTCTTATCCACCACTGGATTACTGTGTTATTCAATCCCAAGATTATTCTCTAGCCTTTTTCCAATTAGCATTTACATCCCTAGACTAACCTTTTCAGCCACATTCTGATTTAGAAACCAGATGTTACTCACTAAAATGTGTTACCATCAACTGTATACATTTCTACAATAAAGTTAATGAAAACTTCTACATACATTAAACATCAGTAGTCCATCTCAGTCCTCCTCTTATTTCCTTTAAGAATCTACCACCAACCACCAGTTCTTGAAGATATTTTCCTCAATTTTCTTCTAGAAGCTTTATGGTTCTTGCTTTTATATTGAGGTTTTAGATGCATTTTGATCCATTAATTTTCCTGTAAGGTATGAGACAGAGAACTTCTTTCTTTCTTTTGGCTATAGATATCAAGTTCTCTCAGCATCATTTGTTGAATGGACGCTTCTACCTGAGCTGGATGGGTCTGACAGGCTTGTCAAATATGACTTGACCATAGATGTGAGGGTCTGTTTCTGAACTATCAGTTTGATTCCATTGGTCTTTGTGTCTGTCTTTATGACAGTACCATGCTCGTGTTACCACTGTAGTTAGGTAAGTCTGGAAGTGAGTGTCCTTCAACTTTACTTTTCCTTTTTAAGACGTTTCTGGGGAAACGGACTTGGCCCAGTGGTTAGGGCGTCCGTCTACCACATGGGAGGTCCGTGGTTCAAACCCCGGGCCTCCTTGACCAGTGTAGAGCTGGTCCATGTGCAGTGCTGATGCGTGCAAGGAGTGCCGTGCCACGCAGGGGTGTCCCTCACATAGGGGAGCCCCACGCGCAAGGAGTGCACCCCGTAAGGAGAGCCGCCCAGCGCGAAAGAAAGTGCAGCCTGCCCAGGAATGGCGCCACCCACACTTCCCGTGCCGCTGATGACAACAGAAGCAGACAAAGAAACAAGATGCAGCAAATAGACACAGAGAACAGACCAGACAACTGGGGGAGGGGGAGGGAATTAATTAAATAAATAAATAAATCTTAAAAAAAAAAAAAGACTTTCTGGCTATTCAGGACCCCTTACCCTTCCAAATAAATTTGATAATCATATTTTCCATTTAAAAAATGCTGGTGGAATTCTTATCAGGATTACATTGAATCTGTATATCTGTTAAGGTAGAATTGACATCTTAATGATATTTAATCTTCCAAAATGAGCGTGGAATGTTCTTCCAATTATTTACATATTTTTTGATTTCTTTTAACAATGACTTGTAGTTTTCTGAATACAATCCTTTACGTTGTTAGTCAAGATTATTCGTAAATATTTGGTTCTTTTAACTGCTATTGTAAACGGAATTTTTCCCCCCTTAATTCCTCCTCAGATTGCGCATTACTAGTATCTTTTAAAGTCTATATCATCTAATACAAGCATAGGTTCTAAGTATTTTTTTGGTTACTGAATATGTGGAATATCTTTTTCCAGCATTTCACTTTCAATTTATTGGCATCCTTGGGTCTAAGGTGAGTCTCTTGCAGACATTTACAGGTGGCTCATATGTTCTTATCCATTCTACCAGTCTGTCTTTTGATTGGGGAGTTTAATCCATTAACAGTCAATGTTATTACTGTAAACGCAGTTCTTATTCCACTCATTTTGTCTTTTGCGTTTTATCTGTCATATTTTATTTTTGCCACTCTTTGGGAGTTTTAGTTACTTTTACTGATATAATCTTCATTTCTAGACTCTCTTCCAAGCCTCTCTCACCATCTTTTCTTTTCAGACTTTAGCACACTCTTTAGAATTTCCTGCAAACGCAGTCTCTTGGTTACAAACTCTCTATTTATCTGTGAATATTTTAAACTCACTCTCATTTTTGAAAGACATGCTTGCTGGATATAACTTCTTGGACATGGATATCCATGTCCATCAATAGGTTTGGGAAAGTTTCCACCATTATTTCTTCAAACATTTCTTCTGTCCCTTTTTCCTTCTCTTCTCCTTCTAGGGCACTCATGATGTACGTTAGCACATCTCTTGCTATTGTTTGTTCCCTGAGGCTTTTTTCGATTGTTTCCATTCTTTCCTTCATCTGTCATTTTGTATGCTAAGTTTCAGAGGCCATTTCTTCAAGCTTACCAATCCTTTCTTCTGCTTCCTCAAGTCTGCTATTATACGATTCCAGTGTATTTTTAATTTCATTTATTGTGACTTTCATTCCCATAAGTTCTCCTATTTTTCTATATATGCTTTCAAATTCTTCTTTGTGCTTGTCCAATGTCTTAATATCCTTAATCCCTTTAGCCATCTCATTGAATTTATTAAGGAGATTTGTTTGAACATCTATGATTAGTTGTCTCAACTCCTTTATGTCATCTGGAGGCTTATCTTGTTCCTGTAACTGGACCATATCTTCTTGTTTCTTGGTGTGGATTGTAATTTTTTTGTTGGGGCCTTGACATCTGGCTTACTAGATGTATTTATTCTGGGAGCAGTTTCTCTCTTTAGTTTAGGGCTTTCTTGCCCTTTCTCCCTTGCTGATTGTGTAGTAGGAGCTGAGGATGTAGTTGGTGGTGCAAACTGTGGAGCCTCAAGCTGCCCTCATCGCTCAAGGGACAAATGAAGCTTCTTCCAACTTTTTCCTTTGCCAGGGATAGGGATAGAGCCACAGCCATATAATAAGCCAAGTTGTGCAGGCCTAGACTGTAGTTGCCCAGAAACACTGATGAAGATTCATGTCCCTATCTCCCGTGCCTGGGGCAGAGATAGAGCTATAGGTGTGGGCAGCAATATATACCATGTGGGTCCAAAATGACTGCAGTTGCCCTGGTAAATTTCCAACTATTCAGTCTGTACCAGCTAAGTGTACCTGCGGTTACCTGGAGAGGCTGGTGCAGGATCTGCCAGCCTCCTCCCTGGTAAAGGTGGGGTGAAGCCTAGGCTAGGGCTGCAGTCCAATCTGGGTGAAAGAGGTCGGTCTCTACCAGTCAGTGTGATTTTCAGTCAGCCTGGCTTACCCTCATGTCAGGAGCAGAGTCAAAATGGTGGCTATCAGTCCTCCTGTGATGCGGACAGGCCCAAACACCAGGTGTTCCTAGAGTTATACTCCAGCTACTGGAACCTACAAATCAGTAGCGGACATTGGCAGCCAACCATCTCTCCCTTCCCCATTTTTGGGAAACACAGCCTCCAACTCCAGCCAAAAACAGCTCCTGAGACAGCTTGTGCCACCAGAGTAAAATGGTCACTAGCCTCTGTGGTGTGGCCTGTATTTTCTGGGAGAGGTGGGCTCAGGTCCCCCAGGTTCCTCCTTGCTGGAAGTGGGGCTGGGGCTTATGCTAGAGCTTCAGTTTGTTCTGGATGGAAAGGAGCGGTCCCTACCATCACTGTGATTTTCAGGTTGCTCCACTTTCCCTCATGCCAAAGGCAGAGTTAGAATGGTGGCTACCTGCCTCTCTCTGACTTGGACAGCCTCAAACTTTAACTGTTCTTAGGGTTATACTTTAGCTTGCTGAATTCACTTATCAGTAGCTGAGGTTGGTGCCCAACTGTCTCCTCCTCCCCTGTTTTTGGGAAGTGGTTCTTCCAATTTCAGCAGCAGTATAGCTCCTGAGGTAGCTTACACTGCCAGTGGAGGATGGACACCGGCTTCCTTGGCCTGGAGTGCTCTACACATGAATCTTCTCTGCAGATGGGCAGTCTCCTCCTTCTGTTCTTTGAAGGATGTTGTGGGATGATCTTCTGGTCTTCTGGAACCCCCAAACAGGTGCTTTAGGTGGCTCTAGGTGATTACTAATTGCCCTGCAGCATGCTGACTCTAGGAGCACCTTACTCTGCTGCCATATTGCTGGGTGTCCTAGATGACTTTTTTTCCATTCTTTTTTTTTTTAACTGTTTGTTGTAATCTTCAAAGTTTTTAAAAATATATTTTTTATTAAAGTATATTATTCATGCATGAACATGCATAAACAATAATTGCATACTAAAGATTGAGAATTTACAAAATAAACATACATAACATTATACAGGGGTCTCATACATGACCCCTCCACCAACACCTTGCTTTGTTGTGAAACATTTGTTACAAACTATACAGGAGCATTATCAAAATATTACTACTAACTATAGTCCCTATGTTATTTTTGTTATATTTTTCCACCAGCCTACCCTATTTTTTTATGAATATATTTTTATTACAGAGGTTGTTCATTTGCAAAACAACCATACACATGTGTAGAATTCCCATACAACACCCCATTCACCAAAACACCATACTGTGATAGAATGTTTGTTACAGATTATGAGATAATATCATCAGACTATTACCACCAACCATGGTCTATAGTCTACATTTGGCACACTTTTTCCATACACCTCCATTGTCAACACAGTACATGTTTGAAATTGATGCAAGAATATTATCGTCTTTCTGTTAACCACAGTCTATAGGTAATGTCAGTTGTAGTTTTCCCATGCTTCTCCACATTCCCACCACCCTATGATAATGATATACATCTGCTCTAGCTCACAGAAGGACACTCTTGCATTTGTACACTCAACCACAATTCTTATCCACCTCTTGATTCATGGTGTTATTCAGTCCCTAGATTATTGTTTAGCTTTCTTTCAATTGGCTTTTACTTCCCCAGACTACCCTTTTCAGCCACAATCTCATTTTTTAAACCAGGTGCTACTCACTATAATGTGTTACCACTAACTCCATCCATTTCCACACTTTTACAGTCAAGTTAATAAAAACTTCTACATACATTAAGTTTCAGTAGTTCTTCTCAACCCTCCTCTTATCTGCTAATAACTTATATTCTAGGTTTTAGCTCATGTGTTTATTTTTCATATTTTATTAATGAGACCATGCAATATTTGTCATTTTGTGTCTGGCTTACATCACTTAGTATAGTGTCCTCAAGATTCATCCATGCTATCGTATATGTACTAATTTCATTTCTTCTTACTGCAGCATAGTATTCCATCATATGTATATATTACATTTTGTTTATCCATTCATTGGTTGACGGACACTTGTTTGTTTCCATCTTTTGGCAGTTATGAATAATGCCGCTATGAACATCAGTGTGCAGATGTCTGTTTCATGTCATAGTTTTTGTTTCTTCTGGATATATTCCTAGTAGAGGAATTGCTGGATCATATGGCAGTTCTATATTTAGCTTCCTGAGAAACCGCCAAGCTATCTTCCACAGAGGCTGCACCATTTCACAATCCTACCAACAGTGAAGGAGTTCTCCTATTTCTCCACATCCTCTCCAGCACTTGTTATCTTTTTTTAAAATTAATTGCCATTCTATGTGGTATTAGATGATATCTCATTGTTGTTTTGACTTGCATTTCCCTAATAGTTAGTGATAAGGAACATTTTCCACGTGCTTTTTGGCCATTTGTATTTCCTCTTTGGAGAAATGTCTATTTAAATCTTTTGCACATTTTAAAATTAGATTGCTTGCTCTTTCATTGTTTTTTTTTCTTTATTTTTTTTAATGTTACATTAAAAAAATATGAGGTCCCATATACCTCCACCCCCTCACCCCACTCCTCCGCCATAACAGTAACCTCCTCCATCATCATTAGACATTCATTGCATTTGGTGAATCTTTTATTGCTGAGTTGTATGATCTTTTTATATAGAATGGAAATCAAACCGTTATCAGATGTGTGGTTTCCAAATATTTTCTCCCTTTTAGTGGGCTGCCTTTTCACATTCTTGATGAATTCCTTTGAATCACAGGAGTGTTTAAATTTGAGGAGGTCCCATTTATCCATTTTTTTTTTTTCATTGCTTGTGCTTTTGGTGTAAGGTTTAAAAATCTACCACTTACCACCAGATTCTGAACATGTTTCCCTACATTTCCTTCATTTCCTTCTAGGAGCTTTATTGTACTTGCTTTTACAGTTAGGTCTTTGATCAATTTTGAGTTAATTTTTGTATAAGGTGTGAGATAGGGGTCTTCTTTCTTTCTTTTGACTATGGATATCCAGTTCTCCCAGCACCATTTGCTGAATAGACTGTTCTGTCCCAGCTGGGTGGGTTTGACAGGCTTGTCCAAAATCACTTGGCCATAGATGTGAGGGTCTGTTTCTGAACCATCAATTCAGTTCCATTGGTCTCTATGTCTATCTTTATGCCAATATCATGCTGTGTTTAACCGCTGTGGCTAGGTAATATGATTAAAAGTCTGAAAGTGAGAGTCTTCCAACTTCACTTTTCCTTTTCTGCTTCTGGCCATTTGGGGCTTCTTACCCTTCCAGATAAATTTGATAATTGTGCTTTCCATTTGTTTAAAAAATGCTGGTGGGATTTTTATGGGGATTTCATTGAATCTGTATATCAGTTTGGGTAGAATTGACATCTTAATGATATTTAGTTTTCCAATCCTTGAGCAAGGAATATTCTTCCAATTCTTTAGGTATGTTTTGATTTCTTTTAGAAATGCATTATAGTTTTCTGAATAAAGAGCTTTACATCCTTGGTTAAGCTTATTCCTAAATATTTGATTCTTTTAGTTGCTATTGCAAATGGAATTTTCTTTCCTGACTTGCCTCTCAGATTACACATTACTAGTGTCTAGAAACACCACTGATATTTACAAATTGATCTTGTATCCTGACACACTACTGACATCATTTATTAGCTCTAGCTGCTCTGCTGTAGACTTTTCAGGGACTTTCTAGATATAGGATCATATCATCTGTGACTAGTGAGAATTTTACTTCTTCCTTTCTGATTTGGATGGATTTTATTTCTTTTTCTTGCCTGAGTGCTCTAGCTAGAATCTCCAGCACTATATTGAATAACAATGGTGACAATGGGCATCCTTGTCTTGTCCCTGATCTCAATGGGAAAGCTCTCAGTCTTTCACCATTGAGTACAATGTTAGCTGTGGGTTTTTCATATATGGCCTCTATCATGTTGAGACAGTTTCCTTCAATTCCTATCATTTGTAGTATTTTTATCAAGAAAGGATGCTGTATTTTGTCAAATGCCTTTTTTGCGTCAATTGATAATATCACATGATTTTTCTTGTTTGATTTATTAATGTGGTGTATAATGCTGATTGATTTTCTTGTGTTGAATCACCCTTGCATGCCTTGTATAAAACCCACTTGATCCTGATGAATAATTCTTTTAATGTGTTGTTGAATTGAATTAGCCAGTGTTTTATTGATGATTTTTGCATCTGTATTCATTAGAGGAATGGGTCTGAAATTTTCTTTTTTTGTAATATCTTTATCAGGCTTCGGTATTAGGGTGATATTGGCTACATAGAATGAGTTTGGTAGCATTCCTTGTTTTTTTTTTTTTAAGATTTATTTATTTATTTATTTCTTCTCCTCTTCCACCCCACCCCGGTTGTCTGTTCTCTGTGTCTATTTGCTGCGTCTTCTTTTGTCTGCTTCTGTTGTCAGTGGCATGGGAATCTGTGTTTCTTTTTTGTGCTGGGTGGCTCTCCTTACGGGGTGCACTCCTTGCGAGTGGAGCTCCCCAGCGCAGGGACACCCCTGTGTGGCAGGGCACTCTTTGTGCGCATCAGCACTGCACATGGGCCAGCTGGACATGGGTCAAGAATGCCCAGGGTTTGAACCACAGACCTCCCATATGGTAGACAGATGCCCTAACCACTGGGCCAAGTCTGCCGCCCATCTTCTTGTTCAATTTTTTTGAAGACCCTGAGTAAGATTGGTATTAAATCTTCTTTGATTTTGTGTGACATATGTATCTGAAAAAAAAAGATAATGATAAAAGAAAAAAATAAATTAAAAAAATAAATATTGTTAAGATGTCAAAAAAAGTCTGGCTTGACATAGAGGTGCAATGGACACAACCAATCCAATATCCACATAGAAGAGGTGGCATTGGATTGGGAAAAGTGGACATGGTGGCTGATGGGTATGGGGAAAGGCAGGAAGAGATGAGAGGTGAAGGCGTCTTTGGGACATGGAGCTGCCCTGGATGGTGCTTCAGGGGCAATCATCGGACATTGTAAATCCTCACAGGGCCCACTGGATGGAATGGAGGAGAGTATGGGCCATGATGTGGACCATTGACCATGAGGTGCAGAGGTGCCCAAAGATGTACTTACCAAATGCAATGGATGTGTCATGATGATGGGAATGAGTGTTGCTGGGGGGGGGGGGGGGGGGGAGAGGTGGGGGGGGGTGGGGTTGAATGGGACCTCATATATATATTTTTAATGTAATATTATTACAAAGTCAATAAAAAAATAAAAAAAATAAAAAAAAAGTCTGGCTTTGAATGCTTGGTAGAAGTCACTTGTGAAACCATCTGGTGTTGGGCTTTTCATTTTGGGGAACTGTTTGAGACTGTTTCAATCTCTTTACTTGTGATTGGTTTATTGAGGTCTTTTATTTCTTCTAGGGTCAGGGTAGGTTGATTTTACATTTCTAGGAATTTGTCCATTTTGCTTACATTGCCTAATTTTTTTTTGCATGAAGTTCTTCATAGAATCCTCTTATAATCGCTCTTATTTTTGTGGGGCCAGTAGTAATGTTCCATTTTCATTTTTTATTTCATTTATATGCATTTTCCCTCTTTCTTAGTCAGTCTAGCTAAAGGTTTGTCAATTTTGTTAATCTTCTCGAAGAACCAACTTTTGGTTTTGTTAATTCTCTGTATTGTTTTTTGTTCTCAAATTCATTTATTTTTGCTATCTTTGTTATTTCTTTCCTTCTGCTTGCTTTGGGAGTCATTTGCTCTTCTTTCTCTAGTTCCTCCAGCTGTGTAATTAGGTCACCAATTTTAGCTCTTTCTTCTTTTCAAATTTTCAACACTGCCTTTTCTGCATCCTATAGGTTCTGATATGTTGTATTTCCATTGTCATTCATCTTGAGATACTTGATTTCTCTTGAAATTCCTTCTTTGACCCACTGATTATTGAGTGTGTTGTTTAGTCTCCAAATATATGTGAAATTTCCTTTTTTCTGCCTCTTGTTTATTTCCAACTTTATTTCATTTTGTTCAGAGAAAGTGCTTTGTATAATTTTGATTTTATTGAATTTATTGAGATCTGCTTTGTGACCCAACATATGATCTATCCTGCAGAAAGATCCATGAGCACTTGAAAAGAATGTATATTCTGCTGTTCTGGGGTGCAACGTTCTGTGTCTGTCTATTAGGTTTAGTCCATTTATCATATTATTCAAATTCTCTGTTTCTTTATTGACTCTGTGCCCAGATATTCTATTCAATGCTGAGAGTGGTGTATTGAAGTCTCCAACTATTATTATAGAGACATCTATTTCTCCCTTCAGTTCTGCCAGTGTTTGCCTCATATATCTTGGGGCATCCTGATTAGGTGCATATACATTTATTATTGTTATTTCTTCTTAATGAATCACCCCTTTTATTAATATGTAATGTCCTGCCTTGATTCTAACAGTTTTGCTTTTAAAGTCTATATCATCTGATATAATTATAGCTACCCCAGTTTTTTTTTTTTTTTTTGTTACTGCATGTGTGGAATATCTTTTTCCAACCTTTCACTTTTCAGTCTGTTGGTCTAAGGTGAGTCTCTTGCAGACAGCATATAGATGGTTCATATTTTCTTATCCATTCCACCAGTTTGTGTCTTTTGATTGGGGAGTTTAGTCCTTTAACATTCAGTGCTATTAGTGTAAATGCAGTGCTTATTTTACCCATTTTGATCTTTGCATTTTATATGTCATTTTATTTTTGACACTTTTAGTTACTGTTACTGATATAGTCATCATTTCTAGACTCTCTTCCAAGCTTCTCTTCTCTCCTGTATTTTCTTTTCAGACTATAACAATCCCTTTAGTAATTCCTGCAAAGCTGGTCTTTTGTTATAAACTCTCTCAGTTTCTGTTTATCTGGAATATTCTAATTCACCCTGATTTTTGAAAGATAATCTTGCCAGATATAAAACTATTTCTCTTGCCAGAGATCTTAACTATATCATACCACTGCCTTCTTGCCTCCATGGTTTCTGATGAGAAATCGACACTAAATATTACTGGGTATCCCTTATGTGTTATGCATTGCTTTTCGTTTGCTGTTCTCAGAATTCTCTCTTTGTCTTTGGCATTAGACATTCTTTTGTATGTGTCTTGGAGTTGCTCCATTTGGATTTATTTGGATGGGAATATGTTATATTTCTTGGACACGATATCTACGTCCTTCAAATTTAGAAAAATTTTCACCATTATTTCTTCAAATCTTCCTTCTGCCCCTTTTCCCTTCTCTTCTCCTTCTGGGACACCCATGACATGTATGTTTGCATGTCTCTTGCTGTCATAAAGTTAGTTCCCTGAGACCTTGTTAACTTTTTTCCATTCTTTTCTTCATCCGTTCTTTTGTATGTTCACTTTCAGAGGCCATATCTTCAAGCTCAATGATCCTTTCTTCTGCTTCCTCAAATCTGCTGTTACTTGCCTACAGTGTACTTTTAATTTCATTTATTGCATTTTTCATTCCCATAAGATTTACTATTTTTCTATGTATGATTTTAATTTCTTCTTTGTGCTCACCCAGTGTCTTCTTTTTTTTAAATTCTACTCAATTTATTCATTTTTAAAAAAATATTACATTCAAAAAATATGAGGTCCCCATTCACCCCCACCGCCCCCACCCCACCACTCCCCCCACAGTAACACTCTCCCCCATCATCATGACACATCCATTGCATCTGGTGAGTACATCTCTGGGCATCGCTGCACTCCATGGCCTGTGGTCCACACCATAGCCCACACTCTCCCACGTTCCATCCAGTGGGCCATGGGAGGACATACAATGTCTGGCAATTGTCCCTGCAGCACCACCCAGGACAACTCCAAGTCCCAAAAATGCCTTGACATCTCATCTCTTCCTCCCATTCCCCGCACCCAGCAGCCACCATGGCCACTTTTTCCACACCAATGCCACATTTTCTCGATTATTAACCACAATAGTTCATGAATAGAATATCATTAAGTCCACTCTACTCCTTACTGTATTCCTCCTTCCTGTGGACCTTGGTTTGGTTGTTTCCATTCCACATCTATGTCAAGAGGGGGCTTAGATTCCACCCAGTGTCTTCTTAATATCTTTAATCTCTTCAGCCATCTCATTGAATTTATTAAGGACATTTGAACATGTATGATAAGTTGTCTCAACTCCTTTATGTCATGTGGAGCTTATCTTATTCCTTTAACTGGGTCATATCTTCCTATTTCTTATTATAGATTATAATTTCTTTGTTGGTGTTTTCACATCTGGCTTGCTAGATGTATTTATTCTGGCTGCAGTTTATCCCTTTAGTTTATGGCTTTTTGCCCTTTCTTCCTTGGTGGTTGTGTAGTAGGAGCCAAGGATATAGTTGGTGCTGTAAGCTATGGAGACTGAAGCTGCCCAGGGAGTGATGAAGCTTCTCTCACCTTTCTCCTCTGTCAGGGGTAGGGGCAGAGATGCAGCTGTGTATAATAATCCAAGTTGGGCAGGACAAGACTCTCTATTTGCGTGGAGAGACTGATGAAGCTTCACACCCCTTCTTCCCCTAACTTGGGCAGGGATGGAGCTATAGTTGTGGGCAGTAATCTATGTTGTGTGGGTTGAAAATGACCACAGTTGCCAGGTAAACTGATGTAGCACCAGATCCCCTTCCTGCTGGGGGTAGGAATGGACCCTTTGGAGCACCCAACAATATAATCTGTGTGGGCCGAATATGCCCACAGTTGCCCTGAGAGGTTGAGGGAGTACTGTCCCTACTACTCCTTAGGGGGTGGGATTGGCACCACCAACACCCAACAGTTCAGTCCCTGTGAGCTGAAAGTGCCTGCCGTTGCCTGGAGAGGCTAAGGAAGCACCAGCCACCTCCATCCTACTGGGTGGTGGGGGTGCTTCTATGGGTGACAGTCCCTTTAGGCTGAGAATACCTGCCATTGTCTGGAGTTGCTGAGGAAACACCAAGCCCTTCCTATCCTATTAGGGCGTGGGGTTGGATCCATAGGCATCCAACAGTCAGTCCATGCAGGCCAAAGGTGTCTGCCATTGTCCAGAAAGGCGGTGAAACACCAGCGCCCTCCTTTCCTATTGGGGGGTGGGGGTAGATCACAGGTACCCTCCATTCCAGGCTGTGTGGGCCAAACATACTTGCAGTTGTCTAGAGAGGCTGGGCAATCACAGTCCATCTCTTGTCCTATTGGGCATGGGGGTGGAGCCACAGGTGCCCAATGTTCGGGTAATGTGCAGGCCAAAGGTGCCTGCAGTTGCCATGAGAGCTGAGGGAACATTAGCCCCCTCCTACCATTTGCGGGGACAGAGGTGGAGATGGACTCAAAGGCAGTCAACAAACCAGTTCACGTGGGCTGAAAACTTCTGCCCTTGCCCAGAGAGGCTGTGGATACCCAGCACCTCTCCTATCCAATTGGGGTAAGGGCACACAGCCCCAGGTGACTGACTACTAAGTCAGTGCCAGCAGAGAGTACTTGCAGTAGCCCGGAGAGGCTTGTACATGTCCTGCCAGCTTCCTGTCTGCTGGGGGTGGGACTGGAGCCTAGGCTAGGGCTGCAGTCTGATCTTGGTGGAAAGAAGTCAGTCCCTAACTTCACTGGATTTTCATTCAGCCAGGCTTTGCCTCATGTGGGGCGGGGGTGGGGATGGGGAGGGTGTCATAAACATGGCAGTTATTGGACTCTTTCCAACTTGGACAGTCTCAAATCCTAACTGTCTCTAGGATTATACTTTAGCCAGCCAAGTCTGTTAATCAGTAGATGAGGTCAGTGGACAACTTTCTCTTTCTCCACCGTTTATGGGAAATGGCGCTTCTAACTCCATCCACCGAATAGCTCCTGAGGTGCCACACCGTGTCTTCCTCCCCTGCTTTTTGGGAAATGGAGCTTCCAACTCCAGGCACAGAATAGCTCCGGGGGTGGCTTGTGGCGTGGAGGGCTGTACTCACGACTGCTCTCTGCAAGTGGGCAGTCTCCTCTTTCCATACTTTCAAGGATGTTGCAGGATACTCTTCTGGTCTCCTGGGGCCCCCTAACAGGTGCTTTCGATAGCTCTGGGTGATTTCTAATTGCCCTGTAGCTCGAGCTGACTCTAGGAACTCCTTACTCTGCTGCAATCTTGGCTTCCCCCCATCTTCATAGCCCCAGATTGGCTTTTCAGCACATGGGATAGCAAACCCAGATATGCAATAGTGTCAAGGTAGTGAATTACACAATATGAATTAAAAAGTGTACACAGGTGCCATGGAAATTTAAATAAAAGTAGGTAATTGTCAGAATGGACCATAGGCAGGCCTAAAACATGGGCCTGCCACTAAGACTTTGTGACTTCAAAACAAGCTTTTGGTTCTCCAGTAGACTGTGCCAGTATATTTGTGGGGTAAAATCTATGATTGGTTTAAAAAAAATTTTTTTTTAAAGATTTCACTTGCTGTGTCTGTTCATCTTCCTTGTTTCTTTATGAGGCACACAGAGCTGAACCCAGGACCTCTGATGTGGGAGGGAGGTGCCTAATCCCTTGAGCCACCTCCAGTTCCTGCTTTGTTGTGTCTCTCATTATGTTTTTCGTCTCTGGTTCTCTTGTTGTTTCATCTTGTTGCATCAGCTTGTCATGCCATACTCCTTATACCCTCTATTTTTGTCCCTTAGAATTGATATAATATCTTCTTTGCCACTGCTGCAAAAATGTTGCTGTTAAGTCTAATTCATAAGTTACATTATTTATTTTTAAAGATTTATTTATTTATTTCTCCCCACCCCTTCATTGTTTGTACTCACTGTGTCCATTTGTCTTGTTTCTTTTTAAGATTTATTTATCCATTTATTCCCCCCCCGCCCCGCCTTGGCTGCTCTCTCTGTCCATTCACATTCTTCTATGTCTGCTTGTCTTCTCTTTAGGTGGCACCAGGAACTGATCCTGGGACCTTCCAGAGTGGGAGAGAGGTGCTTAATCTCTTGTGCCACCTTAGCTCCCTTCTGCAGTGTCTCTTATTGTCTCTCCTCTGTGTCTCTTTTTTGTTGCATCATCTTGCTGTGCCAGCTCTCTGCTTGGACCAGCTTGCTGCATGGGCCAGCACTCTTGTGTGGGCTGGCTCGCTATGTGGGACAACTCTCCACTCGGGCCAGCTCTCCACTCAGGCCACCTTGCTGCGTGGGCCAGCTTGCCTTCATCAGGAGGCCCTGGGAATCCAGCGGGAATGGTAGATGGGAGCCCAATAGCTTGAGCCATATCTACTTCCCTTCCTTGCTTCTTTAGGAGGCCCTGGGAACTGAACCCTGGCCCTCCAGTGTGGGAGGGAGGTGCTTAATTGCCTGGGCCACTCTGTTCCCTGCTCTATTGTATCTCTCATTATGCTTTTCTTCTTGTGTCTCTTGCTGTGTCATCTTGTTGCATCAGCTTGCCACACCTGCCCATTGCGTCAGCTCAGTGTCTTTCTCACCCTCCTTAGGAGACACCAGGAACCTCTGCTCCCCGCTTTGTTGTGTCTCTCACTACGTTTCTTTTCTTGTGTCTCTTTTTTTTTTGTCTTTATTTTTTTAAATGTCACATTCAAAAAATATGAGGTCCCCATATACCTCCCACCCCCCTCACTGCACTCCTCCCCCCATAACAACAACCTCCTCCATCATCATGAGACATTCATTGCACTTGGTGAATACATCTCTGAGCACTGCTGCACCTCATGGCCAATGGTCCACATCACAGCCCACACTCTCCCACAGTCCACCCAGTGGGCCATGGGAGGACATACAATTTCCAGTAACTGTCCCTGCAGCACCACCCAGGAACAACTCCAAGTCCCGGAAATGCCCCCACATCACATCTCTTCCTCCCACTCCCTACTCCTAGCAGCCACCATGGCCACTTTCTCCACACCAATGCCACATTTCCTTCGATTACTAATCACAATAGTTCATGAATAGAATATCAGTAAGTCCACTCTAATCCATACTCTATTCCTCCATCCTGTGGACCCTGGAATGGTCGTATCCACTCCACATCTATATCAAGAGGGAGCTTAGATTCTACATGGATGCTGGATGCAATTCTCCTGCTTTCAGTTGTAGGCACTCTTGGCTCCCTGTTGTGGTGGTTGACCTTCTTCACCTCCAAGTTAGCTGAGTGGGGTAAGTCCAATAAACCAGAGGATAGGAGTTGCAAGTCTGTTGAGGCTCATGGTCTGGCTATCACATGGTCAGTCCAGAGATTCAGGTCCCCTGGGTATACACTAAACCCCAGCACCAACTACAGATCCGGTAAAAGTAACTGGAGAGGCTTGTGGACAAAGATCACATCACACAGAAACACGAACTCCAAAGTAGGACCAACTGACATGGCACTGAACTCCATCTGCCATGACCATAGAACCTGTGGGTCTTTGTAGCCCTCAGAAGAACCAATGCCTGGGGTTGTATCTACTTTATCTGTCTCTGGGACTCTGCTGAGGTGTGCATAAGGGCAACCACTCTGATAACCTCCCACCTCTTTTTGGAGACTCATAGCCGCTGACAAGAATACAAAGTGGACACAGAAGAACACATAGCGAATGGACACAGAGAGCAGACAACTGGGGCAGGGAAGAGAAATTTTGAAAATATCTTAAAAAAAAAAAAAAGAATATTTAGGGAGCAGATGTGGCTGAAGCATTTGAGCTCCTACCTCCCACATGGGAGGTCCTGGGTTTGGTTCCCATGCCTCCTGAGAAAACAAAAAAAACCAAAATAAATGGAAAAACGAACTCAGGGAATCCGATGTGGCTCAGTGACTGAGAACTGCCTTACCACATATAAGGTCCTGGGTTCAATTCCCAGTGCAGTACCTAAAAAGAAAAAAAAAGAATGTTTAGTGTAGTGTTAATTATACCGAAAAATTGGAAATAGCTTAATTGTTCAACAATAGGAGGCAGTTAAAATACCAAAAGTTTATGTTAATGCATATTTGGGGATTAAACTTATTTTCAAAGTTAATGCTTAACATTTTTGTGAAAGTCATAACAGACCTCTCAAGATATGTTTTGTTTCTATTTCTCAACTTGTTTATAAATAATTGGAAGTTAATAGGAATTATTTTTGAACGATAAGCAAAAGAGGAATTTTTCATTGATTTCAAAATTAGTCTGAAATAAATATACAGGGGAGAAGCAGAAATAAACATTTAATAACAGAAAAATGTGTATGTGCGAATGTGGGTTTTAGCCTTTCCTGGTTTCAAAATATATTATTAAGCTATAGTAATTTAAACAGTAATTTAATTTCTAGTGAGAAATTAGATGAATTGATCCAAGGTAAGAAGGCATTTAATGTCTAACGAAGACATTCATTGTTATTGAAAACATTCCATAAATAATGTCAGGAAAAGAAATTTGCAAGTTGAAAAGAAATCAGTTTAGATCTTCACATCAAACGTGAAAATTAACTCAATTGATGTTGAAAAATTAAAAGAAAAGAGTTTCTAGAATTTGCAAAGTGGCTTAACATACGTAATGGGTAATCTAAGCATAATGTTCCCCTTCTCCCAGGCTCTAGGAGCCATGCTGACTCTCCCAGGAGAACGGCACGAGTTCCAGTGCTGTGGGAAGCCTTACTTCCGCGGTCGGTATGTAAATGAAGAGTCCCAAGGGGACTCATGTTTCTCCTGTTCCTTGGCTCTCATCTGCTCCTTATCATCCGCCTGGCTGTGGCCGCCATTTTCCTCGTGTGGCATGCTTTGCCCCAAATGGGACAGTACGGTTTTCCTTTGTTTCCCCCAACACCAGGCTGCTGTGTGTGAGCACTTTTACTGAGTATTTGATGGTGAAAATATGGCACAGAGTAAACAATTTTAGATTCAGTGCTGGACATCATCATTCCTAGAAATTTAATGCATCAGTGGTAGCATTCAAGCCTATCTTTTAGTACCAGCTGGAGTCAATTCTTTCTTTCCACTAATGCACACTGAGGACCTGCTATGTGCCAGCTATGTAGCCCTGGAGATGCAGCGGAGAAGCCCGTGCACAGCCCCTGCCCTCACAGAGGAGGAGACAGGAAGTCAGCAAGTACCTGTATAAATACTCAGATAAAGGGGCCCATGAGCTTCCTGGTGAGGAGCTCCCCCATCTTCCCAATACCCGTACCTCAGGGTTCTAAGAGAAGCGTCAGTCAGAGCCCAGCACGGTCTCCTTGGGTTTGTCCTCTCTCCTCCCCTCCTGGGACTCTTGTCTGGGTCCTTGGGAGGGACGGCTGCAAGGAAAACTTAAAGAGCCGAGGTCACTATGGCGCCTGGAGACAAGCCCTGCCTTGGTACTGTCATCGAGGAGGAGAGGTGTTTCCTGTCTTCAACACCGACCAAAGTGGGAGAATGCCGCACCCTGCATGGCACTGAGATGGGTGCTGGAGGCCTGCGAGTGAGGCCAGCAGTGCCAGTTCCAGAGAGCAGGCCTGGCATGAGGGCAGCGGGCGGCCGCATGGGATGGATCAGTGGCCAGCAGGGGCCTGAGCAGCAGCCAGCGCTGATGGTGGGTGGTGTGGGTGGAGTGGAGAAGCCTTCTAGCACATATGAGGCTTCCCCTGGGGACTATGGGCTTCGGGGACTGGAAGTCTCCTAACAATGGGCGGTGATGACAGCCAGAGAAATTTCAGGGCCAATGGAACCAACTCACAATGCCTCCTGAGGATGTATCAGTTATGCTAAAAAAATGTTAGTGACAGGAAGTTGGTAAGTGTATTGTGGTTATATATAATGTCTGTATTACTAGAAAATATACACTTATGAATTTCAGGTAAAGGGTATACAACTTACCCTCAATAGGTTCAGAAATAATATGTGTGTGTGTGTATAGAGAGCATAAATGCTAGAGCAAATGGGGTGTAATATTAGCAATAGGTGAATCTAGATAAAGGGTATGTGTGTGTTTTGGCACTATCTTTTATTTTTTATTTTGCAATGCTTTGTAAATTTTAAATTATTTCTAAACAAAAAGTTAATAAATTATAAAGGCAGTGGCCACTAGAGGTACTGAAGGGAGGGAGAGGGACGAACAGGTATAACATGGGGGCATTTTGGGGATATTGGAATAGTCCTGTATGACATTGCAATGACTGATACAGGCCATTATATTATACATTTTGTCAAAACCTATGAAAATGTGCAGTGCAAAGTGTAAACCCCCATGTAAACTGCAGCCCATGGTTAGCAGCAATGCTTAAGATGTGTTCACCAATTGTACCTAATGCACCACACTAATGAGGGATGTTGTTAATGAGGGCAAGTGTGGGAGGGGGAGAGGGTGGGGCATATGGGAATCCCCTATATTTTTAGTAAACTTCATGTAATCTAAAGCTTCTTTAAAAAGAAAATAATTTTTAAAAGGTTAATGAGGTTGTGAAATTACAGTGCAAGATGTAATAATTGGTGTTTGGAGACATACAGTAGGCCATAGGAGGAAGCCATTGACTGTGCCTGGGGTGGGGCCATTAGGGAAGAATTCACAGAGCTTAGGGGGAGTCTAGAAGGAAGATTGTCTTAACAGAGACAAGTGCCTGGGGAGCCCCCTCTGATCAGGGGGAGCGTGTGGGGCGGTGGGATTCAGGGAGCTGGGTTGGACTAGACAATAAGATAGGTCCTGTCAGGGGAGTTTGGTCATGTGATGTAACACTGTCTCGTGTTTGTGCGGGACGCGCGTCCTGATAATGCCAGATCTCCCCGTCCCTTGGGCGGTGAGTGTCACCTGTGTGATCTGGCAGGAGCCCCAGGCTCCTGGGGCCACTCACGGCCCCTGCTCACTGCACCCCAGCCTGGGGTGGGCGGGGCTCTGCGGGGCGGGGCTTGCTGGGCTTGGCTTTCCCAGGCAGGGCTCAGCCTCTACCCCACACCAGGAGCTCTGCAGAGGGAGCGCTGAGTCCCAGCCCTCAGGAATCCCTCCGCCCGTGGATCTGTGAGGAGACGAGGGCGCTCTGTGTGCAGGTGACGAAGGTGTTTCTGAGTCTGAGATAGGGTCCTTGTGTTTGGGACCCTGATGTCAGCTCAGGGCTGGTCACGGGGTTGAGAATTTCAGGGAAAGGAGTCCTTGGCCCCTTGGGTGTTATAGGGCCAGACAGGGTTCAGGGCTATGCTGGAAGATTCCAGAACTTGCAGAACCCCATGGCTTTCCATTTGGGGTTTCCTGACTCGGAAAGTATAGGAAGTGAGAGACAGTTCAGCCAGTGACCTTGCGTCTCTTGTTTCTCCTTAGGGGACAATGGCCATAGTCTGGTTCCTGCTGTTCCTCTCTGTGGCCACCAGAGGGCGGAGTGCAGGTAGGTCACTCACAGGCATCCCCTCCTGTCACCTGCTGTTCTTGGAATAGAGCTGGGCTGGGTTGGTCTTAGCTCCTGGGCCAGAGGGGGAGTCGCTGATATGAACAGAGACCGCGCTTTGCTGCAGACTTGAGATGCGGACTGCGTGCTGCGGTGTCCGGCCTCTCCTGGGTCTGGGCTGAAGCAGTGCGGGAGGTGGCGGAGGGAAGCCCCGGCGCTGCTCTGTGGCTCTGTGTGGCTGCGACGGGGCTCGGGGGTGGATGGTGGGGTCTGCGTCTCCTCCCAGCCACTCCTGCCCCTGCGACCTTGGCCTCGGGGTCTGCTGGGCGCTGCGTGGTCAGTGCCGCATCAAGGGAACATCCTCCTGTAGTCCCCATCCTCCTAACTCCATTCCTATACTACGCGTAATCATGCTGCTTTTCAGCGTTACTTAATTACTGGATGAAAAAGCACCTCCACGTATATCATCTCATTGGCTCTCTACGGGCACGAACAATTTACCAGTGACGTTGTAAAGATGGATTAAGGGGACCCGAGACGTTATGTGCCTGCCCAAGGAAGCTCAGCCCTCAAGGGTGGCCTGGGATGTCCCCTTGAGTCCTCTTGAAGGAATATGTCAAAATGCCCTTGAACGCCTGGGCTCGAGGAGTTCACTGGTAGGGATTTGATTCCAGGTAGTTGAGCGGAAGCACTCAGGTGTTAAGCCTGGGTTAGAGATGGGGTCACATGTCTCAGAGAGAGAATCCCTGCGTCTTGGGACCTCACAGCTTAACAGTGATGAACTGATGCGGGGGCCAGGAACGATGGTCTCAGCAGCTGCACACTCTTCATGAGACATATTCTCGTGTCTCCCAGCTGCAGTCCATTCTCTTGAGATACTCCAGGAGCACAACGACTGTGCTTCTTCTGTTCCACTCATGCCCAGAAGCTGCAAAGAAATCAAGGAGAGTTCCCCCAATGCAGATGGTAAGTGATGAATCAAACTGGTGTTTTTTTCTTGAAGCTGCTTTTTAGCTCAGCTGACCCTAGTCATGGAAATCAGGAGACATGGACCCATGGGTGTGTCTGCTCTGCCCCCCCTCCCCCAGCTCCCACTCAAGGAGGTTTCCCTGGGATTTGTGAGGATTTCGTGTCCCACTCTGGTCACAGCAGACATGATTTTCTGAACACAGGGAAAATGCAGTGTTTCTGGTGATGGTTAGGATGGAGTCAAGAAATGTGAAGTGTCTGAGATTTTACCCTCCTTAGAAGCTAATGAGTTAGCCTGCCACAGGTTCCTGGATCCTGGCAGAAGACGTGAGACTCCTGGGTGGACGAAGAAGTTTATTACTCACAGCAATAGCAGTAGCCAGAGTGCCAGCATTTTCTTGTGCCAGCTCCCAGAGTCCCAGTTCCTACAAGGCGATATGAAGGGGGCCAGGTGACATCTGCATGTTAGTGGATTTGTCAGGCAGGCTAACAAATCCAACTGGCAAAGAGACATCAAGTCTTTTTTAGATTCAGAGAGTTTACTACTGATTTCATAGACAGCTAAATCAAGATGCCAGCTTCCCACGTCCCATGTCACAGGATGACACAGGAACAAAAGGGGCCAGATGACAAGGGAATCCAGGTAGTGGGGTGCTTTGTTTCTGAGGAGCCAGTCCATTCTGCAGGTAAGCAGTTTTATAACCTGCAGGTGGACCCCAGGGCTGGGGCAAGGCCCAAAGTCTCATAACTCTTCAGATCCTTGGAGGCAATGAGAACGCTCATGACAACCTCCCGGGAAGATAGGAAAGTGTGTGATATGTGATCTGGTAGTAGCATGGGGTCACGGGCATTCTTTTAAGGCTTAGGTCAGCTATGGTTAAGTCTTTCCCATGTGTCCCAAGCAGTTGGCACATGGTGCCATGGTGGAGCCATTCTCCACAGGGTTGTGTATAGCAAAGGCTGGTGTAAACGGAAGCTTTTCTAACGGGCGGTAACCATGCCTGCCCTTTCCTCCGAGGTGCGCAGAGGCTGCCCCATGCTGGAGACTTGAGATGTGGCTGGGTGGTGATTTCTGGTCTCTTCTGGCCAGCGGAGGTCCCTATCCAGAGGGAAACCCAGTCTCTATTTTTCAAGGCTCTTCACTGTACAAACATTTTTGAAAAGATAGTGTGGAACAAAGGCATGAGTTGAGCACATGTGAGATCCATGGAGAATTGCTTCCCACCAGGTGGGAGTATGTAGGGGTCTTCAGGACATCCTCTCGGCGTCCCAGACCCTTTTCTCTGACCCTGGGGCCTGAGATGGGCCAAGTGCCCTCAGACAGGGGAGTCTGGGCTGGGTTCCCCTGCAGATGGCCTGTATCTCCTCCACAACGAGAATGGCGTCACGTACCAGACCTTCTGCGACATGACCACTGACGGTGGCGGCTGGACCCTGGTGGCCAGTGTGCACGAGAACAACATGTATGGGAAGTGCACGGTGGGTGATCGCTGGTCCAGTCAGCAGGGCAACAGAGAAGACTACCCAGAGGGGGACGGCAACTGGGCCAATTACAACACCTTCGGGTCTGCAGAGGGGGCCACAAGCGATGACTACAAGGTTGGTGCCACTTACCTCCTATTTGGGAAATAGTCAGGATTTGCATGTGACTGGATCACAGCCTGCAGAAGGGAGGTGTTTTATTTTTCCACAGGGGTGATTATGCAGAGTATCAGAAATGTGTTGACTTTTATAAAGAGAATTTATTTGCGTTAAAAGCTCAGGCAAGTTCCAAGGCCGTGAAAAGTCCAGCTCACGGTGCCATAAGAAGTGATTCCTCACCAGAGTCGCTGTTCTTGATCCTGGTGCTTAGCCCCAAAGTGAAGCAAGATGGGCTGCTGATCTCTGCCAAGGTTTCAGTCTTCCCCTTCGGGGTCACCGACTCCTCTTGAGCTGTTTCATGGGCCCGACCTCCTGGGGCTTCGTACTTAAGTGATCCTTTAGTCCCCTCTCTTACATGGCAGGATCAAGCATGGTGGCTTCCTTTTCCTGTGTCTGTCCATCTCTCTGTGTCTTCCTTTGTATCAGGCCAGCAAGAGACCAGAGACTCAAAAGGAATCAAAGCCCACCGACGTGATCCAGTCCAATGAGTCTCACACCCACAGGAATGGTCGGGTTCAAAACATAATCTTTTGCTTTTTGGGGTTGTCCCAATTCAGACTGTCACAGGTGGATTGGAAGATGGGCCTGTAGAGATAGGAATGAAGAAGAGGACTGATGTACTTACATGTCTTTGAGTCACATCTTCTTCGAAACAGTCTTGTATGGACCTGGGTGTAGGTGGTGGGAAATCACCCTCAGCAGGCAGGGGGTGCCTGAGTGCTGCTCTCGGCTCCATTGGGCTTGGTGTCTGCCACTCTCCAGAACCCTGGCTACTATGACATCCAGGCCCTGGACCTGGGCATCTGGCATGTGCCCAACAAGTCCCCGCTGCAGCTTTGGAGGAACAGCTCCCTGCTGAGGTACCACACCAACACTGGCTTCTTCCAGAATCTGGGGCATAACCTCTTCGGCCTGTACCAGGTATACAGGGCTGCCGGCTGGGGCGCTTTCCCTGGTGCACGGAGAGTACAATGTCTGGGGTGGGGGTGAGTCTGCTTTCCATAGTCTCGTCTCCCTACCTGGGCATAGCTGATTTTCCTGCCTCTGGCTCACAGTGAATTGTGTCCTGCCTCTCTCAGAATCCCTGAGGCAGGCAGGGGAAGAGGCCTATGAGAGAGGAGGAGAGGAGAGAGGGAGAGGGACGAAGGGCTTGGGGCTGCTGGAGAGGCAGAGCCGCGGGGAAAAGCGGGTCAATTTTACTAAGATTGGTTTCCAAGTAATGACAATCTAAATTAAAGGGATGACCGTTCCCTGCCCCCCAATCTCTGATCGTGGGAGCATCTCGGCCATCCTCACATAACCTCTATTTTGGGTCCTTGCAGAAATACCCAGTGAAATACGGATTGGGGTCGTGCTTGACTGACAACGGCCCAGCGGTACCTGTGGTCTATGACTTTGGTGATGCCCAAAAAGCGGCATCTTATTACTCGCCAAATGGTCGGAGTGAGTGTTTGCTCCCTAAGCCCTGTCGTCAATCCTTCCCTGCATTCTTGGAGAGAGGTAGTAAATACCAACAGAAATAATTGCAACATTTACCGAACACCGGAAATGGTCCGAGCTCTTTTTTAGGAGCTTGACATTGTTTTGTGTCATATGATCATGAGAAAGCTGTGACTTTACAGATGGGGAGACTGAGGCAGGATAGGTTAAGGGACTTGCGGGAGGTCACAGGACCAGAAAGCAGCAAAGCCAGGACATACATCCAGGGGTCTCAGCGCAGAGCCTGGACTCTTAACCAACTCCCTGCACGGTCTCCTGTGTTAGTTAAGGACAAGGGCAGCTAATATTTACAAGAAGGAACAACTAGGAAAATGGTGAGAAAATTTATTTTTATTGTGAAGGGTAGCTATTAATTATCTTAAAAAGAGATGAAATATTTCAATGTAATAAAGTCACAGGAATTAAGTATTTGATATTTGGCATTTTGATGAAAGCAGATGATTGTAGGGGAAATAAAAAAAACCAAACATGTAATTGGATGAGAAGTGTGTAAAGAGAAATAAATCCCACTTCTGAAAATTGCTTATCCCTGCTGTACCTTTTGAGGTCTTCTTGGTGATCTTTCTTAGAGTCTGATTTCTCCTATGAGCCTTAGGCATGCAAGGGTCCTCTTTGTGGCCCAAACTTTGGCCTGTTTTCTGGAGGTGGGGAAGTTCCATCTCGGCCATGTTTGGGTCCAGGATGCCCCAGCCAGTGGCCACAGAGGGGGTCCCCACACAGCCTGGGGTACTGTAGCCTGATATTTTGGCATAGGGAGTCCCTAGGCTGGCCAAGGGGAGTTTTTTTCTAATTTCCTTGACTATTCTGGCCCTTTCTCTTCCTCTTCTTTTCTAGATGAATTTGTTGCAGGATTCATCCAATTCAGGGTGTTTAACAATGAGAGAGCAGCCAACGCCCTTTGTCCTGGGATGAAGGTTACTGGCTGCAACACTGAGCATGTGAGTCTAGGGGGAGCAAGGAGGCTGTGTGCATGTGTGCGTGTGCCATTTTTACTCTCTTGATAGTGTCTTCTGGACAGAATTTGTTTTGGTTCTGTGCAGCTTAGCAATGTTTTCATTTATGGTTAGTGCTATATTGTGTAAGAAGTATTTCCCTGTCTTGAGGTATGAAGATGTTCTCCAACATTACTATTAGCTTCTAGAAGCATTATGTTTTGGTTGTTTTTTCCAGGCTTGTAGGAGAGAGCACTATAGCTGTGGTGACTAGAGCCTGTCTCTGAGGGATGTCTTCTAGCTGGAGGCAGGTTGAGATGGTGTCAGAGCCATTGGGAACAAGGGCATTCACTAGGACCCCCGTCCCTCACAAAACCACCTGAGAGATGGGTGTTTGGTTCCTGAAAGTGACCTTGAAGTCACAGCCTCATCTGTTTTGTTCCCCTCAGCCTTCAGTTTGTCCACTTGCAGCCAGAATTAGGCTGCTTTGTTCTCATGGAACCACCCCGAGATTTGGATACAGAGAATATTAGGGGTATGGGTGTGCAGACAACTATTCCTACACTGGCTTTCATGGCCCCTTACAGTGTCTGTTAATGCATGTTTGCATTTAAGAAAGCATGCATTCTTTCCTTTAAAACTACGAGCATAGAACACTTGCTGCGCGTTAGGAGTTAGAGATCAAAGACGGCACATTCTTTCCTTAAAGAGCTCGTATTGAGTGGGACAGAGTTATAAATGCATAACTGCAATCCCATGTGGTGTGAAGTATAATAGAATAGAAAGAGGGTGCTCTGGGGACCCACAGAGGAGCTGCTGTCTCTGCTAGTGGCATACAGTTGATTTTCCAGAAAGGTGACATTTGTGCTGAATCTTAAAGATACATAGAGTTCAAAGGTAGTGCCTGGAAGGGTAGTGCATTTTCAGCACAAATTAGTACCATGTTCAAAATCACTGGTGTCAGAGAGAGCATGGTGTGTTGAGGAAGCAGCAAGCTGGTTTGTAATTTTGGTGCCCAAGGGAAAAGGGTGGAGCTGATGCTGGAAATAAGGGCAGGGTCCAGGAGAGACTTTTTTTTTTTTTTTTACATTATGTTAAGTATTTGGGGTTTATGCTGTGAAAGATGGAAATGGTTAGAGAAGTTTGAGCAGAGGAATGGCCTTACCAGCTTTGGTTTTACAAAGGTCACTGTGGTAGCAGTGTGCAGAACATGAATTCAGAAGCAGGGAAATCATGGGCAAGGTGACCAGTTATGAGGCAGGTGGGAAGGTCCAGGTATGAAATACTAAGGACCTGCACCAGGGTGTTCCTGGTAAGGATGGATGAGCCTGGGTGGAAACCAGAGATGCAGAGATGATGGATCAATAGCTCTCGATGACCAGAGGACTGTGGGAAGTGAGGAAGACTACAGGGATTTTAAGGTTTTATTTGGGGGTGACAGGTTGCTTGCAATTAATCAAGACAGGTGACAGGATGCGGAACAGGTCTGGGGTTAATAAGAGGTAATTCGTTTTGTTTTCTCAAGTGGAGTTGAGATACTTGAGAGATATTTAGGTGGAAATACCCAGGTGGCAGTTGGATACGGAAGTACCAAGCATAGGAAACATCTGCGCTGGAGTCAGAGCTTTGGGCGTCACCAGTATGTACTGCTGGTAGTCGTGGGAGAACATGAGTCACAAAAGGCAGAGTGCACTGAGCCTTGAGGAGATGAGCACAGGAGTAGCCATCTGAGGGACCTGAGAATGAAAGCTAAGAAAAGTGAAAAGGAAGTCAAGAGAGAGCGCATTATTTCCGAATGCCTGGAGGAAAAGACTTATGGGATGGAATGGTCAATATGGTCAAAGGATTTGGCAAAGCCAAGCAGGATGAGGACTAAAGATTCCAGAGGATTAGGGTATTAAGGGGTCATTGTACCACCTCCATACCTCCCATTGTGCCTCTTCTCCTTCCTCCCTGTCAGCACTGCATTGGTGGAGGAGGATTCTTCGCAGAGGGCAATCCTGTGCAGTGTGGGGACTTCTCCTCCTATGACTGGAATGGATACGGAACTCACAGTGGTTACAGCTCCAGCCGGGAGATAACCGAGGCAGCTGTGCTCTTGTTCTATAAATGAGAGCTCGCCAGTGTGGAACCCCAAACTCAGCTCCCAACCCTGGACACTGGGAGAGAAAACCTAGAGTGCTAAGAAAAAGGCAAGGACAATAAATTGGCTCCAGGTTTCTTTGCATTCTGTTTTTTTCCCCAAAGATTTATTTCTCTCACCTTCCCCCAGTTGTCTGCTCTCTGTGTGCATTCGCTGTGTTCTTCTGTGTTTGCTTGTACTCTTTGTCAACAGCACCGGGAATCTGTCTCTTTTTGTTGCGTCATCTTGCTGCGTCAGCTCTCCATGTGCGTGTCACCACTCCTGGCAGCCTGCTTTTTTTTTCACACTGGGTGGCTCTCCTTACGGGGCGCACTCCTTGCGCGTGGGGCTCCCCTACGCGGGGGACACCCCTGCGTGGCAGGGCACTCCTTGTGCTCATCAACACTGCTCGTGGGCCAGCTCCACACGGGTGAGGAGGCCCTAGGTTTGAACCCTGGACCTCCCATGTGGAAGGTGGATGCCCCATCACTTGAGGCAAATTCGCTTCCCTCTTTGCATTCTTTTTAATGGCTTAGGAACTGAGAAATATTTTATAGGAATACCTATTGTTCTGGTGAATTCCACCTCAGACATTCGGGGTTAGGAATTTCAAGTATCATATCACCCATATCTGAAGTATGCTCTTCTTTGTAGGAAACCCCTGAATTAGATTTAAGGACAGAGGAAAACCTCATGCTGGCTCTTTTTTTTTTTTTTTAACTCATTCTTTTTGGCTATTCAAATAAAGCCCCATTTTAATGTAAACATCTCAAAAAACAAAAGAGGACCATTATTTAGATTCAGCATAAAAAAAATAGTGGGCATAATGACTCATTTCCTGTATTAACTTAGCTTTGTAAACTATCATAAATTAACAAATATGTTTTAGCCCACTTAATTGTATTTTAGGCACTTACTAACATTACTAGCTTTCTGATATATGAGGTATAACCTTAATATATGTTAACCGCCCCCCCCTCCCCTGCCAAGATGGCACCTTCATCTCTTTGCTTGTGTCTGTTTGTTGTCTGTTTTTTCCTTAGGAGGCACCAGGAACTGAACTTTGGACACAGCTGCTTGAACCACATCTGCTCCCTGCTTGTTTTGTTTTTTCGCTCATTGTCTTGCTTGTTGTTGTTTTTCCCTCATTTTCTGCTTGTTTTTTTTTTTTTTCTCCTTGATATCTGCTGTTGTTTGTCTTCTTTAAGAGGCACCAGAAACCAAACCTGGGACCTTCCTTCCATGAGGGAGGCAGGCATTCAACTGCTTGAGCCTCATCTGCTCCCCGATATATATTAAATTTTAAAAATAGCCACAAGCAAATATCTGTAACTTTTGTGACTCACTGAACTGTAACCCAAATGTTTTGTTCCTTGATGCTGATGCTATATTTTGTAAACTGCATAATCTTTACCTTGTAACTTAACAGTAAGGAAAGAACTCGTAACTGGTCCCTAGATATATCCCTTATCTTGTTTTCCAACCCTGAAGTCTGATACTACTGTATGTAGTCCAGAACTAACCAAGGCAGTTCTAATCAAAGTGAGCCTGCCTGACATGCACAATAGCCTAAGCCTTAACCTTCAAGTGTATTAAGCCTGTCACCAATCTGTGCATACTCAGAGATTAAGCTATCTCTGTCAACACATCACTTTCTAGTCATGCCGCATATGAATTAGCACGATGCTCACCTGCCATGTTTCCTCACTACTACATTGTCATCATAACTGGTCTTAGTTTGCTGATGCAAGGTACCAGAAATGAGTTGGCTTTTTTTTTCCTAAACATTTAAAAAATTATTTATTTATTTATTTCCCCTTCCTCCCCTCCCCAGTTGTCTGCTCTCTGTGTCCATTCACTGTGTGTTCTTCTGTGACCGCTTCTATCCTTATCAGCAGCACTGGGAATCTGTGTTTCTTTTTGTTGCATCATCTTGTTGTGTCAGCTCTCTGTGTGTGCAGTGCTATTCCTGGGCAGGCTGCACATTCTTTCACACTGGGCAGCTCTCCTTACGGGGCACACTCGTTGCACGTGGGGCTCCCCTATGTGGGGGACACCCCTGTGTGGCACGGCACTCCTTGTGTGCATTAGCACTGGGCATGGACCAGCTACACAGGTCAAGGAGGCCTGGGGTTTGAACTGCGGACCTCCCATGTAGTAGGCGGATGCCCTATCCATCGGGCCAAGTCCGCTTCCCAGGGGTTGGCTTTTATAATCGGAATTTTATTGGGGGAAAATCTTACAGTTTTGAGGCCATGAAATGTCCAAATCAAGGCACCGATGGAAAGGCTTTCTTACCCAAACCATCCCCTGGTGATCCTGGTGTCCTGCCACATGGCAAGGCAAAATGGCACCTGATCTCGGCCTGGGTCCCTGCCTTCCCCGAAAGCACACCATCTCCCTGAGCCCAGTTGTGTGCAATCAGGCATAGGGCTTGTCTCTTCAACCTTGAAATGCTCAGTGGGTCCATCCTCTTGTGGACTTCATGCCTCAGCTTGGGCAGCTGGCAATCCTTGAGTCTTCTCTCTCATGGTGGGATCAAAATGGCACAGCTCCCTTTTTAAAATTGTTTTTTAAAAAAATGAAATTAGATCACTCCATACAAAACCCTGTTCATGCTCTTGTGCCTGTCCCTTCACTGTTCCCATGGCTCAGCCTCTCCCCATTCACAGGAATGGAAACCAAGTGCATGTGTTTTGGCCCACCCCAGCACTCAAGACCAGCATGTGGGAGAGGTACCGGGCTCTGACGCAGATCCTTGGCAGAGGGTGCCAGTTCTTCCGTCCATGTCCAGTCCCTGTGAGACCTGGAGATGGTGGTGCTCAGGATACCATTCAGACCAGAGTGGAATGATGCGAGTGTCCTACCTGCACATTTCCTTCCCTCTTGGAGTCTTTCTCCCCTTCCTCCCTACCTACTCATCCCCCAGAGCTAACTCTACCCAACTACTGAGATGAGGCCCAGTTTCTTTCAGAAGTTGCAGGGCCTACAGGCTGTAGAACTTGAGGCTCCTGTCCATGCCAGTTGAAGCAATGAACTTGGCATGGTACCCGAAGGCTACCTCCATGGTCAGGCTCTGTAAACTGAAGAATCTCTGTTCACTGTTTGCAGATGTAGAACTGAATATCTATGCCCCCAAGGGCCAGGTAGGTACTGCTCAGGTCAAAGATCAGTGACTTCACCTCAAAACTGTTATCCAGCTGCAATGCCTTAAAATTCTTAAGCTTGTGCAGACATCAGAGCTTGTGACAGAGGAATTGACAGAGGAGTTGTCAGCTGCTGTAGCCAGGTAGTAGCTATTCTTGGAGAAGGTAATGCTGGTGATGGGACCTGAGTGGTCTGGAAAGTTGGCCACATTGGTGCACTCCTTCAAGTTCAGATCTTGACCTGAGAGTCCATGGTTTTTCTTCTAATAATGAGTCCACCAGGTGGAACTATGCACAGGTGAGGGAAGCCAGAGGTCTCAGCAGTCATGTTGGTGAGCACATGCCCTGCCTGGATGTCAGAGAAGGCCTAGTACTGGTTGGAGAAGCTCAGGAGATAGTCACCAGTGGCATGGAGACTGAGGCCTGTCACAGCACCTTCATGGACCCTAACAACCTGTAGACAAGAGGCGTTTGGGACTTACCAAATCCTGATAGTGGCATCTAGAGAAGATGAAAATACCAGGTCTTGGGAAGGGTGAAATACCACACTGTTGGTATTTCTTGGTACAGCCTTTAACAGTGGCCAGGATTTGCTCAGAACTTTTGTCAAAGATGATGACATTTCAGTGTGCCCCAATAGTGAGGATATTGTTGGTGTTGGAGAGGAAGAGGTCCAGGAGGAGGATCCCTGGAATGCTAGCACTGTGCAACCCCACATGGGAGGCCACCTGCTGGTGTTTGCTGAACTCTTCTGGCTTCACCAGCTCCTCAGGCACAGTCTTGCTTCTCTTCTTATGCTTCTGGATAATCTCTCGGGTCATTCCCAAATGGCCAACGGGCTGAGAGAGGGTTTGGAGTTTGGAATCAGCAGAGCACAGAGGCATGGAAAGAAGCTCCAAGGGGCTGGGCCCATTGAGCAGCTCAAGGCTGAGAAGATGAGCCATATGCCTGATCACCCACAGCTGGGTTCAGGGAGATAGAAGAGCAGCTGAGGCTGAGAGAGGAGGCCCAGAAAGAGACAAGCCTGATCACACACAAATGGTTCAGGGAGACTGTGAGCCTTGAGTGGAAGGCAAGGGCCTTGGTAGAGATCAGCTGCCGTCTTGCCTTGCCACAGGGCAGGATGCCAGGATCCCCAGAGCTGATTTTGGTAAGAAAGCATCTCTGCTGATGCCTTGATGTGGACATTTCACAGCCTTGCAACTGTAAGGTTTTACACCAAATAAAATTCCGAGTATAAAAGCCAACTCATTTTTGGTACTTTGCATTGGCAGCCTTGTGGCAAACTGAGACACAACCCCACCTCCCTTTTTGTTCAATCCCATAAAAACCCTGAGCACTTCCAACTCAGGGAAATGGACTTGAGGACTGCCTTCCTGTCTTCCAAAGCTATCCTTTGCTGAATAAATGCTTTCTCTTCTTGAAATCCCGATGTCACTTAATTAACTCTGCTGGGCATGGGGCAAGGAGTCACATTTGAACTACGACAGCTTTGGCAGTCAGTATAGTCTTCCCAAAGTTGAATGTGGCTGGCAAGATCTTGTCTCCAGTCTTCAGAAGTTTATTCAGAAGGGGACCCAAGTGTTCATATCAGATATCAATGTATTGTCTCTGCCAAAATATCTCAATGTTTTGTCTCTACACAAGGCTAAGGCATTTTATATTGTTTTCAATACTTATACTCCCCTCTCCCGCACCCCCATTGTCTGCTCTCTGTGTCCGTTCACTGTGTGTTCCTCTCTGTCCGCTTTTATTCTTGTCCGCAGCACCTGGAATCTATGTCTCATTTTCTTGCGTTATCTTGCTGTGTCAGCTCTCCATGTGTGCAGTGCCACTCCTGGGCAGGCTGTGCTTTTTTTTTTTTTTTTGGTGTGAGGTGGCTTTCCTTGCAGGCTGCACTCCTTGCATGTGGGGCTCCCCTACGTGGGGGACACACCCCTGTGTGGCAGGGCACTCCTTGTGTGCATCAGCACACAGGTCAGGAGAGGCCCTGGGTTTGAACCCTGGACGTCCCATATGGTAGGCCGACGCTCTATCAGTTGAGCCAAATCCACTTCTCTTAGAGCAGTGGTTCTTAAATGGTGTGGGTGTGGGAGAGTAGGAGTAATTTTATCTCTCAGGTAGCTTTTCCAGATACAGAAAATGAAAATATGGGATGCCCAGTTATATTTGACTTACAGACAAACAATGAGTCATTTCTTTAGTATTAGTATGTATTATGCAATATTTCATATGGCACCCTACATGCAAAGAGCATTCAGATATATCTGGAGACGTCGTTGGTTGTCATAACTGGGAAGATGGGGCTGCTGCTGGCATCTAGGGGTAGATACCGGGGCTGCTGCTAAACATCCCACATTGCTCAGCACAACAAAGAATCATCTGATCTGAAATGTCAATCATGCCACTATTAAGAAACCCTTGACTAGAAGATTTTGTTTAAATTCTACAGAATGGACGTCTCAAGGCCCTGGCCATAGGCAGCTGAAGATAAAGAAAATAAAAGATAAAAAATAAAGTTTAATTAAAAAATCTGCCCAGTGATAGTTCTTGGTTCAACCTGATTTACATGGTATGGGTCAGCCACTGTAGTGTCTTTACTTCTTTTCAGTATCTTTTTTTTTCTTCCTCAATAATAATAATTGTCCCTTACTAGTTCATTTCTGGTTTTTCTTCTTACTCTTGTATTCTCTTTTACTCTGTCACCTTTCGTTACCTCTGTCACATTTTTCTCTCTATCCTAATGTTAGGGTTCTGGAAGAAAGACACAGCCCACTAAAATAGTAGCTGAGGAGAGTTTGATAAAGAGACTACTTACAAAGATATACATAGGGTTAAGGAAAACCAGCAAGAGACGTGTAGTATTCCAGAGTTTACAACAACAGGGAGCAGTTACCAGCCCTCATTCTGAAGGGCAAGGGGAGGCAGCAGCTCCTGGAACTCAGAGAGAGTGTAGCTGTACAAGAGTCTACAGATAGGAGCTTGGTTTTGGTAGAGAGTTGTAGCCAACCCATGTCAATTCAGCAGGAAGGGAAACTGGTGAACAATTACCCTCATCCTGCTGCCCTCAAATCTTTTATCAATGTGTCTGATTGGCTAAATCTAACTAGAAGGCAGAAGGCAAGAGATTCCATAAATGTCAGCCTCCTGTGCTACAGAGTAGGGTAGAGAGTGATAGAGAATAAATTTTGAAGGACAATGAAAAATACCCAGTACAGTCAACTCCATTTGCATCACTTTTTGCTCTTTGTTCAGATGAAAACTTCATGGTCCCAACTTAGCAGATGTGCAATCATCCCATTAGCTCTCATATCATTGTGGGGTGATATAACTTCCATCATACACTCATGTGAGTCCTAATACATTAGTTTGCTAACAACGGTCTTCATATAAGCTTGCACGGAAAAATAATTAATGTAAAACATAACGCCTTCAGGGACTACTTTGACTGCGGTCATGAGGCCTTAGTTGATAATCATAGCTTTATTCTTCCACCAGCCAATTCTTCTTCCTTTTACCCCCTGCCAACATCTTGGTGGATAGGGCTCTTCAGTTGGTGTGGTGCCCCAATACGTCATTATTGCTGGATCTGAGTCTTTGCAGTCCTATCTTTGTTGGTTTGTAGCCTACTGACCAGGATTACTGGCCAGTGTTTTAAGACAGAGTCTTCCTTGTCTCCATTGTGTTATAGCAATTCCCCTGGGAAACCAGGATAAATCACCCAGCTAATACAGTGACCTCAAAAATGGGCAAGTTGCTAGCCACTCCATATGAATCAATGTAGATTTTTATTCAGTCCATCTAGTCTTCCTCACAAAGTGAACAATGAGATGAATCTCTGGAAGTTACTCCCAAGGAGAATTTCCCTTCATTATCATCTTTCAGACCACCCCTACTTGGGGCTGTAATTCAGTGGCTGTCTACTTAGAGGAAATGCCAACATACCATTCAGTTCCATTTGTAAATCATGCCTTTTCTTCTCCTCTAACTGCTCATAGGCTACTTCCTATGTGTGAACTGACGAAGAGAAAGCAAAACAGTAGGAGTAAGTGTCTGTTTATATAGTCTACATCTTTCCTCTTGACTTGCCTTGGCATGGTCCTAAATATACCATTTCCATTTTACAGTGGAATGCTGCTTTGCCCACCAATTTTATGATTTGATGGATCAGATAATACCTACTTTATGACAGGAAGTTTGGTTTCCATAGTCACTTGGTGCTCACTGGTCAGACATCTAGCCTCTCCATGGTACAGTAGCAAACAAATTTACAGAGACAGAAATCAGATTAATGGCTTCCAGGGCAGGGCAGAAGGGGGAGGGCAGAGTGGGGAATGTTTCTAACACAAGCCTAAAGAATACAAGCTTAGTAAAACTGGCATGGTGTTGAACTTCAAGTGGTAATGTCAACTACGAAAACGGGCAGGGTTCTGGGTCTCACCCTTGCTCACAGTGACTCCATTCTATTTTCTGTGATAGATTAGTGTTCCAAACACTCAAACAATCAAGAGTTTATGCATTCAGATTTTATAGTCATTTCTAAGTTCCCACTCATCGATTTCTGAAGAAAACCAGAAATTTTCTGGTCTGCGTAGAGCTTCTCTGAAATATAGAGAAAAGGTCAATAACATAGCAAGGAACTAATTTCTTGGTCTCAGAAATGTAACGGGAACCAAAAAACTATGTTTGGAAGATGAAGGCAGATGAAAATTTGCTCTCATGTTTGGTGGGGTGTGGGCGGATGAACGAGTACATATATGTCATTTAAAAATATATAGCTATGTACTTACCTCTAAGATAGCCAATGAAGTAGGAAGTGAGGGAAGCGGACTTGACCCAGTGGTTAGGGCGTCCGTCTACCACATGGAAGGTCCGCGGTTCAAACCTCGGACCTCCTTGACTGGTGTGGGGCTGGCCCATGCGCAGTGTTAATGCGCGCAAGGGGTGCCGTGCCACACAGGGGTGTCCCCCACGTAGGGGACCCCCATGCGCAAGGAGTGCACCCCATAAGGAGAGCCGCCCAGCACGAAAGAAAGTGCAGCCTGCCCAGGAATGGCGCCATATACACGGAGAACTGATGCAGCAAAATGATGTAACAAAAAGAGACACAGATTCCCGAGCTGCTGACAACAACAGAAGCAGACAAAGAAGAACACGCAGCAAAATGGACACAGAAAACAGACAACTGGTGGGGGGGAGGGGAGAGAAATTTTAAAAAAAGTTAAAAAAAAAAGTCCTCCTTAGGGCAAAAGGGGATAATTTGTAGTTCTCATTGTAAACTAATTAATTGGCATATTGGGTTGTACATCTGGCTCTTGTGACTTTGGATGAGCTGGAAAAAAAGGTGCTTAAAAAAATGAAAGAAAAAGTAGGACGTGAATAATTCTGAGGATGGAGAAATGATGATGGAGGAGGCTAGAGACAGAATATTGCTGTTTATCATAACAGAAAAATAAAGATGACAGTCAAAGGTGCTCATTTCAGTTTGGTTTCCCTCAGAAGTAGACCTGAAATAACGATTTGAGGGAAGTGGTTGTGGCTCAACTGATGGAGTGTCCACCTACCATATGGAGGGCCCAGATTTCAATGCCCAGGGCCTCCTGATATGTGTGATGAGCTGGCCCATGGGCAGTGCTGCCGCATGCAAGGAGTGCCATGCCACACAAGGGTGACCCCCATGTAGGGGTGCCCCATGCACAAGGAGTGCACCCTGCAAGGAAAGCAACCACGCATGAAAAAAGTGCAGGCTGTGCCGGAGTGGTGTCACACACATGGAGAGTTGATGCAGCAAGATGACACAACAAAAAAGAGACAAGGTTTCCTGGTGTGGCATGACAAAAGTACAAGTGGACACAGAAGAATGCACAATGAATGAACACAGAGAGCATGATATTGGCGGGGGAGGGGAAGGAGAGAGAAAGAAATAAAATAAATCTTTAAAAAAAAAAGATTTGAGTGGTAGTTTACTTTAGGGAAGTGATCCCTGCAAAATCAGAAAGGATGGAAAAGTGAGACAGAATAGACAGACCATAAAATGACAGACAATAAAATGTAATGTAATTAAGCCAAAAACCATTGTGCGAAAATAAAAGTTTGAATCTTAAAAAAATAAATAAATAAATAAAAGAAAGCTATTGTTTGGTGTTTAATTTCTTTTCTTCTTTTTTTTTTTGGTTTTAAAACTTTTTATTGCACTAGCATACATATATATGTATGTTATATACATATATATAACTCACAATTTCCATTTTAACACTCTCAATTATACATTTCAGTGGTATTAATGGCATTCACCTTATAGTGTTCCTATCACTAATACCATTAGTCTGTGGAGCAGGTGTAGCTCAGTGGTTTGAGTGCCTGCTTCCTATGTACAAGATCCCAGGTTCCCAATCCCCTGTACTTCCTAAAATAAATAAATAAATAAAAGATGACTGTTGTTAATAATAAGAGTAATTGCGAAAAAAATAGCCATTACTCCAACTTTTTCATCACCTCAAACATGTACTCAGCACCCATGGGACCAACACTCTTCTCTGACCCTCCTTCCCCCACCATCTTCCTAAGGTATTTCTTAACTCTTTGTGATGTGATTGTTCTTATGGCTCTCCCAGATGGTATGGTTAGAGGATGGCTAAGTAGAAATAGGTCCATTTCAACAGTTCCATCTCCTAGAGTCTTTGGATTCCTTCCTCTATGGAAGGAATGCCAGGTAATTTATGGCATATCAATCTCATTAATTATAGGCAAACTTTGAGTCCAGGTTTCAATTAGACAACCTGTAAAACTATTCATGTACTCCATGATGTTCAAACCAAAATACTAAATCCTCAATTCTAGGTGAGTGCCCTCTCATTAATAAATTTGGCCAAATGAAGTCTTATATTTTGTTTTTTGTTGTCTATCATTCTAAGAATCCACTTAATATATGCTCTCCACATTCTTGCTGGTAGAACTTGACAAAATCCTGCAACCCTGTTGGTGTAGAGGTTATCTCCTTCCTAAGCCTTGCTATCTCTGTGGCCATACTGGCATCTGGCTGCTATGGGTGTTGGACAATATGCATGCCCTATAAGGCCACAACTTCAAGTGCAGTCACTGAAGACTTTTGTCCAGGGTAAAACTGATTACTTCTGGGGAAGGGGGAGAGGCTGCTAAGACCATCCCAAATATTGTAGGGGACATCCTTTCATGAAAAATTTTTCATATGTTTGTATTTATAGATAGCTAAACTAAACATAGCTTATCTAAAACTGAAAAATTGAACTTGGAGTCCTGTGTTTTTATTTGGTAAGTCTGGCATCCCTAATTACTAGTATCCCATTTCTTCCTTAACTATGTGAGCAACCCAATCTCACAATCCCATTTTAAGGATCTCTTTCCTGAATCCATTTCTAGCTCCAATAACTGAATCACTCATTGTCTCATCAGGAAAGGGATGTATGCTCAAACAGAGTACTGAGAGGAATTTACTGAAGCAATACTGACAAAAGTGTAGGAGGGTTAAAGGAATATGAGGGATGGTGCAACAATATTCTGGGGTTACCAACAGCAGGGAGCCATTACCAGTCTTATGACTGAAGAAATCAGACACAAATTTCTGCCTTCAAGGAATAAATATTATTTGTGGGGAGTGTGGCAGATTGAGTTATGTATCTCAGAAAAATATATGTAAAAATGGTACTTAGTCTTAATTCATTCCTGTGGGTATGAACCCATTATGGATAGGACCTTTTGAAGATATTTTTAGTTAACATGTGGCCCAACTGAATGAGGTTGGCCTTAATCATATTACTGTAGAAGTAATCATATTACTTCTAGAGAAGGCCACAGGGAGACAGCCACCGGAAAGGAGAGGAAGGCAGAAGTCAAAGGAACCTAGAAGAATACATCACTATGTGATGGGAGGCCAAAGAACCTAAGGATCATCAGTCCATCAAAATGTTACTAACCCCAGGAACAAGCAAGACTGCCTGCCTCTGAAACTGTGAGATGATAAATTCAGGTAAAATGAATTTAAGCAAACCATTGTGTTATAATTGTCATAGCGGCTATGATGATTAAGTCAATGTATCAACTCGGCCAGGTAATTATGCCCAGTTGTTTGTCAAGCAAGCACTGAGTTAATTGTAATACAAGGACATTTATGGACTTTAGTCGTCAGTGAGTTGACTGCATAAATGGCTGATTACATCTATGAACAATCAGGGAAATTGCTGTCAGCAATGAGTGATGTTTTATCCAATCAGTTGAACGTCTTAAAGGGGAAATGATACCAGCATTCAGAAAGAATTTCCCAGCTCATCTTTGGACAGGCAACATCTCCCAGAAACTCAAGAACCTTCATTGGACTTTCATCAGAGGCTGTGGTTTGCAGCCTGCCTGCAGAATCTGTACTTGTGCATCCCCACATTCCTGTGAGAGAATTTTATAAAATTTCATACTATTTACAGATATTTCCTGTTGATTCTGTTTCCGTAGAGAATCCTGACTAACACAGCAGCCAAGAAACTAAGATGGGAAACAGCCTGTAATCAAATTAAAGCAATAAAATACATTGAATGCCAGCTAATGATAAGTACTATGGTAATGCTACCAAAAGAAGTAATTCACTAAGAGTAAGAACAACAATTCAAACAGAAATATTTGAATAGGATTCTTATTGTTTGATAATCTAATTAATGAATAAGAGTGATCCTATACATATATTGGGAAAAGATTTAAATCTTCGCTGATTTAACTACTGACATTGAGAAATATAATAAAAATCATAATTCTGTAGCAAAACAAGGACATTGATCACAAACTGGTTAGTGAGTGTCATCAATTCAAAGAATATTTAAATATTTAAGAACAGTCACTGTGTAAGCAAATGTGAAATACTCTGAAATCTTATGGCTAATATCTGAAAGAAACTTGGTAGAGTATTCCCCATATTTAACAATAACAATCTTAAAATGTATATGTCATTACCAATAATCAATAATAAGTGAAGGTAAAATAACTTTTCTAAAATGATAATAATAATAAATTTTGAAGAACCATGTTGGAGAAATGACTAATTTATATCTCTATTCTCCCTGTAGAAAATGACACGAACAAAATTGTTGTTATTGGAACCCATGATCAAAGAGTACATAGCTAACAACATGGCAGAAATTAGATTTGTGGAAATGTATGTTAAGCAGCTAATTAATAAAAACATGTATTTTAGGATATTTTAATAGTGATATTTGCCCATTAAAATAATAATTTGTTGTGATTTATTTTTTATATTAAATAAATATAGGTTTTTACCTAAATATATATTCCTTTTATAGTATTTTTCTTTATTTTCTTTAAAAATAGCTGGTTATAAGAGGAATACATTAAATATTAAAATTTAATATTTTAATATAAGTGCTGGAAAATTGAATGGGAAAGGATGGTACAATATATACCATAGAAACACTAACCCAAGAGAAAATGGTGTGGCTAAATTTATATCTGACAACATTGAATGTCAGACAAGAAGTATTACTAGAAATAAAACTTGACATGTCATAATGATTAAATGGTCAATTTAACAGGAAGATATAAAAATCCTAAATATTTCTACACCTGATAATATAGGAATTGAATGAAAGAGAAAGGAAAAATATAAAAATCTACAGTCATAGTTGGGGATTTTGACATACCCATTTTAGTAATGAATAGAACAAGCAGAAAAATATCAGAGATAAAGCCGAGTTGAAGAACATAATTCACAAACTCGACTTACTTGACAAACATGGGACAATCTAAAAAGAGCAGAATACACATTCTTTTCAAGTTTACATGGAACATTTACGAAAATTGATCATATAATGGGCTAGAAAGCAATTCTCAACAAATTTTAAAATTACAGAATATGTTGTTTATACTGAAATTAATCTAGAAACCAATAAGGAAAATATTGGTGACAGATTTGTAATAGGCCAACTTTGTTAGGCTGAACTATATTTCCCAGAGTTCCCTTTTCCTGTTAGGGAAGCTGCAAGGGAGATTCTCCCTTGAGAATTGAAGTGTGGAAGGGAGGCAGCAGCCATCTTGATTCACACAAATACAAATATGATGCTGATCAAGTTGATGCAGACAAGCTGATGCTGACTCACTTCATTGGCATGAAGCAATAGCTAGGCCTGCCAACTGTATTCTCTTCTACCCTGAATCTTCTTCAGTCTCTCTGACTCTTGGCCCATGTACATGTTTAGATTCATAAAGAAAGATGTGGCTTCTGTAGCATGCCCTTATCACCAAGGTCAGGCGCAACAGGAATGGACTTAGGTTTCAGTGCATCATCATAGGATTATAGCCTACTCATGATGTAACTGAGTTAACATACATAATTATACCATATTGAATTATAACCTAAATGGTTGCTGATCTCCTGATGTATTATAGTATAGAAAATTCAAATATTAGTAAAGGTTGTAATTCACTAAACTGTAATCCTATGTACATTAACCTTTTGATATGAGGCCAGAAGCAAATGTTTATAACTAATGAAACTCATTGAAATGTAACCCAGATGCCTTGTGTCTTTTACAATGACGATGCTTTAATTTTGAACTATACAGTCTTCATTTTGTAGCTAACAACAGTGCACTTGTTACAACTATCAATTATTAATGAAGGACTTGCCTAACTGCAAGGCAAGCTCCTGTTTTTCTTATTTGTTTTATCTAAGCCTAGTGAAACAAGCATGTGACAGAGAAGCCTGAACTCAAGAACACTCTGGTTGTGTAATCACAGTGAGCAGAAACCACAGGAAATAAAGATACCGGACTGGAAAGGGAGCATGGAGTCTGAGGTCTGAATGTTAGCCCACTGCCCACCCGCCTCCCCCTCCTCAAATAACCAGCCAATGGCAAATAGCCTAACTTGTATGATATAGATTGCACGTGAGGCCAGCCAATGACATCTCTGTCCCCACCTCCCTTTTTCTGAATCCTATAAAAACCTTTGCCTCCTTAGTACAGGAGGCAGATTTTAGACTTTGTCTCCTGATCTCTACTCATTTGCTTTGCAATAAAACTCTTCTCTCCTGAAGTCTCAATGTCTCTCAGTGGCTCAGAGTGCATCAGGTAAGGATTCATCTTGAAAGCATCCAATTCAATCATCTGCCTTTCTCGACTCCCTGCCTGTGGATTTATGGCTCCAGTATTAGACAAAAAGAAGCACTGTAAAGAATGCTTAGCTGGTCCCCCAAATTGTGGAAGCCAATCACTTGTAATAGGATCTGTTTATTTATCTTCTATAGGTATATATCTACCTCCTACTGATTCTATTCTGGTTAAATCCTGACTGATACAGTATAGAATAACCACGTGTTTGGATATTAAGCAATATACCTCTGAAGAGCTATGTCAAAGAAGAAATCTCAAAGCATAGTAGAAAATAGTTGTAACTGAATAATAATAAAAATGACCTGTAACATAACTTGTGGCTTGCAAAGCTTAAGTTTTATACTAAAAAAAGAAGAAAAGCTGGAAATAAGTGATTTAAGGCTCTACACTAAGAAGCTAGCAAAGAACAGTAAATGACCCAAGATATAGAAGGAAGTATATAAAAAAGGAAGCAGAAATTAATGATTAAAAAAACCCAAACATACAATAGGGAAAATCAATAAACCTCAAAACTGCTACTTTGATAGTATTAATAAAATGTATAAGTCCCTGGCAAGACTGATCTAGAAAAAAGAGAGAATGCATATTAAACCAATATCAGGATGAAAAGGGAGGGCATCACTATACAAACTGAAGACATTAAAAAGATAATAAGGTGCAGCGATGCTCAGAGATGTATTCACCAAGGGCAATGAATGTCTCATGATGATGGAGGAGGTTGTTGTTGTGGGGAGAGGAGTGGAGTGAGGGGGTAGGGGGGTTTATGGGGACCTCATATTTTTTTAATGTAATATTAAAAAAAAAAGACAAAAAATGGAAAAAAAATAAATACATAACAATCTTGGTTTGATACTGACTTAACTTCAATAGCACACAGAAACTATGTTTCTGTATCTCTCTGTTCCCCTAACTTCATGTAGGTCTTGTCAAAAATTACATATTTATACATTATGAGTCCTAAGTCATTGGTTTATTACATGTTATGCATTTGGCTTTGAGATCCTGTAGGAAGTAAAAAGTGGAGTTACAAACCAAAAATACAAAAGTACTGGCATTTATATTTACCCATGTCCTTACCATTACTGGTGATTTTTATTTCTTCATGTGTCTTTGATCTATTGTCTAGTGTCCTGCAGAATCACCTTTAGCATTTCTTGCAGGGTTGATCTAGTGCCAATGAACTACCTCAGCTTTTGTTTAACTGGAAATGTCTTAATCTTTCTCTCATTTTTGAAAAAGTGTTTTGCTGGATATAGAACTCTTGATTGACAATTTTTTTTTGCTTTCAGAACTCTAAATATGTCATCACACTGCCTTCTTGTCTCCATGGTTTCTGATGAGAAATCGGCACGTAATCTTATTGAGGTTCCTTGAATTTAACATGCTGCCTCTCTCTTGCACCTTTCATAGTTCTCTTTATCTTTGGTATTCAATATTATAGTATGTCTAGTGTGCATCTATTTGGGTTTATCCTCTTTGGAGTTTGTTGAGCAGTTTAGATGACTATATTCAGGGCTTTAGTTAAATTAAATTTGGGAAGCTTTCGGCCATTATTTTTTTTAAATATTCCCTCTGCTCCTTTCTTTCTTCTCATGTGTTCTCATGTGTTTCCACAATGTGTATTTTGGTACACTTGATGGTACGTCACATGTTCCATAGGCTATATTCATTTTTCTTCATTCTTTTTTCTTTCTGCTTCAGAATTTCAAGTTTCTGTTATCATGTTTGTATAAGTCAGCCAAAGGGGTGCTGATGCAAATACCAGAAATCTGTTGGCTCTTATAAAGGGTATTTATTTGGGGTAGGAGCTTACAGATACCAGACCATAAAGCATAAGTTACTTCCTTCACCAGAGTCTGTCTGGAGCAAGATGGCTGCCAGCAACTGCAAAGGTTCAGATTTTCTGGGTTCCCATGTTCCTGGGACTTGCTTTTCTCTGGGTTCAAGATTCCTTTCTTTCTGGAGTTGGCTTCTCTTTCCTCTGTGAAGTTACTTCCCAGGGCTCCAGCTTAAGTCTTCAGCATCAAACTCCAATATCAAAACTCCAACATCAGAAACCCTCAACTCTGTCCTTTGCCATGTCTTTTATCTGTGAACCCCCACCCACCAATGGGTGGGGACTCAAAGCCTTAATTGTAACTCAATCATGCCCAGGTACAGATTGGATTACAAACCTAATCCAATATTTCTTTCTGGAATTCATCAATAATATCAGACTCCTACAGTGGTCTTCAGTTCTGCTTGGTTCCTTTTCATAATTTCTTTCTCTTTATTGATATTCTCTTTGCATTTACCTATCATTTTCCTAATGTCCTTTATTTCTTTGTCCATACTTTCCTTTTGCTCTTTGAATATAGTTAGGACTATTTTTTCCCCAGTTTTCTGAGTGTTTTAGATTTTTAATAAATGAAAATTGTGAAAAGGTGTTGGATTTTGTCAAATGTCTTTTCTGCATCCATTGACATGATTCCCACCTGCCCCCCCTTCATTCTATTAATGTGGTATATTATACTGATTGGTTTTTGTAGTTTGAACTGCCTTTGCATTCTGGGGTAAATCCCACTTAGTTATGGTGTGTGATCTCTTTAATATAGTATTGGGTTTGGTTTGCTAATAATTTGTTGAGGACTTTTGATCTTAGTCATAAGAGAAATTAACCTGTAATTTTTTTCTTATCTGGTTTTGTTTCAGGGTAATGCTGGCTTCATAGCATAAGTTAGGAAATGTGTCTCCCTCCTCTTTTTTTGGAAGAGTTTGAGAAAGATTTGTATCAATTCTTCTTTTTAAAAAATATTTTTTATTCAAGTATATCATTCATACATGAACATACATAAACAACAAGTATAGTAAAAGTTGTGAAGTTACAAAATAAACATGCATAACATTATACAGGGATCCCACACATCACCCTTCCACTGACATTTTGCATTGTTGTGATACATTGGTAATAAACTGTGCAAGAGGATCATCAAAATATTACTATTAGCTAGTAATATTTATATAGTTAGTAATATTACTATAGTTATAGTCCACATCTTACATTTGGTGTATTTTTTCCCCCAACCCACCCTATTTTTAAAAACAAATCAATTTTATTAATACATATTAATAAGGTATGCAATTTATCCAAAGTGCACAATCAACGCTATTTGGTATAATCACTTAGTTTTGTGTTATTTCAATCATTATTGAAACATTTTCATTAATTCAATAATAATGATAATAAAAAAACAGACAAGCAAGAAAATTCCTCCCTTCTCAATCTCTGTTTCCTCTGCTGTACATAGTTGTTATTTCTGGCTATTCTTGCACAATTATTTATTTTTTATTGAGATGTATTCACATACCATATGATACAGCCAAAGAGTATAATCAATGGCTTTTTTTAGCTGTTAAAAAGACCTTTATTGCAAAATTGTAAAATAAATAGAAAACTAGATTGAAAGAAATACACATTTTTAAAGAGAGAGCAAGGCCAGGTTAGATTTAATATAATCAATTATAAGAAATAGATAGTATAGCAACAAACATTTATAAAGGTAAATAAGAATTTTAGTATAAAAGAAATTAATTATAACATAATTTTAATTTTTATATTATAGCTCTAGCTATTGGACATAATCTCTAAGAATGAAATAAAGTATTGATTTAATTATTTAAATTCCATTTAGACCATAATTTTTTCTGGGTAATCAAATTTCTATTTGGGAAGTCCAACACTTACAGTTTTGTCTTTTTTTAAAAAAGATTTATTTTTTATTTATTTCCCTCCCCTCCCCTCCCCCATTCCTCCCGTTGTCTGCTCTCTGTGTCCATTCACTGTGCTTTCTTCTGTATCTGCTTGTATTCTCATCAGGCAGCTCCGGGAATCAATCCTGGGACCTTCTGGAGTGAAAGAGAGGCAATTACTCTCTTCCGCCACCTCAACTTCCTGCCCTGCTACATCTTATTTTCTCTCCTCTGTGTTTCTTGTTGCATCATCTTGCTGTGCCAGTTCTCTGTGCCAGCTGGCACTCCTGTGTGGGGAGGCTTTCCTGTGTGGAATGGCATTCTGCATGGGCCAGCTTGCCCTGTGGGCCAGCTTGCTCTCACCAGGAGGCCCTGGGCTGGGAACCCTGGACATTTTACATGGTTGATGGGAGCCCAATTGGTTCAACCACAATGGTTTCCCTCTCTGTCTTTTTAATAGTGGCCATTCTGAAAGGTGTGAAATGATATCTCATTGTGGTTTTGATTTGCATTTCCCTAATTGTTACTGATGCTGAGGATTTTTTCATGTGTTTTTTCTTTGCCATTTGTATTTATTCTTTAGGCAAATGCCTATTCAAGTCTTTTGTCCATTTTTTAATTGGGTTGTTTGTCTTTTTATTGTTGAGTTGTAACATCTCTTTATCTATCCTGGATATTAAATCCTTATTGGACATATGATTTCCAAATATTTTTCTCCCATTGAGTCAGCTACCTTTTCACCCTTTTGACAAAATGCAAAAGGTACAAAAGTGTTTAATTTTGAGGAGGTTCCATTTATCTATTTTTTCTTTTGTTTTGTGTGCTTTGGGTATAAGGGTCAAGAAATCACCACCCACTCCAAGGCTAGGACTATTTTTTAAAAACCTTTTGTCTGGTACATCCCTTGTTGATGGCTTCTAATTCTTTAATCTTTCCATGGAACATTCCTGTTTCTTTGTATGTTTTGTAATCTTTTATAGAAACCTTGGTATTTTGATATTTTATTGAATTATTGCTGGAATTTGGGCTCCAAGGCATCTGTTCATTAAATCCAGTTAGTGTTATGACAGAGCTTTCCTTGAATGTCAGGAGCTAACCAAAAAGATGGATGAGGAGGAGAATGAAAAAGCAAGCACCTTTCCTGGTCTTTGTAGATTGACTGGAGTCAGTACTCTCTTTCAGAGCTTAGCCATAAAATGAGTTTATTGAACAGTTTGAGGCAAAAGTATACTGTCCTTCCTGTGTTTTTCAGCACCACATCATGTCCTTGGCATGCATGTGTGGCCCTAGGAATTCCCCATATAAATGGATATACTACACTGAGTGTATACCAATACTATACTGAACTTTTCTTGTCAAAGTCATTCACATCATTTTTTGACCATCCTTTACTTTTATTTTGGAAAAATATTCACAACTTAAAAATTAGTATTTTAACCATTTTGAGTATACAATTCAGTGATATTAAGTCCATTCACAATATTGTCTAACCATTACCACTATTTTCAGAATATTTCATCATCCCAAATAGAAACATTATGCTCATTAAGCAATAACTCCCATTCTCCTCTCTCCCCAGACCCTGGTAACCTCTATTCTGTTTTCTATGCCAATGGATTTGACTATTTTAGATACTTCAGATCATACAATATCTGTTCTTTTTGTCTGGCTTATCTCACTCAACATGATATCGTCAAAGTTCATCAATGTCATAGTATGTATCAGAACTTCCTTCCTTTTTTTTTAAAAATTGGGAAGTGGATTTGGCTCAACTGATATTGTGTCCGCCTACCACATGGGAGATCCAGGGTTCAAACCCAGGGCTTCCTGACCTGTGTGGTGAGCTGACCCACATGCAGTGCTGATGCGCATAAGAAGTGCCCTGCCACGCAGGGGTGTCCCCCATGTAGGGGAGCCCCATGCACAATGACTGCACCCTGCAAGGAGAGCCACCCCACGGAAAAAAAAGCATAGCCCGCCCAGGAGTGGCACCGCACACACGGAGAGTTGATGCAGCAAGATGATGCAACTAAAAGAGATACAGATTCCCGGTGCCACTGATGAGAATGCCAGCGGACACAGAAGAAAACACAGTGAATGGACACAGAGAGCAGACGAAAGGGAGAAAGGGAAGAGAAACTTAAAAAAAAAGTTTTTAAAGATTTTTCTTTATTAGAGAAGAAGTTGTTGTTTACAGAAAAATCATGCAGCAAATACAGAGTTCCCATATACCCCCCTTGCACATGGAGTTTTTCCTATAAGTAGCACTTTGCATTAGTATGGTACTTTTGTTACAATTGATGAATATTATTATAATTATACTCTTACATAAAGTCCACAGTTTACATTAGGATTTACTGTTTGTGTTGTGCATTTGTACAGTTTTAAAAAATTTTATTCTAGTATATATACAACTTAAATTTTCTCCCTTTAACCACATTCTAGTATATAATTCAGTGGAATTAATTACAATCACAATGTTATGCTAACATACCACCATCCATTATTGAAACTTTTTCATCATCCCAGAAACTCCGTGCCAATTAAGCATTATATTAACTCCCTGTTTTAGTTTGCCAAAGGCCTGCAGATACAAAGTACTGGAAATGGATTGGCTTTTATTTACTTATTTATTTATTTTTAAAGATTTATTTTATTTATTTCTCTCCCCTTAACCCCCTCCCCCCCTCCCCCCCCCGTTATCTCCTGTCTGTGTCCATTCGCTGTGTGTTCTCCTGAATCCCTTGCATTATCAGGTGGCACTGGGAAACTGCATCTCTTTTTGGTGCATCATCTTGTTGCATCAGCTCTCCGCGTGTGCGGTGCTACTCCTGGGCGGGCAGCGCTTTTTTCGCGAGGGGTGGCTTTCCTTACGGGGTGCACTCCTTGAATGCAGGGCTCCCCTATGTGGGGGACACCCCTGCGTGGCACAGCATTCCTTGCGCATGGCAGCACTGCACATGGGCCAGCTTACTACATGGGTCAGGAGGGCCTGGGGATTGAGCCCTGGACCTCAGGATAGTAGACGGACGTTCTATCAGTTAAGCCACATCTGCTTCCCGGGTTGGCCTTTATAAAGGGGATTTATTTAGGGTAAAATCTTACAGTTCCAAGGCCATGAAAAGTCCAACTCAAGGCACTGTGAGAGATGTTTTCTCACCAAAGTCAGCAGCCAGGTGGTGAAGTAAGATGTTTGCTGATCTCTACCGAGGTCCCAGCCTTCCTCTCTGGGCTCACCATCTCTTGGAGCCCATCTTAGCTGTGAGCAACCAGGTAGAGGCTTGTCTCTTTATGGGTCTCTATTAGTCTTGGCTGCTCCACTTTCTTCCTGAGTTTAGCTGCATGCTGTCAGGCATATGGCTCATCTCTCCCTGGGCCTCAGCTCTTTGAGCCTCTTGGGGACTTCTCTCCTTGCTGGTCAGCTGAGGGCAAAACTGGAATCCTTTCTTTCACATGGCAGGATTAAAATATGGTGGCTCCCTTTTCCTGTGTCTGTTTTTATCAGACACAGCAAGAGGGGGGCAACTCAACCCAAGACATGCCTCACTGACATAGTCCAATAGAAAGGGTCTCATATTCACAGGAATGAATTATTTCACAAAGATAATCTTTCTCTTTTTGGGTTCATAAATATTTCAAACCGCCATACTTCCCATTACTACACTTACCCAAGCCCCAAGTAACTTGTATTGTAGTTTCTGACTGTATAAATTTACTTATTCTAATTACTGCATATCAGTGAGATCATAAAATATTTTTCTCATGTTTCAGACTTATTTCACACAACACGATGTCTACAAGGTACATCCATGTTATGGCATGTATCAGAACTTCATTCCTTTTTATGGTTGAATAATATTCTATTGCATGCTGTTTTAGTTTCCTAGGCTGCTTAAAGCAAATACCATGAAATGGGTTGGATTTGACAATGGAAATTTATTCAATCAGAGTTACAGTCCAGGAAAATGTCTAAATCAAAGTATCATTGAGATTTTGCTTTCTTCCTGAACACCAGTTGCAGGCAATCATTTGGTTTCTCTGCCATATGGCAAGGCACATGGCAGTGTCTGCTGGTCTTTCCTTTCTCTTTGCAGTTTCATTGACTTCAGCTTCTTGCTTCCACGGCTTTCTCTCTCTCTGCATTCATTCCAATTATAATGGACTCCAGTAATAGGATTAAGACCCTTTCTGAATGAGGTGGTCACACCTTGTGTCTTATATGGCTTTGCATTTTTTCCACAACTCTTCCAGTTCTTTCCCATTAGTCAGCATTTAATTTCTTAATAGTTACACAGCAATTCTTGTGAAATAACTGCTTGTGAGCTCACGATTGAGAAAGTATGCTTAGACTCCTAACTGCTTGATCACTTTTGTTCCAATAGATACTTTATGTAATTACTGTGAAAGGATAAATTCTTTGCTGCCGGAAAACATTCTGTCAGTCCATTCCTTGATTATTTGTCCTGAGCACCTCATTTTTAAATCATGCTCCCCCTTCATGTGCCCTCTCATCCACATGTAGACATACAGTATAAAAGACCCCTCTTGCTTTGTGGTAAGTACAGCTTGAGCCTCAGAATTGTCACACTCTCGACTTGCTGCCACCACCATGGATGAGGATTTAGGTCACAACCAGGCTCAGACTCTCCGAGAGAGAGGCTTTTCCCTCTGGACCATTGAGGGCGAGTCCCCATGTAAGCGCTCTATTAAATGCTCTTTGCTTACCAAGCTGGACTTGCCTGAGTCTTTGTGTGGTCTGATATATCTCTCAGTTTGGTGGGAAGCTGTTATTTCACATGGCTCCCAGCTATGCTCCGAACGCACCTTAACTGAATTAGCCTCATTAAAGGTTCTACCTATAACAAGTTTACATCCACAGGGATGGACTAACTTTAAGAACATGTTTTCCCACAGTTCATACAGTTTCAAATGACCACACATTTATATACCACATTTTAATGATTTATTTTCTGTTGAAGGGCTCTTGGGTTGCTTCCGTTTTTTGACAATTGTGAATAATGCTGTGAACACCAGTATGCAAATATCTGTTTGAGTCCCTGTTTCACTTCTTTTGGGTGTATACCTAGAAGTAGGATGGCTGGGTCATATGGTAATTCTATACTTAACTTTCTGAGGAACTGCCAAACTGTTTTCCAAGGGGCTCCACTGTTATATTCAACAGTGAACGAGTGTTCCCATCTCTCTGTGTCTTCTCCAACACCTGTAATTTTTCATATTCTTAAAATAGTATCCCTACTAATGGGAATGAAATGGTTTCTCACAGTGGTTTTGATTTGTATTTCCCTGGTGGCCAATAATGTTGATCATCTTTTCATGTGCTTTTGGCCATTTGTATATCTTCTTTGGAGAGATGTCTTTTGCCCATTTTTAATTTGTGTTTCATTTAATTATTAAATTGAAGGGTTTTTTATATATTCTGGATATTAAACTTTTATCAGATATGTGAATTCCAAATATTTTCTCCTATTCTGTCAGTTGTTTTACTTTCATGTTAAAGTTTTTTTATGCACAAAACTTTTTAATTTTGATGAGGTCTCCCATTTATCCATTTTTTTCTTTTATTGCTTGTGCTTTGGGTATAAATTCTAAGAAACCATTACCTAATACATGGTCCAGAGATGCTTCCCTATGTTTTCTTCTATGTGTTTGATAGTTCTGGCTTTATATTTAGCTCTTTGATGCATTTTGAGTATATATTTTATACGGTGTGAGGTAGAGATCCTCTTTCTTTCTTTTGCAAAAGGAGATCCAGTTTTCCTAGTTTTTCCCAATTGAGTGGTCTCGGTTCTCTTGTCAAAAGTCAGTTGGTCATAAATGTGAGGGTTGATTTCTGAACTCTCAATTCAGTTTCATTGGTCTATATGTCTGTCCATGTGCTAGTTCCGTGATGTTTTGATTGCTGTATTTTGTAATAAGTTTTAAGATTGGGAAGTGTGAGTTCTCTGACATCATTGTTTTTTTCAAGATGACTTTGGCTATTTCAGGCCCCTTACCTTTCCATATGAATTTAATGATTGGGTTTTCCATTTCTGCAAAGAAGGTTGTTGCAATTTGGATTGGGATTGCAATGAATCTGTAAATTACTTTGGATAGAATTGACATCTTAAATATACTTAGTCTTCCAATCCATGAATATGGAATATCCTTCCATTTGTTTGTCTTCTTTGATTTCTTTTAGAAATGTTTTGTAGTTTTCTGTGTACAAGTCTTTTACATCCTTAGTTAAATTTGCTTCTAGATATTTGATTTTTTTTTTTTAGGAATTCAGGTTGCCTTTATTTATTTATTTTTTAAATTAATTAATTAATTTTTAATGTTACATTAAAAAAATATGAGGTCCCCATATACCTTCCCCACCCCCCTTAACCCACTCCTCCTATAACCACAACCTCCTCCATCATCTTGGGACATTCATTGCACTTGGTAAATACATCTCTGAGCACTGCTGCACCACATGGTCAATGGTCCACATTACAGTTTACACTCTTCCCCAGTCCACCCAGTGGGCCATGGGAGGACATACAATGTCCAGTAACTGTCCCTGCAGTATCTCCAAGTCCTGAAAATGCCCCCACATCACATCTCTTCTTCCCATTCCTACCCTCAGCAGCTACTATGGCCACTTTTTCCATCTCAGTGCTACATTTACTTCCATTACTAATCACATTAGTTCCAGAATAGAGAATCAGCAAGTCCACTCTAATCTATACTCTATTCCTCCATTCTGTGGATCCTGGGATGGTTATGTTCCCTCCACCTCTGTATTGAGAGGGTGCTTCGATTCCAGTTCGATGATGGATGCAATTCTCCTGTTTGCAGTTGTAGGCACTCTTGGCTCCCTGGTAGGTGATTGACCTTCTTCACCTCCTTGTTAGCTGGCTGGGGTAAGTCCAATAAACCAGAGGGTAGGAGTTGCAAGTCTGTTGAGGCTCAGGGCCTGGCTATCATATGGAGAATCCAGAGATTCAGGTCCCCAGAGTATACACTAAACCCCAGCACCAACCACAGGTTCGGTAAAAGTGACAGGAGAGGCTTGTGAACAAAGATCACACCTGAGTCTGACTCCATCACACTCAGGACCACAAACTCCAAAGTAGGGCCAACTGACATGGCACTGAACTCCATCTGCCATGACCATAGAACCAGTGGGTCTCTGTAGCCCTCAGAAGAACCAATACCTGGGGTTGTATCTATTTAATCTGTCTCTGGGACTCTGCTGAGGTGTGCATAAGGGCAACCCCTCTGATGACCTCCTGGCTCTTTTTTGGAGACTCATAGCCATATAAACTCATTTGTCCTTTCCATTTCCCCCTTTTATTCAGGGTCAAAAAGCATTTTTAACTCCTGATATTACATGTAGGCTGAGATATTCTGCTGGTCTGAGTTGACCCTTTTATTCAAGGTTGTTCTCCAGCCACATCATCAGCTGGTACTTGGTAGTAATCACTCTGTGTTAGGGAGGCTCATCCCCAGGAGTCATGTCCCACACTGGGGAGAAGGCAATGCATTTGCATGCTGAGTTTGGCTTCGAGACTGGCCATATTTGAGCAACATGGAGGCTCTCAGGAGGTAACTCCTAGGCACCCTGCAGTTCTAGGTCTAGTTCGTATTTCAGGCAAACGGGCCTACAAGCATAGTCATTAGTATCAAGGGCTCATTGTTGGACCATCCTTCCTTATTGGTCTTAGCCATTGCACTCGGAGGATTGTTGCTGTTCCATTAGGGAATGCGACAGAGCTTCCCTGGCCAGGAACTCAGCACTCCTCCCGCCATCGTTCCCAACAGTAACCACTATGAAAATATCCAAACATTTTTATGCACCCGCACATATGCCGTGGAGAACTTCCTCCCTATGAACTCCCATGATTGGGAACAACTGCCATTGGCTCAAACTATCTGAAAGGCTATGGAGAGGTTGGAGCTATTGGCAGGGCTTGAGGGAGCCTCACCGCAGAACCACAGATCCTGGCTTATCAGGACCAAAGGACCACCCTACAGGTTGCCTCCTCCTCCTGCAGATTAAAGGCCCAGTTCCCCCTCTCCCAACCCACATTTGTCACTATTGGAACAATTCTTATTAAATAGCGACTCCTAGTGGTGACACATTTTGCTTATTTTCCCTACTATAGGTATTGATGCTTTAACATGGTACCTGGAATACAGTCAAATCTTTGACTCCCTTGGACAAATAGGACACCTGTGGAACTGTCTTTGCCCATCAGGGTGATAAATGCTGCAATATTACCTGAAACAAGGAACTGTGAGACTCTACCTATAACCCAAGATTTCCTCAAAGAGAGTGTCCCTTATTATACCTACCATCCCCTGACCAATAACCCTGTTTTGCCAGTTCCTAAAACCTCCACCAGTGAAGGGCAATTAACCAATTTTACCTAACTTAATGAACAAGTCCTACCCTTCAAAATTCCTCTTCCTAATATCATCTAATTAATCACACACACACACAGGAGCATGGGCAATTGTTTTGCTGTGACTGACACGGCCAACATGTTTTACTCAGTACCAACAACTAACATTTATCTATATAAATAAATATTCCTAACTGCTGTCTCACAAACTTTAACAAATGATCTTCAGAAAACTACTTAGCATTGTCACTATATGGTTGATATCCAATTAAGGGGTGACTCTAGGAGGACCTATGAGAGGACCTAGCCACACTCACAAGTAATTTAAAGAAAAGAGGCTGGTCAAAGCATCCCATTAAATACAAGGGCCATCAAACTGTCAAATTCTTAGGCATCCTCTGGTCCTCCATGGGCAGACAGATTCCCACCTCCATGAAGCCCAAGCCTGCCTCAGACACTGAGACATGCACAGCACCTATTGGGGTTATTCATGTTCTGGAGGTAACACATCCCTCATCTCTCACGCTCATTACAGCCCTTATACAAAATCACATGTACATCTGCTGCTTTCCACTGGGAACAGCCCCAACAATGTGCCTTAATTTGGCACAATAAGTCATTTCTCAAGCCATGCCCTTGTCCCACTGGGAAGAGAATTTAATGAGAGGCCTTGGCTACCTCTGAATATGCCTCTTGAAGTCCTTGGACTAAGCATGACAAATCCTGACTGTTGCTGGGGCTTTTCTGAAAATGGAGGTGTTTACAGGGTTGCAACTATTCAGCTTGTGGAAGAAGACTCCCAGAATGCCAGGGGCAAGAGATAATTCCCAGTAAGTACTCAGCATGGCCACCAAAGCCTGACTGGTAAGATGGAAATGGGACCTGCAGGAGAGGGCTAAACCTGGCAAACAGGGTCTTCCAAACGACAGGAGGATGTGGCTTCCCTCATGTTCAGCCCCTGCCCACAGATCTTGATGGCGACGGTCACTTACTTGCCCCCTCCTCTAGCCACGTGGGGAGTCCCTCGGGACCCACTGTCTGACAGGGAAAGGGAGTTGGTATATCTCACTGATGACAATGCTGTCACTTGCAATGCAATGGCCTATCACATGGCCTCAAACACCCCACTTTCCTGAGATGGCTGTTTGGAGTCTGCACAGTTGGCAGAGCTGGAAGTGATCCAGTTAGCCCTCCAGGATGCTCTGAGATACCATTTGCCCAATCTCCAAATCACTGATTTTTGTGTGGTGGCCAAAGGCTTGACAAGGGGGTCAAGCCAATGAAAACAAATAATTTGCTTATATAAGAAAGGCCCTTATGGGAGCCTCCACATTTGGATACAGCTCACCCATTTCCACACACACTCATCTCACCACGTGGAGTCATTGTTCAATGACACTGCCCATAAACTACCTAAAATTCATTCCTACACAATAGATCAGGCCAGGTGAATGGCACCATATTCTTAGACTAATAGCCTGGGGGTAGGATTGGTATTGGGGTCAGCCACAGTGTCCACCACACAGGGCTTTAGTTATTTCTTGTTTGGATTGCTGTAATAGCCTTCCAATCAGTCCTTAAAAGCTTTCTGTTTCCAGTTTTATCTCTCTCCAACCCTTCCACCCCATTGTCAAAGATCTCTATGAGAGTCTGATTTTGAAGCCCATACCTCCTCCCAAACATTTCTAGGATCTTTCAGTTAGTGAAAGAATAAAGTGTAAATCTATTCCTCTACGTCTTAATGCTCTGTCCCCTGCTTGCAGAAGGCATTGAGTCCAATTTTTTGATGAATTATTATGAAAACATTCAAGTACACATAAAAGGAGAAAGAATGTTGTATCTTGAACATTCATAACCCTAACACATATTTAATAATTGTCAGCATTTTACAATATTTACTGCACATTTTTTTGCAGCGTTATTTTAAGGTGTGTCATAGACATCTTGATAATTCATCTTTAAATAATTCAGTATACATCTATTTTTCTAAATAACCACATCATTACCACCTAAAAAGATGAATGGTAATCCCCTATTATCATCTAATATCTAATCCATTTTCACATTTTTATATCTGATTTGTTCAAATCAGGGTCTAATCAAGAACCACATACTGCATTTGCTTGTTTTGCCTTTGTCTCTTTTAACATTAAACTGTACCCTCCTCCCTGTTTTACCATACCATTACCTGTTGAAGACACAGAATCTGTTCCTTTTTCATTCCTGCTTGCCGGACAGACCATATTTTTTTTCCCTGAGTGCATCCCTTTTTGTAACTTATTATCAAAGGCAGCTGATATATAGTCTTGACATTCTGTTTCCCTGATGTCTTCCACTAGAGCTGAAGTACACTTGTGTGTAACTTATCTTCCAAGTTACATAGGCAACAGTTTGTACATTTTGCACTACTAAGTACCATGGAGTACCATCTTTCCAACCTCTGATATTAGTTTCTTCATCACTTATAAATCTACCATTAAGGCAATGCTGCATATTTTAGGTATTTGCTGAAGCTGGAAAAAGGAATATGTTGACTCAAGCTCTGCCTCTCGAAAGCTTCAGACTGAAAGTGACACTTTCCTTGGCTAGAGCAAGTCACATGGTCCTGCTTAACTTCCAAGAGGAGAAGTGCAGTTGCCCAAGACCACAGGGAGAGGAGGATTGGGTCCTGGTGAGCAACAATGAAAGGTGTCACAATGAGGTGATACTGGTGGTCATTTCTTCGTGACTGTAGCAAATAACAGAGATGTGTGGGAGCTAGGTTATTTCCTTCCCCTCCCTCCTTCCCTTCCCCTCTCTTCTTCCTTTCCTCCGTCCATTTGTAATGCAAGGTACGCATAACTCACTGTCCAATCCCAGAACTAGAACCTGTAACCTATAACCTACACCTATGCATGTGGTCCTCTGCATCACCCTTAACTCTTCCCCCTTAGTAGTAACCATTATCTGAAGCTTGTGTTTATCATTGCATTCCTTAAATTATTTTAAAAAATCATACACATATACACACACACACCCTCTGAAATATACATTGTTTTTGTACTGTATATAAATACTATCATTTTATATGCTGTCTTCTGAGGCATGCTTTTTTCCCTATGACATTATGTAACTAATATTCCTGCATGCTATTGCACATAGATTAATTTTCAGTGCTATTGATATTCCTTTGTATGAATAGAACACAATTTATTTTTCTACTCTCCTGTCAGTAGGCATTTGTTTTCAGATTTTCCCCCCAATTAAGAACAGTACCGCTATGCATATTGCTATATGTGTCTCCAGGTAAACATGTGTTAAAGTTTCTCTTGGATATATAGTTAGAGGTCAAATTGCTGAGTTATTTGAGCTTATGAATATTCAACTTTACAAGATAATACCAAATTATTTCCAAAGAAATTATATCAATTTACACTCTCACCAGCAATATACAACTGATCCAATCAATCCATATCCTACCGCATACTTGGTACTGTCCGACTTTTTTATTTTTGCCAACTGAATACTCTTAATTTGCATTTCCTCATAGAGAGGTCAAACATCTCTTGTTGTGTTTATTGGCCATATGTGCTTCCTTTTCATTAAAATGATTGTTCATATCTTTTACAAATTTTTTTCTATTAGATTGTTCACCTTTTTCTTATTTCTTTATGGATTAATTTTGTTGATATTAACCCTTTGTTGGTTATATGTATTGCAAATATGTTCTTCTCAGTTACGGAAACTGATGCTCAACCACTGAGCCACATCGGCTCTCCTGAGCCCCTTCCTACTGTGTTGGTGACAAAAGGGCCATTGTCTCTGGTTCCTTGTCTTCTCCCACACGACTCCCAAGTGTGGGAAGGCAAGGGTCTCTGATCAGGCTGGGTAGTGGCTGAACGCCAGGTGGAAATTCCTGTGCTGTGCTGAAGCAGGGAAGGGGGAGCCAGGGAGGAAGACACCACAAGGAGACAGGAAAGAGAGGAGGTATACTCTTAGGAAAAATAGGAAGAGGTCTGAATTCACAGGTGGTTGCATGGCCAAGCAGTCTAAGGTGCTCTACTGCCGGGGTAAAATGTTTTCCTCCTCACTCCAGTCTGGACACCTTTCTTCATTTTGTCTGTAGCTAGTTCACACAGCAATCAGAGGTTAGACAGGAAACTCTCATCACCTCTTTTCTCTTTTCCCAGGAGCCATCTATAATGCCTATACACATGGAGTCTGTGGCCATGGAAGTGTCTAAGTCAAGGCATCATCAGGAATGCTTTCTCCCAGAGCTGCAGCTGTGGGCACCTGGTGGCATCTGCCAGTCTCTGCCTCCCCCTTCCAGCTCTGTTGATTTCAGCTTCTGGCTCTCATGGCTTGCTCTGAGTTCTAAGGAAGATGGCTTTGCCAGTTGCAAGTTTCTGTTGGGAGTGGCACCTGGAGTATCTTACACTAACACCTTGGACAACTGGACTTTGTTGAGATAATGTTTTGACATGTCTGATCTAGAGATGCCCATCAAAGGAGAGTTCTTTTTAGAGTTAAAACATTTTTCCAGTTTTGAAATTTCCAATTTTCTCCTGATGTCATTTTAGCATTCCCTTATGTCCTGTTCTCAGTGGAGAAGGTCCTATGTGCTTTAGTCCTTTCAGGTATTGCTTTAGCCCCATGACTCAAGCCTATACTCTCCTTTCTGTTATCAATCATTACCGTCTGTGGCCCTATGGCAATTATTTCATATATGGGCGTGTCTATCTCTTGAGGGTAGGACCTGTGCTTGGGAGGCCAGATGTGCAATGAAAGGCATAGGCTCTCTACATCTTACTAATTGTGCGAACTCCTGAAGCCTCAGTTTCCTCATTTGTAAAATGTGACCAATAATACACCTAACTTATTGTTTTAAAAATGTGGACTGTAGGAGAGAAGTCATGAAATGCACACTGTTGGGAACACTGATATTATCACTGATTATTAAATGTCCCCAGTATCTTTCACAATAACCGGGAAGTACTGAGAACACAGGTAGGGCTCAATAGCCATTTCTGAAGATGCAGGACAGAAAGAGACATGCAATTGAGTAAGGGCCTGGGTTCAAGTTCTAGATCTACCTTTAATAGGCTAGATGGACAAGCAGTGTATTTTAATTATTATTAGTATTATTTAAATCATCTTTTTTTCCTTCTCTTCTTTCCTCCTCTTTCTCCTTTACCCTCTTCCTCCTCTTCATCCCTGATCCTCAATTCCCATGTCTGTAAAATGGAATTTTACATTCCCCCCACTCACCTCATGGGGTTGTTGTGATAAGGAAATAGCAACAACAGCTCTCTTTATTGAACACCTTCTACTTCCAGGCACTTTATATAGGCTATTGTCATTCCTCAAAACAATCCTACAAGGTAGGCTTTGTTATCCAGACCTTTACAGATGAGGAAATTGAGACTCAAAACAGTCACCCAAAGGCATATAGCTAAATAAGTGCCAAAGCTGGGATTGCAAATCCCGGTCTGGTAGATTCCAAGGCTTGGGCATGTCCCGCTGCCCCACTTTTTAAAGCACTTCACAGTTGAGAGGGCTTGTTTTATTACAGCCATGTGATCAAACTGAACTAAGTGGCTGGCATAATCTCTCCCTCCTCCAGATCCAAATGGAAGGAGAAGGCAAAGTGGCTGAACAGCAGGGTGCAGCAGGGTACAGCAGGGGTGGAGCTCTGCAGCTCTGCTGGGCAGCATCCTCGCTCCGTGGCCACGCCCCTGACAGATTGTATCACTACCACTGATGTGGTGGCCTGGCCTGCAAGGGCCGGACTTTCTACTGGGTGACCCTGAAGCAACACTGATAAAGCTGAGAGGTTTTCTGGTTGATGTAGCCCCCCTGGGCTTCTGTTCGTGCCTTTTGGGGGAGGAGAGGGTTGCAGGTCTCTGCCAGGATTGCAGGGATGTGGAGAGGGTTATATTTAATTAGTGGAGCAGCTCCTGGAACCCTTTTTGGAGAATGTCCTCAATGAAGGGATCCTCTACATCTTGGGGTGCAAGAAGTATGGGGGTCTGGCTCCTGCCTGGAAAGTGAGGAGGGAAGTTCATAGTGAGTCATGCCTCTCCCTTCCCTACATCTTAATTTCTTGAGTCACTAGAATAAATTGCAGGGAATGACTAGAATAAAGCACATCCTGCTTCCATCCAACCCCAATAACACAGTTGACATTTGGTTCCTAGGTCTTTCAGATGGAGGTGCAGGGAACAGTTTTCTACGTGCTGGCCCAGATGACCAGGTGCTCTGGACATCTGTGAATTGGTGGACATTCTCCCACCAATTCAACCCTCAGTCTAGCAACTGGGAAAAGTGCTGGTCACTGACTTAAATTTGTGGTACAGATTGCCCTGGTTTTTCTTGGGCTTCTTCTGACCACATCCTGTGACATTAGATGCAGTAGCCCAATAACCCAGAACCCAGGTATTTGATTCTTGTTGCTAAGTCCCACGAGGTGGAACTAAATTTAGATGGGAAGGAACTTTGGGGTGTAGGAAGGGGTGGCCACTACCTTGAAAAAACCTGGGTATAGCCTCTGCATCAGTAGGTTGAGAACTGTTCCCAGCTCCACGCTGATGAGCCAATGTCATTCTTCTGAGCAACATCTAGGGTCGTGCCTGTTCTGTAATCTGTGATGTGATCTCACAGAGAAATGCATTTAGGGTAGTTTGCACTTTGAAGTGTCTGTGTGGTGACTTGGGTAAGGCTCAAACTTGTTTCCCACCACAGATGAGAAATTGCTGCATTTATCTTAATCTTTAAATTCAGGGCCAGTGACGGGGTGGGGACACATAAGGGGTGGAAAAGGGGCAAAGGGTGGGAGAGGGGTGGATTATCTGATAGCCAGTCCTCAGGTCTCCTTCCTAACTTCTGAGCTTCCTTCTTTCACCTACATAATCCCTTAGAGTTAAAGTTTAGGGTCAGTTTTTGTCAAATTCCAGGGTCTGGGGTCTAGTTTACTTAATGGTGCAGTGTTGCCTGTGGGCTGATGCGATGTGTTTAGAAGTCTTTAAGGTCTGTCCTGTGTCTTTTTAGATGACTCTTTCCAGCTTCCCTGGACATACGAGCAGTACCTATTCTTTTCTTTTCCTAGGCCCTTTTGTTAGCCAGTCCTCTGGATTATTTTAACACCTTTACCCATGTCCTCTTAGAAGTGACCCAAGCTTCCGTGGGGGATATCCTGGGCCCTTCAGACTCCAGCTATTGGTTGAACGGAGTCCAAAAGACCTTTAGAGGCTTCTCTCTGAGTCTCCTGAGCAGACAGGGAAATAAGGTCATGGGAATATCTGAATTTATGTGAACTTTGTAGTGTAGTATCATATGAAGTTGCCGAATTGTACTGAAGATCTCTGTACAGAAATCCTGCAGAGCAAGATATAGACTCCATGAGGGCAGGGACAATGGTGGCTTAGCTTATTCCTATATCTCAGGGAGAATGGAACAGCTTTACTGCCTTCTCTAGAGAATTCATTCATTCATTCAGCACTCAAAATTTTATTAAGTACCTGGCACTAGGCCAGGCTCTGGAATCACTAAGCTGAAGAGAGCACAGACTTTATGTGCTCAGAGCTCAGAGTCAGACAAGGCAGTGTGCAGAACAAATAGTATTTATTATGTGATAGAGTACTTTAAGGACCATGAGACAGACGCCACGAAGTGGTATGGCCACTTCCTCTGAGGTACGTCCTCAGTTTCTGGAGGACGGCAGGGAGAATGTAGCCAGTTCTAGGGTCCAGATCAGTGAAGCAGATTCCTAATCCATGTTTTCGTGGAGGCCTTCTCCTCTGTCATGTGAGGGAGTTCACGTTTCCTTGTTGCATCTCGTCTTGAGCACTGCTCCTCAAGGTCAAGTGCATAGCCAAATCGACTCCGAGATTCTTGTGGGTGATGGCTGCTCCTCAGGAGGAGACGAAGGAGAGAGAGAGGATAACCGTTGGACCTGCTGGATAAAGCTGCCCAGCTTCAGACAGGGTGACTGGAAATGGAAAAAGAGAAGGGCAGGCCTGAAGGGAACTGCAAGTATTGTTGCCAAGGGGAAAGCAGAAGAAAGAAAAAGGCATGAACCCCAGAGGATAGCCTCAAGGCAAAAGGGTTTGGAGAGAAGTGGGCTGGATGCCCCTGCCTTACCCCTGCATTGGGGCGTGAACAGGATGGAAAACTGCCTGGCCTTTCTGGAGAGTGAGAGCGAAGTGTGCATGGGAGGGCAGCAAGAAACGGTTCCACAGCCTATCTGGGTGAAAGAAGGCATGAGAAGGAAGAGAGAAATACTGCGGGAAAGTAGAAAAAGAGGAAGGGAGGGAATACAGAGGCACAGACAGGAAACATGGAGCAAAATCAAGTTCTTATGAAAATATTTAATTTGCATGTATGGTATTTACACTTTGCTATTGACTTGCATAGAATCCCCAGACCACTTAGATTTTGCTGGTGCCCCACCCCTATCTTAGATCTCTTCCTATGTCTCCTCAGCTACTGTTTCCCCCCTCACCATATTCTCCCTTATCCAGGGCTCTGTTTCTCAGCTTACAACCCACCCACTCGAACCCCCTTCTCCTCCAGTTCTGCAATGTCTGTTGAAATGGGACAGTCTGGGATAATGGCCTGTTTGGTCCCCATATTGCAGGTCTCCATATTGTAAGAGGTTGGAGGAAATTCAGAAATTTCTGGGGTATCCTCCTTTGAATGAAGCAGCAGGGCTGGGGGGCAGACCAAGAGACAAGATTTTGAAGCTGGTTTGTGAGTCACTGAGAACTCAGCACCCGCCCACTTGTGGTGAACTTGGCAAGTACAGCTTGTGGAAACTGTCAGAGCAGGTCCAGGTTCTGAGGCTTTCTCAGGGGCATTGTCAGCTTGCAGCAGAGAACGGCTTTGAGTTGAGGAAACTGTGGCTGGACAGTCAGCGAGGCGGTTCTGCTGCCCATTGCCTCACCTCCCTGCTTACTGGTGGTGGCTAAAGCCCAGGCACTTGCGGGGCATCTCGGGGAGAGGGGCCCTGGCCTGACTCCTCTGTCCTATGGGGATGCTGAAGCAAGTTCTAGCCCTCATGTTCTTCCTTTTCTTCACTGGACATCAGGGCCAAGGTAAGGAGGCCCAACCTGGCTTGTACTAGGGGCCCGGTATGGGCTAGGGGCCATGCCCCTAGGGGAGATCAGAACCCAGAGCCTCCGATTGCACCTCTTACATAGTCTTCTAGAACTATCCCTCCAAGCGGCTCCTGACAGCTGTGGACAGGCTGGCAGCAGGCTGGGAGATCCTTGACAGGTGCATCTGGCCAACCATCAGCTCTCTGGGGCCTCGGCAAGGAGATCCTCTTCTTCCATGCTCTAGTTACCATTCTGTGCAGTGAAGAGAAAGGCCTCCTTGCTGCCTCGCTTTCATGCTTGGATTGCATTGTGATTATCAGCATAGAGGAGAAGTGGCTCCTGGGCTTGGGTTTCTGTGAGGAAGTCGGGTAACTCTGGAGCTCAGACTGATCCCTGGTGAGGAAAGCAGAGCACGAGGAAGGGCGGGTGAGGACAGGCCAGGAAGGACCTGGTGTCTCGTCTCAGCTCCCCCACAGCCCAGAGGGGTTTATTAGGGAAATGCTGGCTTGGAAGAGAGGGAGAAGGAACCAATGTAAGGAAGCTCCACAGGCTGGGCATGGAGCCTCCTGGTGTTTATTTGGGAGAGTCCCAGCTGAGGGCTGCTCCCCCACTTTCTCCCATGCAGGAGTCTAGGGTGCTCTGGGACTTGGATCCTGTATTTTAGGGCAGTGGTTTTTCAGGGGGCATTGGCGGTTGGGGATGGAATGAGAGGAGTGCAGGGGAGGAAACTGAAGCACAGGCTAGAGTTTTTCAGGACCTGTCAGAAGCTTGATATTGATAAAAAATTCCATTTTGCCTTTTTCAATTTAATTGCTGAGCCCCTGAACATTCCCCGGCCTTCTGGGAAGACACAGTTTAGGCAACGTTACGATGAATACCGGCAGAACAGGGCAGAGCTGATGGGCAAGATGGAGCGGGGAGGAAGAACTGAAGCCTGGGGCTCATAGGGGTGGCTAGAGAGCCAGGTTGGGACCTGATCTAATTGACCTCATAAGCATCTCAGAAAGCCAGGTAGGAGTGATTGGATTTAGTGCCTGGTTTTGGGGATGAGAGCATCAGAAGCATCGAGGCCGACCCTGAGTTTCCAAGCCCACCTGACAGAGGACAATGCTCCGTCATTCCCATCCCCAGGGCTTCGGCATCATCTCTGGATGTGAGGATGGTAGGTCGAATGCAGGGTGAGGCTGGGCAAGTGAGTACTTGCATACAGGATGGATGGACTTTGGTTTTTCTGAACTTCTCCCTCCTCTTCCTCCTCTTGGTGTGCCCAGTGTCTGTGGGGCTGGCCTGGCTTAGCTGTTCATTTGTTTTTTTAATTTTTAAAAACTTTTCTGTTTGAAATAATTTCAAATGTCCAGGTAAGTTGCAAGAATGACATAAAGAATTCTTGTATTTACTGCATTTGCTTTATCTTTCTCTTTACATTTTTATATGTATATGTATAAATGCATAATAATGATTATTTCTGCTGAGTAAATTGCAGACATATTGACATTTTACTCCTAAATATTTCAGCATATATCTCATAAGAATAAGGACATTCTCTTACATAATGACAGTATAATGATCAGATTTAGGAAATTTAACATCGATAGAAGTATAGAGTCCGTATTCAAATATTGCCAATTATTCAATAATGTGCTTTATGGCAATTTTTTCCCCTGATCAAGGAGCCAATCAGGACTATGTATTTCATTCCATGGTCATGTCTCTTCTGCCATCTCTAATTGGCAATTGTTCCTTAACCGTTCTTTGTCCTTCATGACATTGACATTTTTGAAGAGTGTAAGCCAGCTGTTTGGTAGAGGGTCCCTTAAACTAGGCTTGTCTGTTGTTTGCTCATGATGACTTGGTTTATGTATTTATGGCAGGAATACCATAATGTGATGCTGTGTCTTTCTCAGTGCATCCTATTAGGAGATGTGATGACAGTGGAACTTTAAAAAACAACTTTGTTCACTGAAGAATGCAATATGCATAACGTGTATAACATACTCATATAACTCTTCTTTGTAAAACCCTTCCAGAGGTTTCTTATTTTATGCAGAGCCACGGCCATACATTTACAGGGGCCTATGAGATCTGGCTTCCAACGACCTCCCTGAGAATCTCCTCTCTTGCCCTGGCCTCTTGCTTATTGTGTTTCAGCCACACTGGCCTGAAGTGCCAGTGTCACTGGCTTCTACTTACAGGCTGTTCCCCTTGGTAGTCACATGACTTGCTCCCTCACCCCCCTGAGTGCTTTGCTCAGATACCACGTTTTCAGTGATACCTTCTCCATTAAAAATGCCAGCCCCAAATTCCTTATATCCCTCTCTGCTTAATTTTTTCCATAGTATTTATCTCCACTTTGCATACTATATAGTCAATTACTTATTTTATTTTTTGTCCTCTAGCCTCCACTTTGCTCAGCAGAATATAAGACCCTAAGGGCACTCTTTTGTCTGTTATGTAAATTGCTGTATCCTCGGCATCTAAAATAGTGCCTGGCACAAGTAGACCCTCAAGAAATATTGACATAAAGTGAAATTTTCTCTGTCTACTGGAGACTTTCAGTTGCAAAACATTCTAAATTTTAAACTATGTGCTATTTCTATGTCCTTGAGGAAGTTAACCAACCTCTTGTTTCTCAATTTTCGGTCGTCTGTAAAATTAGGTTAAAGTGGTGCCTGTTTCATAGGGATGTTGTGGGGGATTAAACTTTGTAAAGTGCTTACCAAAATGCTTTTGTTATTATGCGTACCCCAAAATGGATACTCATATTTATTGTGCTCTTTGGAGGCAGGGTATATACTTAACTAAGTTTTGCAAGCAGAGTCAAAAAGAGAGTCTATTCATTTGGTAATCCTTTGCTGACTTTAATTAACTGACAAGAAAGCAAGTTGGTAGAGAATCCTGGCATAAAATAATGTAGGACCCTTTTTGAGGGTTTCTCATTGTTACAACCAGAATCTTAGGGAGACTACAACATTTTTAACTTCAAGGCATGTCTTCGAGACATTTAATCATATTCTACATTGTATTATAAAATTTTCGAGTGGTTTCCACAATAGCACCCCTTACTCTGTTTCCATTCCTCCCCTGGATGGTTTTTGAGCGGCTCTGTGCCAGGCCCTGGTGTTGAGGATTCAAGTGGTGAGTAAGTAGGAATGGCTCCTCCTTCCCGGCGCCTATACTCCAGTGAGGAAGACACAGTAACCAGTATCAGACACATCAGTATTTAATTACAGTTGTGATTGCTGCACAGCTCCGTGCCTAACACATTGTATGTGCTCAAAACATGTTCTTTGAGTGAATAAGTGAATTATTTTCAGGTTACGTAGAGGTAGAGTGGGATGACTTTTGGGTTGGATGTGTTGGGGGAGCAGGGACCTTAAAATCTTCGCCCATGGGAGAGGCCTGGGTTTTAGCTATATTTTCTGAGAAAACCCCAGAGAACACACTGGAGGCTGTTAAACCCTAGGGGCTGCAGGGCTTGGGGTGAAGGGTGCTGGACACAAAAAGGATTAGCCCTAAGGGCTGCCAGCTGTTCACATAGGTTGTGTTAGAACTTTCACTTCTCAGGGAGGGGACTTTAATCACCGCGGTTCTGGCTGGGATCCAGGCAAGCTCAGAGGGGTTGCTCATTTCTTCCTCCTTGCAGCTTCCCTGCATGAGCATGAACAGTGAAACAGCTGGGCCTGGGTGAGAGACTGGGCTCGGAGAACCCAGCTTAGCAGCAGTGTCCTGAGGGGCATGTGACCCTATGGAGAGCAATCTAGAGGTTCCCAGGCCACTGATTTTTTTTTTTTTTTACTGTCTTGGTAATTTTTAAAATTATAATAGCATGGGTAAATATAACACAAAATTTCTCATTTTAAGTGTATACCTCTGTGGTATTATGTGCTTCACAATGTTGTGCTACCTTCACCACCATCTATTAGATGATGACTTTTTCATCACCCCAAATAGAAACTCTGTACCCATTAAGCAATATCTCCCCATTCTCCTACCCCAGCCCCTGCTAACCTGTATTCTAATTTCTGACCCTATAAGTTTTCATATTCTAATTATTGCATGTAAGTGAGATCATTCATTCTTTGTTCTTGCATGCCTGGCTTAGTTCACTCAACATAATGCTTCCAAAGTCCATTCATTTTGTAGCATGCACCCGAACTTTATTCCTTTTTATGATTAAATAACATTCCACTGTATGTATATACCACATTTTGTTTATCTATTCACTGTCGATGGGCACTTGGGCTGCTTCCAACTTTTGGCTATTGTGAATAATGTCTCTATGAACGTTGGTGTACAAAGGTCTACTTGAGTCCTTATTTTCAGTTCTTTTGGGTATATACCTGGGCATGGAATTGCTGGGTCATATGGTAATTCTGTATTTAAACTCCTGAGAACCATCAAACTCTTTTCCACAATGGTTGCACCATTTTACATCTCCACCAACAATATATGAGGGTTCTACTTTCTCTGCATCCTTGGCAAGCACTGTAGGGATATCTGGGTCATTTACTTATTTATTTATTTTTGAAGTACCGGGATTGAACCTGGGACCTCATATATGGGAAGCTGGTGCTCAACCTCTGAGCCACTTAGGCTTCCCTGAGTTGGTTTTTCAGTTTGTTTTGTTTTTTTTTCAGGAGGCAGTGGGAACTGAACCCAGGACCTCCCATGTGGGAGGTGAGCACGCAACCACTTTTGTCACATCTGCTCTCCGATTGACTTTTTAAGCAAACCTTTTTAATTGAAGTGTAATGTGTACAAAAGCGTCCACAGAATTATAAATGTACATCTCAATGAATTATCAGTAAGCAAACACACCTTCGTATCTGCCACATGTTCTCTCGCATTCATTACTCCCTCTCTCTTCCCCAAATATATCCATTATCCTGACTTCTAACATCATAGGTTACTTTGCTTGTATGTACTAATGTTTCTAGCTTCAACATCTTTGCTAAACACCTTGTAAGATTTATCTGTAATAACTTGTAGCTGATCTTTTTATGACTGTGTAGTATTTCAAGGTAAGGCTAGACCAGACCATAGTTTATTCATCCATTCTATTCTTGATGGATCTTTGGGTTGTTTTCAATATACATTTTTTCTCTTATAATAATGCTGCTATGAGCCTTTCGTACATGCTTATTGTCCATGCATATTTGTTGGATGTATTTCGAGAGATAGAATTGCTTGATGATGGGGGCACATATATATTTATCTCTAGCAGCTTCTACCAAACTGTTTTTCAAAATGGTTTAACCAAATAGTGTGTGAGAGTTCCATGTTGCCTCAGGGCCAGTGACTTTTTATTCTGAGGAAATATGAAATGGGAAACGAAAGCACATAGGTGTGGGGTCTGTAACGTGAGGAGCCGAAGCCAAGGGAACCACGTGTCTGTGGCTTCCCGGATATTCTGCATGATGTTTCTACCTCTAGAGCCCTTCTTTGGGGTTAAAAGAGACACAGTCTTGAATTTAATTAATAATTAATTGATCAAATGAGCTCATTATGCTCCTACAGTTCCAAGAATTATGTGAGGTTTTGTGGGGGAAAGAAGATGAAACTGATGTTGATTCTGCCCTCAAGAATCTTTGACTGTTAGGGGAAATAGGCACAGACAGTAACAATGATAAGGGGACATAGAAAAAGCTGAAAGACACTGACAGGCAAGATACATTTAGAGTTAGGAAGGGAGCTAAGATGATGGAGATTCATTCTAGGTAGGAACAATGGGGAACTAGTTAGTTTTGAAGGGAAAATAAGAGTGCAGGAGGTAGGGATAAGGCAGAAGGGAGTTGAGTGAGGGACTAGCCTAAACAAAGTATGGAAAATACAGGGTGTGAATGGGAAACATGAAAGATTTGTGCACTTGTGATCTTGGAGAAAGATAGTGTATTAGTCAGTCAAAGGGGTGCTAATGCAAAATACCAGAAATTGGTTGGTTTTTATAAAGGGTATTTACAGATACCAGGTCATAAAGCATAAGTTACTTCCCTCACCAAAGTCTGTTTTCACGTGTTAGAGCAAGGTAGCTGCCAATGTCTGCAGAGGTTCAGGCTTCCTGGGTTCCTCCCTTCCTGGGGCTTGCTTCTTTTTCCTCTGTGTGCTTACTTCCTGGGACTCAAGCTTAAGGCTTCAGCATCAAACTCCAACATCAAAAACCCTCCACTCTGTCCTTTTTCATGTCTTTTATCTGTGAGTCTCCACCCACCAAGGGGTTGGGACTCAACATCCTCCTGGCACAAGAGGTTTACTTGATTAAGTAGTCAAGTAAACCTCTAAATCCAATATAATCTCATATGCCCAGAGGAAAAGACCAGTTTACCAACATAATCCAATATTTCTTTTTGGAATTCATCAATAATATCAAACTGCTACAGATGGTAACATGTTTATGATAATATCATAAATATGTATTTATGATAATATCATAAATACACATAAATGTGTCAATTTGATTAACTGATTCAAAGAGCGAGAGAGGCCCTGAGGGAATGGGCTGTGGGCTACATAAGTTATGATGGAGGTAAGGCGGTTGCATCACTGGCGGAGAGGAGTCAAAATGGTCAGTGTGAAGCCCCCAAGGGTGGGGCTAAGTTGAGAGGAAGAGAGGAGATGAGGTGAGGTTGTGGGCCCTAAAGAACATTTTGTCTACTTTTTGAGTATGACTCTTGGGGTCTCGCCAAGCCCTATTCACTCAGCCCCCAAGAGGCCCTCCCCTTTGTTATCTTCACCTCAGATCTGGTATCATAAGACTGAGCTGAGAAAACCTCAACATCCCTTTGGCCGGCGGAAGTTATACTTACTCTGAGACTCCCCCCTTCCTCTCTCTCAGGCCTCTTGCCTCAGACCCAGCAGGTCCAGGAAATGCTTGTGGACACTGCACAGCTTTGCAGCCTGCAGCTCCTGCACCAGGGCCCAGGGTCAGGCTGGACACAAGGATGGGTCAAATGATCTGCTTGAGCCTCCTCCACCCTTGTTGCCAACTTCTTCCTGAAGAGACAGTGGGGACTAGTCACTTTTCTTGCCCCCCACCTGCAGAGTGACTGTCTCACCCCATCCTCTCCTAACCACCGGAAAACCCAGAAGCTGCTGAGCAGCAGCAACAGCAGTGGTGGCCCCTCTGGGGCCTCCCCTGACCACTGGAGTCTGCTGTGTTCTCTCCCCTCTGAACTCTACATCACTTGTTGGGGTCTCTCTCTTCTCTCACAAGCATGTGAGTATTTGTAGTGAAGTTATCTTTTCATACTGACATTTCTTTTTCTATCGGTCAAACACCTAATGCATAATTTCCTGCCCATTTCCTTTCCACTGTACCCATGCCACAACATTCTCCTGTTTCCACCTTCTTCCATCCCTGGCTCATTCCATCCATCTTCCTCCTTCCCACTCTGGACGGTTGGAGAACTGCAAGAGAAAATCCAACAACAAAGACCAACTACAGAGTCTTGGTTCCTTTTCTCATTTGGGCCCTCAGGGTCCCGGGAATCCTTATTTCTGGTTCATGCCTCTCCCCAAACCTTAGTCAACTCTTCAAGGACTTGTTCTATAGTCAAGGCCTCCACCAGTTGACAATCTCTTTTTGCAAGAAAACAGAAGCCCCCAGAAAGGGATTCCACCAACCCTGACAATAGTGCCCCAAAGCCAGCTCACCTCATCTACTCCGGTAATGACCACATTGCATCCTGCTCGGGTTGCCCTCCTACTAGTCTTGGCCAGTCTTCTCCAGGGACTTGTCATCACCACTTCTTCTAGGAGGTTGTCCAGAACTTCTGTCCATGATGACATCTCTAGATCTTTCTTTTTTTATTTTTATTTTTAAATCATTTTTATGGATAGATATTAATAAAATGTACAATCCATCCAAAGGGCACTATCAATAGTATTTGTTATAATCACATAATTATGCATTCATCACTTCAATCATTATTAAATCATTTTAACTATTCCAATAATAATAATAATGATAATAAAACAAAAAAGTTCTACCCTTTAATAATCACTTCTCAATCTCTCCATGCTTTCTCTGCCGTACATAGTTCCTATTCTGTTTCTGTCTTTCTAATTTATTTGTATTTATATTTTGTATAGATGGAGTCAAACAATATGTAGAACCTTTTCTCTAGTTTCTTTCACTTAGTATATTTCCCTTTTTTACTCTTAGTGGAAGATTATTAATATATTACTATACACTACTGTCCACATTTTGCTTTGGTTGCATTTTTGCCTGATATTAAATCTTGTAACATTAAAATACATTTGTTCAATTTCAAAGAAAAACAATCTTATATATGCAAGGTTACTGGTATTAATATTTCACATGAGGTTTCCCTATACTATCCAGTACAATGTTACATTTTTAGCTCTCCTTCTAGTAATATACATGACCTCAGACTTTTCCTTTCAACCACTATCATACCTGTATATTAGCACTGGTAGCTACAAACATCTTGATGTGCTTTCACCATTTCTATTCATTTCTGAAGGTTTATGAATAAACTTTTTGCTAATTCTGCACAGATTAACCCTCAGCTTTCCATTCTCTAACCTCATTCTGTTTTCTGGTGACCAAACTCCATGAGTTTACACAATATATTTAGTTTATAATAGTGCAATCATACAGTATTTGTCCTTTTGTGTCTGGCTTGTGTCACTTAACATAATGTCCTCCAGGTTCATCCATGTTGTCAAATGCTTCACAGCTTCACTTCTTCTTATGGCAGCATAATATTCCACTGTGTGTATACACTACAGTTTGTTTGCCCATTCATCAGTTGATGAACTCCGGGGTTGTTTCCATCTTTCTGGCATTGTGAGTAATGCCACTGTGAGCATTGGTGTGCAGATGTCTGTTCATGTCACTGCTCTCAGTTCTTCTTGGTATATTTCCAGCAGTGGTATCGCCGGATCATGTGACAAATCTATATTCAACTTCCTTAAGGACTGCCAAATAATTATCCACTGTGGCTGTATCATTCTACATTCCCATCAACAATGGGAATGTAGAATAAGTGTCCCTATCTCTCCACATCCTCTCCAACACTCGTAGTTTTCTCTCCCTTTTTTTTTTAAAGTTGGTACTGGCTATTGAAACTGGGGCCTCATACATGGGAAGCAGGTGCTCAACTACTGACTGAGCTACACCCGTTCCCCTCTGTCTTTTTCATAGTGGCCATTCTAAAAGGTGTGAAATGATATCACTTTGTAGCTTTCCTTTGCATTGCTGGTAATGTTGGACATATTTTCTTGTGTTTTTTTGCTATTTGTATTTTTTCTTTTTATGCCCCCCCTCCCCCCTGCTGTTTTTTTTTTTTTTCTGTGTCCATTTGTTGTGTGATCTTCTGTGCCTATTTCTCTTTTTGTCTTCTCTTCTTGATTTTCTCTAGGATTCACAGGATTCAATTCTGGGGACCTCTGATGTGGAGAGAGGTTCCCTGTCACTTGTGCCACCCATTCCTGTTGTGCCTTGCCTTGAAGGCGAGACCCTTCATCTCTCTTTTTATTGTGTCATCATCTTGCTGCATGACTCACTTGTGCAGGCACTGGCTCGCTCCACGGGTTCTTGGCTCACCGCGTGGGCACTTGGTTTGCCATGCAGGCACACCTCTTTTTACCAGGAGGCCTCAGGGATCAAACCCAGATCCTCATATATGGTAGGCAGAAGCCCAATCTCTTGAGCCACATCTGCTTCCCTGTATTTTTTCTTTGGACAAATGTCTATTCAAGTCTTTTGCCCATTTTTCAATTAGGTTGTCTTTTTTATTATTGAGTTGCAACATTTTTTTATATATCATAGATGTTAAACCCTTATCAACTTGGAGTAATTTTGCTTCCCCAGGGAACAATGGCAATATCTTAAGACACTTGATTGTCATGACTAGGGGCAGGGGTTCTAATGACACCTAGTGAATACAGGTCAAGGATGCTGCTAATCCCCTACCGTAACAAAGAATTGCTTGCCTGATTCCAAATGTCAATATGCTGAGGTTGAGAAATCCTGCCCTAGAGCAATGTCTGACACATATAGTGTTCAATAAATACTTATTGATTAAAGGAGTGAATAGTGCCTCAAAGGGTCTCAATTATTCTTATATATGTAGCTAAGTCCTAGGTTTAGGAAATTTTCTTGATCAATCGTAAATTTGCCTATTCTACTTTCTAGTCTATTTTACCTATGTAAATTTTCTGATCCATTGATTTCTGACTGTTCTTTAAATAACTTTTAGAATCAGGATGCCTTTTCTGATATTTGGGGTTAGCTGGGATGAGTTAGGAAATCTCCTGTATCTCCACTTTTGCTGTGATAAAGTGTTCACAGTGGCAACGTCACATTTTGCGCTTATCAAAGCACATCTTACTTAGTTTAATGGTCAGAACAGCTGTATGAGATGTTGATATCACTCCTCTTTTATACTTTTTAATCAAGATGTAACTTACAGCAATGGGCACAAAATTTAAGTGAACATCTTGATGGACGCTCACATATGTGTGACCATGTAACACACATTGAGGTATGAAACACTTGTAGCACTTAATAGGTTCCTTTGTGCCTCCTAAAAATTGATAACTCCCCAAAGGAAATGAATATTCTAATCTTTCCCATTATACATTTTTTGTTTTTCCTGATTTTTAACTGCATATAATGGAATCATTCCCTATGCACTCTTCTGTGTTTAGTTTCTTCGGTAACCATCTTGTTGGAGAGATCCATTCACACCGTTGCCTGTTTAAATCGTTTATTCTTCTTTATTTCCATGTACCACTCCATTGCATGCCTACAACATAAATTCAGCTTTAGAAGATATTGTCAAATAGTTTTTCAAAGTGCTGTCACCAATTTATACCCCCAGTAGCAATTAATGAGAATCTCAGTTGCTTCCCATCTTGGCCAACACTTGAAAATTTCAAACTTTAGATGTTAGCCATTTTGGTAGAGATATAGTGGGATCTTGTCGTTTCTCAGTGACTAATGATGATGCATTCCTTTTTGCATGCTTATTAACCATTTTGATATCCTCTTTTGTAAAGTGCCTACCCAAGTCTTTTCCATGTTGTTTCCTTGGGTTATGGGGTCTACTTCTTATTGATTTGTAGAAATTCATTAACTATTTTGGATATAAGTCCGCTATATGTATTGCGATTATTTTCACACTCTTAATGCTATCATATGCCAAACAGAAGCTCTATGTTTTAATGAAATCCAATTTATTAATCTTCTTTTCTGGTTAGTAATCTTTTGTAACTTGTTAAAAAATATTTACTTAAAGATCTGGGAGATATTCTGCTATACTTTCTTCTAGAAATTTTATAATTTTAGTGTTCACATTTAAATCTATGATCCCTTTGTTATTAATTTTTCTATATGGTATGAGGGAAATGTCAAGGTTTTTTTCTTCTAATGGGTATCAAGTTGATCCAACACCATTTATTGAAAAGACCGTCTATGTGTGAGTGTAATTCTAGATTATTATATTTCACTGACTTTTTATAAAACTATACTTTCTTAGTTTCTGAAATTTTATAATGTCTTTTTTTTTTAAGGAGGTGCTGGGGATTGAATCCAGGACCTTGTTCGTGGGAAGCAGGTGCCCAACATAATGCTACATCTGCTCCCCAATGAGAGTTGGTTTTCTTGTTTGTTTTGTTTTTCCTAGGAGCTACCAGGGATTGAACTCGGGACCTAGTACATGGGAAGCAGGAGCTCAACCACTTGAGCTACATCTGCTTCCCTATAATGTCTTTTTTTTTTTAAAGATTTATTTTTATTTATTTATTTCTCTCCCCTCCCCCCCACCCCAGTTGTCTGTTCTCTGTGTCTGTTTGGTGCGTCTTCTTTGTCCGCTGCTGTTGTCGTCAGCGGCATGGGAATCTGTGTTTCTTTTCATTGTGTCATCTTGCTGTGTCAGCTCTCAGCTCTCCGTGTGTGCGGCGCCATTCCTGGGCAGGCTGCACTTTCTTTAGCGCTGGGTGGCTCTCGATACGAGGCGCACTCATTGCGCATGGGGCTACCCTACGCAGGGACACCCCTGTGTGGGGCGGCAGTCCTTGTGAGCATCAACACTGCACATGGGCCAGCTCCATGTGGGTCAGGGAGGCTTGGGGTTTGAACCGCCGACCTCCCATGTGGTAGACGGACGTCCTAACCACTGGGCCAAGTCCGCTGCCCCTATAATGTCTTAACATCGAGTAGTGCAAGTCTTCCAGCTTTGCTCTTTAGAGTTACATTGGTTATTCTAGGTACTCTATATTTCCATACAAAATTTAGAACCGACGTGCCAATTTTAGGAAAATAACCTGTTAGGATTTTTATTGAGATTCTATTGAGTTAATAGGTGAATTTAGGAAGAATTGACATCTTAGCAATATTAAGTCTTCCAATTCACAAAGATGGCATATTTCTCCATTTATTTACCTCTTTAATTTTTCTCAGAAATCTTTTGTTGCATGAAGTATAGAGGTCTTATGCATTGCTTGTTGGGTTAATTCCAAGATATCTAAATAAAATGGACAAATTCCTAGAAATACACAAATTACCTACATTAACTCAAGAAAAAGTAGAAGATCCCAACAAACCAATTACTAGGAAAGAGATTGAAACAGTAATCAAAAATCTCCCAACAAAGAAAAGCCCAGGCCTGGGTGGCTTCACAGGTGAATTCCAAGAAGAATTAATACTAATCCTGCTCAAAATCTTTCAAAAAATTGAAGAGGAGGGAATACTATTTAGCGCATTCTATGTGACCATACCAAAGCCAAATAAAGATACCACAAGAAAGGAAAACTACAAACCAATATCTCTTATGAATATAGATGCGAAAATCTTCAGCAAAATGCTGACAAACTGAATCCAACAGTATATTAAAAGAATTATACATCATGATTGAGTGGTATATATCCCTGGTATTCAAGGGTAGTTCAACATAAGCAAATCAATTAATGTAACACACCACCCTAACACAATGAAGGGGAAAAAACCACACATGATCATGTCAACTGATGCCAGAAAAGGCATTTGATAAGATCCAGCACCCCTTCTTTTTTTTTTTTTAAAGATATATATTCCCTGTCTCCCCTGCCTCTTGTTGTTTGTGCTTGCTGTCTGCTTTTTGTGTCCATTTGCTGTGTGCTGTCTGTGTTTGTTTGTCTGGGACCTCCCATGTAGGAGAGAGGTTCTCATTCCCTTGAGCCACCTCTACTCCCTGTTTGTTATGTCTCTCATTGTGTTTCCTCTTTGTGTCTCCTTGTCACATTGTTGTGTCAGCTTACTGCACCAGCCCATCACACCAGCTTGCTGTCTTGCTTATCTTCTTCAGGAGCAACCAGGAACTGAACCTGGGAGCTCAACTGCTTGAGCCACATCTGCTTTCCCAGCACTCCTTCTAGATTAGAAAAATATTTAGAAAACTAGGAATAGAAGGGAATTTCCTCAACATGATAAAGGGCATCAATGAAACACTCATAACTAATATCATACACAATGGTAGAAGACTGAAAGCTTTCCCTCTAAGATCAGGAATGAGACAAGGATACCCAATGTCATCAATATTATTCAACATTGTACAGGATGTTCTTGCCAGAGCAAGGCACAATGGATGGCAGTGTCTGTTGGTCTCTGCCTTTTCTAGGCTCATGTTTTCTCAGACCTGCAGCTGTGGGTCATCAACCACTTGGAGGCATCTGCTCTTCTCTTCCCTCACCTCTGGGCCTCATTGCCTTCAGCTTTGGGTTGCCCATTTCTGGCTTTGCTCTCTCTCAAGTTCATTGATTTCTGGAGGCTTCTCTGTCTCTAGCTTTTCTCTGTGTCTGCTGCTTTTTATTCCTCCATTCATAAAGGACTCAGTAAGAGGATTAAGACCCACCATAGGTCATGCCCTATGGAAGTGATCTAATCAAAAAGCAGGTCTCTTAACTGAATCTAATCAAAAGATCCCATCTACAATAGTTAATTCTTCAAATGTTTAAACATAGAATTGTCATCTGACCTGGCAATTCCATGCCTAGGTATATACCCAAAAGAACTGGAGAAAGCAGGAATTCGAACTGTACACTAATATTTATAGCAGCATCTTTGTCACTTGCAACTGTTTTTTTTTTTTGTTTTTTGTTTTATTGACTTTGTAATAATATTACATTAAAAATATATATGTGAGGTCCCATTCAACCCCACCCCCCCCACCCCCCCTCTCCCCCCCCAACAACACTCGTTCCCATCATCATGACACATCCATTGGATTTGGTAAGTACATCTTTGGGCACCTCTGCACCTCATAAACAATGGTCCACATCATGGCCCATACTCTCCTCCATTCCATCCAGTGGGCCCTGTGAGGATCCACGATGTCCGGTGATCACCCCCGAGGCGCCATCCAGGGCAGCTCCACGTCCCAAATACGCCCCCACCTCTCATCTCTTCCTGCCCTTCCCCATACCCACCGTCCACCATGTCCACTTTTCCCAATCCAATGCCACCTCTTCTATGTGGACATTGGATTGGTTGTGTCCATTGCACCTCTATGTCAAGAGGAGGCTCAGATTCCACATGGATGCTGGCTGCCATCCTCCCATTTTCAGTTGTAATCACTCTAGGCTCCATGGTGTGGTGATTGTCCTTCTTCAACTCCATCTTAGCTGAGTGTGGTAAGTCCAATAAATCAGATTGTAGGTGCTGGAGTCTGTTGAGGCTCAGGACCTGGCTATCACATTATCAGTCCAGAGATTCAAATCCCCTAACTATATCTTAAACCCCAACGTTAACTGCACCTCCAGCAGATTAGTATGAAAGTCTTATGAAGGGAGATCCCATCTGAGTCCAGATTCATCACACATAAACACCATTTCCAGAGAGGGGCCATCTGCCCTGGTAGTAAACCCCATCGGCCATGACCATAACTCTCATGGGTCTCTTTAGCCTTCATAGGAACCAATATCTGGGGTTGTATCTGCTTTATCTGTCTCTCTGACTCTGCTCAGTTGTGCATGAGGGCAATCCTTCTGCCAGCCTCCAGACTCTTTTTTAGAAACTCGTAGCCATATAAACTCATTTCTCCTTTCCATTTCCCCCTTACTTTAGGTCAAACAGCATTTTAAAGTCATGTTATTTTATGTAGACATGTATATTCTGCTGATCCGCATTGAACCTTCCATATAAGGTCCTTTTCCAGTTGCATCATCAGTTGGTATTTGATAGTGGTCCCTCGTTGCCAGGGAGGCTCATCCCTGGGTGTCATGTCCCACGCTGGAGGGAAGGCATTGCATTTACATGCTGAGTTTGGCTTCGAGACTGGCCACATTTGAGTAACATGAAGGCTGACAGGAGGAAATTCCCAGGCACAATGTTGCTCTAGGCCTTGTTCTTATTTTAGGTTTATCAGCTCACAAGCATAGTCATTAGCATCAGGGGCTCACTGTTGAACCCTCACTCCCTCCCGGTCCCCGCCGCTGTACCTGGGAGACTATCGCTGCTCCCCTAGGGACCACGACAGAGCACCACTGGCCAGGAACCCAGTACCCCCCCTGCTGGGTTTTTAATTGTTGCCACTATGAGTATATCCAATCATTACCATGCACCCTGGACATATGTTCTGTACAGCTCCCTGTCAGCCATATATCACCTGTCATTGGTATCCCATACCAGTATCCCTCCATTGCCATTGTTGAAACACTCTGTGATCCAGAACTCCCCGAAATTTGAAGCCCAATATAATGTCATGGTCCCTTACTAGGGAATGGCATATAGCGATGGGTTTAAAGGATAGATAAAGAACTTGGATAAAGTTAGATAAAGAACTTAGATAAAGAATGTTGACTTGAAAAAATTCCACATCCTATCCTTTTTCCCCCCCCCCCCCCCTAATTATTCAGCATTTCTTCGTAGGAGTCCTAGACCACAGCAATGCATATATATAATATACAGCACTCCCATACATCCACCACAACACCTTTTTCCTTCCACAGCGATACTCTTACACCCTATTCACATCATATTTACTTAAGGTGATGTACAGAGTCTGAGATATTAGCTTTCTAACATGGTAATATCTGTGCTTACATTATGGTGCATACTTTAGGATACACAGTTCTTTACATTTTTATTTCTCCTATGTTTTACATTATGGTTTACATTATCAGTCTGTCGTCTCCTATATGTTATGGTGTAATATTACATGTTTTATATCCATCCTTATGTACTCTCAAGAAACTCCTCCCTTGCCCCCCATTTACTTTGGTTCCACACATTTAATGTCCATTTTCCCTTCCACCTTGGTGCCCACAGTGACAGCCAACCTCCGTTTCCTGAGGGGCCACTTCCAGAGATAGATGGAATAGTGTTTAGGGCCTAACTTGCTCATCTGCCCCAATGCCCTGGGAGCCACCCTTTCTCTCGAGGGATAGAGTTCCCTCTATTTGGTGGCATTAGTCCTCCCCAGGATGTGGGTCCACCCCCACTCTCACTACTTGGGATTCTACCCCATGGTGTCACCCACTCTGGCAGAATGAGCATTTAGACATTCCCCAGGAGCCCGTCCTGCATCAGACCCTCCCCTCCGAGCATTCTAAACAGGTAACCCTCTTTATTATATTTTGATATTATTTTCTCGGCATTTTACTCTCCACCACCTCCTAACCCTCTCCTGTGTTCGTATGCTACCCCTCCCTCCCCCCACTTTTGGGCAACATTACCCAACCGTCCCTCCCCAGCCACCCTCAAACCCGTAAAGCCCCAACCAAAGGCAACCCCTTGCCCCCATTTTATCTCTTCTTTGTGTTCATACTTACCACCATCTCGTCTTAAGTTCCACCCCTGCAGACATCGGCTCATATCCTTCCTCCACCCTCCGATTTCCTGTAAGCCTATCGTTCAGTCTCTTGCTATCTAGGGCAGCTTGTTTATTTCATATCATTGAGGTCATGTAGTATTTGTCCTTCAATGTCTGGGTTGCTTCACTCAACATAAGGTTCTCAAGATTCATCCATGTTATCACATGTGTTTGTAGTGTGTTTGTTCTTACAGCTGAGTAGTATTCCATTGTGTGTATATACCACATTTTATTGATCCACTCATCTGTTGATGGGCATTTGGGTTGATTCCAACTTTTGGCAATAGTGAACAATGCTGCTATGAACATTGGTGTACATATATCGGTTTGTGTCCTTGTTTTCAGTTCTGCTGGGTATATACCCAGCAGTGGTATTGCTGGGTCATATGGCAAATCTATGGCTAGTTTTTTGAGAAACCGCCATACTGTCCTCCAGAATGGTTGGATCCTTCTGCATTCCCACCAGCAGTGGATGAGTGTTCCCCTTCCTTCACATCCTCTCCAGCACTTGTATTCTTCTGTTTTTTTCATAGCTGCCAATCTTATGGGTGTAAGATGGTATCTCATTGTAGTTTTGATTTGCATTTCCCTGATCGCTAGAGATTTGGAACATTTTTTCATGTGCTTTCTTGCCATTTGTATTTCTTCTTCGGAGAAGTGTCTGTTTAAGTCTTTTTCCCATTTTTTAAATGGGTTGTTTATCTTTTTATTTTCAAGATATAGGAGTTCTTTATATATGCAAGTTATAAGTTTCTTATCAGATATATGATTGCCAAATATTTTCTCCCACTGTGTGGGCTCCCTTTTTACTTTCTTGACAAACTCCTTTGAGGTGCAGAAGGCTTTAATTTTGAGGAAGTCCCATTTATCTATTAGTTCTTTTGCTGCTCGTGCTTTTGGTGAGATATTCATAAATCCATTTCCTATTACAAGGTCCTGTAGATGTTTCCCTACACTGCTTTCTAAGGTTTTTATGGTCTTGGCTCTTATATTTAGGTCTTTGATCCATCTTGAGTTGATCTTTGTATAAGGTGTGAGATGGTAATCCTCTTTCATTTTTCTACCTATGGCTATCCAGTTCTCCAGACACCATTTGTTGAATAGGCCACTGTCTCCCAATTGAGAGGGTTTGGTGGCTTTATCAAATATTATGTGGCTATATATGTGAGGTTCTATATCAGAGCTTTCAATTCGATTCCATTGGTCTATGTGTCTTTCCTTATGCCAATACCATGCTGTTTTCACCACCGTAGCTTTATAGTATGTTTTGAAGTCAGGTAGTGTGATTCCTCCAATTTCGTTTTTCTTTTTCAGTATGTCTTTGGCTATTCGGGGTCTCTTTCCTTTCCAAATAAATTTCATAGTTAGTTTTTCTAGTTCCTTAAAGAAGGCTGCGTTGATTTTTATTGGGATTGCATTGAATGTGTAGATCAGTTTTGGTAGGATAGACATCTTAATAATGTTCAGTCTTCCTATCCATGAACAAGGAATAGTCTTCCATTTATTTAGGTCTTCTTTGATTTCCTTGAACAATCTTGTATAATTCTCATTGTATAAGTTCTTTACCTCTTTAGTTAAATTTATTCCTAAGTATTTGATTTTTTTATTTACTATTGTGAATGGTATTTGTTTCTTGATTTCCTCCTGATCTTGCTCATTATTGGTGTACAGAAATGCTACTGATTTTTGCGCATTGATCTTATAACCTGCGACTTTACTAAACTCATTTATGTGTTCTAGAATCTTCGTTGTAGATCTCTCAGGGTTTTCTATGTATAGGATCATGTCATCTGCAAATAATGAAATTTTGACTTCTTCCTTTCCAATTTGAATGCCTTTTATTTCTGGTTCTTGCCTCAGTGCTCGTGCAAGTACTTCTAAGACAATGTTAAATAGGAGTGGAGACAGTGGGCATCCTTGTCTTGTTCCTGAGTTTAGAGGGAAGGAGTCTAGGATTTCTCCATTGTAAACAATATTGGCTTTAGGTTTTTCATATATACTCTTTATCATGTTCAAAAAATTCCCTTGTATTCCAATCTTTTGGAGTGTTTTTATCAAGAAAGGGTGCTGTATTTTGTCAAATGCTTTTTCTGCATCAATAGATATAATCATGTGATTTTTTTCCTTCAATCTGTTTATATGGTGTATTACGTTGATTGATTTTCTTATGTTGAACCATCCTTGCATACCTGGGATGAATCCCACTTGATCGTGGTGTATAATACGTTTAATGTATTGTTGAATACGATTAGCAAGTATTTTGTTAAGTATTTTTGCGTCTAGGTTCATCAGAGAAATTGGTCTGTAATTTTCCTTTCTTGTGATGTCTTTGTTTGGCTTTGGTACTAGGGTAATGTTGGCATCATAGAAGGAGTTGGGTAATGTTCTTTCCGTTTCGATGTTTTGGAATAGTTTCAGCAGGATTGGTGTCAGTTCTTTCCGGAATGTTTTGTAGAATTCACCTGTGCAGCCATCTGGCCCTGGGCTCTTCTTAGTTGGGAGATTTTTGATAACTGATTCTATCTCTCTCCTTGTGATTGGTTTGTTAAGATCATCAATTTCTTCTTTCGTCAATATGGGCTGCTTATGTGTTTCTAGGAATTTGTCCATTTCCTCTAGATTGTCATTTTTGTTGGAATATAGTTTTTCAAAATATCCTCTTATGATAGTCTTTATTTCTGTTGGGTCAGTGGTGATATCGCCTTTCTCATTTCTTATTTTGTGTATTTGCATCTTCTCTCTTTTTTTCTTTGTTAGTGTTGCTAAAGGTTTGTCAATTTTGTTAATCTTCTCAAAAAACCAGCTCTTGGTCTTGTTTATCTGTTCAAGTGCTTTCTTATTTTCTATTTCATTTAGTTCTGCTCTTATCTTTGTTATTTCCTTCCTTCTTCCTTTTGGGTTACTTTTTTGTTGTTTTTCTAATTCCTTCAAATGTGCAGTTAGTTCTTCGATTTTTGCTCTTTCTTCTTTTTTGATATATGAATTTATGGCTATAAACTTCCCTCTCAGTACTGCTTTTGCTGCATCCCATAAATTTTGGTATGTTGTGTTATCATTATCATTTGTTTCAAGGTGGTCATTGATTTCTTTTGAGATTTCCTCTTTGACCCACTGTTTTTCTAAGAGTGTGCTGTTTAATTTCCAAATCGTGGTGTGAAATCTGGGCTTCTGTCCCTTGCAAATCTCCAGCTTGACTCCACTGTGGTCAGAGATAATGTTTTGTATGATTTCAATCTTTCTGAATTCGTTCTGCCTTTCTTTGTGGCCTAGCATATGATCTATCTTGGAGAATGATCCATGTGCGCTTGAGAAAAATGTATATCCTGCTGTGTTTGGGTGTAGCGATCTATATATGTCTATTAGATCGAGCTCCTCTAATATACTATTCAGATGTTTTGTTTCTTTGGTGATTCTCTTTTGAGATGTTCTGTCCAGAGTTGATAGTGGTGTATTAAAATCCCCCACTATAATTGTAGATGTATCTATTCTTTCACTTAGTTTTTCCAGCGTTTGCCTGACGTATTTAGAGGCACCCTTGTTAGGGGCATAGATATTTATGATTGTTCGATCTTCTTGACAGATTTTCCCTTTCACTAAAATGTAGTATCCTTCTTTGTCTCTCACAATTGTTTCACATTTAAAGTCTATTTTGTCTGATATTAATATAGCTACTCCTGCCTTTTTTTGGTTATTGTTAGCTTGTATGATTGTTTTCCAGCCATTCACTTTCAATCTCCATGCGTCTCTGGGTCTAAGATGTGTCTCTTGTAGACAGCATATGGATGGGTTATATTTCCTTATCCAATGTCCCAGTCTGAATCTTTTGATAGGTGAGTTTAATCCGTTGACATTCAGTGTTATTACTATCAAGGAATTATTTGTGTTAGCCATATTTTGATTGGATTTGTGTTTGTCATATTTTGTTTGTATATTTTTTTGGTCTTTTTTGTTGTTGTTGTTGGTCTTATACTCTCCTCCAACTTTGCCTTTCCTGTTTTTTCCTTTCTTCCTGCAGAACTCCCTTTAGAATTTCTTGAAGGGGAGGTTTCTTGTTGGTATACTCTTTCAGTTTCTGTTTGTCTGTGAATATTTTGAACTCTCCATCATGTTTGAATGCTAGTTTAGCTGGATAGAGTATTCTTGGTTGGAAGTTTTTTTCCTTTAGTACCTTGACTATATCATACCACTGTCTTCTTGCCTCCATGGTTTCAGAAGAGAAATCAGCACTTAATCTAATTGAGCTTCCCTTGTATGTGATGGTTTTCTTCTCTCTTGCTGCTTTTAGGATTTTCTCTTTGTCTTGAGCCTTGGATAATTTGATAAGTATATGTCTTGGGGTGGGCCTGTTGGGGTTTATGACTTGTGGAGTGCGCTGTGCTTCTTGGATATGTACATCTGTCTCTTTCAGTAGATTTGGGAAGTTTTCAGCCATTATTTCCTGCAACACTCCTTCTGACCCCTTTCCCTTCTCTTCACCTTCTGGAATGCCTATAATACGTATGTTTGAGCGTTTTGCATTGTCATTCAGGTCCCTAAATCCTAATTGGATTTTTTCTATCTTCTTATTGACCCCTTCTACTATCTGTTTGATTTCTGAGGTACTGTCTTCCACATCACTAATTCTCTGCTCTGTCTCTTCTAGTCTGCTGATATTTGCTGCAAGTGTATTTTTGATTTCTTGAACTGTGGTGTTCATTCCCATCATATCTGTTATGTTTTTGCGTATGTCTGCAATTTCCCCTCCAAGTGATGTCTTCATGTTGTTAACCTCTTTCATTACTGCATCAAATTTGTCGGTGATAAATGTTCTGAGTTCTTTCATTGCTTGTGCCAAGTTTTGCTCCCCTTCGTGATTATTGGTTTGTTGATTGGATTCAGTCATGTTTTCCTGATTATTGGTTTGGTTTGTAGATTTTTGTTGCTTTCTGGTCATCTCTTTATTTTGACGAATTTAATCAGTTCCTTAGCTTCTTTGTCTGCTTTTGGAGGTTAATTAGTTGTTATTTTTGCATAGGTGTTATATCTTCTCTTTGTCACTTTTTTCTTCTTACTCAAGTTACTTGTTGTTGGTTAAGTTCACTTTAGAAGAAAGTATTAGTGTTGGGGAAAGGCAATTGTGTCAGCAAGGGTAAAGTGTAAAGTGGTATTGGTAATGTATGTTAACAAAGCAAGAATATGAGATCTGGGAGGATGGAGGTTAGATTCATGTAGATTGTATAGAGTTATAGCTGTAGGTAGAGTATCTTTTATGAAGTAGATGACTGAATATAGGCGGAATATGGTATGAACTACAAAGCTATTGTTTTCATGAGAGAAGGAAAAAGAAAAGAAAGGTAATAGTTTCAAGAGTGGATAACAGACAGAAAACAGAACAAAGGTATTAGAAATTAAGAGTTAGACACTTTGTGGATCAAAGAATGGGAGGTGGGGGGTGGAATATAGGAGAGACAGTAGATGATAGTGGTTATCAAGATGCAGGGGAAGAGGGATAGTGTAGGTAGCCTAAATCAGTTCACACAGAAATGAGGCAGTGGAGGATGGGAAAACCCAGCAAATGTGAGGTGTTCCCTGTAGCACGTATTGTGTACTTCCCACCGAATTGACATCCAGACACCTTCCAACCAGCAAAAATCCCCGAAACAGCGCGGTCCCAAAGAGCCTTCAACGCTGCCCAGCCGCCCCCTGCAGAGACACTACCAGGCAAGCTCACGCAGCCACCATCTTGCCAAAAAGCCACTTGCAACTGTTTTTGACTTAAAGTCTATTGTATCTGATATTTGTGTAGCTACTCCTGCTCTTTTGGTTACAGCTTGCAAGGTATATATATATTTTTTTTTTCCTCTTTTTTTTTTGGTCTTTATTTATTTTTTAAATATTACATTAAAAAATATGAGGTCCCCATGTACTCCCTACCCCCCTCACCCCACTACTCCCCCATAACAACAATCTCCTCCATCATCATGAGACATTCATTGCATTTGGTGAATACATCTCTGAGCACCGCTGCACCTCATGGTCAATGGTCCACATCATAGCCCACACTCCCACAGTCCACCCAGTGGGCCATGGGAGGACATACAATGTCCAGTAACTATCCCTGCAGCACCACCCAGGACAACTCCAAGTCCCAAAAATGCCCCCACATCTCATCTCTTCCTCCCATTCCCTACTCCCAGCAGCCACCATGGCCACTTTCTCCACATCAATGCCACATTTTCTTTGATTACTAATCACAGTAGTTCATGAATAGAATATCAGTAAGTCCACTCTAATCCATGTTTTTGCCATCCTTTCACTTTTAAAAAACATTTATTTATTTAATTTATTTATTTCTCTCCCCACCCCCACCCCGGTTGTCTGTTCTCTGTGTCTATTTGCTGCATCTTCTTTGTCCGCTTCTGTTGTTGTCAGTGGCACTGGAATCTGTGTTTCTTTTTTTTGTTGTTGCATCATCTTGTTGTGTCAGCTTTCCGTGTGTGCAGCACCATTCCTGGGCAGGCTGCACTTTCTTTTGTGCTGGGCGGCTCTCCTTACGGGGTGCATTCTTTGCATGTGGGGCTCCTCTACGCGGGGGACACCCCTGCGTGGCATGGCACTCCTTGCGCGCATCAGCACTGCGCATGGGCCAGCTGCACACGGGTCAAGGAGGCCTGGGGTTTGAACCGCAGACCTCCCATGTGGTAGATGGACGCCCTAACCACTGGGCCAAGTCCGCTGCCCCATTCTTTCACTTTCAAACTACTTGTATCTTTGAATTCAAGGTGAGTCTCTTGCAGACAGCATATAGTCGGGTCATGCTTTTTTATCCATTCTACCAATCTCTGCCTTTTGATTGGAGAGTTCAATCCATTTACATTTAAAATCATTACTGATAATGCAGGACTATATTCCACTATTTTGCTATGCAGCCTTTGTTTTATACCTTTTTTTGTCCTTCAATTCTTCTGTTAATGCCTACTTTTGTATTTATTTCATTTTTTGTGTTGTACCATATTGAGTGTCTTCTCTTTTCTATCTGGATATATTTTTCATTTATTTTCCTTTTGGTTGCCATGAGGCTAAAATTTAACATACTAAATGAATAGCAATCACATTTGTTTTAATAACTACTTAACGTCAATAGCATATATAATTTTCGTATATCTTTTCGTCCCCCACTTTTTCCTTTGTACTTGTTATCACATATCTTTGTATGTTATCTGTTCAATACCATAGATTTATCATAACTTTTTAAAGAAACTGTGAAAATCACTAATTGTATTATACTTTAACCTTTGAGTGTATGCTTTTATAAAAGATATTTTTATTAAAGAAGTTACAAAACAATCATGCATAACATGCAGAATTCCTGTACATCACCCCTCCACCAACACCTTACATTGTTGTGAAACATTTATTACATATTTTGAAATGTAACAATATTGATGTTGAAAGAACAACATCAAAATATTACTATTAACTATGGTCTGTAGTTTACATTCAGTATATTTTTCCACACACCCCTCCTATTATTAACACCACATGTTAATATTGTACATTTGTAATAGTTCATGAGAGAATGTGCTCATATTTGTATTGTTAACCATAGTCCATCATCCAGCACATGGTTCGTGTGTTATACAGTCCTATGCCATGTATAATCCATCCAAAGTGCATGTTCAGTGGCTCTCAGTTTCATCCGAGTTGTGCAGTCACCACCTCAGTAAATTTTTGAATGTTTTCCTTAGTCCAAAAGAAAAAATCCCATACCCCTTATGATTTGCCCTTAGCATTGACACAGTATTTTCTTTGACATTGATGCAAGAACATGGCAATATTGCTGTTAATTATAGTCCATAAATTCCATTAATTATATTTTTCCCATACATCACCATATTCTTACCACCTTGTAACAGTGACATACATTTGTTCTAGTTCATAGAAGACCATTCTTGTATTTTTACTATTAACCATAATCCTTATCCACCACTGGGTTCACTATTTATACAGTTCCTAGATTATTCTCTAGCTTTCTTTCAATTAACATTTACATCCCTAGACTACCCCTTTCAGCCACAATCACATTTATAAAGCAGCTGTGTTAGTTATACTCACTATAATGTGTAACCATCAATTCTATCCATTTCCATACTATAACAGTGAAGCTAATTGAAAATTCTATATACATTAAGCATCAATACACTTTCTCAGCCCTCATCCTGTTTTTCAGTAACCTATATTCTATATTTTCACTTTATTTATTTGAATTTCTTTAATTTTAAGTAAATTTAAAATTTATTTAAAAATTTAAATTATTTATTAAAAATATATTTATTTAAAGAAATAAAACTTGAAAAAAGAAAAGAGAAACTTCCTATTGTCTGAAAATACCAGTTTAAGTAGAAGGTTGTAAAAATGTGTAGATCTTTAATAAAAGAATTGGCTGTACAAGAGTACTCCCCTTTCACAGTATTCCTTTTTACTTCATATATGAGTTATTGGTTATGCTGTATTATTTAACTGTTACAGAACTAAAAGGTAACTATTTAGGGAAGAGGCAGAAAAAGGAAAAAAATATACATGTAAAGCAATATTTCTTTTAGGTATAATAAGCATAATAGTGTATTAGGAAGATAAGATGAAAATTACTCAAGGCTATCTTGTTTCTCACTGAGTAAAAATTGGACTAAATACTGAGCTCCTCTTTGTGTATCTAATATCAATACCTTGATCCCCATACTGGTAATCTCTGGGGTAGTCATCTTGGTACTCACTATGATAGTCATTGGGATATTCTGCCTGATAATTGCTGTCCCTGATTTCCCACCCTGATTTTCTTGGCTTCCACTGTGAATGACAGGTTCTGTTGGAGCAGCAGAGTATTTGGGATCATGTATTATACTTGCCGCCCAAGCCCATACACACTCATTCCTTTCTAAGAAGCAACTTTGTTGGTACCCATCTGTAGAGAAATCATCGAGTTGTGCACTGGTTTAGTGTTAGATTCTGATTGTAGATGTTTCTTCTGGTACCTGGTGCTAACATTCCTGCCTCGCTGTCTCCTTTGTTAGTGTCCATCTGCAGACTAATCGTGGTCTGGTCAAAAGGTTTGTCAGTTTGCATCTTGGGATCATAAAGATGCCTTCTAGACCCATAGGCTCTCATACCAGCCTGGCTGGCACATTTGTTGGTTCCCATCTTCAAGCCAACTTCATTTTGGCCAGCTTTTAATTCTCATCAAAATGTCTTGTTTGCTTTTTTTTTTTGCATACTTAACTCCAATGTCAATGGTTGTATGGAATCTTTTTGTCTTAGCCAGACCTGTTAGAGCCAACAGTATAGTCTGAACCTGGGTCATATTTCCATTCTCCAAAAGATCATTTGCTTCAAATATGTCATGTGGCTTCATACCATAAGCCTGAATAGCTCTAATAAAGTTGCCAATATTCTCCATATTAACAAGGACTTGATGACTGTCTTCATTGCACCTGGCTGTAGTTTGTTTATGAGTTCTCAGAGGGTTATACCATCTTCTAGGCCCAAAGAAAAGTTTGAGCCAGTGCTCATGTCCATCACCTCTTCTGTTCAACTGGGATGATCTTCTTCTGATGATCATATTTGGACTCAATCTTGTTCTTGACTTCAGCTGAGAGTCTAGGAAGGGCCCTTGTTGAAGCGGGTCATAGTGGTTCCAGCAGCAGCAGGAGGTTGCCTAGATCTCTTGCACTGGGCTTCCTCGCTCCTAGCCCAGAGGAGTGGCTGCAGCAGTAGATGCTCAGAACTTGCTTCTCTCCGTGGTGCAACTGTTGAACCAATGCATCTGTGGGGTGTGGGTGGTGCCTTGGCACCTCAGTCCTGCTGGGTCCTGCAAAGCCTCCTAGTTGGCTCCTGAGTGCTGCTCCTCACCCACCCGCCAGTGCCACAGTTCCCCACAAACTGCCTTCCCCCTCATTTTTAAAAAAATCGAAAATGCTGTGATAAAGGGCAGAATTATTATTATTTATTGAAGTATATCACTCATACATAAACAATACATGTATATAATAGTTATGAACTTACAAAACAAACATATATAACATCATATGGGGTTCTCCTACCTCACCCTACCACCAATACCTTGCATTGTTGTGAAACATTTTTAACTAACAATTAAAGAGCATCCTCAAAATATTACTACTAAACAAAGTATCTTACATTTGGTGTATTCTTCCCCTAACCCATCATATTATTGTTTTATTATTATTATTTTTATATAATTTATACATGAACATATGTAAACAATAAGTGTGCAGTAAATGTTGTGAACTTACAAAGCAAACATGCATAACGTCATGGAGGGGTCCCATATATCAACACATCATCAAAATCTTGCTACTAAGTATAGTCCATATTGTACATTTGGTGTATTTTTCTCCCAATCCACCCAATTATTATTTTTAAAACTATTTTTATTACAGAAGTTGTAAACAAAACAATCATGCACATGTGCAGAATTCCCATACAAACCTCTCTATCAGCACACCACACCCAGGTGGAATATTTGTTACAGAATATAAGATACTACCATCAGACTATTACTAACAACCATGGCCCGAAGAGTACATTTGGCACACTTCTTGGGATACTCCCCCATTATCAACACAGTACATCTTTAGCATAGATGCATGAATATTACAGTATTCCTGTTAACCACAATCCATAAGTCACTCTAGTTTTACTTTTCCCATGCTTCTCCACATTCCCACCACACTGCAAAAGTGATGTACATCTGCTCTAACTCACAAAGGACACTCTTACATCTGCACCACCAACCACAATTCTCATCTACCTCTGGGTTTTACTGTGTTATTCAGTGCCTAGATGAATCTAGATTACTCTCTAGGTCTCTTTCAGCTAGACTACCCTTTCCAGCCACATTCCCATTTATAAACCAGCATTCTGATTAGTATGTGTCTTGGAGTTACTCTATTTGGATTTATTTGGATGGGAGTACATTGAGCTTCTTGGACACTGATATCTATGTCCTTCATTAGGGTTGGGAAATTTTCTACCACTATTTCTTCAAATATACATTCTGCCCAGTTTCCCTTCTCTTCTCCTTCTGGGACACCCATGACATGTATGTTTGCATGTCTTTTGCTGTCATTTAGTTCCCTGAGACCCTGTTCAATTTTTTTGATTCTTTTCTTCATCTGTTCTTTCGTATGTTCACTTTCAGAGGCCATTTCTTCAAGCTCACCAATTCTTTCTTCTGCCTCCTAAAATCTGCTATTATATGATTCCAGGGTATTTTAAATTTCATTTATTGTGCCTTTCATTCCTGTAAGATCTGCTATTTTTCTATGTATGCATTCAAATTATTCTTTGTCCTCATCCAATATCTTTTTAATATCCTCAATCTCTTTAACTATCTCATTGAATTTACTAAGGAGATTTGTTTGAATACCTATCATTAGATGTCTCAACTCCTTTACGTCATCAGGAGGGTTATCTGTTCCTTTAACTGGGCCATATCTTCCTGTTTCTTGGTATGGGTTGTAGTTTTGTGTTGATGTCTTGGCATCTGGTTTACTAGATACATTTATTCTGGGTGCTGATTCTCTCTTTTCTTTAGGGCTTTCTTGCTGCTTGTATAGTAGGAGATGAGGATGTAGTTGGTGCTGTAAGCTACGGAGGCTCAAGCTGCCCATGTTGCCCCAGGGACCAATCAAGTTTATCCCACCTTTCTTCTTTGCCAGGGGTAGGGACAGAGCCACAGCCATGTGTAATAATACAAGCTGTGCAGGCCTAAGCTGTAGTTGCCCAGAAAGACTGATGAAGCTTCATGCCCCTTCCTCCCATGCCTGGGGTGGGGATGGAGCTGCAGGTCTGGGCAGCAATCTATGCTGTGCAAGTCCAAGATGACTGCAGTTGCCCTGGTAGACTTCCAACTATTCAGTCTGTGCCAATTGTACCTCCTGTTACCTGGAGAGGCTGGTGCAGGTCCTACCAGCTTCCTCCCTGCCAGAGGTGGAACTAAACCTAGGCTAGGGCTGTAGTCTGATCTGGGTGGAAAGAAGCTGGTCCCTGTGATTTTCAATCAGCGCAGGTTCCCCTCATGCTGGGGGTGAAGTTAAAATGGTGGCTACCAGCCTCTTTCCGACTTGGACTGTTCAAACTTTAGCTTTCTTAGGGTTATACTTTAGCCAGCCGAATTTACTAATCAGTAGCTAAAGTCAGTGACCAACAGTTTCTTCCTCCTATTTTTGGGCAATAGAGCTTCCAACTCCAGCCACAGAATGGCTCCTGAGGCGGCTTGTGCCATCAGAGTAGGATGATCATTGGCTTCTGCCGCGTGGCCTCTATTTTCCTGGAGTGGCTGGTGCAGGGAGGAAGCTGGGGCTAAGGCTAAAGCTGCAATCCAATCTGGATGGAAAAAAGCCTGTCCCTACCTTCATTGTGATTTTTTAACCTGCCCTGCTTCTCTTCATGCCAGGCATGGAGTTAAAATGGAAGTGCCAGACTTGGACAGTTTTAAATTTCAGGTGTTCTTAGGACTACACTTTAGCCAGAGAATTTACTAATCAACAGCTGAAGTGGTGCCCAACAGTCTCTTCCTCCCCCATTTTTAGGAAGTGGAGCTTCCAATTCCAGCCACGGAATAAGCTACTAAGGTGGCTTGTGTTGCCAATGGAGGATGGACCAGCCTCATTGGCACAGAGTGCTCTACTCTTGAATCTTCTCTGCAGATGGGCAGTCTTCTCCTTCCATTCTTACAAGGGTGTTGCAGGATTCTTTTCTGGTCTCCTGGAGCCCCCAGACAGGTGCTTTAGATAGCCCTGGGTGATTACTAAGTGCCTTGTAGCAAGAGTTGATTCTAGGAGCTCCTTACTCTGCCAACTTGTTGGTTGTCCCTTCCCCCTCACTTTTTGCAAAAATTTTTTTTAAAGATTTATTTTTATTTATTCCTCTCCCCTTCCCCACTATTTTCTGCTGTGTCCATTCGCTGTGTGTTCAGCATCTGTTTACATTATCCTGCAGCACTGGGAAACTGCATGTCTTTTTTATTGCGTCATCCTGCTGCGTCAGCTCTCTGTGTGTGCGGCACCACTCTTGGCTGTGCTTTTTTCACATGGGGCGGCTCTCCTTGTGGGGCACACTCCTTGCGCATGGGGGACTCCTACGCAGGAATACCCCTGTGTGGCATGGCACTCCTTGTGCACAGCAGCTGCACTGCATGTGGCCCAGCTCACCACATGGGCCAGGAGGCCCTGGAGATTGAACCCTGGACCCTCCATATGGTAGACAGATGCTCTATCAGTTGAGCCACGTCTGCTTCCCAGCACCTCACTTTTGAAGGAAAGTCTTGCTAGAAATAAAATTCTTGGTTGGCAGTTGTTTTCTTTGGGTTCTTTAAGTGTTTCATTGCACTGTCTTCTTGCCTCCGTGGTTTCTGATGAGAAAATGGCACTCAGTCTAATTGGAACTCCCTTTACACAACACTTTGTTTTTCTTTTGCAGCTCTCAGAACTCTGACTTTTCATTTGCATTCAATGGTGTAATTAATATATTATGAGGTATATTTTTCTTCATGTTTATCCCTGTTTGGTGTTCTTTGAGCTTCTTAGATTGGACATTATGTCTTTTGCTAAGTTCGGGAAGTTCTCTAGTTATTATTTCTTTGAATATTCCTTCTGCTCCTTTTTCTCTTTCTTCTTCTGGGACTCCATTAATTCATATATTGGTATGCTTGATAGTGTCCCAGAAGTGTCTTAGGCTTTTTCACTTAAAAAAAAAAAAGATTTCTTTATTTCCCCCTCCTCCATCCCTGCCCTCACCACCCGGGCACTCATGTGGGCACTTGGATCTCCATGTGGGCACTCATGTGGGCACTTGGCTCACCACGTGGGCACTCATATCTCCATGTGGGCACTCATGTGGGCACTCGGCTCACCACGTGGGCACTCATATCTCCATGTGGGCACTCATGTGGGCACTCGGCTCACCACGTGGGCACTCATATCTCCACGTGGGCACTCATGTGGGCACTTGGCTCACCACGTGGGCACTCATATCTCCATGTGGGCACTCATGTGGGCACTTGGCTCACCACATGGGCACTCATATCTCCATGTGGGCACTCATGTGGGCACTCGGCTCACCACGTGGGCACTGGCTCATCATGCAGACATACTTTCTCATCTTCTTTTTCACCAGGAGGTCCCAGGGATGGAACCTGGGTCCTCCCATATGGTAGGTGGAGGCCTTATAACTTGAACCACATTGGCTTCCTATTTTCACTTTTAAGTTCTTTTTCTTTCTGCTCCTCAGCCTGACTCATTTCAAGCATTTTGTCTTCAAATTTACAGATTATTTCTTCCACCAGCTCCGATCTGTTCTTGAAACACTTCTAGGCATTATTCACCTCAGTTATTGTGGTCTTCAACTCCAGTAGTTCTGTTTGGTTCCTTTTAAAAATTTCTCTTTACTAAGATTCTTATATTGTTCTTTCACTATTTTCCTGATATCCTTTAGCTCTTTCTCTGTGTTTTCTTTCATCTCCTTGAGCTTTTGTAGAACATTTAAAAAAGGCTTTGTTCAGTATGGTATATCCACATTCCAGTCTTCTCCATTTGTGTTTTTTTGAATTTTATACTCTTCCTGTGAATGGACAATCATTTCCTATTTCTTTTTTTGTCTTGTACTCTTATTGCACATTGTACATTTTAATATTTAAAAATGCTAACTCTGGGATTTATTCCCTGAAATGTCTGTCTCTTGGTTTTGCAACTAGCTGGTGATAAGACAGAGATTTCCTTGAGCTCGAGCCCTCCTATCAGGAAGGTCTGCCGAAGGCAAATGCAGTGTGCAGGGTTTTCCCTGTCTTACTGGGCCTGTGTCTTGTCCTGGACTTTTGCTTATTAATTGTTTTGGAGTTCCCTTGTTTACAGGAATTTGGTTGTCTGCTCTTTTTCACGGGAGACAGACCTCCCTTTCCTGGGTGTTTGAAGCCAGTAAGCCTTTTTCCCAGACTTTCCACTTCTGTAGTTTCTTACACTCCTTTATTGTTTCAACCTGCTTTTGCCTAGAGGGCAAATTCTAGGAGGAGAGGCACCCTGGAGAGGACTTTCCCAAATCATTCTTTCCCAGATGAAATAGGGTCAGGGACCCACAAGAGGGACACAGACTGGCCTCACAGTGCCCTGAGGAGGGGATCGGGAGGGGAGCCAAGAGCTTATTGCATGGCTTCCTGAAGCTGAGTTTTCTTGGCCTGCCCAGCAAGTGCAGCCCTTCAGCTAACCATCCCCTGCAACCTGAGAATGTGCAGCAACCTTAAGCCTGCACTGCTGACCTGTCTGGAACAAAGGCACCTGCTGCCTCTGTCTGGATGGGTTGAAACAATGACTGCCCTTTCAGCTGGGCTCCCTGTGATACAAAGTTGCTTATCAAAAGCCATGGCTGGAGATCAGCCATGCCCACCCTTGGTCTCAGGGAAGAGGATTTCCTTTCTGGACACTATGGCGGCCTGCAGTGAGAGTGGGGGATGAGCACTGGTACTTACCATGTGGAGAGTAATTTACTGCTCTTTATCATAATTTATCAGTCTCTTCTTGCTCTTCCCTGGAGGCTGTACAGTGTTCTTTGGTCTCTAGAGTTTCAAAATAGTTGTTTCAGACAGTTCCTGCCTGTCTAATAGTTGTTCTGGTGGAAGGATGGTGTCCTGGAACTCCTTACCCCACCACCTTCCCATAATCCTCTATTAATTCTTAAATGTATTAAGAAATTCATGATTGAAGACCTCTGGGCCTGGAGTTTTGTGGGAAAAATTTAAATTATGGATTCAGTTTCTTGAATTGATATAGAATTTTTCAGAATTTCTATTTCTTCTTGTGTCAGCATTGGTATGTTACATTTTGCAAGAAATTTCAGCCATTTAACCTGAATTTTCAAAATTATTGACAAAAAATTGTTCATAATACTTTCTTTTTATATTCTTTTTAATGTTGATAGGGCCTCTAGTTATGTGGTTTTTTCATATCTGATATTGTCACTTTATATTTTGCTTTCGTATGATTAAAGTTTAGATTACTGATTTTCAAATTTCCTTCTTTTCTAATACGTGAATTTAAAGCTATGCATATCTCTCTAAGAACTGCTTTAGCTGTAGTCCACAGTTTTGATATCCTTATAATTTAAATCTGTTTTACAAATCCCATTTATGATTCATTCTTTGAATTATGGGTTATTTAGAAATATGTTGCTTATGTTCCAAACATCTAGTGATTATCTAGTTATTTTTCAGTTACTATTAATTTGACTGTGGTTGGAAGACATATTTGGATGTTTCCATACTTTGAACTTGTTGAGGCTTGCTTTATGGCATAACATATAATATATTTTTGTAAAATATTCCATGTGCGCTTGAAGAGATTTTGAATTCTGTAGTTGTTGGAAGTAGTGTTCTACATATGTTAATTAGGTCAAGTTGTTAATTATGTTGTTCAAATTCTCTATAACTATTATTTTTTTCCTTTTTGTTCTATCAGTTATAGAGAGAGGTTGTGATGACAATCTCCAACTTTGATTGTGGATTTATTTGTTTTTCCTTTTAGTTCTATCAGCTTTTGTTTTATATATTTTGAATTTGTTGTCATTATATGTACAGAAACTTAAGGTGGTTGTATCTTCCTGTAATTGACCCATTCATAACTAAGAAATTTCCTTCTATCTCTAGTAACTTATTTCTATAAAAAGTCTACTTTTCTGAATTGTTTTTATTATTTTATTTTCATTTTGTGTCTTTAACTTTATTATTTTAAAAATTCTTTTGTTTACTATTATTATTATATTTATTAGTATATTATTTGTGTCCATATATTTAAAATGAGTCTTTTGTGAACAGGGTATAGTTCAGCCTTTGATTTTTAAAATCCAGTCTAAGAATCTTTGTCTTTAATTGTGTTTAGTCCACTTACATTTAAGTTAAATACCGATATAGTTGGATTTAACTCTTCAACTTTTTGTTTGTTTTCTATTTGTCCCATCTTTTCTTTGTTACTTTTCTCTCCATTTAAAATATTTTTAATTATTTCAATATTTCATTTTGTTCTCTATTCACTCTTTGGTCATATATTCTTGTATAACTTTTAGTAGTTAATCTAGAGACTTCAATATGCAACTCAGATTTATTACAGTTTCCATTAAATCAGTACTTTCACCGTTCTTGAAAAATGTGAGAACTTTCCATTTACTCCCCTCTTGTCCTTTGTACTATATATGTTATGTCTCAGAAGGCCTTATTATTTTTGTTCTAAATAGGCAATATTCTTCTATGTTTTTTTCACATATGTACTCTCTGATAGTCTTTATTCTTTCCTGCAGTTCTGTTTTCATTTAGGATCATTTCCATGCAGAGTGAAGAACTTCCTCTAGAATTTTTTGTGTTCTAAGTGTTCTGGTGATGAATTCTTCAAACATATTTATTTGGAAATATTTTTAATTTACCTTTATGAAATAACAGTCTCACTAGATATAAAATTCTAGGTTGGCAGATTTTTTTTTTTAGCACTTTAAAGATGTTATTCCACTGCCTTTTATTTATTTATTAAAGATTTTTTTAAAATTTCTTTCTATCCCCTTCTCCCCTCCCCCCCTTTGTCTGCTCTCTGTGTCCATTCGCTGTGTGTTCTTCTTTGTCTGCTTGCAGTCTTTGTCAGCAGCACCGGTAATCTGTGTCTCTTTTTGTTGCATCATCTTGCTGCGTCAACTCTCCATGTGTGTGGCTCCACTCCTGGGCACTTTTCTCATGTGGGGCAGCTCTCCTTGAGGGGTGCACTCCTTTGCGTGGGGCTCCCCTACGTGGAGGGCACCTCTGCTTGGCATGGCACTCCTTGCATGCATCAGCACTGAGTGTGGGCCAGCTCCACACGGGTCAGGAGGCCCTGGGTTTGAACCCAGGAACTCCTATGTGGTAGGCAGATGCTCTATCAGTTGAGCCAAATCCACTTCCCTCCATTGTCTTTTAGGTTCCATAGTTTTGACAGCTCTTTGTCTTTTGGTCCTTTGAAGATTTTTTTTCTCTCTGGAACTGCAATTCATATAGTATTAATCATTTACACAGTTCTTTTTTTGTCTTTGAAAATATACTCTTTGTAATTTTCTTCTTCTACTTTTGTAGTGACCTACTATATTCTATTCAGAAGTATAATTTGACATCACTTGTATGTGAGAAAATTGAGACTTAGAAAGACTTGTCCAGGTTAAGGTCTTTCCACATGCTCTTTGACAAGTTAGGGGAGGGAATCCAGGAGAAGCTGGAGCACAAGGCCCTGGACGGTATAGAAGAGTAGGACCTCAAGGATCCTCTTATCAGTGTTGCCAGAAATGGGGGGGGGGGGGGCAGCTCCCTCACATTACCTGTCTCAGAGGGAAGGTGTGGAGGGGTGAAGGGCCATCTTCTGAACTCATAGAACTATGAATGATTAGCACAGGCAAAGATCTTGAAGGCCATTTGATTCTTCCTTTTCTAAGGTTGATGAACTTGGAGCTCATATAGGCCAAATAGCATGCCCCTTCACATAACATGGCAGAGTTGGGAATGGAAGGGTTTTCAACTTCTTGTAATTTTCTTTCCCCACTCATGCCATAATTTTTAAAGTCTAAAGCTACCTATTTATCCTAAAATCACCTGTTTATCCTATACTTTTTATGAAAAAGCTACAGGGTAAGTATATGGGTCAAGATCATAGAGTTCATTTTTTCATTTAATAAATGCTTTTTGAGCACTGTGGCTGTTTGACATTATTGATGAATTTCAAAAAGAAATATAGATTATGTCTGTAAACTGGTCTATTCCTCTGGGCATGATACTCTTTGTATTAAATCCAAAGTTTACATTTACTTGATTAAATTAAGATTAGGGCTTTGATTTAGTTGCATCAGTTGGGTGTGAAGTCCCCACCCTTTTGGTGGGCTGGTAAAACAGACTCACATGCAGAGAAAAAGAGATAGCTCGAGAGCTACTGGCAGAGGCCCCGGGAAGAGAGATGAAACCCAGTAGTCTACAGCTGACCTTGTGAAGAGACCAGAACAGTTGAGCCTGGAAAGAAACAAGCCCTGGGGAAAAAGACAAACTTTATCCCAGCCTACAGCTGAGACTGGAAGCAGCTGGGACCCAGATCCTTAAAAGGAAGAAGGAAGACTGGACCTTACAGAGATCACCTGCCATCTTGCTTCAAAACATGGCAAATGACTTTGAGTGAGAAAGTACCTCTTATGGTACCTTGAGTTGGACTCTTTAGGGCCTTGTGACTGTAAGTTTTTACCCCAAATAAATACTCTTTATAAAAGCCAATGGATTTCTGGTACTTTGCATCAGTGCCCCTTTGGATGACTAATATAAGCACCAATTATGTTTCTGATGCTACTTCTAAAGTCTGGAGATATGGCAATGAAAAACAGAAAAAATATCTGCCCTGATGGGGACATCCATTCTATTAAGAGACAGAAACCAAGCAATTAAATATAAATAAGGCCAGAGTAGTAAGTACTATGATAAAAAATTAAACAGGGTAAGGGATAGAGAATGAAAGGAGATTGTATTTAAATATGTCTTCTGTGATGGTTAGGCTATTGTGTCAACTCAGCCAGGTAATTGTGCCCAGTTGTTTGGTCAAGCAAGCACTGGGCTAACTGTAATACAAGGGCATTTATGGACTTAGTCACCATTGACTTTACTGCAGTGGTAAATCATAGATAGCTGGCTATAATTACATCAATCAGGGAGATTGCCATCAGCAATGAGTGATGCTTAACCCAATCAGTTGAATCCCTTAAAAGGGGAAGTGATTCCAGTATTGAGAGAGAATTTCCCAGCTCATCTTTGGATAGCCAACATCTCCCAGAACTTGTCAAGAACCTTCATTGGATTTTCATTGCGTTCCTGTGGAACCTGGACTTGTGCTTCCCCATGGCTGCATGAGAAACTTTTGTATAATTGTATACTATTGACTGATATCTCTTGTTGATTCTGTTTCCCTAGAGAACCCTGACTAATACAGTTTGGTACCAGGAGTGGTTCTTGAGGAACAGAGTTTTAAACATGGGATGTCTGAGGTGGTTCTGGGAGTTTTGCAATTGTCTTTTTACTCTAATTGGACTCAAGGGTACTGACAACCTTTCCAATAATGAAGAGGCTGCTAACAGTCCATGGCGTGAGTTGGCAATTGAGATCCACAAAATAGCATCACTGGATTCCTTTACTTCCATGCTTGTAAGAAGCAAGGATCTGGGTGAGAGTGTTTTCAACACCTTAACAGAGTTTTCTGGAGTCAGACGATATAATGATGTTGGATGGCTCCTCCTAGATACTCTGGATACTGTTACCAAAGAAAGAGATGAATTAGAGGCTTCAAATTTGAAACTTAAGCACCGCATGAATGATGCAAAAGTTTCAATGTGTGCTCTGAAAGAAAACCTTGTCTCCTGTTGTCACAGGCTTGAAATATCTGAGAACAAAACTCAGACTCTCATTGTATGAATAGCGGAGTTAAAAAGGAAACTAAAATCTCAACCTTGCAGGATTTCTGTAGTTAAAGTGAAGGCATTGTTTGGAAAAGAGTGGAATCCAGATAATTAGGATGGAGACATATGGGATGATGACGATATTGATGGAGCCATTGGAACCCTGAATTTTGCTAAGACTTTACCAGATAAGCCTGCCATGGCCCGCCCTGTCCAGGCCACACCTTGTCAACCTTATATCATCCAACCTCCAGTCTGCCCCAGGGAGTCTGAAACAACTTCCAGTCCTGAGGTAGGTATCAGCCAAACTGAAGCCTACCTGGCCCACCCTCCCAGCCCTGAGGCATGTACCAGCCAAACTCCAGCATGCACTGCCAAGCCTCCTGTCTGCCCTGAGGAAACCCTTCCAACCCCTGCCTGCAGAGATTAATCCTGTCTCACCAGAAGAAAATGCAAGGAAATACCTTGCGGTCAGTAGCTTGCAAGGCACTTCTAATCCTTCTCCTTACCCACTCCCACCACCTCTCTTGTCTTCGAGATCTATTACTAGACTAAAATCACAACAAGCCCCCAAAGGTGAAATACAAAGTGTGACCCATGAGGAAGTAAGGTATACTCAGAAAGAACTGCATGGGATTTCCAACTTAAATAGACAGAAATCAGGGGAATATGTGGGAATGGATACTAAGGGTGTGGGATAATGGTGGAAGGAATATAAAGTTGGATCAGGCTGAATTTATTGATATGGGCCCACTAAGCAGCAATTCTGGATTCAGTGCTGTAACTCAAGGGGTTAGAAAGGGCTCTAACAGTTTGGGTGGTTGATTGAAACATGGGCCAAAAGATGACCTAGCATGTCTGAGGTTGAGATGTCTGATTTGCCCTCGTACACAGTAGAAGAGGGAATTCAAAGGCTTAGGGAGATTGGAATACTAGAATCTATTTACCAATTGAGAGCTGCCCACCCACCCCAGGAATATCCAGAGGACACACCTTTAACCAGGACTGTGAGGAATAAATTTGTAAGACTAACTTCATCTTCCCTGAAGAGCTCTGTGGTTGCTCTTCTCTGTAGTCCAGATATTTCTGTAGGGAGGGCTGTGTTACTGGATTTTATCTAGGTTCTTTGACTATGCTAGAGAAATGAATTTCAAGAGCACATCAGATGAGTTAGGCCAGTAATTTATTCAGGTAGGGAGGGAAGAGAAATGGGAGAAAATAACAGAAAATAACAGAGCAGGGGTCCCAGGTAGTGAGGAAGGGGGTGAAAAGGGATGAAGAGGGCTAATTTACAAGCTACAATTCCCCATTATAGATTATAAGTCCCTGGGGTTACTTGCGTGGCCATATGGCAGAGGAAAAATGGCGCCAGTGGTGCACAGAGGGCAGGACATGTCTGCAGGCAAAAGAGTAAGGCTAGAGAGCACTCAAGCCTCGAGATTTGCTTTTAAATTGCTAAGTATTTTGCCCCTTTGCTAATGGAAGGGGAGGGGTCTCCAGCTGTTTGCTGTTTGGATTGATTACCCCACCCGTTAATTCTTTAGTGAGGACCCAATGATAAAGTTCCTAGAGAATATCTGGGCTTTTCCTTGTTTCCAGGAAGAAGTTTTTGTTCTAGGTAGCAGAATCTCAAGGGTGGGGTTCCTCCAGCAGCCATCTTGGGGGTTCCAGATATCCATGTGGACTCCTTGTCAGATTTCAGATCCATCTATTAATTCCCTATCTTATTAGCCAGCTTCAACTGTATTGGAATTAGAATCCTTAAACATTATGAGGATGATTGGATGTCGGTCTGGTAAAAATCAAGTATTGGCAGTTAATTGCCAAAGTCAAGGTAGGCATGACTACCACAATGAAAGGCAGATTCAAAAAAGAACTCAAAATAGTCTGAGTCATGTAGAGTTATAGCGTTGACTAATACATCATGGGGTATCTAGCAGTGAAATAGATAGGCGGTCTACCTTCAGGATCTGTATAAACAGAAGAGTTCTGGGTTGAGTGAATGAAACCCTAACTCAAATTACAGATGCAGAGAATCATGGCCCCTTAATCATTTCCCAGACTTGAGACAGTTTACAGACCCAGAGCCCCTTGAATGAGGAGGAGGCCATGTGTTCCTGGGGAAGGATCCTGTTAAACTGCCCAAAATTTATACTCTTAATCTTCCTTCTACACTTCCCCAAGGAAATCTATGGCCTTTTATCAGAGTAACTGTGCATTGGGGAAAAGGAAATGATCAGCCATTTCAGGGATTATTAGACACTGGCTCAGAAGTGACATTAATTCCAGGAGACCCAAAATGTTACTGGGGTCCACCAGTCAGAGTAGGGGCTTATGGAGGTCAGGTGATTAATGGAGTTTTAGCTCAGGTCTGTCTCACAGTTGGTCCAGTGGGTCCCTGGATCCATTCTGTGGTTATTTCCCCAGTTCCAGGATGCATAATTGGAATAGACATACTCCGTAACTGGCAGAATCCCCACATTGGATCCCTGACTTATGGAAGTTTCCATGGCAACTAGAGATTCTGTATGAAGCCTTTGGCAGGCCCCTATAGGAGAATCACAAAGCAGATCCTTAGGATTTTGGAGCAAAGCCCTGCCATGCTCTGCAGATAACTACTGCCCTTTTGAGAAACAGTTTGTGGCCTGCTACTGGGCCTTAGTAGGGACTGAACACTTAACCATGGGCCATCAAGTTACCATGAGACCTGAGTTGCCTATGATGAGCTGGATATTGTCTGACCCACCAAACCATAATGTTGGGCATGCATAGCAGCACTCCATAATAAAGTGGAAGTGATATATACGAGATAGGTCTTGAGCAGGTCCTGAATGCTCGAGTAAGTTACATGAGGAAGTAGCCCAAATGCCCATGGTCACCACCCCTACCATGTTACCTTCTCCTTCCCAGCCCACAGCTTTGGGTTCTTGGGGAGTCCCTTACAATCAGTTGACTGAGGAAGAGAAAACTCAGGCCTGGTTTACAGATGGTTCTTCATGATATGCAGGTACCACCCAAAAGTGGACAGCTGCAGCACTGCAACCCCTTTCTGGGACATCCCTGAAGGACATTGGTGAGGGCAAATCCTCCCAGTGAGCAGAACTTCAAGCAGTGCACCTGGTTGTTCATTTTGCTTGGAAGAAGAAATGGCTAGAAGTGTGTTTATACACTGATTCATGGGCTGTTGTGAAAGGTTTGTCTGGATGGTCAGGGACTTGGAAGGATCATGATTAGAAAATTGGTGACAAAGAGGTCTGGGGAAGAGGTATGTGGATTGACCTTTCTGAGTGGGCAAAAATTATGAAAATTTTTGTGTCCAATGTGAATGCTTACCAGGGGGTAACTTCAGCAGAGGAAGATTTTATAATCAAGTGGATAAGATAACCTACTCTGTGGCTAATGCTCAGCCTCTTTCCCCAGCCACTCCTGTCATTGCCCAGTGGGCTCATGAACAAAGTGGCCTTGGAGGTAGGGATGGAGGTTGTGCATGGGCTCAGCAAGACGGACTTCCCTTTACCAAGGCTGACTTGGTTACAGCCACTGCTGAGTGCCCAATCTGCCAGCAGCAGCTCCCAATATGGCACCATTCCTCGAGGTGACCAGCCTGCTACCTGGTGGCAAGTTGACTACATTGGACCACTTCCACCATGGAAGGGGCAGTGATTTGTTTTAACTGGAATAGACACATACTCTGGATACGGGTTTGCATTTTCTGCACATAATGCTTCTTCCAAAACTATCATTTGTGGACTTACCAAATGTCTTATCTACCACCATGGCATTCTATACAGCATTACTTTTGATCAAGGAACCCATTTCATAGCAAATGATGTGCGGGAATGGGCACATACCCATGGAATTCACTGGTCTTGCCATGTTCCCCATCACCCTGAAGCAGCTGGATTGATAGAATGGTGGAATGGTCTTTTGAAGGCTCAATTACAGCATCAAATAGGTGGCAATACCTTCCAGGGCTGGAGCAATGTTCTCCAGGAGGTTGTGTATGCTCTAAATCAGTATCCACTCAACGATGCTGTTTCTTCCATAACCAGCATCCATGGATCCAGGAATCAATGGGTGGAAATGGGAGTGGAACCACCACTATTACCCCTAGTGACCTACTAGGAAAATTTTTGCTTCCTGTCCCTGCAACCTCAAATAATGCTGGTCTACAGATTTTAATCCCAAAAGGAGGAGTGCTGTCACCAGGGAACACAGCAGTGATTTCATTGAACCAGAAGTTAAAACTGCCATCTGGCCACTTTGGGTTCCTCTTACCCCTGAATCAACAAAGAAGGGAATTACTGTACTGGCTGAGGTGATTGACCCTGACTATCAAGGGGGAAAAGGAATACATCTATATAATGGGGATAAAGAAGAGTTTGCCTGAAATATTGTAGATCCTCTAGGGCATCTCTTAGTACTGCAATGTCCTATGATTAAAGTCAATGGAAATTGCAACAACCCAATCCAAGCAGGAGTAACAATGGCCCAGAATCTTCAGGAATGAAACTATGGGTCACCCCACCATGTAAAGAACCACGGCCAGCTGAAGTGCTTGCTGAGGGTAATGGAAACATGGGATGGGTAGTGGAAGAAGGTAATGATAAATATGAACTTCAACAATGTGACCAGGTACAGAAACAAGAACTATAATGGTCATGAATCTTTCTTCCTTGTTTCATTATGATGATGATTGTATATGTACACAAAATGAATTTCTTTGTCTTCTTCCCCAAACTTTTCCTTTATCATAGAACAAGTTGTATCCATTTCATGTCCTAATATTTGAGGATGACAAGTTTGAAAGTGAATATTACCCAAGAACTTGCACCCTATTCTGAATGGAATTAATGCATTTCCAGTTGTATGCAGGAGAGTTGAACATTGTTGGGTGGAAATATATATATATGCATGTCTGTTATTATTTTTACTTAGAGATTAAGTATGGTTTAAGGTGATGTGTATGGTTGCCAAGTTGACAAGGGGTGGACTGTGATGGTTAGGCTATTGTGTCAACCTGACCAGGTAATTGTGCCCAGCACTGGGCTGACTGTAATACAAGGGCATTTATGGACTTTAGTCACCATTGACTTTACTGCAGTGGTAAATCATAGATAGCTGGTTATAATTATGTCAGTCAGGGAGTTTGCCATCAGCAATGAGTGATGCTTAACCCCATCAGTTGAATACCTTAAAAGGGGAAATGATTCCAGCATTGAGAGAGAATTTCCCAACTCATCTTTGGACAGCCAACATCTCTCAGAACTTGTCAAGAAACTTCATTGGACTTTCATTGCCTGCCCGTGGAGCCTGGAGTTGTGCATCCCCACGGCTGCATGAGAGACTCTTATATAATCACATACTATTGACCAATATCTCTTGTTGATTCTGTTTCCCTAGAGAACCCTGACTAATACATCTTCCAAGAAGGCCTTTCTTGGGACACTTGTGTAGAAAGCTGAATGGTGTAAAGGAATGAGTTATGTAAAAATTTCTGGGGGATGATGTGCCAGTTGGAGTAAGCAGCTGGGTTCTGAGTTGAGAGTGATCTTGGTGGTTTGGAAACAATTAAGGAAACGAATATAACTGGATAATATTGAACACTGGGGATGGGGGATGCAAGATGGTATGGCAAAGTACTGGAGGGCCAGAGATGAGGCCAGACAGGTAACAGAGAACTAGATTATGTTGGGCATTGAAGCTCATTGGAAAGAGTGGATTTAAATTTGAGAGATGAGAAGTCAATGAAGGATTTTTCATAGAGGTGTGTTTTCCAATTGAAATACTTAAATTTTTATTTTAAACAAAATTTTTTAAAGATTTATTTTTATTTATTTCTCTCCCCTTCCATGCCCCCCCCCAGCTGTTTACTATCTGTGTCCATTTGCTGTGTGTTCTTCTGTGTCTGCTTGTAATCTTCTTGGCAGCACCAGGCATCTGGGTCTCTTTTTGTTGTTGTTGTTGTTGTTGTTGTTGCATCATCTTACTGCGTCAGCTCTCCATGTGTGCAGTGCCACTTCTGGGCAGGCTGCACTTTATTTGCATGGAGTGTCTCTCCTTATGGGGCTCGCTCCTTGCACATGGGGCTCCCCTACACAGGGGCACCCCTGTGTGGCATGGCACTCTTTATATACATCAGCATTGTGCATGGGCCAGCTCACCACATGGGTCAGGAGGCCCTGGGTTTGAACACTGGACCTCCCATGTGGTAGGCAGATGCTTTATCAATTGAGCCAAATCTGCCTCCCTACTTCAATTTTAAAGATGTATCCCTGGGCAAAACTAAGACAGCGGCTTTTGCTAAGGGAAATCAACAATGACTCCTGCTTTGTGGCCTGAGAAATTTGGCAAATGGTGGTGCCATTTACTTAGATGGGAAACACTGAGGGAAGCAACATGTTTAAGAAAGTGAAATTGAAAGTTCATATAAGATCCAGCAACCAAAGATGACATACTGTTTCTGTCATCTGAACCATAACCTAGTCATCCCAGATTGTCATTAAAAAAAAAAACAACTTTTAAATTAAATTAAATTATAAAACATATGGAAAAGTGCATAAATCCTAAGCATACAAATCAATGAATTATCATGAAGTGCAACCATTACCCATGTCTGAAGAAAATATTGTCAGTGCCCTGGAGGCTGCCATCCTACTCCCTTCCAATCATGACTTCCAACACTATAGGTTAGGATTGCCTAATTTTCACAAAGATAATTTTTATTGAAGTTGAAATTCATACAACATAAAACAACCATTTAAAAAATGTACAACTCAGTGGTATTTAATACATTCACAATGTACTTTTTGTTCTAAAACATTTTCATCATCCCCAAAGCAGTCACACCCCCTTTCCTCTTCCCTTCAGCTTGACAACCACTTATTTGCTTTCTGTCTCTGTGGTTTTACCTATTCTGGATATTTCATATAATATGTGGCCTTCTATGTCTGGTTTCTTTCACTTAGCATAATGTTTTCAATGTTAATTCATGTTGTAACATGTATCAATACCTTATTCCTTTTTATGACTGAATAATAGTCCATGGTATGTATATATCACATTTTGTTTATCCATTCACATGTTGATTGACATTTGGGTTATTTCTACCTTTTGGCTATTGTGAATAATGTTATTATGAAAATTTGTATACAAGTATTTGTTTGAATACTGGTTTTCAATTCTTTTGTGTATATACATAGGAGTAAAACTGCTGGGTTATGTAATTCTATGCTTAAGTTATTGAGGAACTGCCAAACTATTTTTCAGAATGCCCCATTTTTCTTTCCCACAAGCAATTTATAAGGATTCTGATTTCTCCACATCCTTGCAAATGCGTGTTATTTTCTATTTTATTGTATTTTAAAATTATATTCATTCTAGTGGGTGTGAAGCAGTTTCTCATTGTGGTTTTCATTTGAGCATCTTTTCATGTGTATCTTCTTCAGAGAAATATGTATTCAAGTCTTTTGGTAACTATTAGTGCAGAACTATCTCCTACCTCAATTTTGTTATATTTTGCTTCATGTATTTTGGGGCTCTGTTGTTATGTGAGTATATGTTTATAATTGTTAAACCTTATTGAAGAATTGATCCTTTCACCAGTACACAATGTCTGTCTTTGTCTCTCATAGCAATTTAAAATTTTTTCCTTTCCTTTTATTTTTTTACTTTTAAAGAAGTTTTAGATTACATAAGAGTTACATAAAAATATAGGGGATTCCCATATGCCCCACCTCCTCCCCTTCCCACACTTTCCCACATTAACAACCATCCTTCAATTGTGGTACTTTTGTTACAATTGAAGAAAACATGCTGAAGCATTGCTAGTAACTGTGGAGTATAGTTTACATTACAGCTTAGCAATTTTTAACTTTAAGTCTTTTTTTGTCTGATATTAGAATAGTCACCTCAGTGCTCTTTTGGTTATTATTTACAATCCTTCCTTTTTCAACCCATTTTTTATCTTTGGATCTAAAGTGAGTCTCTTGTAGATGGCATACAGTTGGAGCTTTTTTTTTTAAAGATTTATTTCAGTTAATGCCCCCACCACTCATTGTTTATGCTCACTGTTTGCTCTTGATGCCCATTCACTGTATACTCTCTGTGTCTGCTCTTCTTCTCTTTAGGAGGCAACAGAAACCTAACCCGGGACCTCCCATGTGGGAGAGAGGCAAACAGTCACTCAAGCCACCTCCACTCCCTGCTTTGTTGTGTCTGTCATTGTGTTTCCTCCTTGTGTCTCCTTGTTGCATCATCTTGTTGTGTCAGCTTGCCACACCAACCCATTGGGTCAACTTGCTGTCTTGCTTGTCTTCTCTAGAAAGCACCAGGAACTGAACCCAGGACCTCCCATGTAGAAGGTGGACACCCAAATTCTTGAGTCACATCTGCTTCCTTGGATCATTTTTAAAAATCTATTCTACCAATGTCTGCTTTTAATTGGAGAGTCTAACCCATTTAAATTTAAAGTCTTTACTGGTAAGGAAGGTCTTCTGCTACTTTGCAATTTGTTTTCTGTATGTCTATGTGTTGCCTGTACCAATGGTTTCTTCATATGCCTTTGGGTTCTGTCTAGCTTCCTTTTATTTCAGCCTAAAGGATTTCCTTTAGCATTCCTTGTAAGGCAGGTCTATTAGTGGCAAATTATATCAGCTTTTTTTATTTGAGAATGTCTTAATTTGTTTTCCATTTTTGTAGGATACAGAATTTTTGCTTGACAGGTTTTTTCTTTCATCACCTTAAATGTCACCCCACTGTCTTCTGGCTTCTATGGTTTCTGATAAGAAAGTGGCTGCTAATCTTATAGAGGATCACTTGTATGTAACTCTTCTCTTGCTGCATTCAAGATCTCCTTTCATCTTTTTTTTGTGTGTGTGTGCTGGGGCTGGGGATTGAACCTCAGACCTTGTATGTGGGAAGCCAACACTTAACCACAGAGCTACACTGGCTGCCCTGAGTTGGATTTTTCTTTTCTTTTTAAAATTCATTTATTCATTCACTCAGTAAACATTTATTTAGGTCCCATTACATGCATTTTTATTTTTCATTAGAGGTAGTTATATTTATATATATAATTAATTTTTTTAAATTCTATTTTTTTAAAGATATATAGATTATGAAAAATGTTACATAAAAAATTATGAGGTTCCCATATACCCCATCCCCAACCTTACCCCTCTCAAAATGTTTGAATATATTTTGGAGCACTGCTACACCACATGGATTATAGTTTACATTGTAGTCTACACTCTCCAACAGTCCATTCAGTGGATTATGGCAGAATATATAATGGCTTTTTCATTTGTTTATTTGTTGGTGGTTTTGTTTTTAGGAGGTACCAGGGATCAAACTCAGGACCTTGTACATGGGAAGCCGGCGTGCAACCGCTTGAGCTACATTTTTTCCCTTTCTTTGTCTTTTGAAATTTTAGTTATAATATATCTTGGCATAGATTTTTGTGTTCCTCCTATTTGGAATTCATTGTGCTTCTTGGAAGTGTAGATTCATGTCTTTAATTAAATTTGGAAAGTGTTTGCCTATTAGTTCTTCAAATATTCTATCTGACCTTTTCTCTCTTTCCTGTCCTTCAGAGATTCCCATTATATGTATGCTAGTATGCTCACTAGTATCCCAAAGGTCTCTTAGGCTTTGTTCATTCTTTTTTCTTCTCAGTTTGGATAATTTTAATTGCCCTATATTCTAGTTCACTGATTCTTTCTTCTGGTGATTTCTTTTTCCTTTTCATTTCATTTATTATACTTTTCAACTACAGAATTTCTATTTGGTTTCTTTATTTTTAATTTTTTTTTTTAAATTTAAGGAGGTACTGAGTATTGAGCCCAGGACCTTGTATATGGGAAGCAGGTGCTTAACCACTGAGCCACACCATTCCCCTATTTGGTTTCTTTTTATAATTTCTATCTCTTTATTGATATCACCTATTTACAGAGACATGTAAGTTTCTGGTTTCCTTTAGTTATCTACCCATAGTTTTCCTTTAGCTTTTTGAGCATATTTAAGACAGTTGATTTGAAGCCTTTACCTAGTAAGTCCAATGTCTGTGCTTCCTCAGGGACAGTTTTTAATTCCTTTGTTTCCCTCTGAGTTGGTCCACACTTTCTTGCTTCTTCACGTATTTTTCAGATTTGGTTTGCTAGTATTTTGTTCAGAGCTTTTGTACTCATGTTCATGATTGAGAGAAACCTGTAATTTTCTTCTCTTATAAATATACTTACAATTTTTTGTGTTAAAGTTTAGGTTGATCTCATGAAACAAGTTTGAGGTGTTTTTTAAATTCTATCTCTGAAAGAGTTTCTGTAAAAAAGTTATTTTAAAAAATTTTTGGTGGAATTGACTAGTGAAGTAAGCTGGGTATGAAGTTAACTTTTTGAGGTTTCAGAATGGATTCAATTTAATTTAAAATAAAACATTTTCTATGTCTTTTAAACTTTTAAATTTGTTGACATAAAGCAGTTCATAACACTTAAGATCTCATTAACATATGTAGACTATCTAATCACACCTTAAAATTTTGATATTGATTATTCGTGCCTTTTAACATTTCCTTCAGTTGATCTCTCTATGCATTTTGATATTTTGGTCTTTTAATAAAGTAAAGAGTAGCTTTGTTTATCCTCTCTATTGTACAGTTGTTTTCCATCTCTTCCTTACCTGTGTTCTTTTTCTTTCTTTGGGTTAATTTTTTGTTCTTTTTGTGACTTCCTGAGATTCTTAGATCATTGATTTTCAGTCTTTTTATTTATAACATATGCATTTAAGAATGAAAATTTCCCTTTAATCATTGTCTCGGCTTTATCCCATGGTTTTGATATAGAGTAACTTCATTAAAAAATATGTGTGTGTGTTTGTATTTATCTCTATCTCTATCTCTATCTCTATCTCTATCTCTATCTCTATCTCTATCTCTATCTCTATCTCTATCTATCATTTTTTTGAGGTACTGGGGCCAGGGATTTAACCCAGGATTTTGTATGTGGGAAGTTGGTGCTAAAACCACTGAGCCACATCAGATCCCCTGAGTTGATTTTTTCATTTGTTGTTTGTTGTTTATTTGCTTCTTTTGTTAATTTGTTTGTTTTATAGGAGGCATCAGGGATGTAACCTGGGACCTCCCATGTGGGAAGCAAGTGCTCAAGTACTTGAGCCACATCCACTCTTGTATCTTCATTATTTTTAGCCCAAATATTTTCTAACCTGCGTTGTAATTTCTGATTTCTTCTTTGACCCTAAGGTTATTGAAAACTTTATTGCTTGGTTTTAAACAAATGGGAACATATATATATATATGTGTGTGTGTGTGTGTGTGTGTGTGTGTATGTATGTTGATTTCTAGCTTGAAACTTGCTTTATGGCTCAGAAAATGAACAATTTTTATAAATATTCATATACACTTGAAAAGAATGTGAATATTGACATTGATGGGTGCAGTATCCTAAGTAGATCATTTAGATTGTTTGTTAATTGACTATGTTTCAAATCTCCTATATCCTTAAGAATTTTCTTATTTGATTTTTCTGTGAATCACTGAGAGTATATATTAAAAGTTCTCACTATGATTTTGGATTTTAAAAAATATTTCTCCTTTTACCTATGTCAATATTTACTTCATATGTTTAAGGCTAAAATGAAATTTCAATTGTTTAAGCAAATTTATTTAGTATCTTCCTGATGAATTGGACCTTTCATTTTTATGAATTGTCTCTCTTTATCTTTTTAAAATGCATTTTGCCTTAAAGTGTAAAGTAGAATTTAAGTATTAGATATGAGTCTAATATTAATATTGGGATAGTGTTTTATGGAATAGCTTTCCAACTTTTTAAAAGTTTTAAAATTGTTTAAATGCAGCTCGTAAACAACATAGAGTTGGGTTTATTTTTTTAATCCAGTCTGATAATCTTTGCCTTTCATTTAGTTATTGCTTTTTACATTTAATGTAATTACTTATGTATTTTGGGGTTCAAATTTACCATCTTACTAATTAATTTCTAGGTGTCCTAATTATTTTATATTCCTTTTCTAAAAAAAAAATTAATTAATTTATTTCTCCACACCCCCTTTTTGTTTGCACTTGCTATGTCTCTTGTCTTCCTTGTTTCTTTAAGAGGCACCAGGAACTGAACATGGGACCTCTGATGTGGGAGGGAGGTGCCTAATTGATTGAGCCACCTCTGTTCCCTGCTTTGTTGTATCTCTCATTATGTTTTTTATTCTTGTGTCTCTTGTGCCATCTTGTTGTGTCAGCTCGCTCTCTTGCTCATTTCCTTTAGGAGGCACTGGAAACCTCTGCTCCCTATTTTGTGTGTCTCACATTATGTTTTTCTCCTCAGGGGGTTTGTGAGCTTGAATTAGTTTTGAATAATCTTAAAATTTAATTTAAAGACATGCCAATGTTGAGTGTCATAAAACTATCTGCTGCTACATTCTGAGAAGGGGTCCATGGAACAAAAAAGGTTAAGAACCTCTGGTTAGAGAATGCATTCTTGGCTTATTGAAATATAATATAAAGTAGTACTTTTATCACTTCTTGGACAAGGAAACTTAACTCCATTTTCCCATTTCTGAATTATATGTTAATTATTGTTTGTATTTTAACTCCCTCTCTATATTAACTCTGACAAGCATTATTATTGTCATTTTGCAATCAAGACATAATTATTTAGATTTACATACCTATTCACTGTTTCTACTACTCTTCATCTCTTCTTTTTTCTGAGTTTCCATTTTGAGTCATTATTCTTTTATCTGAAGAGTACATGTGGGAGGTCCTGGGTTTGGTTTCTGGTGCTTCCTGGAGGAGGTGAGCAAACAATAAGCAGACAGATGGGAGAACCATCTGGAGAAGGAGGGGATAAATTAAAAAGAAAAAAAGTAAATACATAATTATAATAATAAAAAGAACTAGTAGAAATGTGCAAGAACTTAGAACTGACATATCATTTTATTGCATTCTAATGACCAAAGCAAGTCAGAAGTCCAGCCCAGTTACAACAGATGAGGAACTGGACCCTATCTCTTGACAAAGAGGGAGCTACAAGGTCTTATTGCAAGGGCCATGATCCTTTTTACACGAAATTCTCAAACTTATATTTTATTTCCTTGAACATATTAAATATAATTATTTTAAAGTCTTTGCTCAATTTATTATTTAAATGTCCCATTGTTCTGTTGTCTATTGTTTATTTTGATTTTGAAAAAGTTTCCTCCTTTTATGCCTGCTTATTTTAAAATTTCATTTTGGACATTGTATATGAAAAATCTTAGAAATAATGTAATGCTGGTTATAAATACAAGTCAGGTGTGAAATAGCCTAGATTACTTTAATCCAGTCCAGGTTTGAATGACTTCAAAGGCAGAGTCATGGATGGCAAAAACTGGATGGAAGATATTTCCTTGGGCCAAAAGAATGGCCCAATACATGTGTGGGGAAATGGCAGATTGTCCCTGTGCTTGGAGGAGGTAGGTCATCTGCCCTGGTGCTTGGAGGGGGTGGAGCTTCTGCTCCATTGTTCAGGGAGAGTGCTGCCTCCCCAGTGCTTGCAGACGGTGGACCCTCACCCCAGTGTTCAGGGTCAGCATGGCTGCTGCGCAAGTGCCACAAGGGGTGGGCTGCCACTCCACCAGGCCCAGAAGACAAAACATCAATCCACAGATGCCTCCTGAACGTTGAAATCTAATGGAGTTTGCCCTGCTGGGTTTTAGAATTGTTTGGGACCCATAACCCCTGTTTTCCTTCCTATTTCTCCCTATTGGAATGGAAATGTCTATCCTATCCCTGTCCCTCCAATGTATATTAGAAGGCAATAACTTGTTCTCTAGGTTTCACAGGTCCAGAGACAGGGGAATTACGCCCCAGGACAGATCACACCCATAGCTGATTGTGATGAGATTTTGTCCTTAGCATTGTTACTGGAATGACTTAAGGCTTTTGGGATGTTGTGATGGAATGAATGTATTTTGCATGTAGAAAGAACATGTCTTTTTGGGGTCCAGAATACAGACTGTGGTGGATTTGGAGCTGTGTACCCCAGAAAAACATGTTTTTAAACCTAATTCATTCTTGTAGGTGTGAACCCATTGTAAACAGGACCTTTTAATGATGTTACTGCAGTTAAGGTATGGCCCAACTTAAACGAGATGGGTCTTAATCCTATTACTGGAGATCTTTATAAATAGAATGAAATTCAGACAGAGAGAAAGCCATGGGAAGCAAGAAGCTGAAGGTAAAGGACCTAGGAAGAGAAGGGAGAGGCCAGGAGAGGCCACTATGTGCAGTGCCATGTGACAGAGGAGTCGGGGACTTGGGATTGCTGGCAGCCAGCCGGAGAATGCTGAGAATACTTTGGGAATAAAGCATCACCTAGAAAATGCCTTGATTTGGACTTACAGTCCCATTGTTTAAGCCAATCCATTTCATGGTATTTGCTTGAGCAGCCAAGGGAATTAAAACATGGGCATCTAAAAATCCCTCTTTCTCCATTGCTCTCATTTTGACAGAAGCTGCTTGTATAATTATCCCTATTTTCTATTCTTCCCTCCAGTCTCCCCCTAACCTTCCCTTCCCAGACAGACTTAAATTTCCTGCAGCCACTGGGCCATGCCACATAGTTTTCTTGACAAAAGTGGCCACAGGAACGTCTACTTTTCTTTACTAACTGCACTGGCCTGCTCTAGGGTGGACAAGGGCAATCATTCTTTGCCACACTTCTCATGCACATTAGCTTCCATCTTGATTCCCAGTGAAAGAGAAGTGCTGGTTTATACCTGGGAAATGTGGTTTTATTTTTCTGTTTCTCATTGTTTTCTATGGAGCAATCCTTGGGGATACTTTCTGGTGACTAAAAAATTAGCAAATATTATTGAGTAATGACCACAATCTGATGTGCCAAATGTTACAAGAGAGAATTATGAATCAAGCTCTATGGGAAGACAGGGGAGGGAGTTGTGAATTCAACTTGGAAGGTTAATTTTATGGGGCTGACTTTTCAGTTCCTCTAGCAACCACAGCTCCAAGGCAACCACTATGACACTAGTGGTTGCCTTGGAGCTGTGGGAGGAAGTCACACCAGATACAGTCTCATAACACCATGGTTAAGAATTCCTGCACTAAAGACAAATTGCCTGGGTTTTAAGCAGTTTTGTTTCTATTACCTTGTGTGAGGTATGGTAAGGCCAAATGCAGATGAAGGGAGTGATCAGAAGATTTTGAAAGATTTATTATAGTCACAGTTCTCAAGGGAAAGGACAGCACACCATGCAGCACACATAGGCAAAACACCAGTGTTGGTTAAAAGGCAGAGAGAGCAAGTGGGGCTGAGAAAGTGTCTTTAATGTGGTTTCTGTGAGAAGCGGGGAAGACAGTAGGCAGAGTCATGTCAGTGTGGGATTGGTTAGCAATATTTGAAAGTGGTTTCCCTGCAACAGGGGTTGGAATTATCCAGGTGTAACAGATGAATAAGTGGGGCTTGGCCACCTGGGGGTACTTATAGATGATAAGGTATCAATTTACAGAAGCTAGAAAATGTGGTTAATACACAAGCTCATCTTTCTCACTGTTTAATTTTGACCAGTTAGTTAAGTTCTTTTTAACTTAGTTTTCAAACCTGCAAAATGACCTCATAAGGTGATTGTGAAGTTACATAGTTAAAGTATATAAAGTGTTTAGAAACCTGAGTGTCACATAGTAAATACTCTAGATTTTAGCTATTATTATTGATCTATGGACACCTTTGGACTAAGGGCACAGAGCTTGGGGAGAAGGGAAGGCAGACGGGGTAAGTAAGCTTTAAAGTTTTCTTAGGCTCTGGGCCCCTCACACTCTCCCCATTCCTCTTAGTTGAAAGGAAGTTACCCCAAATGCCCACATTACTCAGACCTGATACCCTTCCTGCCACCTTCAGCCCGGGTTCTCTTTCCTGGAATTCCTAGATTCTACCAACGATGTGATGAGCCTCTCAGGAGCTTCTCTCAGTTTACAGCCATGTGACATACAGCCAAAGCTACACTCTGTCAAATGGACGGTGCAGTTTTTCTCGAATACAACATATTTAAGGATTCTGACTTGGACGAATGGTTCCAGTGTGACCAGTGTGACTTATGGACCTTGGGTTTCGAATCATTTCAACAAGAGACTCAATTTTACCATCAAGAACTTTACTCTTCACATCATGGCGGTTCAAAAGCAGGACAGTGGCTTTTACTTCCTGGAGGTCACCAATGTGTCTGGGGGAGTTTCAAACACCCGGTTTCAGGTTCTTGTATTTGGTAAGTTCCCAGGACAGCTCATCCTTCCCTTCTCACTCCTGCAAAGCTTGCGTTTCACTGCCTTTCTGATCAGAATCTCTGCTTCCAGATGGTGTTAAGGATCTCAGCCCGCAGGAGGAGTGGAAGGTCCTGGATGGGGGTTTGTGCCAGGTGAATCTGACCTGCTCAGTCTCCAGTGATGGTGATGTGAGCTATACTTGGTACAATGGAAGTGAACTGCTCCCGAGGCCAAGGAACCTTAACCACCTGGTGTTGCTTATTAATGGTGATGGCTTGCACACATTCACCTGCAATGTCAGCAACCCTCTCAGCTCGGCAAACCACACCTTCAGCTTCACCCAGAAATGTTGGAGTGCCCACAAGAGTAAGAAGAGCACTTTGGGCTATAACAGGGGCTGGAAGTGTTGGGCCCTACAACCGGACCCACATGCGCAATAACATGGGATCCCTTGGCTGCCTCTCCCAGTGCTTTGCAGCCCTTTCCTAAGAGATCTTGTCCTCTGCCTTCCTGTCCTACTCCAGGAAGAACTTTATCCCAATCAAGAATCTCCTTCTGGGAGATACAAGTTTTTCTTTCACATCAGGGAATACATAATTGTTGGGTGACTTACAATCCTGCAATGGCACCTGACCATTATTTTCTTTCTCTGCGAGACTGATGGAAACCTGCTTCCTCCTCCTGAGTGATAACTTGCCCCAAGCCATACTGTTCCACAAGAGACAACTCCACTAGAAACAGTACCCCAAGTCAGTGGGAGCAATCAGGATGATCACAGGGGTGCCTAGAAGAGCTCTTGGCTTACTGCTTATGCTCCTCCTAACAGCTACCCTGAGTTAAGTTAAGTTTTGTTAGATAAACAAAGATTTAATGTGCCATCTGCATGGGCATTACAGGGAGAAAACGTGCAGTCCCTGTCCTGAAAGAGCTTACATTCAAATCAGGGCAATAAAACTGAGAACTTGTGGGCAAAAGAGAAGTGAACAAGACTGAGGCAACATGTTTAGTGACAAGAATGTTGGCTTTTGGGGTCACGCCAATCATGGCTTCATTGTTCACTGGCTCTGTGATCTAAGGCAATTTCATTAACCTTTCTGAGCCTCCAATTTTCTCTTAGGTCAAAAGGGATGGCAATAATAAGTACCTCACAGAATTGCTGTTAAGATTAAATGAGATAGTGTTTGTAAAGAGTCTAGTCAGTGGGCACTCAGAACACTTACTTCCTCTCCCTTCTCCTTGTTGGTTGGAGAGGCTACATGCATGACAAAAACGTTAAATGAAGAGATTAAATGTTGAGGAAGAACAGTAAAGTCAGGAGTAACAAGAAGTGAAGTGAAAGAGGTGCTTGGCACATAGCTGGTGTTCAATAAATACTTACTGAGTTAAAAATAAGTGAATTTATTTGACAAGCCAGATACTTTACATATATTCAGTTATATAATTAACTCCCATAGGTAGTTAACATTATCTCCCTTTACAGGTGAGAAAACTGAGGCTCAGAGAGGTTGAGTTGCCCAAGGGCACAGAGCTTACAGGGTAGAATTAGAATTGGAACCAAGTCTATCAGATATTAACCTCCATGCTCCAGGCATCACTCCGGGGCAGGGCACCCAACTGAGCCAAGTGAGTCAGAGACAGCCTTGATGGCAATTTTACAGGGCATGAGGGAGGAACGTGGGTTTTGAGATAGCCCTGCGAAAGACAGGTAGCTATCACGTCAGCAGGTGGTAAGGGAAAAGATGGAGGACTGGGAGTTCAGCCTTCATGTCTTCTGCCTCCCCCAGATCTTGGGTTTCTGCCCTTTTTGGTGTCCATCATGGTTCTTCTAATCATAACATTCCTCGGCACCCTCACCTGCTTCTGTGTGTGGAGGAAGAAGAGGAAGCAGCCAGGTGAGTAGAAGGTGGCCGGCGGCTGCTGTTCCCTGAGCCATCTGTATGCAGGGATGTGCCTGGGAACACTGTAGCTACTTTTCCCGGGGAGTGTTGGGAAACGTGTGTGCATGGCGGAGGGAGGGATGCAGAGGTTGCTAGGCCCTTTCTCCCAGTTCATGCCCTCTGTGGTGACCACCCAGATCCCCAATATGCAGTTTTACTTGCAGGTGTCTTGCGGGGTGGGGAACTACGTGGCCTGGAGGCCTGGCATGTCAGGGGTGGCTGCTGCCCTTGTGCTCTTCAGGCTATGGGAAAGATATCCTGGGAAAAGCACAGACCTGCCTTCTTTCTAGAACCTTTTCTTGAGGTCTTGGCCATATGGGATGGAGGGGGACCTGCCAGAAGTAGAGACCTGGACAGGATGTCTTTTTTTTTTTTTTCCTATTTTTTTTTATTGACTTTGTAATAATATTACATTAAAAAAATATATATATATGAGGTCCCATTCAACCCCACCACCCCCACCCCACCTCTCCCCCCCCCAGCAACATTCATTCCCATCATCATGACACATCCATTGCACTTGGTAAGCACATCCCTGGGCACCTCGGCACCTCATGGTCAATGGTCCACATCATGGCCCATACTCTCCCCCATTCCATCCAGTGGGCCCTGTGAGGATTTACACTGTCTGGTGACTGCCCCTGAAGCACCATCCAGGGCAGCTCCATGTCCCAAAGACGCCTCCACTTCTCATCTCCTCCCGCCTTTCCCCATACCCATCAGCCACCATGTCCACTTTTCCCAGTCCAATGCCACCTTTTCTATGTGGACACTGGATTGGTTGTGTCCATTGCACCTCTATGTCAAGAGGAGGCTCAGATTCCACATGGATGCTGGATGCAATCCTCCCACTTTCAGTTGTAATCACTCTAGGCTCCATGGTGTGGTGGTTGGACAGGATGTCTTATGCAGGTCTTCACAGCCTCATTTCTTCTACAGATACTGGGACAGAGAATTTTCTGACAGTTTATAGAGATGTCAACAACCGGCAAATCAGGAGAGATGAGGTATGGCACCCTAGGAATGCGGGTCAACACAAGACACTGTAAATACAGTAAGAGAGGTCTGGAGGGTGCTCTTGGGAGGATGGCCACTCAGAACAAGGGAAAAAAGAGAACAGTTATCTTCCCAAAGTGATCCTCAGCCCTCCCCTCCCATACCTATTTTTTTATCCATCAGCCTCCTACTTTGACTATGGAGGAAAAGAGGAAAAGAAAGGGAGTAGAGGTGATGGAAGGGCTGGTCCAAAATACGAGTGCTGAGAAAGAATGGAAGAGAACAGAGCAGAACAGAAAGCAGAAGCAGAGGACAAAATACTGCTGCTGGCATTCTTGTTTCCTCCCAGTCTCACCAGCTGCGCTGAGCCCCAGAAGGAGCCCAGCCACCTTATATTTATTGTATTTGACCACAAATTCTTGTATCCCAGCAAGTCAGAGTTTATTTGCATGAGTCCCCTGATCCTTTTTCAGGCTGGGAGGATGCCAGTGTGAATAGCCACAAAGCATAGCAGTTTTGTAGCTGCCCTGTAGGCTCTGTAGGAAGAAGGTTCCTGAGCCTGGCTGAGGTGCTAGAAAGAGTAACCGTTAACACAAAACTGATGAGCCAGAGTGGGCTCCTCCAGGAACTTCTTGCCAACTCTCTGCAGGCAGTGGCCAGTTCTGCCAGGGATGTGGGAGAGGCAGAAATTGCAAAGGGGTCTGCTGAGTATCCCCCACTGCTCTGCTGGGCAGGATGTGGTGGCGGGCCTAGGGGCCTTTTCTGATTGCCTTCCTCCTCCTCACAACTGTGAGCTGCCAGGTGAGGTGTGGAGGTGGGGAGAAAGTGCCAGGAGGAGGTGTGGCACTGTGCCAGTGAGTCAAGTAGCAGCCGAGGCCTTGCAGCTTCTCTTAGGTCTGGGCTCAGGGGGGATTAGAGCGCTTTCCCTCACTGGTTTCCTTGCCTCGTACTGGGAATATCAGGGTGTGAAAAATATTAATAAAAGATGTTTTTCCTGTTGCTACTAGACCCTGGCAGCCTTATACCCTATGGATTTCTGAGAGTAACTACCTTAGCTACTAAAGGCCAAGTGCTTGCGAAAAAAAAAACCCTTTTTTTCCCAAAGTGAAGATGGCTTTAAACTAGGTAAAATGAGGAGAACTTGGGAAAATAACAACTTAGAGCAACAGAAGCCTCTTGGAGATTCAGTTCCATTACCCTGCCTCTGACTCGGGGTGCCCCTCAACCCCCCTCATCCTTCCCTGGACTTCCCCACTGTCTCCAGGCTCCAGTTTGAAAGCCTAAAACTCAAGCTTCATGCGGGCTCACTTTGGGGCCCAGCACAGTGTTTCTGGAGACACCCTACACTGGTCTCAGCAGGAGAGAAAAGTAGCAAACTTCTGTTTCTTTCCTGATGCCCATAACTCTCCAGCCTCCAAGGATGACCGAGCACTGCAGCGTCTGCCTGCCTCTGGGGAGCTCAGCGTCCACCGTGTCTAATGAACCTTGGCGGCCTCCACCCCCTCCCTAGCAGAGCTCGTACTAGTGATGTTTACCTGGGGCAGGCAGCACCAAATACCTCTAAACCACCCTTCCTATTTCCCCCATCTTCAACCTCCCTAATCTCAGGCAGGGCAGGAGGGAGAGAGGAGGGAGCGGGTCGGTACTAGTGTGCTCCTGCCTTGGCCTGGGCTCTAGGCTTCAGCCATCACTGTGGCTGACCAGGGGGCTGACTTGAGGTCAAGAGCAAACTGGCCACTGAGGCTGGGTCGAGAGAGGGGGCTTAAATGAGCTCAGGCTTTAAAACATTTCAGCCTTATAAATTTCAGTGCCCTGAGGTAAAGCCCACATCCCAGCCTTTTTCAGAGCTCTATTTTCAGTGATTATGTGACAAATGTAGTTGAGAACTCAGCAAATGCAAGGAAGGTTCTAAGTTGCTGAAGTGAAGCAAAGGTAAGGGTCCCCTGGGACAGGGTGGCTCGAAGCGATCCCTCTACAGCTGGGCCAGTCCTCCTCTCCCACTTACTGCTCCCTTGGGCCTGCTCTTTGTGCTGTGTCTCCCTCCACATGCTGGGGTTAACCAAAGATGGGCTCTCCCAGGCCCTGCCACCTGCACGCAGGCTCCTGGGAGCCCCCTTCTTTGTGCTGACTCTTACCTACAGACCCTAATCTGAAAGCCCCAGCTGTCTGCTGATCTTACCACTTCTTCCTTTTACTGTCTCTTGACCAGGAGCAGGAGCTGAATTCCCCTGGAGAAGGCAGCACCATCTACTCCACGATCCAGGTACAGGTACTACTCTGGTTGCTCTAGTCCACCCCTTACCTATCAATGGGGCTTCCTAATGCCTCCTGGAAACTCACTCCCTTAAGATCTTGGTGCTCCTGAGAGCTTGGAGGTGGTTTGGTCTAGCTGGATTAACAAGTTACTTGAAAAGATCAGTGTAGTTCTGGAGTGCCTTAATAGAGTGTAACAGAGTTGGAATGCCCGGTGTAGGTATTCCTTCTTCTTCCATGCCTGGCAGAAGGTCCAACCCCAAATAAAGTCAGAAGGAGGAGGAGGAGGAGGAGGAATCTTGTCGGGATTTGTTTTCCATTTTCCCCTCTCTGCTCCTTCCAATACTTGGAGCCTTAGTACTCTTTAACTTACCGTGATTCAACAATAACATTTATTAAATTCCTACTATGTGCCAGACACTGTGCAAAATACTTTGTTAATTTTCTCATTGAATCTCCCACTAGAGCCTTGCAAATTGGGAAACTGAGGTTCAGACATGTTTACTAATGTGTTCAAAGCTACATAGCTGGGTGGTGGCAAAGCTGAGTCAAATGGTTTCTGAACCCCCACGTCACCTCTGCCCACCACACCTCTTACACTTTGAGATTGTATGAATTCATCCATAAACCAGAGAAGAATCGTCTAATATTGGCAGCTATGATGAATTGATAGTCCTGCCTAGGGTATCTCTTCCAAGGGGAAAGCTGCCTCCTGGGGGTCAATGATGGAAATTTCTGATTAAATGACATTTTAATTAATTAATTAATTAATTAAAGGAATTAAGATCTGAATCAGCACCCTCCTTAGCTTGGTGACTGAGCTGTGAGACAAGAAAGTCCTTGGGGGCATGGTGATATACCTCAGACAAAGATTAAGAAAAGGTGAAAGGGAGAAAGGGAAAATGAAGAAGAAGGGAAGGCAATGAAGGGGAAAGGAAGAGAGGATAAATGGAGAAGGGAGGGAGAGAGAAAAGGAGAGAGGGAGGCTCTTAATCACTCTTAGGGTCACTCTAGAATTTCTGAGTTGTGTGTTGCTTCCTCTTGATCCCCTTAAGGTGATTTATTGACAGTGGGTAAAGTTCAGAGCTTCAAAGAAAGATCAAAAGAGTGATTGACATCTGCCTGATCTCTGACTTCAGCCACTTTTAACTCCAACAAGAGGAATTTGAATAAATGCAAGAAAGAGGGTATTGAGAGAGAATGAGAGTCCTCCGCTTGTCAGTCTTAAAAGAAAGATAGTTACCTGCCTTAGAGGACACCTGGTTCAGGTCCAGAGAAGGAAGGCAAGTTGCCAAAGAGAAGCATTGAGATGTTGAGGACAAAACCCTGGAGAGTCTTGGGTTGAATCCTACTTCTGCCATGTAAACACACTGTCTGACTTGAGGTTATACTATTTGCCCTTTTAGAACTTCATTCGTAGTATGGGTCAAATTATGATAATTCTTTTTGTATAAGAGTGTTACAAGAGTGAGGAGAGAATAAGTGCTCAAAAATAGTAGCTGGAATAAATACTAGTGGGACCAGCACTCAGGTTTTCTCACTTCTTTGCTAGTCCAGAGTTCTTTTCACTAACACTTTAAAGCTTTCTGGGTAGAGTTGAGACAGAGGATTGGAAGAAATGAGATGACTTCTCTAGGGTTGTGCTTGATTTATGCTTCTGAAATGATTTTATTTCTCTTTTTGTTAGCATTCTGATTCCACAACACAAGACACTGTAAAAACAATATATTCATCTGTACAGCCTTCCCGGAAGGTGAGTCTCTTTCTCTGGGGTGAGGAAGAGATGCTATTGATGTAGGTGTGTATTTTCCTTGTGCATACACACACATGTGTGCAGGCATATGTTTGCAGACAGTGCGTGTGCATGCCCCAATGAGCTGTTCTCTATTGTGTGTGTCAAGAGCAAAAGATGGCTTTCTGAGTAGCTTGTGTTAAATGACTGTGGATAAATATTAATGAACCAACTAGAAATGCCTTTCTGGATCTGTCTGGAGAGAAAGAACAGCTCCAAGACTCAGAGAAGAGTGGATTAGGGGAGATTCTAGAAATTTCTGTGGAAGGCAGAAGACAATCAGAGATAGGTGGTGCTTTAAGCAGAAGGATCACAGAACCTACTAAAGCCAGTTGAGGCTATGGAGAAACACACTTTAGAGGCTTCCAAGGCAGGCGCAGCCTGGAGCTGGAGAGAGATCATATTGACGTTCAGGGAACCGGACAAAAGGTTCTGGCCAGACATCTGCTGGTGGAGGCCTCCAGACTGAGGCAACCTGTCATGGCCACCTCAAATCCTGCTCCAGGCTGAGCTCACAGATCTCATGTGTACCTGGAATCACAGTGTAGGGTCTCCTGGTGCACATGATTATCTTTTTCCTCCTGGTCTTGTTGTCACTGCCAACAAGAGAAAGATGGGTAGGAAGAGTGATGTTCCCAAGGCTGGAGTCACAGTATGAAGCTATAAGCCTTAGCCTGGTAGTACAGGAAGATGGGAATCCACCAAACTGTAGAAGTGTTTAGTACATGCAGGTCAGGGACCATGGTGGGTTTTTCAGACTTTCCATTTGACCTCCTTCCAATAAGTCCATCAATCAGCTTTGATCACCCATGACAAATATTTACATGTATATTATATGTTACAATACATGGACATACAGACATTCACATGTACCAATTCATGCTTTGGAACTATGTTATGAAAAGTCTGTCTGATTTGTAGTGGTTCGCAAAACCATTGTGCTCAGGTTATGTGTTAGGATTGATACTTATGTGTGTGTGTCAGAAATGTTTAAAAAAGGTGTGTGTGTTGTGCATGTGTATTGTGCTGTGTGTTGAGGAGTTATGTGATTTGGGTCAGTATTTGTATTAGGTTTTTCTGAAGGGTATGTATGTACATGTATGTGTGTGCCTAGGGTGTATGTATGTGTGGATTTTAGGGTTATGTGAATGTAGGATATTAAACCCTGACTTTGGCTGAGAAATGCCACATCATAGGCAAGTATGCCTTGTGCCTTCACTGGAGATCAGAAACACCATTATTTACTCTTGAAGTAGGAGATTCTATTCACTTCTGGCTGAGGGTATTTCAGGGCTTTCCAGGCCATGAGTCTCCTTTGAGACTCTACATAGTTTAGGAGTGGGACACCTCTTATCTTCAAGTTAAGCACTCTTTGTCATCTGAATTTCCAGTCTGGGTCCAAGAAGAGGAACCACAGCCCTTCCAACAATTGCACCATCTATGAAGAGGTAAGATTATGGAACTCCTAATGGGTTTAGTGCCCTTTTAGTTTCCTAGACTGCTCAAAACAAATACTGTGTAACAGGTGGGGTTAAACAGTGGAAATTTATTCACTCACTGTTTTGAGGCTGTGAAAGTGTCAAAACATCATCAAGGTGTTGTTTTCTTCCTGAATATTGGCTGCCAGTGATCCTTGACTCCTCTCTTATGTGGCATCTTCTGGTCTCTCTATTCTTTGCTGGGTTTCATTGATTTCAGTTCCCTGCATCTGCAGCTTTCTCTTTTTCTGTCTGAATTTCATTCTCTTATAAAGGACTCCAGTAATAGGATTAAGACCCATCTTGATTGAGGTGGGCCACACCTTAACTGAAGTGACCTCATCAAAAAGTCTACTTAAAATAGGTTCACACCCACAGGATTGGTTAGGTTTAAGGACATGTTTTTCTGAGGTACATAGAGCTTCAAACCACCCAGTGCCCATAGTCCCGAAGTCTAACCATAGCAGGGTGTACTTAGGCAAGGATCATCCATAGAGGGATTTTAGAATTCTTCTAATCCAAACCTTCATTTTAGAGATGAAGAAACTGAGGCCCAAGGAAGGTGAGTGTCTAATCCTAGGTCATAACATGTGTTGGTGTTTGATTCCTATGGGGAGCTCAGGTACTAAACTAGGTCAGTTCTCAGGTTGGTCCCCAAGCCATGGGCCACAAACGTGACAGCTCTCCTTTCCAAGGGTTTATGCATGGGGGTGAGGGGACAGATAAGAGAATCAAAGTGATTTTCTAAGGTTAGCAAGTAATCAGAAGCCATGCTAGGACTTGATGGGTCTTAAGCTGCTGCCAGGGTGGACACCTTTCAAAGGTGTCCTCTGAGCCTGGTGGCCAACTTGATTCTCTTCAGGCCAGTTAAGGAGTGGAAAAGAGGGAGCCAACAGTTATTGGGGGTTAATTACATGTAAGGCAGTCTTCCAAGGGTTTCACGTGGATTGTCTTACTTAATCCTCACAAATCTTTGAGGTAGGTATAGTTATAACTCCCAGTTATACCTGGAGAAATTAAGGTATGAAAGGACCCCTAACCATCAGCTTCATACTACCTCTTAGCAACCACCTGTGGTCTAATAAAGGGGTTGCCATTGGCCACAAAGGAGAGTATGGGTGGCTCAGTACAAACTGTATAGCCACTGGAAAAACTACCCAGGAGCTTACCTTGGGTCAGCAGTACCCACAGGGTTCCTGATAGTTCAGCTGTGCCCAACATAAAGCCAGCTCGACAGTGCAGGTTTATAGGGGACACTGTGTGGGCTAAGGCTGGTCTAGTGGGGTCATGGTAAGTATGCTGTTAAAAGTGCTCTGGAATCCAAAAGAACTGAATTCAAGTGCCTCTTTTCCTTCATATTTGTCATTGATTCTGATTAATTTATTTCACTGCTCTGAGCCTCATTTTCTAAATCTGTAAAATGGGGATAATAATTCATACCCCACAGAGTTCTCATAAGGAATTCCTAATGAAAGGGTATGGCATTTCTCTTTCTTCTGCAGGTTGGAAGGAGTCAACCCAGAGCCCAGAATCCTGCTCGACTGAGCCGCAGGGAGCTGGAGAATTTCCATGTATATTCATAATTGCTGCGGCTGTTCTCATCTTTCTTACATACCAGCATCTGCTTTGGAAATTGGCACAATGGAGTTGCCACTTGAGTCTCTACAGAACAGTTTCTAGTCTGGAGAGGATGTGAGAGATTGTTCATAGTCTATATTTTGCTTTAAAAATGTTTCTAACAGTCATTTTAAGAGTAACACTGCTAAATAATATCTCCCAACTTATAGACAGGAACAAGAAAAGGTGGAGAGGTTGGATCGCTCACAAAAGACTCCACAGCAATTTCAAGCACTTGTAATCTATACAGTGCTTTGTAAATGTAGGGTATTAGTAGTAGTAGTATGGAGATTCCCTTTCCCTGGTTTTCTAATCTGTTGGAATGACAACATTTCTATACCCACCCACCCTACCTCACCCAGGTCCATCTTCCAAAGCAAGAGGAAGGGAAGATAATGGTGATTCAGAGGAAGTAGAAACAGCCCCTTTTGAGGTGGACTAACTGGCTGTGTGTCAGCTGGCAGATTTTCCAAGGTGGCCAGGACCTGAGCTTTAACCAAATAAAGAGGAAAAAACTTTACCTCCATATATCACACTTTTACCTCAGACCAGTGTTGATCTCAAGGGGAACTGGGGAGGAGCAAGAGTAGATGGTGCAAAACAAGTAGAAGTCTACCCAGAGCACATATGTTACTATTCATAGGGCTGTGAGACCAATTTTTTTTTAATTAAAATTTTTACAATATGATGCCTGATTGACAAAGACATGTTATTAGAAATATATTTTGTATTCTTCACAATTTTTTTCTCAGAACTGTATTCTATCTGAAACTATGAGTCCTGATGAGTGTGCCCCATGGTATCCACTGGAGGGAGAGTTCAGACTAGAGTGCTGAAGATGAGACAGTTGGGAACTAGACCTAGCCTGGGCTCTCCCAAGTGTTCAGGCCAGTCCATCCAGTGAGGCTGGGGGGAGCATGGCTGAGGCTTCGACTGAGCCCAGGAAAAGGATGAGGGTAGACCAGAAAAGGTACTACCCAGTGACACCAACAGATCATACTGCCTGGAGCCTGGTTCTTCAATTGCCCTGCCCTGTGTTTGACATATGAATTTAATATAAAATTGTGCTGTATAATACATAATTAAAATTATGCCTTAATTAAATTTATGTGTTTCTCCATACTCTGCACTTTTACTCTCTATAGCTGCCAAATGGTATTTGTGGGCTATCAATAAAAACATTTGTTTAAGTCCTGCTCACCTCCTGGTAAGCTATCAGCATCCCCAGCCTTGTTCACAGGGGCCATTCCGTCTCATGAAGAATAGCTGAGGCATTCACTGGTTTCTTCCCGGAGAGATGTGTGAACAAACCACATCCTAGAGCAAGTATCAAGGTTGGGAACCAGGGAAATATATTCAAAAGGAATCATCTAGCTGGGTGATTTGAGGCTGGTATTAGGAGTTGAGTTACAGGGTGAGGGGATTTGGTGAGCAGAGGGAACAGGAAATTATGGGGATCAGAGCAGTCCAGATGAATAATATGTTACTGAATTTTATTTAGGTTCTTGACTATGCTGGAGAAATGAATTTCAAGAGCATGTCAGGTGAGTTATGCTAGTAATTTATTCAGGTAGGGAAAGAAGAAAAATGGGAGAAAATAACAGATAAGGGGTTCCAGGCAGAAAGGAAGGGGCTGAAAAGTGATAAAGAAGGCTGATTTACAGACTACAATTCCCCATCATAGATTATAAATGTCCAAGGTTTACTTGCGTGAACAAATGGCAGAGGAAAATCAGTGAGAGCGGTGTGCAGAGGGCAGGACATGTCCACAGGCGAGAGAGTGCTCGAGAGAGAGAGCTCAGGCCTGGGGCCTGCCTTTTGAATGGTTAATTATCCCACCCTTTGCTAATGGCAGGGGAGGAGTTCTAGCTGTTTACTGTTTTGATTGTTTATTTCTCCCATCAATCTCCCAGGAAGGTCCAATGATAAAGTCCTTGGGGAATATCCGGGGCTTCTCCTGGCTTCCAGAGGAAGTCTTCATCTAGGTGGCAGAATCTTGGGGAGGGTCTTCCAGCAGCCATCTTGGGGTTATTGATGACCATGTGTACAGGTTCCAGATCTGTCTATTGATTCCCTATCTTACTAGCTGGCTTCACCTAGAGACACTGACCACTGGCCTTCACTGGCTGTGGTAGTTTGAGTCTTTTGTGGATGTTAGAAAATTATTTTCTTAAATTGGTACATTCCTGTGGGCATGAACCTATTTTAAACCTTTGATTAGATTAGATCCAGTTAAGGAACATTTGATTGAATTACTCCAGTAATTTATAGCCCAGGGTAGTCTTAATCCTCTTACTGGAGCCCTTTATAAATGGAATGACTATATAGAGATAAAGGCTGCAGACATAGAGAAAAACTCCTAGAAGCTGAGAGAGGAAGCCCTGGAAGCCAGAAGCTGAAATCAACAAACCAGGGAGAGAGAAAGTTGCAGGAGCAGAGAGAAAGCCAGAGGCAGCCAGGAGCTGAAAGCAATGGAATCTGAAGGAGAAGGCAGAAATAAGCAGATGCTGCCATTATGCCCTGCCATGTGCCTGATCACCCACAGCTGCAGGTCAATGAGAAAGCATCTCTCATGAAGCCTTGATTTGGACATTTTCTCAGCCTCAAAACTATAGGCTTTTTTTGGTCTTTATTTTTTTAATGTTACATTAAAAAATATGAGGTCCCTATATACCCCACTCCTCCCCCCACAACAACAACCTCCTCCATCATCATGAGACATTCATTGCATTTGGTGAATACATCTCTGAGCACTGCTGCACCTCATGGTCAATGGTCCACACCATAGCCCACACTCTCTCACAGTCCACCCAGTGGGTGATGGGAGGACATACAATGTCCAGTAACTGTCCCTGCAGCACCACCCAGGACAACTCCAACCCCCAAAAATGCCCCCACATCACATCTCTTCCTCCCATTCCCTACCCGCAGCAGCCACCATGGCCACTTTCTCCACACCTATGCCTCATTTTCTTACGATTCGATTACGAATCACAATAGTTCATGAATAGAATATCAGTAAGTCCACTCTAATCCATTTTCTATTCCTCCATCCTGTGGACCTTAGAATGGTTGTGTCCACTCCACATCTATATCAAGAAGGGGCTTAGATTGCACATGGATGCTGGATGCAATTCTCCTGCTTTCAGTTGTAGGCACTCTTGGCTCCCTGGTGTGGTGGTTGACCTTCTTCACCTCCATGTTAGCTGAGTGGGGTAAGTCCAATAAACCAGAGGTAGGAGTTGCAAGTCTGTTGAGGCTCAGGGTCTGGCTATCACATGGCCAGTCCAGATTCAGGTCCTCTGGGTATACACTAAACCCCAGCACCAACTACAGATCTGGTAAAAGTAACAGGATGGGCTTGTGGACAAAGATCACATCTGAGTCCAGCTCCATCACACAGAAACACAAATCCCAAAGTACGGCCAACTGACATGGCACTGAAGTCCATCTGCCATGACCACAGAACCTGTGGGTCTCTGTAGCCTTCAGAAGAACCAATACCTGGGGTTGTATCTTCTTTATCTGTCTCTGGGACTCTGCTGAGGTGTGCATAAAGGCAACCTCTCTGATAACCTCCCGGCTCTTTTTGGACACTCATAGCCATATAAACTCATTTGTCCTCTATAAGCTTTTAAACGAATAAATTCCAATTGTAAAAACCAATCCATTTTTGGTATATTGTCTTAACAAATGAAAACACTAGACTTCCATGTGTCCTAGATTGTGTAGATTTTGAGCAGGTCAGATTCATTTAAGGAGCAGAAGAGATAGGACTCTGAGGGCCCCGGGCTATTTAGGATGCTCTTATATGGAGTATAATAATGTACAATATGTTGTATCTTGTGTCTGATTGTTGAGCTTCTGTGCTGATGCCTTACAAAAAAAACGATCCATGCAATGAGCCAGTCAGTGAACTTCAGGACTTAAGCTCCAGTTACATTTGAAGCAAGTCTGTCCTAGCCCCCTGGGTCCATGTGCAGGCCACAGAGACCATCCTGACCACAGGGTCCATGTGCAGGAGAGCATGCAGTAGAAACACACATTAAAGAACATAAATGGGTTAGAGAGTGCATGCAGCACAACTGCGCACTATAATATCAAGACTATAAATCAAGGATTAGAGTATCTTACCAGCAGGAGACAGGACTAAGGCCACAATTTAGGGGAGATGGGAGATACTGTGGCTGTTCTGTATCCAGACTGGCAATAAGGACAGAAGTTCTTTTAGGTAAATATGGGAAGCTTATATGGAAGGGATATTTTAAGCCCTTTAAAAAATTGTCAAAAGTACTCTTTTGACAATTTTTAACCATATATACAAGTATATAGTTCAAAAAAATAGCAGTACAAAAATATATGCTGTAAAAAGAAAATCTCAACTTGAGATGTCCAGTTCCCTCCCAGAGGCAGCCACTGAAGTTTCTTGTATATCCCCAAATTTTATACACGTATATAAGCATATAGATATACTTTTTAATCAACTGGTAGCATTTGGTACACAGTATCCTTGACTTTGCTCTTTCCACTTAACAATGTATCTTAGAGTTCATTTCATATTAGCACATTTTAGTCTTTCCTTTCTTGATGAAAGTGGCAGGATTTGTGTGTTTGGAGATGTCCAAGACCAGTTTCTGTTTCAATGATTTACCAGAAAGACTCACAGAACTCAGAAAAGCCCTTTTACTCACTGTTACAGATGATTACAGTGAAAGGATACAAATTAAAATGAGCAATGGGAAAAGGCTGTTAGCGCAGGGTTTAGAAGAGACCAGGTACAAGCTTCCAGTTGTTCTCTGCCAGGGGAGTCATGAGGACAATGCTTAAATCTCCCAACAATGGTATGTGATAACACTCCTGAAATTTTGCCAACCAGGCAAGCTCTTCTGAACCTGGTGTCCAGGGATTTTATTGCTGATCAGTCTCAGAGATGGCTGACCACTCACTTGGCTGTCCTTAGCCCCTAGCCCCTCAAGAGATCAAACTCCTACTGAATTTTTTAATGTAGACTACCTCATATGCTCCATGACCTCCAGGGAAACAAAAACTTTCTTATCAGGCAGGACATTCCAAGGGCTTAGAAGTTACCTCCCTGGAGTCAGATTAGAGCCAAACCTTTCTTTGGAATGTGAACAACCCTGACCTACTGAGCGAAATAATTTTCTGCACAGTTTTCTATTGGATGGATATACTATCATGTATTTAACTAGGCTTCAGTTAATAGACATTTAGGCTATTTCCAGTCTTTTATTTATTTTAAATAATACTTCAGAAAATACCATTTTGCATAGGTCTTTGTGCACATGTGTGAATATATCTGTAAGATCCATTTTAGCAACTGGTTAGAAGATGGTGTGAAGGATGGAAGGATAGTCAAGCCAGGTTAAAGTAGGTCACCTTCAACAGCTTTCCACTGGCATTAGCAGAGTTTTGAGGTGGTGCCTCTGAGTTGATGGGAGAAAACAGTATGAGTATACAAGGAGAAAAATGGAACAATGACATTTGAAGCCCATGGGTTCTAAGGAGTCTGTGTCTGATCTATGAATGGGCTTGGAAAATCACATGGGATAAGAAGAAGGGGAAGGGGTTAAATCCAAGCAACTCTGAGATACTGAGGGAAATTCTAAAGTACTTCTGTCTGCAAGAGTCCCAGCACTAGGAAGGCTCCAGGGGAGAGGTGACAGTTGCTTTTCTTTTTAGGTGAAATTTTCATAGATAGAGATTTTCAGAGACTCAAGGTCATTCTGTTGCAGTGGTGGTGCCACCTATGAGCCAGAATAGCACACATCATCATGGTTAATAAAGTCTGGAAGGATCTGATTTCCTTAGCCCTGTGCTGATGAGAGAGAGGAAGGTGGGGACAGGGTTTGAATGACAGGTCCATCCTATAGAAGCAGGGTCAAATGGACTCGTCTTGGGTTCAAACAATCAACCAAGCAAATGAGATGCACTTATAGAGCATCTCTTAATGGTAACGGTTGTGGGCTGGACTCTCTGCAAGGGAGATACAAGAGAGTTTAGTTCAGCAAATTGAAGGACTACAAAAATGACAAAGCCTTGTCCTCAAGAAGCTACTGTCTAATGATCCCAATCTCTTCCCTAGCTAGAGAAACAAGACAAATATTTATGTAAAGATAATGCAGGTGGTAGAGGTTAAGTTCCAAAGGAATGGTTCACACCATGGGACCATTCATGTTCCAAGGGTTCTGAGGACCATTTGAGAGTATTCAGAGGAGGCTCTAAAGAGCAGATGAGACCTATGCAGATGCAGAGAGGAGAGGAGGTTAAATGCCAGCAATAATAACTAAATTTGGCTTGAGAATTTCCTGAACAAGTGGGTAATATGGTCTTAGGAGCCCAGAATCGGCTTCAGAATTATTGGTTCAGAAAATCCTGAAGACAAGGGATGAATTCTGACAAGAGCTTGCTAAGGAAATGTATTGATTTCCCCTAACACTGTGGGTAAATGTGATTTCAGGGGTCTCATGTCCCTGTGGTTGTAGGGGAACTTTGGAGGACTGACCAGAACTTTGGAGGACTGAGTTTTGAAACTCAGGGCAGAGATTGACGTCCATGACTTTAAGGTAGACCAGCATCAACCCAAACACAAAGGACCAGGTCAGAGTAGAAAGAAATTTTGGGGTAGATGATGGTTGAACTGAATTGCAGGTCTGAAAAAGTATTCACTGAGCAAATTCTATCCAGCTTTTAAGGTCCAACACAACTTTTTAAAAATCATGAAACTTTTCCTGTCTATTTCAGTGATATTTCCCACTTCCAGAGTCAGAAAATCCTTGGGGACTGCCCACATAATTTAGAAAGTGGTCATGAAGTGCGTATTGTCTCCCTTTCCAGGTGAACAACTCCACTTCACCTCTCCTCCCCCAAACGGCAATAAGATAGTCAGTTCTCAAGGTCAGGGTTGGTGCCTTAAAAATATCTGGCTCCCCAGTTCTGGGTAAACAAATGATGTTCAATAAATATCTGTGGGTTAATTTGTCAATCACAGAAAAGTAGCATAATTTAAAAATCCGGGTGAGAGAAAAACAGAATTTTTTTTTTCATCTTGTTTGAACATGTTACAGGAAGAGATTTTGGGAGCAGGGGTGGAAATTTGAAAGCTTAAGTATGATGGACCTAATGTCTTCAGGAAAGTGAAAGTGGCATGGACAGCCAGATTCAGATCAAGGTTAATTATCTTTATTCAGGGTTATCTTAAAACTCCAATTGTTCTTAATACTGAACTTCCAACTATCTGTGTGACTTTTAGAAAAAATAATTGCTTTGAATCTCAGCCTCTTTAGCTACATTTCAATGTTTCAAAAATGGTACAACTTGGGAAGTGAATTTGGCCCAATGGATAGGGCGTCTGGCTACCACATGGGAGGTCCAAGGTTCAAACCCAGGGTCTCCTGACCCATGTGGTGAGCTGACCCACCTGCAGTGCTGATTCACGCAAGGAGTGCTGTGACACGCAGGGGTGTCCCCTGCGTAGGGGAGCCCCATGCCCAAGGAGTGCACCCCATAAGGAGAGCCGCCCAATGTGGAAGAAAGTTCAGCCTGACCAGGAGTGGCGCTGCACACATGGAGAGCTGATGCAGCAAGATGAAGCAACAAAACAAGACACAGCTTCCGGGTACCACTGACAAGAATAGAAGCGGACACAGAAGAACACATGGCGAATGGACACAGAGAGCAGACAACGGGGGGACGGGGAGGGGTGGGGCTAAGGGATGGGGTGTCAGGGAAGGGGAGAGAAATAAATAAAAAATAAATCTTAAAAAAATTGGTACAACTTTATATCAAAGTTAGTTATATTATTATTTCTAAATGGTGAATCCCGCTTGTAAGTGAGATGTTAGGACTATAATAAAATGAATGTATTGTAGTTAAGACTATATTTTCCAAAAAATCTTGACATTGGGCTCTTGGCTAAATTCTAATTGTTTTGGGAATTTACCATTTTGGCAGATTAGGATAAGAGTTAGAGATATTTTTAGGAATACATATAGTTTGTACAGTATTTGGGTTTATAATCTCTCATTCTAGTCATTGGTAAGATTAATCAATGTAATATTATTAAATCAATTAGAAATGTCCTGCTTTGGCCTTATAGATGTAAGCCAGAAATACTTGTTTAAGCATCTCTGGGAAACATGCAGTGTGTCAGAAGAAACATAATGGGTAGAATTTAAGCTTCTCATCCATAGGAATCTAGAACTTTTAGTTAAAATGGCCTGGGCAATAGTTCTTCACTCTGTGGGCCCTTGGCTACAGAGAAAATTGTTCTTACCATCTGGAATTTCTGTACAGAGCAATGCTTTGTGGGTGAGCATTCTTCTCTGTGTGGATCTGGGGTCTTTCCCTGAAAGAGATCAATGTCAGAACAGCCTTAATCACAACATGTTTCACTTTCAACTCTTGAGGAGTTGGGGCACCTAACCAGGGTCTGGGCTCAGTGTAGTGGGAACAGCTCCTCTGGTTCCCCAACACCTCCCTTATTAATGACCCAAGAATGGGAACTGAAGGTTGCATGCCCCATTCCAAGGGACCCCAAGCCTTGGTGAACATATGCCCCTGGTCCTGTTCCTCCCTACTCCTCACTCACAATTTGGTAGGACTAATCATCCAGGGTATTGGATGGTCCTAGGGAGGGGAAGGAAAGGTGTGCAGATCAAAAGGGCTCACCTGTACATTGAGGAACACTAGTGTATACACTGAGTCTTTCAACCACAGACTCAAGTAACCTGTCATCTGGAGTGATGTGATCATACTCTGGTCATACTTTAGAGGCCGAGTCATGCCCAGGTTCCTGCTGAATGACCAAGTCATACACCTCATCCCTTCCACACATCTCAATCATCTTCTCCTCTTCAGTTACGTTGCTGTTAGAGCTGCTGTGGAGGTGGGCTGAGGTCTTTGCCTGGCAGTCTTAGGGGGAGTATCCAGCTTCTCATATCCTTGAGAGAGCATGGTATATAATGTGTGGTCCTCAGTGGGTTCTGGAATCCTTTGTTCAGGGTTGATAACAAGTATGCCAACCCCCACCTCTCTCTTGCTTTGCTACAAGGATCCAATCCTGCTCTTACTTCCACAGATGAGCCTAGAGAACTGGAGGAGAGGTTTTCTCCTGTCTTCTTTCAAGGGGTTCCTTTCCACTCTACCGCCCTCCTTCCTTTCAACCTTTCATTTATTCATTCATTTGGTAAACATTCATTGATTATAACATGAATTGGGCTTTGAAACAGGGGCAAGATTTTAACGTGTGAAAAGGCATTCTTGGCAGAAGGTGTAGCATGACTAAAGGCAACTGTGAAACCTGGGGCACCATTTGGGAAGGGATGATATTCAAAATATTTAACAACTGCAACTGTCTGGGCATAGGACAATCAGAACAGACCCTGCTGTGAATACACTGGGTGGACATCAACCCTGCCTTTGGACACATCAGGGAGCCATTTTGACCTGAATGTAAATGGTAATATCTCATATCTAAGTGTCTACTGTGGGACAGTGCCCACACTGTTCTAAATGCTTTTCATGAATAAATTTATTTAATCTGCATAAAACTCCATGAAGCATAGACAATAGTTGTCAATTATTTTTTTGCAGATGAGGAAACTGGAGCACATATAGGTTAAGTATTTGCCCAAATAAGTGATAGGCCAGGATTTGAATGCAGGCAGCCTGGTGCCTTATGCTTTTAACCACTACTCAATCCTGCCCTCTATTGGCTATGCATGGAATAAAATAGATAAAAGGTGATCAGGCCCAATACTGAGCATTCTGACTCACTGTGCGCATTGCCCCACTCAGTCCTCATAGCAACACACTGAGACTTAGGTGCTTTTATTAATTTCCTTCTTTTTAAAGGAGATTTAGATCACATAAATATTACATCGAAAATATAGGGGATTCCCATATATCCTACCCCATTCCCTCCCACACTTACCCCCATTAACAACATCTCATTAGTGTGGTAAATTTGTTACAACTGATGGACACATATTGAAGCACTGCTACTAAGCATGATCTATAGTTTATTTTACGTTTTACACTTTGCACTGGACAGTTTTATAGGTTTTGACAAAATGTATAATGGCTTGTATCCATCATTGCAATATCATGCAGAACAATTCCAATGTCCCTGAAATGCCCTGTGTTACACATTTTCTTTCCTCTCCCTCCCCTCAGAACCTCTAGTGACCACTGTCTTTATATCAGCCTTACAAGTTCTTCCATTAGTAGAATAATAAGTCTACTTTAGTCCATAGTTGCTTCCCCCCCTTAGGTTTGTTCTTTCCTCAGTTTTGGGGATTTTAGGATGTTGATTCCTGCTTTGCTTCTGATTGAGAGGGGGCTTAGATCCCATGAGGAAGACAGATGGAATGATCTGGCTAGCAGTTGTAGATACTCTCTATTTTTTAGGATGGGCACTGCCTATTATGATCCTTTTGCTAGTTGACCTGGGTGAGTACAATGGACTGGAGAGTAGGCGTTGGCTGCACCTCTGCTGAGATTCAGGGCTCAGCCAGCAGTGCCTCCATTTTGCAGGGTAAGGATGCTGAAGCTTACAGAGTGAATTACCCAAGATCACATACCTAATAAGGAGAGTTGGAATTTGAACCCAGGACTGTCTGACCCCAGAATCCATACCTGCCCACTAGGTTATAATGCCTCTTGAATCCCAACCCTGGTACCTAAAAAAAAAAAACCCAAACAAACAAAAAACAACAACAGCAGACACATTAAAAAAAAAGCAAGAAACAGAAAAGTACATATAAATTGCCCCCCTTTGCATAATGAATGCATAAATAAAAATATATATCACGTCTACAAAGGCATAAAAAGTCTCTGAAGGTGGGAAGTGGATTTGGCCCAATGGAGTCTCTGAAGGTGGGAAGTCTCTGAAGGTGGGAAGCAGATTTGGCCCTACGCGGGGGGCACCCCTGCGTGGCTCGGCACTCCTTGTGTGCATCAGCACTGCATGTGGGCCAGCTCCACACGGGTCAAGGAGGCCCAGTTTGAACCATGGACCTCCCATGTGGTAGACGGATGCCCTGTCCACTGGGCCAAGTCCGCTTCTCTGCACAGCTTTTTAAAAATTGGAAAACCACAGTGCCAGTGATGCTCTTGGGTAAATAGCTATGTGGACCATCTCGTGGGTTTGAATTTTAAGGAAGGTTTTAACTTTGTTCCTACCGCAGATTTGCTATTCTATTTGGTCTTTGTTTCTCCATTCTTAGACTGATGAAAATTACTCCATCCTCATCCTAAGTCAACTCAAGCAATGGCGCTCAATGCCCAAGGAACCCTGGAGACCCCAAGAGTCCATCTGGTTGTGACTTTTATTCCCCAAGCTACCTTCCTTTAGCACATGCCCTCTCAAATGTCAGTGGGCATGAGAATCACCTGGGGATCTTGTTAAAAGGCACAGTCTGATTCAGTGTTCTGGGGTGGGGTCTAGGATTCTGCATTTCTAGTAAGCTTGTGGCTGATGCCCACATTGCTGGTCTGCAGACCACACTTGGAGATCCTCTCTGAGCTGGGTATCCCAAAGTACCTCGTATGTCAGCAGGGAGCCCAATGTGGCTGGGGTTGAATCTGTTAAAAAAAAAACAATTAGAGAAGTATCATTAGGAAGACTGTGAGAAGAGAGGTCCTTGCTTCCATGAGAGCCAAAGGAGAGGGGAAGAGATTGTCTAGGGACACAGATAAGGAAAGGGCTTTAAGGAGAAGGGTGAACGCTGATACGATGACGAGCCCCTGGGAAGGGGTCACCAGAGCAGAGGGTCATCTGCAGCTGGGAGAAGGCTCTGGGGCTTCCTGCCATCTCTTTGGAAGGCCTCTGTTGTAACCAGTGCTCAGCGTGGTTTGTCTGCTAACAGTGGTTCTTCCAGGACTCCCTGTGTTCTAACCATCCCATTCTTCCTTCTCTGATAATGAGATTCTAGAGGGAGCTGCCAGTCATAATAGCTCATCCTCTTGGCCTAGTGATTGGCCTAAGATTGGTCACATGACCTAAAGCTGGGTCAACCAGAGCTGCTCCCTGAGATTTTTCAAATTAGGGGTGGAGGGAAGCATCTTTTTTTCCATTCTGGTGTCAGAGCGATTCATATGCACATGTCTGGCACACTCGCCCTTACCCCCTGCATTAGGGTTCTCTAGGGAAACAGAATCAATAAGAGATATCTGTAAATAGTGTGAGGTTTTAAACGAGTCTCTCATGCAACTGTGGGGATGCACAAATCCAGGTTCCGCAGGCAGGCTGCAAACCAGGGGCTCCGAGAAAATCCAGTGAAGGTCTTTTATGAGTTTCCGGGACACGTTGGCTGTCCAAAGACGAGTTGGGAAATTTTCTCTGAATGCTGAAGTCACTTCCCCTTTTAAAGCATTCAACTCATTGGATAAAGCGGCACTCATTGCTGACAGCAACTTCCTTGGTTGGTGTAGATATAATCAGCCATCTATGCAGTAAACTCACTGATGGCTAAAGGCCATAATGTCCTTGTATTATAATTAGCCCAGTGCTTGCTTAACCAAACCCTGGGCACAGCTACCTGGCTGAGATGACACATTAGCCTGACCATTGCATTCCCCCTCCCCTAACCCTGCCTCTCTGCTGACTGCAGTAGGGGAGAGTTAAACTTGCTGAAAGAGAGAAGTGGAGTTGAGAGCTGGAGAATTCTGGTGACCTTTTAAAAAGAATAGATTAATTTTTTTAAAAAAAGATACATAAATCATACAAAATATTACATTAAAACCTATAAGAGGATTCCATAAACCCCCACTCCCCCCCCCACTCCTCCCTCATCACCAAATTCTTTAATCAGTGTGGCACTTCCACTGCATTTGATGAATACATTTTGGAGCAATGTTACACAGCATGGATTATGGTTTATATTGTAGTTTACACTCTCTCCCAGTCCATTCAGTAGGTTATGGCAGGATATATAATGTTCAGCACCTGTCCCTGCAATATTAGGACAACTCCAAGTCCCAAAAATGCCCCCATATCACACCTCTTCTTCCCTCTCCCTGCCCTCAGCAACTCCCACGGTCACAGTCTCCACATCAATGATACAGTTTCTTCCATTGCTAGAGTCACAATAATTCCATAGTAGAATACCTGCAAGTCCACTCTACTCCACATTTCATTCCTCTATCTTGAGGACCCTGGGATGGCGATGCCCACTCCGCCCCCAACTCGAGAGGGGGCTTAGACTCCACGTGGCTGATGGACGGAATTCTCCAGCTTGCAACTGCACTCTCTCGGTTCCCTGGTGAGGTGGTTGACCATTCCTACCTCCCTGTTAGCCGACATGAGCCAGTCCAATGAACTGCAGAGTAGGTGCTGCAACTCCCTGAGGCTTGGAGCCCAGCCGGCACACAGTCAGTCCAGAGATTCAAGTCTCCTGAGCATACCCTACCTTCCCACATTCCCTTTCCTCTCTATTCGTCATTCTGAGAAGATCGTTGGAGACAAGAGGCAGGAGGGGATTGGGTGAAGACAGAAAATTTTATAGAGGAAAGGAAGGCTCCAGGGAAATGGCCTGTTGCTGACAGATGCCATTGGTCTCAGAAAATCCAGAGTCTTTTTTTGTTTCCAAATGCATCAGCTGATGGCTCCAAAACATAGAAGGAAAGAAACCAGCAAGGAGGGCATAATCCAAAACTTCATCCTTCTTTTAGGCCCTTTGAAGAGGAAACGAGTGATTTTAACATATTGACAAGGGAGATTGGAGCAAATGATGGACAGAACAGAGTGGCCATCCTATCTTCCTCTTACACTTCCATGATATTGCAGGAAATATTTTCTCATTCATTCATTCTACAACTATTTATTGAGTAGGAATCGTTCTTAGTGGAAGGTGACAGCAGTAAATAAGCAGACACTGTAACAGGGTAGAGAGGCTTGTGGCTTTACCAGTATCTCAGTTTTAAGTAATTTAAGTGGGATTTGAATCAAGCTATCTGATTAACCACTACACTACATTCCCCCTCTCTGTAAATGGTATTAGGGGAGTTCTAGGCTAGAGACAGAAAGAGTCCAGATTCCTACTGAGCCGGGCTCTAGACATATCTGTCAGCATCATCAGATTCTTGGGTAGACCCTCCCTTCCCTCCGCTTCCTCCAGGGAAGAGCAGAAGATTGAGTGCAGGGTTCAATTCCATTTTTTTTTTTTTTGCGGTGTGGCCTTGGGCAAGTCCCTTGACCTCTCTGAGCCTCAGTTTCTTTGTAAGAATATCTGCCTCATAGGGCTGTTGTGAAGATTGTGCTAAAATGCACAAAGGCCTAGGATAGTGCCTGGCATTTAGTAAGAGCCATTAGGGCTTCCTTTTTAACCCCCACTCATACAACCCTCATTCCTTTGTGGTCTGCATCCCTTCCCATATCAATTTCTCATCAACTCTCCTCCACAAATCTCTAAAGCGGCCCTGTCCAATATGATAGCCATGAGCCACATGTGGGCGCTTGATATGGGGCTACAGTGAATGAGGAACAAAATCTTTGTTTTTATTTTAATTTTAATGAATTAAATTTTAAATTTAAAAACCGATACTTGTTTCAGTTATTGAAAAGCTGTTAAATATGCTCGGAGCAACTGGTATGTAAAACTGCTTTTTCAAATGTAAATTTTATGAAGTCTAAATACCGCTTAAGTACTTCCAATGAAAATTTAGCATTTGACTCGAGATGTGCTATAAGTGTAAAACACATACCGACTTCCAAGACTTGGTACAAAATAAAATGTAAACTATCTCAAGAGTAATTTTTTATATTGGCTACATACTAAGATTTTGGATATATTGGTAAAAGAAAACATTAAGATTAATTCTACCTTCTTTTTACTTTTTTCTAAGGTAGCTCTTAGAAAATTAAAACTTACACATGTGACTCCCATTCTGTTTCTGTTGGAATGTGCTGCTCTAAAGGACCCTCACCCACAACCCTTGCTGAACTTTCACAAAGAACTCCTCGAAATGCAAACTCTTTGGAGCTGGCCTTGAGGTCCCAAGGCTCAGCACAGCGGAGAGGGAGAGCTGCCTGGAAGGCTCAGCACAGCAGGGAGGGAGAGCTGCCTGGAAGGCTCAGCACAGCAGAGAGGGAGAGCTGCCTGGAAGGCTCAGCACAGCAGAGAGGGAGAGCTGCCTGGAAGGCTCAGCACAGCAGGGAGGGAGAGCTGCCTGGAAGGCTCAGCACAGCAGGGAGGGATTGCTGCCTGGAAGGGCAGTCTCTGGATGGAACTGCCAGGAGCTGTTGCTGAGGGGGGACCGTGGCTGTGCATGGGGAGCTGGGTGACGTTCACCGCTTCTCCAGGAGACTTTGAGGTGTGATCCCCCTTGGGACACAACAGCTTCCTTCTTGGGGGAGCTTGGGGGAAAGTCCACGTGTACTTCCCGCTGCCTTCACTGTCTGCCCTGAGCGCGTCAGGGTGACCCTGCAGATGCTGTCCTCAGTGAGCTCGGCGCTTCTTCAGCCTCCCTGTGTGAGGAGAGAAGCAAACCAAGCCTGGAGGACAGTAGCCGTGTGTCTTCATTCACTCCAGATTTGGCCGTTGAAGTTCTGTATTGACATAGTGTGAGGGCTGGGAAGTTGCCCCCGGGTGTCACGGGCATTTTGGAGTGTTCCTGGCCTTTCCCTAGCTAGCTGTGAAATCTTAGCTAGCTGTGAAATCTTGGGCAAGTTACCTCACTTCTTTGGGCCTCTGATTCTCATGTGTTAAACAGGGAGTCAATAAAAAGTGAAAAAAGAAGATACAACATCTTCCTATAAGGTGTCTTCAGAGTCATGGAAAAGCAAGCAAACAATCGACAAAAGAGTCCAGCACTTCCACGCACTCTGAAGGCAGGCCTTTCCAAGGATCCATCTGAGAACCATTATCTCACTTGTTTACCTAGATGAGGTAATGTAGGTAGAGAGGTGAGCAGAGTACACAACCGCTCAATATTAGCAGTTTTTACTTTACTTTTTTGGCGGGTATTGAGGATTGAACCCTAGGACTTCGTAAATGGGAAGCAGGCACTCAAGCACTGAGCTACATCTGCTCCGCAATGAGAGCTGGCTCTTTCGTCCATCTGTTTGGTCTGTTTGTTTGTTTTTTAGGAGGTACTAGGGATTGAACCTGGGACCCTGTACATGGGAAGTAGGCGCTCAACCACTTGAGCTACATCTGCTCCCTGTCAGCAGTTTTAAAAGAAAAATAAGACTTGCTTTGTTTGTTACCAGACTATGTTTTTTCTTTTTCTTCTTGCTTTTCTTTTGTATTTGAGTCACAGTATGCAATGGGTGTATACTCGGCCGACTTGCTGCAACTTTCATTAGGACCTTGGAAATATCTCTTTTCACAGGTGCCTGGACACCAACAAATGCAGAGAAGGGCTATTTTGACCATGTCTGAAGGGTACAAGTGAAGAGCTGGCAAACCTAAACCATGCAACCCATCAGGCCATGCTCCCATGAGGCCCGCGGCTGAGGAGGGACCCACACTCTCAGAGCCCACGGGGCCTCTCGACTTTGACAGGGCCTTCTCCTTCTCTGATTTCCCCCCAGCAGCCTCTGCCCTCATTGAAAATGTTAATGTTCTGTCAAAATGTGAAGGTTGCATGGTCCTATGTGATAATCAAGGAAGGAGGACAGGGCAGGTGGGTGACTGAGGTATCACTGGAAGCCTGTGGAAAGGCGGACCTTGGTAGGTAGATTTTGCCCCACTGCTGGTGGTAATTTTTCCTTCCCATGAAGTGACCGGGAAGAACTGTCGTAGAGCCCTGAGGCATTCTGGTAAAGCAGGGGCTCGAGAGAGGAGGGAGGCGGGGCAGGCAGCTAAGACGAGGAAGCTTTGAGGAAGGACAGACTTTGGTAGAAGAGCAGGGCGGCGCTTGGTGCTGGCCTATGCGTGGGGGCCTGGGACCTCCCTCTTCAACTGCCGATCTTCAGGGCGCGGTCCTGGCCGGAGACCCACGCCAGGTCCTTTCGGGCTCCTTGGTCTTAGTGAGCGGGTGCGCTGCTGCTGCTTCTCCCCTCTCTTTGCGGGTAACATTCGCATTAAACATCCGTTCAGCTTCCTCTACATCCTGACTGGCTGGGACCGGCTCTCCCAGGATCCCTGCCCGTTGCCCCCATTGTTCCTCCTTTGGAGGCTCCTGGGTCTGCAGTCCGGGATGAGACATGGCAGCTTCAGCCAATGTCTCCCACTCCTCTGTCCCTCAGCCAGCTCTCCAGGCCCTCCTGCCCAAGCCCCTTCTGCAGCTGCCGCCTCTGCTGGGGCCTCCCTGATGCTCTCCCATGACAACCGGCTCCACCTGGTTCTGCCCACGGCATTCCCAGGCCCCTCCCATCCTGCCGGCTCTTCTGAGGAGATAGCAGGGATACCCCATACCCAAGCAGAGATCACTCTGGACTCCCACATTCATACTCTCTATACTATTTCCCCCACTTGCTCTGGGGAGGAGAAAGTGCCTGGGACTTGCTCCCAGCACCTGGGAGTTCCCAAGTCTTCTGCCAGCTGCTGTCAGGTCCCTGAGTCTGGAGAGTACAAGTCTTCAGGCTTGTCCTCTTTCTCCCCCACCCTATCTGTGTTCTACCAGAAGCCTGGGTTTTAGCCCCACAGCTGCTCAGACTGTTTCTGGCATCACCTGCAGGGCCCAGATGGAGTCAGTTACCTGTGCAGAACTGCCAGGCATGGGCAGGGCGGGAACTGTCTGGCTGCCTGGGTTGCTGGCTGTGCAGGTGTATGCCAGGTGTGGGTCCCAGGGCATCCGGGAGATGGTGAGAATGGAGCCTCTAGAGGACACAGGGCATTCCTTGCGGCCCAGCTATGCAGGACACTTTCCCCTGCTCCTTGCATGGAGCCCATCACATCAGGGTGATGTTACAGGAGGACATTCTCAGACTCCATGGCCTTCATGGTGACTTGCAGCTTCTCAGCTGCTCTGAAGGGGCAACAGCAAGGTGAACACTGAGAGATGGTGTGATGGTTAGGCTATTGTGGCAACTCGGCCAGGTAATTGTGCCCAGGTGTTTGGTCAAGCAAGCATTGGGCTAACGTCATACAAGGGCATTTATGGACTTTAGTCACCATTGACTTAACTGCAATGGTAAATCATAAATAGCTGGTTATAATTCATCATTCAGGGAGATTGCCATCAGCAAGAGCGACCCTTAACCCAATCAATTCAATCCCTTAAAAGGGGAAGTGATTCCAGCATTGAGAGAGAATTTCCCAGCTTGTCTTTAACAGCCAACATCTCCCAGAACTCGTCAAGAACCTTCACTGGACTTTCATTGCAGCCCCTGGTTGCAGCCTGCCTCTGGAACCTGGACTTGGGCATCCCCATGGCTGCATGAGAGACCCTTATAGAATTGCATGCTATTGACAGATACCTCTTGTTCATTCTGTTTCCCTAGAGAACCCTGACTAATACAGCTTGTGATGTGGGGTTGCTGGGGCCACAGGGAGAGGCTACCAGTGCCTGTTCCTGGGAAAGTTTTCTTAATTCCCCCCAGAGGGCTGGGTTGAGTGCCTCTCCTCTGTGCTCCCATAATATCCTCTCTAAGTGTTATCATCACGACTCAACATACCTAATTGCATGATTGCGTGTCCCTCTCCACCACCAGTATGCGAAGTCCTGGAGAGCAGGGCCAGTGCCTGTGACCCAACACCTTAAGCCTAGCCTGGCCTGTGAAAGACACTCACAAATGTTTGGTGAATAAACACAAAGACTCAGTTCCATACAAGGGAGGGAGAGCTCTGCCTCTAGAATTTGAGTTGCCCATCTCTTGTTTTTTCCTGAAGTTGGACAAACTGTGGCTTCCAGACTTTCTTCCTGGTCTTTTCCTTCCCTTTTGTGATCTCCCCTGTCTTCACAATATATGTGTATGTGTGTGTTTTAGTTAAAATCTATTTTTTTTGCATATGGAATGCATGCATAAAATTGAAAACATGCAAAAGGGTACACAGTGAAATAAAAGTGTCCCAGTCCTGTATTTCATCTATTTCCTCTTCCCATTGCCAGTCACTGTTAAGAGTTTCTTGCCGATCCTTCCACAGATATTCTGGGTTTAGTATATATGACAATATACTATTCATACTGTTCTGAATTCTTTTAAAAAATTTAATAATATATTTTGGAATTTGTTCTGTGTCAGTACATACTGAGTTAATTCTATTAGCCGCACAGAATCCCATTTCTTCAACATATACAAAACACCCCAAAAAACTATTTAAAAAAGATCAAGTGGGAAGCGGACTTGGCTCAATAGATAGAGCATCCACCTACCACATGGGAGGTCCAGGGTTTAAACCCAGTGCCTTCTGAACTGTGTGATGAGCTGGCCCACATGCAGTGCTGATGCGCGTAAGGAGTGCTGTGCCACACAGGGGTGTCCTCTGCATAGGTGAGCCTGGGAGCTCCATGCACAAGGAGTGAGCCCTGTAAGGAGAGCTGCCCAGCACGAAAAAAGTGCAGTTTGCCCAGGGTGGTGCTGCACACATGGAGAGCTGACGCAGCAAGATGATGCAACAAAAAGAGACACAGATTCCTGGTGCCGCTGACAGGAGTACAAGTGGACACAGAAGAACACACAGTGAATGGACACAGAGCAGACAACTTGCGGGGGGGCACAGAGAAGGGGAGAGAAATTTTTAAAATAATCTTAAAAAAATTAAAAAGTGAAAAAGAGTTTTTTTTTTTTTTTTTTTTCAGGATTTTTTCAGGGCAGGAAGTGTCTGGACATCGATTTGGTGGGAAGGTAACGGAAAGGACTGGTCTATAAGATATAAATTGGGACTTTTCAGGAGGGGGAGGCAAGATGGCGGCTGAGTGAACTTCCCGGTTACTAGCTCCTGGGGGGAATCGGCTGGGAGGCGTCGGAGACTCTTTGGGACCGGCTGTTTCGGGATTTTTCCTGGTCCGGAGGTGTCTGGACATCGATTTGGAGGGAAGGTAACAGAGAGGATCCATCTGTGAAATATACACGGAGATCCCAGCTACGTGTGGAGGATTCCCTCCTTGGGTAGGTGGAGCCGAGGCAGCTAGCACCGCGCGGAGCCCCGGCGGGCGGCGGCCAGGGTAGCCGAGTCCGGCCGAGCCCGGCTGAGCCGCGGCGGGCGGAGGGGCGGAGCCCACCTGAGCTCGGCCGAGCCCAGCCGCGCCGCGCCGGGCGGCGAGCGGGAGAGCCGCGCCGCGCTGCGCCGCGCCGGGCGGCGGGCGGGAAAGCCGAGCCCAGCCGAGCCCAGCGGAGCCGCTGCGGGCGGCGGGCGGGGGACCGGAGCCCAGCTGAGCCCAGCCGAGCCTGGCGGCGGGGTTTCTGTTCTTTGGTTTTTTTGTTTTGTTTTGTTTTGTTTTGTTTTTTTATTTTTTGTTGTTGTTGTTGTTCTTGTTGTTCTTTTTTTTTTTAATCCTCTCTTTCTTGTCCCCAATATTCTTCTTATACTATTTTACCTTAACAATACAATAGGTCCTACAGGAAATACCTCACATTTGCTGGGTTTCCTCACCCTCCACTGCCTCATTTCTCTGTGAATAGATTTAGCCTATCTACACTATCCCCTTTCCCCTACAACTTGATATCCTCCACCATCTGCTATCTCTCCTATATTCCATCTCCCTTTCTTTGATCCACAAAGTGTCTAACTCTTAATTTCTAATACCTTTGTTTAGTTTTCCATCTGGTATTCGTCCTTGAAACTATTACCTTTCTTTTCTCTTTCCCTCTCTCACGAAAACAATAGCCTCTTAGTACGTACCACATTCCTCCCATATTCAGTCGTCTACCTCATTATAGGTACTTTCCTACTACTATAACTCTACACAATTTACATGATCTAACCTTCATCCTCCCAGAACTCATATTGTTGCTTTGTAAACATATATCACCAATACTACTTCACACTTTTTCCTTCCTTACACAATTGACTTTCCCCAGCACTAATACTTTCCTTTAAAGTGAGCTTAACTAGCAATAAGAAATTGGAATAAGAAGAACAAAGTGACAAAGAGAAGATATAACACTTACACAAAAACAACAGCTAATTAATCTCCAAGACTAGACAAAGAAGCTAAGGAACTGATTAAACCCGTCAAGAAAAAATGTTGACAAGACAGCAACAAAAATCTACAAACCAAACCAGTAATCAGGAAAACATGGCTGAATCCAATCAACAAACTGAAAATCAGGAAGGGGGGCAGGACTTCGCACAAGCAATGAAAGATCTCAGAACATTTATCACTGACAAATTTGATGAAGTAATGAAAGAGGTTAACAGCGTGAAGACAACACTTGGAGGGGAAATTGCAGACATGCGCAAAAAAATAACAGATATGATGGAAATGAACACCACAATTCAAGAAATCAAAAATACACTTGCAGCAAATATCAGCAGACTAGAAGAGGCAGAGCAGAGAATTAGTGATGTGGAAGACAGTGCATTGGAAATCAAACAGATAGTAGAAGTGGTCAATAAAAAGGTAGAAAAAATCCAGATAGGACTTAGGGACCTGAATGATAACGCAAAACGCTCAAACATACGTATTATAGGCATTCCAGAAGGAGAAGAGAAGGGAAAGGGGTCAGAAGGAGTGTTGCAGGAAATAATGAATGAAAACTTCCCAAATCTACTGAAAGAGACAGATGTACATATCCAAGAAGCACAGCGCACTCCACTGGTCATAAACCCCAACAGGCCCACCCCAAGACATATACTCGTCAAATTATCCAATGCTCAAGACAAAGAAAAAATTCTAAAAGCAGCAAGAGAAAAGAAAACCATCACATACAAGGGAAACTCCATAAGATTAAGTGCTGATTTCTCATCTGAAACGATGGAGGCAAGAAGGCAGTGGTATGATATAGTCAAGGTACTAAAGGAAAAAAATTTCCAACCAAGAATACTCTATCCAGCTAAACTAGCATTCAAAAATGATGGAGAGTTCAAAATATTCACAGATAAACAGAAACTGAAAGAGTATATCAACAAGAAACCTCCCCTTCAAGAAATTCTTAAGGGAATTCTGCAGGAAGAAAGGAAAAAACAGGACAGTCAGAGATGGAGGAGAGTGTAAAAGCAACAAGAAAGACAAAAATAGAAGGGGAAAATAAAATAATACAAACAAAATATAACAAACACAAATCCAACCAAAATATGGCTATCATAAATAACTCTCTAAACGTAATAACACTGAATGTCAACGGATTAAACTCACCTATCAAAAGATCCAGACTGGGACACTGGATAAGGAAATACGACCCATCTATATGCTGCCTACAAGAGACACATCTTAGACCCAGAGACTCATGGAGGTTGAAAGTGAATGGCTGGAAAACAATCATACAAGCAAACAACAACCAAAAAAAGGCAGGAGTAGCTATATTAATATCAGACAAAATAGACTTTAAATGCGAAACAATTGTGAGAGACAAAGAAGGATACTATATTTTAGTGAAAGGGACAATTTGTCAAGAAGATCGAACAATCATAAATATTTATGCTCCTAACAAGGGCGCCTCTAAATATGTGAGGCAAACGCTGGAAAAACTAAGTGAAAGAATAGATGCATCTACAATTATAGTGGGGGATTTTAATACACCACTATCAACTCTGGACAGAACATCTCAAAAGAGAATCACTAAAGAAACAAAACATTTGAACAGTATATTAGAAGAGCTGGATCTAATAGACATATATAGATCATTACACCCAAACACAGCAGGATATACATTTTTCTCAAACGCACATGGAACATTCTCCAAGATTGACCATATGCTAGGCCACAAAGAAAGGCTTAATGAATTCAGAAAGATCGAAATCATACAAAACAATATCTCTGACCACAGTGGAGTCAAGCTGGAAATTTGCAAGGGACAGAGACCCAGACTTCACACGACAATTTGGAAATTAAACAGCACACTCTTAGAAAAACAGTGGGTCAAAGAGGAAATCTCAAAAGAAATCAATGACTACCTTGAAACAAATGATAATGATAACACAACATACCAAAATTTATGGGATGCAGCAAAAGCGGTACTGAGAGGGAAATTTATAGCCATAAATTCATATATCAAAAAAGAAGAAAGAGCAGAAATTGAGGAATTAACTGCACATTTGAAGGAATTAGAAAAACAACAACAAAGTAACCCAACAGGAAGAAGAAGGAAGGAAATAACAAAGATAAGAGCAGAACTAAATGAAATAGAAAATAAGAAAGCACTTGAAAAAATAAACAAGACCAAGAGCTGGTTTTTTGAGAAGATCAACAAAATTGACAAACCTTTAGCGAGACTAACAAAGAAAAAAAGAGAAAAGATGCAAATACACAAAATAAGAAATGAGAAAGGTGATATCACCACTGACCCCACAGAAATAAAGACTATCATAAGAGGATACTTTGAAAAACTATATTCCAACAAAAATGACAATTTAGAGGAAATGGACAAATTCCTAGAAATACATAAGCAGCCCATACTGACGAAAGAAGAAGTTGATGATCTTAACAAACCAATCACAAGCAAAGAGATAGAATCAGTCATTAAAAATCTCCCAACTAAGAAGAGCCCAGGGCCAGACGGCTTCACAGGGGAATTCTACAAAACATTCCGGAAAGAACTAACACCAATCCTGTTGAAACTATTCCAAAAAATCGAAACAGAAGGAACACTGCCTAATTCCTTCTATGATGCCAACATTACCCTAGTACCAAAGCCAAACAAAGACACCACAAGAAAGGAAAATTACAGACCAATTTCTCTAATGAACCTAGACGCAAAAATACTTAACAAAATACTTGCTAATCGTATTCAACAACACATTAAACAAATTATACACCATGACCAAGTGGGATTTATTCCAGGTATGCAAGGATGGTTCAACATAAGAAAATCAATCAATGTAATACACCATATAAACAGGTCGAAGGAAAAAAATCACATGATTATATCTATAGATGCAGAAAAAGCATTTGACAAAATACAGCACCCCTTCCTGATAAAAACACTCCAAAAGATCGGAATACAAGGAAACTTTTTGAACATGATAAAGAGTATATATGAAAAACCTAAAGCCAACATTGTTTACAATGGTGAAATCCTGAAATCCTTCCCTCTAAAATCAGGAACAAGACAAGGATGCCCATTGTCTCCGCTCCTATTTAACATTGTCTTGGAAGTACTGGCTCGAGCACTGAGACAAGAACCAGATATAAAAGGCATTCAAATTGGAAGGGAAGAAGTCAAAATTTCATTATTTGCAGATGACATGATCCTATATATAGAAAACCCTGAGAGATCTACAACAAAGCTCCTAGAACTCATAAATGAGTTTAGCAAAGTTGCAGGTTATAAGATCAATGCGCAAAAATCAGTAGCATTTCTATACACCAATAATGAGCAAGATCAGGAGGAAATCAAGAAACAAATACCATTCACAATAGTAAATAAAAAAATCAAATACTTAGGAATAAATTTAACTAAAGAGGTAAAAAACTTATACATCGAGAACTATACAAGATTGTTCAAGGAAATCAAAGAAGACCTAAATAAATGGAAGAATATTCCCTGTTCATGGATAGGAAGACTGAATATTATTAAGATGTCTATCCTACCAAAACTGATCTACACATTCAATGCAATCCCAATAAAAATCAACACAGCCTTCTTTAAGGAACTAGAAAAACTAACTATGAAATTTATTTGGAATAAAAAGAGGCCCCGAATAGCCAAAGACATATTGAAAAAGAAAAACGAAATAGGAGGAATCACACTTCCTGACTTCAAAACATACTACAAAGCTACAGTAGTGAAAACAGCATGGTACTGGCATAAGGAGAGACACACAGACCAATGGAATCGAATTGAAAGTTCAGATATAGAACCTCATGTATATAGCCATATAATATTCGATAAAGCCACCAAACCCTCACAACTGGGAGAGAATGGCCTATTCAACAAATGGTGCCTGGAGAACTGGATAGCTATATGTAGAAGAATGAAAGAGGATTACCATCTCACACCTTATACAAAGATCAACTCAAGATGGATCAAAGACCTAAATATAAGAGCCAAGACCATAAAGACCTTAGAAAGCAGTGTAGGGAAACATCTACAGGACCTTGTAATAGGAAATGGCTTCATGAATATCACACCAAAAGCACGAGCAGCAAAAGAACAAATAGATAAATGGGACTACCTCAAAATTAAAGCCTTCTGCACCTCAAAGGAGTTTGTCAAGAAAGTAAAAAGGGAACCCACACAATGGGAGAAAATATTTGGCAACCATATATCTGATAAGAGACTTATAACTTGCATATATAAAGAACTCATAGATCTCGAAAACAAAAAGATAAACAACCCATTTAAAAAATGGGAAAAAGATTTAAACAGACACTTCTCCAAAGAAGAAATACAAATGGCTAAAAAGCACATGAAAAAATGCTCCAAATCCCTAGCTATCAGGGAAATGCAAATCAAAACTACAATGAGATACCATCTTACTCCCATAAGATTGGCAGCCATGAAAAAAACAGTAGAATACAAATGCTGGAGAGGATGTGAAGAAAGGGGAACACTCATCCATTGCTGGTGGGAATGCAGAAGGATCCAACCATTCTGGAGGACAGTTTGGCAGTTTCTCAAAAAATTATCCATAGATTTGCCATATGACCCAGCAATACCACTGCTGGGTATATACCCATCAGATCTGAAAACAAGGACACAAACCGATATATGTACACCAATGTTCATAGCAGCATTGTTCACCATCGCCAAAAGTTGGAATCAATCCAAAAGTCCATCAACAGATGAGTGGATCAATAAAATGTGGTATATAACACAATGGAATACTACTCAGCTGTAAGAACCAATACACTACAATCGCACGTGATAACATGGATGAACCTTGAGAATCTTATGTTGAGTGAAGCAACCCAGGCATTGAAGGACAAATACTATATGACCTCAATGATATGAAATAAGTTAACTGCCTCAGAGAGCTAGAGTCTGGAAAAGTGGCTTACTGGAAATTGGGGGGTGGAGGAAGGCTGTGAGTTAATGTCTGTAGGGGTGGAATCTGTGATGAGCTGGGGGTAAGTATGAGCACAAAGAAGGGACAAAATGGGGGCAAGGGGTTACCTTCGGGTGGGGTTTTCTGGGTTTGAGGGGGGCTGGGGATGGGAAGAGGGGTAATATGGTCCAAGAAATAGGTGGGAGGGAGGGGCAACATACAAACATGGGAGAGTGCCAGAAGTTCATTGAGAACTAAATGTTGAGTAAAACGTATCAAAGTATAAGTAGGAGGGTTACCTGGTTAGGACGCCCAGGGGGTATGGTCTGATGCGGGACGGACTCCGGAGGGAATAGCTGAAGGCTCATTTTGCCAAGGTGGGTTCTACCATTGGGTGGGGTGGACCCATATCCTGGGGAAGACTAATGCCGTCGAATAGAGAGAACTGTATCTCTCTTGAGAAAGGACGGCTCCCAGGGCATTAGATTGGCAGGCATTGTGGGCCCTAAGGGGAGGGGGAAATGGACGTGCAATGGATGGAACAAAGGAAAATAAGGGGGCAAAAGAGGAGTTATGTGAGAGTACACGAGGATGAATATAAAACAGCTAATATTACACCAAAAACATATAGGGGACGACAGACTAATAATGAAAACCATAAGACAAAACATAGGATAACTAAAAAATTTAGAAAACTGTACAACCTAAAGTATGGACCACATAGTAAGCACAAATGTTACCTTGTTTGAAAACTATAGTTTCGGAATCTGTACATCAGTTTCAGGAAATATGATATGAATAAGTTAAAAGATTATTGCTGTGGAAGGGAAAAGGTTTATGGTGGATCTGGGGAAATACTGTATATTGTATATATGAATTTTGGTGATCTAAGACTCTTCTGAAGCTGACATTATGTTGGGATTCACTTTACGGGAAGTTTTGGATCACAGAGTGGTTCAACAATGGCAGCGGAGGAATACTGATATGGGATGTTATTGACAGGATATATATGGTTGACAGGGAGTTATACAGGGCATATGCCCAGGGTATATGGTAATGTCTATACTCATAGTGGAAACAATTAAAAACAACAGCTGGGGGGGTACTGGGCTCCTGGCCGGGGGGTCACTGTTGTGGGCCCTGGGAGAGCAGCGGCAATCCTCCAGGTGCAACGGCAAGAACCAGGAAGGAAGGAGGGCCCAACAGTGGGCTCTTGATACTAATGGCTACACTTTTGAGCCTATGCACCTGCAATAAGAACAAGGCCTAGAGTAGCATTGTGCCTGGGGGTTTCCTCCTGACAGCCTTCATGTTACTCAAATGTGGCCACTCTCACAGCCAAACTCAGCGTGTAGATGTGATGCATTCCCCCCAGCGTGGGACACGACACCCGGGGATGAGCCTCCCTGGCACCGAGGGATCACTACCACATACCAGCTGAAGAAGCAACTAGAAAATGACCTTGAATTAAAGATTCAATGCGGAACAGCAGAATATACCTGTCTACATATAATAACATGACTTCGGGAAGCGGTTTGACCTAATGTAAGGGGGAAATGGAAAGGAGAAATGAGATTATAAGGCTGTGAGTCTCTAAAAAAGAGTCTGGAGGTTGTCAGAAGGAATACCCCTATGTACAACTGGACAGAGTCTAAGAGACAGATAAGGTAGATACAACCCCAGGTATTGGTTCTTTTGAGGGATAAAGAGACCCACGGGTTCTATGGTCATGGCAGAAGGGGTTCACTGCCATGACAGATGGCCCTTCTTTGGAGCTGGTGTTTCTGCGTGATGGAAATGGACTCAGAGGGGATCTCTTTTCACAAGACTTGCATGCTACTTTATTGGAATTGTAGTTGGTGCTGGGTTTAAGATATATGTAGGGGATTTGAATCTCTGGACTGATAATATGACACCCAGGCCCAGAGCCTCAACAGACTTCAGCTCCTACACTTTGACTTATTGGACTTACTCCACTCAGCTAACATGGAGTTGAAGAAGGTCAACCACCACAACATGGAGCCTAGAGTGTCTACAACTAGAAGCGGGAAGAGTGCATCCAGTACCCATGTGCAATCTAAGCCCTCACTTGACATAGGTGTGCAATGGACACAACCAATCCAATGTCCACAGAGAAAATGTGGAATGGGTGTGGGAACGGTAGCCATGGGGGCTGCTGGGTGTGGGGAACGGGAGGAAGAGATGAGATGTGGAGGCGTTTTCGGGACGTGGAGTTGTCCTGGATAGTGCTTCACGGACAATTACGGGAGACTGTAGATCCCCCCAGGGCCCACTGGATGGAACGTGAGAGAGTCTGGGCTATGATGTGGACCATTGACTATGGGGTGCAGTGATGCTCAGAGATGAACTTACCAGGTGCAATGGATGTATCACGATGATGGGAGAGAGTGTTGCTGTGGGGGGAGTGGGGGGCGGGGGCGGTGGGGTTGAATGGGACCTCATATATTTTTTTTAATGTAATTAAAAAAAATAATAATAAATAAATATAAAAAAAAATAATAAAAAATAAAAAGAGGGCAAATATGGCAAAAAATAAATAAATAAATAAATAAAATGTTAAAAAAAAAAAAAGTGAAAAAGAGCAAGTTACCCAATAGAAAGATGGGTAAAAGATATTAACAGAGAGTTACAGAAAAGAGAATACAAATGGCTCTGAAACATGAAAAAGTGCTCATCTCACTCATAGTAAGAAAAATATAAACCTATGAAATACTATTTTAAATAACCAGTTCAGCAAAGATAAAAATGTTTGATAACACATTGTTATCAAGAATACAGGGAACTGTATTCCCAAACATTGTTGGTGGGGGGGGTCACTTGATAACATGAGGACAAAATTTAGCAACATTAAAACATTAAAAATCCTTATCCCCTTTGGTTCAGTTTCAATATCTATACACTCCTACACATCAGAAAAACATGAAAAAGAAATAGAATTTCAACAAGTTCAAAGCTCTTTACACCTAGATGGAAAGACAGTTAAATATCTTAGAGCTAAGGGAAAACAACAGCTAATCAAGTGCTGTAGCTACAGGAGAAGGAGGAAATAGATGACGTCATAGTGTGCAAATTGAATCTGGGGGATACGGGTTATGAGACCAGCCTTTTAGAGGGCACCGATAGAGCAAGTAAAAACCATCTCAGTGATATTTCTGGTCATTGAGCAACCTTTGCTGGTTGAGAAGGTGCCAGATGAGATGACTGGGATTTGGATGGCATAATTGTTTCCTTTGTGATTATGAATCTTTAGACCCTGGAAAGATAAATAATTAAGAACAGATATGTTTAATATAATCAGGTAATATTTTTACTTTTAGGGGTATGCTTTGTTTGAAGAAATTTGGCTTGTTAGTCAACTTTATGATTCTGATTTGAACTAGTAATTGATTTAAATTTGTGATTTTAATTGGAAATCTCATTAAGTTTACATGCAGTGTTGAAAATTTAAGACAACATAAGAATTACCATATTTATAAGTTTAATGCATTAGATTTATAAGCCTTCTTTAATATCTGGGAAAGCCTGTTTGATTAAAATACTGAAAAGGAAATTAAACATTTCCTTTTAAATTTATTAGTGAGGTTTAAAGTCTTTAAAGAAGTCAGCTTGTAAATTTGTAAAAAGGAGTCAAATAGTTTCAACAGCCCCTAAAAAGTTTTTAAAATTTGTCAGCTTGCAAATAGAGTAATATGATTTGTAAATTGAGCTCAGTTTATGACTGACCTAGGTTTTCAAAAATTGTTTTCTTAATAAACTGAGTATCAATTCTTAAAAGGAATAATTTCTACAAATAATTTTTTCTGTGCACAAAAACCATCTTCAAAAAAATAAATTACAAAGAACTCTTTTTGACAGGTTGGTGTTTTGTTAAGGCCACACAGCTAGTGAGCAGCAGAAGCAGGATTCAAACCAGATATGGTGCCACACCTCACTGGCAGCCAGTTCCAAGGTTAAACCACTCTGCATTACTTTTATTTTTTTAAAAGATCTATCTATCTATCTATCTATCTATCTATCTATCTATCTATCTATCTATCTATCTATCTATCTATCTATCTATCTATCTATCTACCTACCTACCTACCTACCTATCTATCTATCTATCTATCTATCTATCTATCTATCTATCTATCTATCTATCTATCTATCTATCTATCTATCTATCTATTTTCCTTCCCCCTCATTGTTTGCGCTCGCTGTCTGCTGTGTCTGTTTGTTGTGTACTCATCTTCTTTTTAGGAGGCACCAGAAACTGAACCTGGGACCTCCCACGTGGAGGGAGGCACCCAATTGCTTGAGCCATTTCTGCTCCCTCCTTGTTGTGTCTCTCACTGTGTTTCCTCATAATGTCTCCTTGTTGAGTCATTTCATTGTCTCAGCTTGTTGCATCAGCTCGCTGCACCAGCCTGTCGCGTCAGCTCACTGTCTGCACGTCTTCTTTAGGAGGCACCAGGGCCTCCCATGTGGTAAGTGGGCACCCAAGTGCTTGAGCCACATCCACTTCCCTGCATTACTTTTATTTTTCTATTGACATGACTTTCTTTTTCACTAAACTGTGAACAAAGTGATTTTAGAGACTTCCTTTCATCTTTGTATCCCCAGTTCTTAGTACAATGCCTATATGTTAAATAAATGAATTTGGAGAACCCAATAAGTGTGGTATTTTCGGGAGGAAGAGAGGAGAGTATTTCAAGCAGGGAGGGTCTCAGTGTCACATTCCTCATGGTGATTACATAAAATAAGGCCCAAAGGGTCTACAGGGTGTGACCAACTGGAGGTTACTGGTGACCTTCTTGAAAGCCCCAGGGTCCTCTTTCAGTCTTGCTGTGCTCCTGGCCTCCAAACCCTGGAGGCCTTGCCTGTGCAGGGAGATTCTTTCCAGGGTCTGAGCTTAGGAGTTTGGACAGGAGACACCAGCCACCCAGCATCAGCAGAGTCTGCCTGTCATCGGGACTATAAGGTATGGAGCAGTGGGGGGTGGGGAAGGGAGCTCCATACTCTCTCCGAGCTCCCCTCTCTTCCATCCATCGCTGGGTCAGGACCTTTTCATGCAACTCCCTCTACCACACCACCAAAAGTGCAAGATGGCAAAACAATATGACCTTGTCCTTGGTGGTAGGAGAGGGCCCAAAGTTCTTGCCCTTTGGTCCTATCCAGCCTTGTTTTTGTGCTAAAGAAGCTACAGTCAACTGCCTGTGCCTTCTGCCCTCTTGTCCCTGGGCAGTTCTAGGCTTGTTCTTACTCTGCCTGCTGACTCCATGTCCACCCGTGCATTCATCAAGCATGTAGGAGCTAATATGTGCTGATGCTGAGCTAGTGACTGGGAATTGAGATCTCGTCAAGGGCTGAGAGTCTACTGGGGAGAATGTACAAGTAAGCAGATACTTATGTACAGTGATATGTGTTAAGACAGAGGTAAGCACAGGTGAGATGAGGACACCTATGCTAGCCTGGGGCTTCAGGGAAGAGTTTCCCAGGGTGGTGCTGACTTTTGGTGGGGAATGGGAGGATATGAGACTGAGGTAGGTGAGGTAGGTGGCTGTGGAAAATCCAATAAGTCAGAGTCTATGAGTAAAGTAACAAAAGTGAGAAATCATAGGGCGTGTGTAGAGAATCTAGAAGCAGTTTGCGGTGAATTGGAGTCCAAGGTGCAAGACTTGATGATGGGACATGAGGCCAGGGAGGTTGGCAAGGAGCAAACAGATCATGAAGAGCCTTGTCCTCCAGGATGCTGACCCTAGACTTTAGTTTTGCAGGGGGTGGGGGACCTCTGGAGGGTTTAAATAATTTAAAAAAGGGTTTTGGCTTTTAAATAGCTCACTTCTTCCTTCCATGCTTCCTTATCTTCTCATCTTTTGACCAAAAACTACATGTGTTTAAAGTGACGTGCTGAAAACAGGAAATGTGTGTGGGCTGACATTTACGCATGCACGGTCCATCCACTGTCCTGAGACAGGCGGATCTGCTGCTGAATATTATGGGACATTCTCTATGGTGGCTCTTTCTCCTCCTTGGTCTTTTCATTGGTAAGTCCGCCCCTCCCACTTCTTCTCGGGCACTGCTACTTGCCCTGCACATTGGTTTATTCTTGAAATGGATAACTGTCTTTGACAATGCTTCCTCTGTGTGTGTGTGTGTGTGTGTGTGTGTGCGCGCGTGTGCATGCATGCATGTGAATGCCCTCTAATCTCAGGCCGCGGAGGCCTAGACTGTATCCTTGTCACCTCCATATTTCTTCTACTAATTCATCACAAGGAGACTGGTTGTTTCCAGACAGGCTAAACAGTGGGGTATGAGAAAAAGGAGCAGCCACAGCCAGTTCCAGGACTCCCCTCCTCTGCACCCTGCCACTCTGAGCATGTTTCCTGGAACATTCAGGTGTTTAAGGTCCCATAGGGATGCAATATTTTGGATCATCCTCCATCTCTTTCTTCCTCCTCTCTCTCCTGCCAGCCTGAGAATCACCTTCATCATGAACTGGGCCCTCTGTGTCCTCTAATTGACTTCAGTAGGGGATCTCGGACCTGGTAGCTAGCAGCAGTGCCTGTCTCTTTGGATTCCTACTGTTCACTTCAACTCCCAAGGACCTGAGAAGTTAGGGGAGGTGGGCTTGGGACTAGAGGCAAGAGGAACATTGCTTTTTAGAAATTCATGGGGGAAGCAGCTCAAGCAATTGAGCTCCTACTTACCACATGGAGGACCCGGGTTTGATCCCTGGGAACTCCTGGCAAAAAAAGATGAAAAAGAAAAACAGGCATCTCAGACTTGCGCAGCATGGTGCGGAGATAGGTGCAGGACCTCCTTGAAAAGATGATGATGCAACCAGATAGGGAAAAAAAAAATTCACGGCCAGGGGCTGAGTTCTGCTCTTAGTCTGCAGAATTTCAAGCTTTCACTGTAAATTCTCTTTTATGGGGAAAACCAGCTAGCATTGGCCACCAAGGTCACCTGCCTCCAGGGTTGCCCCTACCCTGGCCTTTAGGGTGTTCTCTTAGCATGCTGGTGAATTCCTTGGATGTGTTTACAAACTTCTACCCAAATTTTAAAAATCCCAATCTCTATAACAATTTTGTGACAAAGAAAAGGCAGGTTTTTACAGATGGTGGACTGAGGTTCAGAGAGATTGGGTGATTTCTTCCAAGCACACGACTAGTAATTTCTGAACCCAAACATTAGTGCAGCCCCAATTATGAGAATGCAAGAAAAGTCCTCAGAGAACCGCACGGTTCCTCACCAAAGTCACAGAACAGGAACCAAGAGGTTGCAATTCTGTAAGATTCATCTGGCTCCCACTTCCTCCTAAAACAAAACCATCCAACAAAAACATAGGCTGAAGTAATCCGGGGAAGACATGTCTGGATCAGAAATAGGGAACTCAGATTTAAGGCTCCAGAAAGAAAGCAGCGTTGGACCTGGGCCTAAGGAGTTGCTGCCAAGGCCAGCAAAGCTGCTTATTCAAGGATACATTCACACACTCCTCCAGGTTAGATTTCAGGGACCGTGCACCAACCCCGCCCTCCACGCCCAGCTGGAGGAGAGAAGTTCTTTCTGGTGTCCATACCACTCTGGCTGTGACCCTGCTGTGGGCTGCCACAATTCTCCTGGTGGAGCCTGAATAGTTCTGTGGAAGAAATGAGCAGCAGGAGGTCAAGGAGATTCTGGGGTAGGTGCACCAGGATGGTACACTTCCCCCGCGCTTGGCCTGGACATTCCCACAAGACAGCTACCATCCTCCCGTTCCTGGTCACCCCAGCTATTGCCTCAACACTTCTTGGGTTAACCCTTGGCAAACAGCCTCTCCACCCAAACTAGAAGCAACGATGTAGTTGGTGATACCAGATCCCAGGTGTGACAGTTTGATATTATTTATGAATTCCAAAAAGATATTAATTATATTTGTAAACTGGTCTGTTCCTTTGGGTTTGAGAGCCTTTGATTGTATTAGATTCAGCTGAGATGTCTTTGATTCAATTATGTTATGATTAGGGCTTTGCTTTGACCACATCATTAGGGTGACTCAGAGGTGAGACCCCACACCCTTGGTGGTCTATATAAATGGATACTCAACCAGAAACACAGAAATAGGTACACAGAAGGAGATATACAGAGGAAGGGAGCTCCACAGACACGGCAGAGGCCCTGGGAAGAGAGAGGAGCCACTCGCCTGATAGTTTACAGCTGACCTTTTGAAGGGCCCAGAGCAGCTGAGCCCAGAAAGAAACGAGCCCTCCAAACTACAGCTGAGGTTGGAAGGAGTTGGCACCAAGGAGCCTTAAGAGGAAAGAGGAGGACTGAACCCTCACAGATGTTGCCCACCATCTTACTTCAACGCATGGCAACAGACTTTGGGTGAGGAAGTACCTCTTTTGGTACCTTGAGTTGGACTCTTTAGGGCCTTGTGACTGTAAGATTTTACCCCAAGTAAACACCCTTTATAAAAACCAACAGACTTCTGGTATTTCACATCAGCACCCCTTTAGCTGATTAATACACCACGTTCAAATCAGGACCCTCCCTGAGCCTCCCTGAGCCTCCCTGAGCCCTGCTGCCCCTTCTCTCTAAACAACAGTGCAGCAGACCTTGGTTCATTTCAGACTTCCTGCCTCCTGGAACTGTAAGTCTGTGTTGAAAAATACTCTGAGATGGGTCATGCTAATGGTGAGTGATTTTTACTTCACTGCAAGGAGACTGACTAGTTTTGGTGAGAGTGAGAAAAAGGTGTGTTTGCCATTTATTCCAGTGATATAATATTACCAATAATGAGGCATTTAAACTGGTGTTATTTTATTTAATCCTTACAGAATCCCAGAAGATAGCACTCCCTATTTCACAGGTGAGAAAATATTCAGAAGGGTTAAGTCACCTGCCCAGAATCACACAAGTAGTACAAATTGGAGCAGGGATTTGACCTCAGGCAATCTGACTAGTGCTTTAAGTACTTCTTGCAAAGTCTATGCTTTAGTTTTCCTGACTGCTTAAACAAATACCACAAAAAGGCTTGGCTTAATGACAGGAATTTATTGGCTCATGGTTTCCAAGCCTAGAAGGCTTGCTTCCTTCCAGGGTTGGTATCTTCTGGCTAGCTGGCAATCTTTGGGGTTCCTTGACTTTTTCCATCACATCAACATACCAGGCTGCATCTTCCCCCTTCTCTTCCAGGTTCATTGACTTCCAGCTTCTGGCTGCTCCTGTGACTTCTCTTCCTGTCTAATTTCCTCTGCTTATAAGGACTTCATCCATATTGGATAAAGGTCCATCCTCACTCAGTTTGGGCACACTTTAACTTAATATCTTCAAAGGTCCTACTAGAAATGGGTTTACACCCACAGGACCAGGGATTGGGATCTGAGCATGCCTTTTGTGGGGAACATGATTCAATCCCCAACAGTGTTATAGACTGGTATCGAAATGATGGTCTCACTGACCACCCCTAAACTGGTGTGGCCTCCTGCCCTAGGAAGATACATCTGCAGGGATCCTGCTGGGCCTCTGAAGAGCGGACTTCTCTTTCGGAGGTGGCTGGACCAGCAACTCTGGGGGGTACCGCAAGGCAATTCCCACTGGATGGGGCTAAGCTGAATGAGTTTGGCCCTATCCCATGGATGGGCTAGAGAGTGGCTCAGAGCAATAGCAGGAATCATCCTCACAGGTACCGCCCAAGAATTTTTTTTAACTCTCCATTGCACTCAGCACCTGCAACCCTTTAGAGCGTCATTCATGTCGTTATTTAATGATATGTCAACTACACGAGGTAAATACTGAAGAAGACCTTTTTGGTATGAAGCCAAGGGCACTGCTTTATGCTCTAGTTCTGTTCTAAACTTGGGTCACTATTTCTCATCTATAAACTGGGGATAATGATCACTAGCTGACCAGCCCTCAGGATGCTTGTGGCCCTCCTGCTTCGTCAGGCTTTCTCTGAAGCTTCTGTTCTGTGTCTGCAGGGCCAGGACCTTCCACAGAGGATCCAGCCCCCATGGTGGTGACTGGAACACTAGGGGCATCTGTCATTCTGCCCATGCAGCTGCTGCCAGGACAGCAGGTGGAGAGCATCTCCTGGACATCCCGTTCGGTCCCCACAGCATTTGCCACAGCGACCCTGGTGGATGCTGGAGGAACAGTCACTTTTTACCAGGCAGAAACCCGGTACCAGAGCCGCGTGAGTGTCGTGGGTCCGGACCATTCCCTGCAGATCAGCAACTTGAGCAGGGAGGATGCAGGGCCCTACCGAGCCCACATCTACCTGAGGGCGTCCCACATCACCCACATCCAGGAGTACAGCCTGCGAGTCTACGGTGAGTGTCCTGGGGATGGCGGCAGGCAGACTTTCAGCCATTTCTTATAGCCTTACTACCCTTTTAGTTACAGTTACAATTCTTTCTTATTACAAGGGTAATATATGCTCCCTGTAAAAAAGACATGTAAAGAAGAATCACCTGGGAGACTCTCCTGAAAAATGCCAAGGCTCAGGACCTTTTCCAAGCCAATTGAAGCAGAACTCCTAGATATGAGATGGACAGACAACAGGATTTCAGGTCCAGAGAACAGGATTTCAGGTCCTGAGACCTGAGTTTTGCTACAACCTACTTGTGTGGCCTTGAGCTTCCTTATTGCTAAAATAGGAATATTACCTTCTTGTGAGAATAATATGCATGTGAAAGAACTTTGTAAAGCTCTGTACAGGTAAAATGGAATGCTATTATCATATTCCTTAGGCAATTTTTAAAAAATAATGATTTTTTAAAAATTTATTATTACCATGATTGTTTAAGCAGGAAACATCAGGGGTGGGTGTCAATTACTCAGCATCAAACAAGGCCAAGTCCTGACCAATTTGGCTGGTGAAGAACTAATGGGCCATTTTTAGATTTAGTCAGTTTATTACCTGCATAGATGGGGAAAGGAAGAGTAGCTACAGGTGCCAGCTCCCCAGGCCCCTAGCCCACATATCTAAGAGGAGCCAGTGACCACAATGGGAGATGCCCCTTTGCTGAGGAGCTGCTCTAGACCGCAGATAAGTGGATTTAAGTCCTGAAGTTCTATTCCAAAGGGACAGGCAGGAAGTCACATACCTCGCTAGGACCCTGGAGGCAATGAGAAACTGTCTCATGACAGCCTGCTAGAGAAAATAGGGGTGCGTGGGAGATGGCCTTGAGGCCACCCATCTTCTCGTGTTCCAGGAGGATCTAATATTGCATTGCCAAGAATCAGATTAGTTGGGGTTCCAGCCTCTGCCTGGGTGCTCTATGTAGATATATGCATGGCTGCTGGGCACCAGGTGGAGCTGTGCCTTAAAGGAGGTAGGTAGGAAAGATAGGAAAGGAGTAAGGATGGATGTGAGAAAACTAACTGATGGAGGGAAGGCAGGGAACCTTCTCAGACACTTTCCTTGGGTTTCGTGAATGGAAATATTTCCATTAGATCAAGACATTTTATTATTCTTTATTTTTCGTGGGGGAGGATGGAAAGGATCCCTGGCTGGGGTTCACATGGTTGGGGATAAAGTCTTTCTGCCATGAATCAGCTTGGGCTGCTGGGCCTGCTCCTCACAGCAGGACGTGGGGCACTGAGGCAGGGGGATGCCAGGACTTGGGGTAGGACTGTTCCCAAGGGTGGGCCCAGAGCTGTGGGAGAGCCCCTCTAGCCATGCTGATGGGCATCAGGAACACCCTGGGCAGACCAGCTTGGTAGGCAGCAGTGTCAGGGTGGGTTCTGGGTAGGAGGCAGGGCTGTGCTGACTGATGAGTGTGCGCAGCCTTCCAGAGGGCCCTGCCTTTGCGGCTGCCACTCCAGCCCACAAGAGTGATAACGGGCTAGGGTTTTATCCTTTCCAAGGTGTTTCTCAAGTTCATTTGAGCCTCACAACTGTCCTGCCAGCAGACAGTGTCTTTTATTTCTAGATGGAGGAAACTGAGTCTCAGAGAGGAAGAGTGACACACTCAGGACAGAGCCAGGAGAGAACATGGGTACACTGACCCTGTGCCCTGAGCCCTGGTCTCGGGGATTCTGGGACGTCACCTTATTTATCTGCCTTGACTGGAGAGAACGCTGAGGAGAGAAGAGCCTGCAGAAGTCAAAGGGGAAAAGGGTTGGATCCCAGGGATTCACTGGCATGAGGTGGCAGGTAGTTGCTCAACAGTGGAAACGCCCAGTTGCCTTCTCCCAGGGACACTCGGGGTTGGGAGTGCCTATCCACAGTCCTGGGGGCTGCTGTCGGGTGGGCCCCAGGGCTGAGGCTGAAAGCAGGCAGCCTTCCTCACATGCAGTGGCTTTGTGCAGTTGACCTTGGTCTCTGCTGCTGCTCTTGAGGCTGGATGCCTGTCCTGGCTCTGGCCAGGGAGGCAGGGAGGCAAGTACTAGCAACGTGGTACCTTAAGGAGAGCATCTGGGCATGGGTCTGGGGGGAAGGGAGTGGAGGACCAATCAAGGGAAGGCAACAGAGGTGGGAGAAACCTCAGAGCCCTGTTCATCTGAAAAAGAGCTAATTGCAAAAAAAATGCATACCTGTGTGTACACAGTCTCGATTCAATGCAGAGGCAGGTACCCAGGCTTTGGAGTCAAATCCACCTGGATTTGGGACCTGGATTCACGACTTATTAGATGAGACTTTGGGCAAGTTGAAATGGAGGGGGTAATTGCACCTGCCCTACTTACCTCCTAGGGTTGTTCTGGGAATCAAATGAGATATTAAGTGACAACACTTGGTAGAGCTCAAAGCACCAGGCCAGATGCAGGCAGATTCTGCCTCAGCTATTGACCATGTGTATTCAGGGTAGTGCAGGGTCTTGGGCGGCGCCAGCCTTGGGACCCCGTGAGGGGGAGATCTGCCGCGGTTTCCCAGCAACCAGTTTCTTCTTTTTTTCTGCACACAGAGCAGCTGGCCCGGCCCCGGGTCACACTCAGCTCCAGGAGGGGCGAGAATGGAGACTGCGTCATCGTCCTGACGTGTGCAGCGGAAAGCCGAGGCGCCACTGTGACCTACAGTTGGATGCCCCTGGGGCCCCGAACCGTGGTGTCCCAAGGAGGGTCTGTCCTCGGTGTCTCTTTGAGGCCCGGGGACAGTGCTCCGACCTTTACCTGCACTGTCAAGAACCCAGTCAGTAATAGCAGCTCCCTTCCCGTCGCAGTGTCGCACCTCTGCGCAGGTACGTGGCTCCTCAGCCTGCACCCTCCCTGCGCAGCCACTCTGGAGCGGATGGAGAAGCGAGTCCCCGTGCCCTGTCGCCCCTGGGGAGGCGGGGCTAACACCCCTGGGGAGGCGGGGCTAGCACCCATGGGGAGGCGGGGCTAACACCCGCTGGGGGCTGGGGCGGGCTAGGCGTGAGAGTGCCGAGCGCGGTGTTGGATGTGGGAGAGGACGCAAGGGGCTGATGGGGAGGCCGGAGGAGACCACCTGTAGGGACCTGGCTGCAGTTCCCTCTGTCTGCACGCAGGCCCAGGAACCTTGGGAGGAGACCTTGTGGGGGAGCTCGTGGTCGGCACCCTCGGGGAGTCGGCTACTCTGCCCCTGGAGGTCCCAGCGGGGCAGGAGGCAACCAGCGTCACCTGGAGCTCTCCAGGGCTCCTCGCTGTTCTGCGGCCAGGACCAGCAGGCAAACCAGTTCTGGTTGCTGAGACCCAGGGCCCCTACAGCGGGCGGCTGAGTGCGCCCCGCCGCGGCGTTGCTCTGCAGATCAGCCCTCTGAGGCTGCAGGACTCTGGCCTCTATACAGCCCGGATCACTTTGCGTTCTCCCCCTGTCAACATCACCAAAGATTTCACCCTCCGTGTCTATGGTGAGTGGGATGGAGGGCCCTTAGTTTGAACTTTGACCTTTCCCCTCCCCTGCTGCATCAGACCAGAGCCTTCTCATAGTTGGAACCTTTCCTTCTTGGCACAGAGAGGCTGCAGGAACCCAATATCACTGTTAGCTCCCGGTTGGTCAGGGATGGGACCTGCCTCATCACTCTGGCCTGCTTTCTGGAATGGCCTGGAGAGGATGTTCAGTACAGCTGGGACCCCCATGGCCAGGAGGCAGTTGTGTCCCATGGGGGAACCACTCTCAGTGCCTCCTGGAGACCTGGGGACAGTGACAGCTACCACTGCACCGCAAGGAACCCTGTCAGCCAGAGCTCCCACTCCATCCCCACTCGACCTCTCTGCTCAGGTAAGCCTCTTCTGTGAACTCTCCTTCCACGTTCTCAGCTCCCTGCCCGCCTTCCTCAGGACTCTAGGAGCAACTGAGGGAAAGGAGGAATAGGGTTAATTGGCAGTAGGCAGTGTCTCTGGGGTGCCAGGAGATGAGTACTCTCTGGCCACCCAGGGGCCTCCCTTTGTCCACCTTCCATCTGTCAGTCTCAGGTCCCCTGTGCCTGCACTTGCTGCTGACAGGACCAGCTCTGGCTTGGGACTCCCTGAGGGAAGGTGTTTCCCCAGCTCCACTCAGTCTCAGCTCTGCAGAACCCACAGAGGTGGGATCCCAGGCCCCCTTGGAGGGGCCTGGCCCTAATTTGTGTCCTCAGCCCCCACCCCTGCCTTGAGCTCTGAGCAAGACCTGAGGATGTGCTCCTCTGGCTCTCAGGCCTCTCCTGGCTCCCCCTGCCCCAGGCACAGGCCATGAGAGGAAAACATCTTGGTTCAAACATGCCCTGTCTCTCTTCTTTTCTCAGCTAACTTTTGGAAGGGTTGTCTCTGCTCACTCTCTCCATTCACTTTTGAACCCCTTGCTGCTGCTTTTCCCCACCAGTGACATCCTGGCTGCCACATTCACTGGTCACTCCTCATCTCTTGTTTCCCTTGGCTTCTCTGCAGCATGTGCCGTGGCCGATGTGCCCTCCTCAGCCACTGGGGCTGCTCTCGCCTGGTACCTCTTCTCACTGACCTCAGTCCTTCTCAGGACTCACGCTGCGTGGTGCTCAGGCCTCTCTTGTTTTCCCTCTGTCATTCAAAAAGCTTGGCGTCACCCCCAGCCGCCCTTTCCCTCTCCACTCCCTGCCATTGCTCATGTCTTCCCACAGCAGGACCTTCCAATTAGCCTCTCTAGGCTCCCTTCTAGCCATTCTCCTGATGGCTGCCTGAGGGTTAATTCTAAATTAAAGAAATGCTTGTCTTATTTTTCAGCTTGAAATCCTATCATGTCTGTCGACTATCTTAGTATAAATATTTTACCCTCTATTCATTTGTTCGAGCTACATGTATGGATTGGGCATCTTTCTTTTTTTTTTTTTTAAAGATTTATTTTCCATTTATTTCTCTCCCCTCCCCACTGATGTCTGCTCTCTGTGTCCATTCACTGTGAGTTCTTCTGTGTTCACTTGCATTCTTGTCAGTAGCACCAGGAAACTGTGTCTCTTTTTGTTGTGTCATCTTGCTGCGTCAGCTCTCCGTGTGTAGAGCTGGGTGTTAAGGGACCCAAGAAAACATAACTCCTGGGCAGGTTGCACTTTCTTTCGTGCTGGGCGGCTCTCCTTACGGGGCGCACTCCTTGCACATGGGGCTTCCCTACACGGGGGACATCCCTGTGAGGCACGGCACTCCTTGAGCACATCTGCACTGGGCGTGGGCCAGCTCATCACACAGGTCAGGAGGCCCTGGGTTTGAACCCTGGACCTCCAATATGGTAGGTGAACGCTCTGTCAGTTGAGCCAAATCCGCTTCCCTGGGCATCTTTCATGTGCCCTGCCTGGCTGCTCTGGTCATTGAAGATACAGTGAAGAAGGGGTCTGAATAAATTCCCAGCCCTCAGGGAATCACCAAGATCTACATCTAACTGGTTTCTGAACCATTTTGCCGGCTAGCCAGCCCTAGTAAAGGACTTTAGGAGAGTAAAGGAAGACACATTTTGACATTTATGTGACTTCTCCAATGAACTGTGAGCAGAGCCCTTTCTTACTTTTCTCTGATTCTCCAATACAGATTATGTGACAGGTATTCAAAAAAAAAAAAAAAAAAAAAGTGGGCCTGGCCAGTACTTCATGAGCATCATGTGCTGGGTGTTAAGGTACCCAAGAAAACATAACCAGTTTCATTATCCCTCTCTCTCTATGGGGCCTGGGGGACATTTCACTCCATTCCCAGGCCAGTTCTCTCATACTTGGCTTCCTAAAAGGCCCCCAGCCAACTCCTCTATTCCATTGGCCTTTCTTCCTTGAAAATCCCTCCCCTTGTATCTCCATCTTCCTTGTACTTCTCTCTTCCTATTACCAATTCCTAACCTGTGGTCTTCATTCATTCAGCCTCCATCCTACCCTGCTCCCCGAGGAAAGAGTTTCTCTTCTTTTTGATCCTTGGAGCTTTGGGAATTGAATTGATTTGACCCCGACCATGGAGAAAGCCTGAGGAGGAAAGCAAGAAAGTGGTCACCCTCTGAGATACAGAGATAAAGCATCTTTGCACACGGAGCCCCCAATGCCAGCATCTCCGGGCTTGAGTGAGAGAGACATTGACATTGATGAAGGCATTAAACCCATTTCATTTGCATGCTGAGCTCAGAATTATCAAGAAACGACTGCATATCTTATGTTTAAAATATCCATGTTTTGTTTAATTGTGTTTTAAAGTGCTCATAAAGAAAAGGGGCCTTATTCATTCAAGAAAAATTAAGTGATTTCAAACATAAGAAGGTAAATAAAATTATCGTTTGCTGCATGTGTTTTATGGACTTTTTGGCTGATGTTTAAGTAAATGGGTGCAGAGGGCCCAGCTTCAGCATAAATGCCACCTCCTTGGAGCAGCTTTTTGACCACCACACTTAAGTCGATCTTCCCTTTTATTCATAATCAGTGTGCCCAGTTCAGTTTTCTCAAAACACTTGTTACCTCGCAGGGCACAGGAAAGATGGAATGGCTTGATGGCTTGATCACTGACATGTTCGACAACATTTTAAAAAGTTTCACAGTAACATATATATATAATAAGCACATTTAAAAATAGGGCATTATCAACTATACAGAAAACAAAGGATTTGTGTGAAAGCAATGGAGTCATAATACCTACGTGGCTGAAATGTAAAGGTGTGTTTTCATAAATATTGAATATTAATTTGTCATTAATTTATGACATAACTATCCTGGGTGGAAAGGCTGAGTGTTGAGGCTCGTAGAGGGAATGTGGCGGGCAAGACGATAGGAGAGTCAAATACTTATCCCCGTAGAGGGAAGTCAATGTACAATGTCTAAAACCAAGAAAAAGCAGACAAAATGCACTGCTTTGAATAATCAAGGAAATATCAGAAGAAACAGATCAAAGACTTGACAGCAGCTGTCTTTAGGGAGCTGCCGTCTGGGATAGGATGTGGTGGAGATCTGCTGGTTTTTATGTAAGTCTTAAGGCACTAGTTGAATTTTAATCTATGTATTAACATATATATGTAATTTTTGGGAAAATCTAAAATATTAAAAACACATCATGGAGTGGGCATAGCTCAGTGGAAGCACGCCTGCCTCCCATGTGCTAGCTCCCTGGCTCAGTTCCCGGTACCTCCTAAAGAGGAGATCCAAGAACGAGCCAGCATGTTGTCAGGCACCCAGCTGGCACCTCGTGACAGGGAATTTATAGACTGGGATTTTAAAAAGGAAAAAAAACAAACAATTCACCCCCCAAAAAAACAAACAAACAACAACAACAAAAACCCACATATACAAAGAGACAAAGAACCAAAAAGGAAAATTCGAAGGTCTAGGAAACTGACTAGAAGGAAATAGGGAGACTTAGACATTGGAGACGGGGTTCTGAGAAAGAGGACAGCAGCAAGAGTGAATAGTGTCAAACAGGCAGCAATTAACCAGCAAATTGTGGATGAAACATATAAATGTAATTACACTTGGCTATCTTTTCACTAAGTTGAGCTCCAGTTATGCACTCAACATAATTCAACACACTAACTAGTTAATATTTAGGCTTATTTTAAAAGATAATAAAAATTTCATAGCTGGGGAAGGTAGCTCCAGGACCGTCAGTTCTCTTGCCTCTTCCCCACACAATTACCAATCATGCACCCCAAGTAGCAGGATCGCTGAAAGGAAGCACAGCTGTTGAACATCCAGACTTGAAAATGCAAACCTATGTCACAGTGTCACCATTTGCATCTGAAGGGAACCAGACCCCTTAACTGCATGGGTTGTAGCCTGGCATTGGTATGTGGAGGAGGCAGATTTAGTTCAGTGTCTGTTTTCAGTCATCTTGGAGAAGTCACCAATGTCTTGTGGGAATGGAATGCTTTACCCCAGACCCCAATCCTGGGCAGGGTAGAAAATGGGAGGCTAGTTCCTGATGGTAAAGGTCCTGAGTTACTGAAAACCCCGAGATTCCCCCAGAACAAGGAAAGGCTCAAATCCTTGTCCTTCCCAACAGCCACACAAGTGGGCGTTAACTGGAGGTTGCTTTAGGTGTGAGGTGTGGACTGTGTGTATCTGAGGGTCTCCCGCCTGCCGACGTGAAGCAACTGGTATTTGCTGTGTGGCAGGGCAAGTGTGGTTTGAGCTAGCAGAGGGTGACTGACCCTCAGGCGAAAATTAACACCATCCTAGGAAAGCTGATAGTTCAGACTATGCAGAAGCAAATTGTTGGAACACCCCCTTAGCTTTTCTTAACTGCAAAATAAACAGATTTCCACAGTGGGCCTCTCTACAGCTTTATCCCCTCTTTACATCCTGAACAGCAGCCGTTTAAACACCACAGTCATAACTTATACTCTTTGCCTACCTGCCTGACTCATTCTGGTAGGCTTGGTTTAAATACCGCAGCTTGTCTAAAGACTTCCCTCTTCCCTGTTTCCGAATTCTCTGTTTAGACTCACACTGTATCTAGCTGCTTGTTGGCTCATCTGCTTCTCCTATCAGATGTGAGTTCTTTGATATTAGGGATTATGCTCGAGTCATCTCTGCTTCATCTTATGCATTTGACCAAAGCACATAGTAGGTGCTCACTAAATGTTTGTTGACTGAGTGAATGAATGAAGAAAGGATGAATGAGCAAATTAGTTAAAATCTTGGTTGGAGAAGGAATCCATCTATATCTCTCTAGCCTAGCCCATAGTTCTGGTCTGCTTTGGAAGTATTTGTACCTCTGCTCTTATTTGTTTTAAATTATGCAGAAATAGCAAAGTTCAGAAATGGGCACAAATTCAGATATATATATATGTATGTATATGTGTGCACATATATGTATTTATATATCCTTTCTATGCTTATTTTTGTGGGTCTTACATGCCTCTTATGGCAATTACATTTTGCCTTCTAAGTCATTCTTTGCCCTGTACTCTTTTTAGATTCCCTTCCAGATTATAAATTATTCCATATTCTTCTCTTAGACGACTTTAAGAAGTAGGTACCGGGGAACAGACGTGGCCCAGTGGATAGGGTATCCATCTACCACATGGGAGGTCCGTGGTTCAAACCCCGGGCCTCCTTGACCCATGTGGAGCTGGCCCATGAGCAGTGCTGGTGCATGCAAGGAGTGCCCTGCCACGCAGGGGTGTCCCCGCGTAGGGAAGCCCCACAAGCAAGGGGTGTGGCCATAAGGAGAGCTGCCCAGCACGAAAGAAAGAAAGTCCAGTCTGCCCAGGAATGGTGCCGCACACACGGAGAGCTGACACACAAGATGACGCAACAAAAAGAAACACAGATTCCTGTGCCGCCGACAACAACAGAAGTGGACAAAGAAAAACACCCAGCAAATGGGCACAGAACAGACATGGGGGGGTGGGGCCGGGGCTGGGGGGGAAGGGAAGAGAAAGAAATAAAAGTAAAAAATAAATCTTAAAAAAAAAAAGTAGGTACCTGTTGGCAGCCTTACTCCATAGGAACACTGTCTGTTTTTCCAATGTTCATAAATCTTAAAAAGCAGGTGTTTTCAAAAGTTTTATATTTTATTGAAAAAAATGGACTAAATTGGCCATAGTACTAAATAGTTTGCCAGCTGGAGCCAGGAGGGGGCAACAGTGAGCTGACCCAGAACTTGCTGTGTGATGTGGAAAATCTGATTTTGCCACTAAGTTGCATTATGAGCTGGCTTTCTCTGATATCTTGTCTCTGAAGTTGGGGACTAGGTGATCCTTAAAAGATTCTGTGTGTCTATAAGTTCAGTTCAACTACCAGCATAACTCATTTATTGGGCTTCCCAGATGTGTTTTTTCAAATCGAAGGTTTCTGGCACCCTGCGTTGAATAAGCTTATCAGCACCATTCTTCCAACAGCATGTGCTCACTTTTGTATCTCTGTGTCACATTTTGGTAATTTTCACAATATTTCAAACTTTTCTGTTATTATTATATCTGTTAAGTGATCAGTCGTCTCTGATGTTGTTTTGGGGCACAACAAACCGCACGCATATAAAATGGTGAACTTAATCGATAAATGTTCTGTGTTCTGACTGCTCCAACAATCATCATTCTGTCTCTGTCCCTCTCCTCATGCCTCTCTATTCCCTGAGACACCACAAGATTGAAATTACCCAAAATTAAAATTAATATCCTACAATGGCCTCTAAGTTTTCAAGTGAAAGGGAAACTTGTACATCTCTCACTTTAAATCAAAAGTTAGAAATGATTAAGCTTAGTGAGGAAGGTACATGGAAAGCTGAGCTAGGCTGAAAGTGAATCCTCTTGTCAAAGAGTCAAGTTATGAATGCAAAGGAAAAGTTATTGAAAGAAATTAGAAGTACTACTCCAGTGAACATATGAATGATAAGAAAGCAAAGCAAGCCTTACTGCTGATATGGAAGAAGTTTTAGTGGTCTAGATAGAAGATAAAACCAGCCACAACATTCCCGTAAGCCAAAGCCTAATTCAGTGCAAGGTGCTGTCTTCAATTCTATGAAGTCTGTGAGTGGTGCGGAAGCTGCAGAAGAAAAGGTTGTAGCTAGTAAATGTTGGTTTATGAGGTTCAAGGAAAGAAGGTGTCTCCATAACATAAAAGTGTAAGGTGAAGCAGCAAGTGCTGATGTAGAAGCTGCCACAAGTTATCCAGAAGATCTAGTGAAGATGACTCATGAAGGTGGCCGCACTAAACAACAGATTTCCAATGTTGATCAAACAGCTTTATATTGGAAGAAGATTTATCTAGGACTTTCCTAGCTAGAGAGGGCAAGTCAGTGCCTGGGCTTCAAAGTGTCAAAGGACAGGTTGACTCTCTTGTTAGGGGCTAATGCGGATGGTGACTTTAAGTTGAAGGAGTGCTCATTTACCATTCCAAAAAATCCTAGGGCCCTTAAAAATGATGCTATATCTATTCTACCTGTACTCTATATATTAAACAACAAAACCTGGATGATAGCATGTCTGTTTACAACCTGGTTTAGTGAATATTTTAAGCCCACCGTTGAGATACTTCTCAGGAAAAAAAAAAAAAAAAGACTCTTTTCAAAGCATGCTGCTCATTGACAACACATATGGTTACCCAAGAGCTCTGATGGAGATATATGAGATTACTGTTGTTTTCATGCCTGCTAATACAGTATCCATTTTGTGGCCCATGGATCAAGTCATTTCAACTTTCAAGTCTTATTTTTTAAGAAAAATGTCTCATAAGTGTATAGCTGCCATAGACAGTGATTCTTCTAATGGAACCTTCTGGAAAGGAATCTCCATTCTAGATGTCATTAAGAACATAAGTGATTCACAGAAGGAGGTAAAAACAACATTCACAGAGTTTGGAGGGAGTTGGTTCCAACCCTCATGGATGACTTTGAAGGGTTCAAGATTTCAGTGGAGAAACTAACTACAGATGTGGTGGAAATATCAAGAGAACTAGAATTAGAAGTGGGAGCCTGAAGACCTGACTGAATTGCTGCAATCTCATGATAAGACTTGAATGGATAAGGAGTTGCTTATTGTGGGGATAAGCAAAAAAAAAAAAAAAAAAAAGGTATCTTGACATGGAATCTACTCTGGGTGAAGATGCTGTGAACATTATTTTAATGACAACAAAGGATTTAGAATATTCCATAAACTGAGTGGATAAAGCAGCAGCAGGATTTGAGAGGATCAACCCCATTTTGAAAGAAATTCAACTGTGGCTAAAATGCTATCAAACAGAATTGCATACTTCAGAGAACTCATTTGTGAAGAAAGAGTCAGTCTTGTGACAAACTTCACTGTTGTCTTGTTTTAAGAAATTGTCATAGCCACTCCAGCTTTCAACAACCACCAACCTGGTCAGTCAGCAGCCACCAACACTGAGGCAAGACCCTCCACCAGCAAAAAGATTATGACTTGCTGAAGGCTCAGTTGATAGTTAGCAGTTTGTAAGCAGTAAAATATTTTAAATTAAGGTATATACATTGATTCTTTAGACAGAATACTATTACACACTTTTTTTTTTAAGATTTATTTTTACTTCTCTTCCCACCTCCTCCTTGTCTGCTCTTTGTGTCCATTCGCTGTGTGTTCTTCTTTGTCTGCTTGCGTTCTTGTCAGTGGCACTGGGAATCTGTTGTCTCTTTTTGTTGTGTCATCTTGCTGCGTCAGTTCTCCATGTGTGCGGTGCCACTCCTGGGCAGGCTGTGCTTTTTTCCCATGGGGCGGCTCTCCTTTAGGGGCACACTCCTTGCGCTTGGGGCTCCCCTACGTGGGGGACACCTCTGAGCGGCATGGCACTCCTTGCGTGCATCAACATTGTGCACGGGCCAGCTCACCACATGGGTCAGGAGATCCTGGGTTTGAATGCTGGACCTCCTATGTGGTAGGCAGATGCTCTTTCAGTTGAGCCAAATCTGCTTCCCCTATTACATACTTAATAGATTACAGTACAGCATAAACATAACTTTTATTATGCACTGGAAAACCGAAAACTTCATGTGACTTTACTGTGATATTCTCTTTATTGCAGTAGACTGGAACAGAATCAGCAACATCTCTGAGCTATGTCTGAAGTAAAGTCAAAACAGTCTCAACAGAGTAGGTCTTGCAAGATGAGTAAGGTGTCAATAGGAAAATACTTTATCTGAAAACTCCATTCAATAGAAGTATATCTTCCAGTATTCTGTTTAATTGAAAATGATCTTTGATTCTAGTGATAGCATACTTTTCTGGGCCAAGGTGGGGATGGAGAAAGGGGGAGCAGCCCCAAGGTTAATTTCAAAAAGCTTGCCCCCCCAAAAATCTTGCTTTGTCTTTCTCACTTAAGACAGTGATGGGGTAGGCTGCTCAGATGGGTGAGACAGTTTAAGAAAGGGGGTGCCACTTGCAAGAAGATGAGAAAAGAGCTCAAGAAGTAATGGCTGGGAAGTGGATGTGGCTCAAGTGATAGGGCTTCTGCCTACCATATGGGAGGACTCAGGTTTGATCCCTGGGGCCTCCTGGTGAAAAAAGAAGAGGAGGTGTGCCTGCATGGTGAGCCAGTGCCTGCACAGTGAGCCAGGGCCTGTGCGAAGAGCCAGTGCCCACATGGTGAACCAATGCCTGCACAAGAGAGTCACACAGCAAGATGATGACAAAACAAAAGAGGGACGAAGGGGAGAGTCAAGGTGAAGTGCAGCAGAGACAGGAACTGAGGTGGCATAATTGACAGGAACCTCTCTCCACATCAGAGTTCCCCAGGATTGAATCCTGGTGAATCCTAGAGGAGAAAAATAAAAGAGAAGACAAGAAGAGAAATAGATACAGAAGATCACACAGCAAATGGACATGGACAGCAAAAATAGCAGGATGGGAGGAGGGGAAGGGGGATAAATAAATAAATACATCTTTAAAAAAAAGATAGAAGTAATGTTTACTATTTCACCAAGAGGAGCTTTGTGAAGAAAACCCTTCTGACTGATGTCTGCTTTTGGAGTTTCCTTATTACCTATTCATTAATTTAGGACCTGGCAAAAAAGAGTCTCTCCTGGTTTTTAACCAATGGTTCCCCTAAAACATTATTTTTCCCTTCAAAGACTTTTATTATCTGCACCCTCGATGCTGATTGAAGCTTGACTCTTTTTGCTCAACCACTGACCCCATTTCCTTCTACACTCTGCATCCCCGTTATCCTTGCTGACTAAAACCCTCTGCCATGTATGCCTGCGTCTCCCACAAAACTGGTTGCGCCTTGGGTGGAGGAACTAGACGTCTTCTTTGTCTGTGAACCTCCCAGCACTTGCTGGAAGGCAGATTTGAGGAGTGGCTCAGAGCTGGGTCTCTGTGGCCAGACCGTGTGGGTTCCCCTTCCTGTCCCATCACTAGACAGAACCTTCTGGAAGGTACATTGGGTGAATAAATGAAATAGAGGGCAAGATTAGCTCTTTTGTGAGCACTGTTCAATCACATGCCTCAACATTTCAATTATCTGATTGTGCCCAGGTCTTCAGTTGCTCTTTATACTTAAAGGTCTCAAGACCCAGTTCTGAATGGAATCTATATAATTAACCTGTGGTCTCCTTTACTGCTAAGTAACTTTCATTGGATGGTTATTATGTAATAAACACTCTACTAAAGCCTTAATGTGTATGATTACCTTTAATATCACTGTAGCCCTATGAAGTAGAAATTATTATCCACATTTTATAGATGGGGAAACTGAGGTTCGGAGATGCTAGGTACCTTGCTTACAGTTATAGGATCAGGGGGAGGTATAGGATGCCTAGAGCTGTTTCATTTCTCTCTCTTTTTCTGTCTCCTCTAATTTTCAGGGGTACAAAAGTAATGCAGATTAGAGATTAAACACTGTTGGGAGCCTGGGTGGTGGTGGTGATTGTTGCTGTTTTTCTTCTTCTCATTTTGAATGAGAGTTTCTTTTAATTTGATTTCCTGGTTCATTCTGTCCAGTTTTTGATTCTGCCTAGAAGAGTAAGAGCAGCAGCTTTCAGTGGCGCTAGATTCCTGGGGAAGCCGCGATCCCTGTAATGGGCTGAATGGCGTCCCGCTCCACCTGCTCCCACCCCCCAAGAAAAGAGATGTGCCCTCTAGGAACAGAAACCTGTGCATGTGACCTTAGTTGGAAAAAAGGTCTTTGCAGATGTGCTTAAGTTAAGGATGCCAAGATGAGCTCATCCTGGTCTAAATCCTAAATCCAGGGACTAGTGTTCTTATGAGACACACAGAGGAGAAGGCCATGTGAAGAAGGGGCAGAGATTGGAGAGATGCTGCTGCAAGCCAAGGGTTCCCGGGGCCCCCCAGACGCTGGAGGAGATGAGGAGCAGACTCTGCCCCTGGGCCTTCAGTGGGAGCGAGGCCCTGCCCACACCTAGTTTTTAGAATTCTGGTCTCCAGAACTCTGCAAGAATAAATTTCTTTTTCCTCAAGCCATGAAGTCTGTAGCAATTTGTTACTGCAGCCCTAAGAAACGAATACGATTCCCCACTCCTGCCACCTCTCAACTCCATTGTCTCTCTTGATCAACCCATCCTGTCTCTCATCTTGTCTCTGTCCTCTCCACCTCTCCTTCATCTCCTCTTAGCCTTATCTTGTTTGCATTTTTCCAGGCTGATTGGCTCCTGGATCGTTCCTTCTGGAGGCTGTCTACTGGGGATGTGTCAGCCTCATGTGCAGGATCTAACTTGGCAAAGAGGAAATAATATCACCATCTAATGTGTCTTAAGACAGCCCACTTTTCTTACCTATCCTATCTCCAGTTTCCTTTTATACTTCTCTCTCTCACTTGACTGTGAGTCTCTTTAAGGATGGCTAGCACATTGTAGGTGGGTAATAGATGTTTGCTGAAACAGTAAATGACATTTCTAATTAGAAAACTTAACCAATTTAACTATTTATTTTAAAAAAATGAATGTTCAGAGCAGTGTTATTTGTTAGTCATACAAAAACAAAGAAAACCAAAGAACAACACAAAATTTAATTTCTTTTTGGCTCAGTTATCTTGTCTGTAAAATGGTTATATTGGTTATGAAGATTAAATAGGCTTATATAGGCGGCGGACTTGGCCCAGTGGTTAGGGTGCCTGTCTACCACATGGGAGGTCCACGGTTCAAACCTCAGGGCCTCCTTGACCCATGTGAAGCTGGCCCATGCACAGTGCTGATGCGTGCAAGGAGTGCCCTGCCACGTAGGAGTGTCCCCCGCGTAGGGGAGCCCCATGCGCAAGGAGTGCGCCCCGTAAGGAGAGCCACCCAGCGTGAAAGAAAGTGCAGCCTGCCCAAGAATGGTGCCACACACACGGAGAGCTGACACAACAAGATGACGCAACAAAAAACCCCACAAATTCCTGTGCCTCTCACAACACAGAAGCGGACAAAGAAGACGCAGCAAATAGACACAGAGAACAGACAACCGGGGTGGGGGGGGGGAGGGGAGAGAAATAAATAAATAAATCTTAAAAAAAAAAGGCTTATATATTCATGTCTATATATTCACACATGAATATGCATGCATGCACATATAGATTTACACATATGTAATAAACATTTAGAACAATGCCTGTACATAGTGAATACTCAATAAATGTTCAATATTATGGATGCTAATTTTATGGTTGCAGACTTTCTCTTCCTTGCTGGGCAACTTCTTGATAGATGGTGATAAAGGAGAAGTTTAGGATTATAATGTGATAGAATTCAAAGTATCTTTAAAATTTGTCTACAAATACATGAGCCAAGGAGATATGAAGTTATTCTCTACCCCTCCTGGGGTTGAAATAAGAGGGATGGGGCTGTGTTGCATCCTGAGGAATTTGCCTGGGTGACACTCTGACCACCAGGAGATTTTTGCTGGTGGTATTGTGCCTCCTCCTGTGCCTGGTTACTCCTGATTGTGTGATGGAGATTGTTTATGAAAGACTATTTGTAGAAAAAAGTTGAAACTTAAAATGTTATTTTCTTCTAGAGATGATCTTTGTTTGCTTCTGCTAGGTACCTGTGGGCCCTAGCAAACTTGCATTTCCTTAATCCAATTTCAGAGTTTGAGATTTTCTTGGCTACACAGATGAGTTAAAGCTGGCAAAGGCTGGTGTACTTCTCATTCACCCTTCCTCCTAGGGTAAGCCTTTTGGGGTCCCAGGTCAAAGGGACAAGTGATTTACTAGTTATCTAATCTCGGAGGCCCTGGACTCCAATTTTTGCCCCTTGAGCCCCAAAAGGCTATCAAAAGCAAAAGTGAGCCTTCCAGCCTATCTTTCAAATCAGCAAATACCCCCAAGGCAGTACTGGATGCAGAAATCCCTTTAGCCCTCACATACCCCTTTAAACCATCCTTTCCTCTTCCTCTCCATCCTACCATCCTTGTCTAACTTTTATCATCTCTTCCCTTGGCCAACAGTTTTCTTGCGTCCAGCCTTGACCTTTTACAATCTGTTTGCCCTACTGCAACCAGTGAAACTTTAGAAGCACAACTCTCTCTACTTTAGTCACATTGCCTTTCTTTCTTTTGGACTTTCCACCTCAGGGCCTTTGCACAGCGTGGGACTTTCACCCTCCACACTTCTTGTAAGTAGTTCCTACTCATCTTTAGACCTCAGCTCAATCTTCACAGCTTCCTAGACACCTTCCCTGATCCTAGGAAAATCCCCCTGTTAGAGGTTCTCATAGCACCCCATACCTCTCTATCATAGCAGATATCACTATCGCCATGCTATTTGCCTGACTGAGGGAACACCTGCATGAAATCGCATGGGCATCTCTAATTCTCCATGAGGGTTGCTCTCTGAGTGCTCAGTGCTCCACCTCCTGAGCCCCAAACCACACAGCTGAGGCTGCGTGTGGTGGGCCTCCAAAGCAGCAGGCAACTTCCCGCCCTAACGTGCTAGTGGTTTCCTCTGTCTACTGGTTGAGCTCGTGAGGCAAACGCTCTTTCTCAGCTGGCTTTGGCAAAGATCTTACAGAGAGTCCAGACTCCAGGGTCCCATTTTCCTCGCTGGTGAAAATGGGTGACTAATCCTAACTGAGTAAAGCCAGGAGCCCCCGCTCTCCGCCTCCCCCAGTCTTCACCCACTCGGAAGCTCCCGCCAGCCTCAAGCCACCCTGTTGGAAGGATAGTTATCTTTTCCTCTGATCATCACACGGAGGGGCTTCCTCCCTCCTCCCCACCCCCTTCTCACCCTGAGGACACACTTTCCGCCCTCCGCCAACATGTGGTTTCAGACGCTCCCCGCAGCCCCTCGTGGTGGGCAGCACCTCTCTTTTTCTCACTGTACTTTTAAAACTTCCTCCATCTTGTTCTATAACACAGACTTTCTCATTAAAGAACATTTGGAAAATGAAGACAAGTAGAAAAACACCAAGCTGACTAAGTCTTCACCCACCCCAAACTACCAGTGTTAATATTTTGATGTATTTCCTTCCAAGTTTTTTCTCATGGTTAGGTGCTTTTTAAATATAATTGTAATCATATTACACATTAACCTTTACATTGGGCTTTTTTCACTCATGATGTCATAACATTTTCCATGTTATTTATGTAGCTTTATAATCAATCCAAAATTCCTCATGCCCGAGTTCCCTTAACCTTTTCCTGTGGTCAGACTCCTAGTTGGAAGAATTAGGAAGTTATAAACCTTTATTATGTACTGTCCCCTTCTCTAAGTATCACCTGTTATGCATGGTAAGTACCAAACACTTAAATGTGTTTCATATAACCCCCACATCAGCAGCCCTAGAAGGTTTTTCAAGATAAGAAAACACAGGCTAATAGAACCCAAGGCATTGGCCAAGGTTGCTCTGCAGAAAGGGGATTTGAACCCAGGCATGTCCAAAGCTAGGTCTTTTCCTCCACGCTACACTTGATAAGAGAGACACCTGCCCCTTCCCAGCCTTGGTTCTTGACTTCCTTGCCTTTTGCAGCGGGAGATGGATGGTAGAGAGGGCCCTGCTTTTAGTCTAGCTTTGGTTGTACCACACTGAAGTGTGAAACTTCAGGCAAATCCCCTAGTTCTCTGGGCCTCTAGCTCAATGACTGTGAAGTAAACACATGTACCCAGTCCTGCTTGCCTCCTAGGAATCATATGAGGATGTACAGAGCTGGTTTATACAAACGCAACTGCTCCGGAGCAAGGGACTGGTCAGGGGTATCAGAAGACCTGCCTGTTGTTGGGAGGTTCTGGCAGGTGCAAAAGCTAGTGGAATCTGCATGACACTTTCTCCAGTGGAGTCAGGCAAATACCTGAAGTCCCTCCCAGAGAGGCTGTGATGTCAGTGTGGGACCACTGTACTTTTGTTTTTTTCTTGTTTGTTTTGCCAATTAGAGGGTCAGAAGCCTTTCACTGTTGCATGAAGACTGACATGGTTTTGGACTTGGAGAAATTTGCAGCTTGGCAAATAAAATGTCAAAATGCAGAAACTAGAATGCAGGTAACCAGGGACCAGGGTGGGGGTGGGGAATGGGGAGCTCATGCTTAGTTGGTACAGAGTTCACAGTTTGGGTGATGGAAATGCTTTGGTGATGGTAGCACAACATTATGAATGTAATTAACACCACTGAATTATATATATATAATATATACATATATATAACATACATATTATATACATAATTATATACATATATATTATATATATAATGTATATATATATTTGTGGTTAAAAGGGGGAAATTTTAGGTTGTATATATTATTATAACACAAATTTTAAAAACATAGAACTGGGCAACACTGTGAGCCCTAATGTAAATCATGGACTAAATAGTTACTGCACAATTATATTAACATGCTTTCATGAATTGTAATGAAGTTACCACATTATTGCAAAGTGTACAATGATAGGGAAAGCTGTGTGTGTGAAGGGGGGGAATATGGGAACTCTACATTTTCTGCCTGATTTTTCTGTATACCTACAATTTCTCTAATAAAAGAAAAACTTTAAAAATTATTTTTGAACTAAAGACAGAATAAATATTACTGATTTTTCCTTTCCTCTCAGTCTCAGGCTGACAGTGGCACTTCTTAATTTAAAATTTTGATATTTTGTTCATCATGGATTGTTTTGCATCCACGTTTCTGTTTTTAAATGTATTAAAATATCTTCTTGGTGGCTGGGCTTTTTGGTACTCCCCTAAGTTTTGCACTGAGGTGAGTGCCTCACTTGAACATGCACTGAGTGCTCAGTGTCACAGTGAGAGAGCAGCACTGGGGGCCGCCTGCTCAGGGGGTGCAGGACGAGCCTAACACCCTAGCCTCTGTTTCCGGCAAATAATTCGCCCCTAGGACACCTTTGTCAGATTGAAAACACCCCTTTCTCAAGACATGCTGATTTTATTAAGATAAGCCCTTTTAATACTTTTTCCAGAAGACTGTGGCAATAAGCACATGCAGTCATAGCACCTGTGATGTGAATGGCCCCCCTCGGGGCTGTGCCGTCCACAGGGCACGCCTGGTGGCCAGGCCCGCCCTCCTTGGGGGTCTTTGCTGTCAGGGCACTGCAATCCTCCTTCCGACCTTCATGGCCTCTTACATCAGCCTCAGCCTGTTCTCTTGTAGTTTTCTCTCCAAGGCTATTACCTCTTATCTTGGCCATCTCATATGTGAAGCTTTCTTTTTTTTTTTTATCTTTTCTCTTTTCATGACATTTAATGTGCATTTCTCCACCTTATTTCACACCCCTGATCTTCCCAATATCTTCTTGCAAGGTACAGATCGGGGAACACAGCCAAAGCAAGCCCCAGTCTCCCTTCCTCCCTTCCTTAAAAAGAAGGTGGGCCCTATGGGGACAGGGATCGTGTCTGTTATTCACCAGACTGACCTAACACAGGTTTCAATAAATATTTGTTGAATTCATTAAATGTCTTTAAAGTTCTACAAGTAAGTCCCCCTCCCCCAACTCCAGGTCTCCCATCCTAGAGTCAGAATGTGCTTTCAGGCTCAGTGTCCCCATTGAGATGGACTCCTGGATAAGCCTTAGGGCCCACTGGCAGCACAAGAGTAAAATTGAAGCTGGAGCTTCATTCACACTCTTCTCATTTGCAGCACGGGAGTGTCTTGGGCATGCACACTTCCGAGTCCCTGTTGATGGTGCCAGCCAAAACCATGTGTTCTGACCCCCAAGTTCTGTAGCTCCACAGCCGACCCTCTGGGTGTTGGGAATCTGTGGCCAGGCTTGTTCTGTCTGCTCCTGGAAGTAGTTCAGGAGGGGTCACTTTCATGAAAGCAGAGAGCAACGTCTGACCAGTCAACAGCAGCTCAGCACAGCACCAACACACAGTTGATACTCAATAAAAATTTTCTGCATCAACTATTAAATCCGTTTCCTGCTGTTATGTCTCCTTCTGCTTGACGAGCTTATCTGTTCAGACCTTCTTGACCTCCTGGCAACCGGATCCTTGACATATCCCTGACCTCCAAGTTCTGGGGTGCCCTGACTCCAGGCCCCACATAAGACAGGGCAGTCATTAATACGTGTGGCATTTCACTTATGTTTCAACAGACACTTCCAGGTGCTTTTCTTGGGGTTGGCTGATAAAGTCACAATCATTTGCAGAAAGGAAAGAGTTGCACCTCCTGGACTTGAGATTTCTTAGCAGTGGGAAGAATTACGAAATTTTGAATGAGAAGGATCATAGAGGACGGTCCCAGGACTCCCGAGTCTCCTGGAAGGACATCAGCGTTCCTCATTTTTCCTTGATGTTTCTGATGAAGTGAGTGAAGTCTCTTTTATGTTTTTTTTCTGTGGTGAGGTGTGAGGAGAGTGCATTGCTGTAGACAAAATTCTCACATGGAAATAGCGCTGGTGTGTCAGAAGTTGTGGATAGCGAGGGAGGTTTCTGCACCTGTTAGGCAGACATAAGGGTTCAGCCTGCTGGAGCCAGGCACGCCTAGAGACCTTGCCCTCCCCTCACCCTTCATTTCCAAGGTTACCCAACCCCAACCTCCTGTCATGCCTGCTCCCATGGTTTAATCATTCCTAATTTACAGAAACTACGCTTTAATTTTAACCCACATTTATCTTGCAGGATATTTAACGAACCGAGCTTTCCTTCCGATAATTCATCAGAACGGACCTTTCCTGTCACTTAGCAAACTGCTTTAATGATCCCCATCTTTTATGATTTGGTTGGGAGAGGAGGGGAAAGGAAACAGGAAAATATCATTGTTTCTGCTAAGCATAATCTGTGAAGGAAGAAGTTTTAAGCTTACTGTGTTAGTCTTAATAGTCTGAGGAGAAAGAACAAACCAGATGTAACAGAGCTAGATGGAGGAAAGGAAGCAGAAATCTCTCCCTCCTGCAGCTGACTGGTGGCCGAGAAGCAAGCTCTAGTCTCATCCCAGCCATCCCTCCCCACTCGTGCACAGGCTCTGCCATCACCTTGTTGCTCATCTATGACCCCAGGAGGATTCTTCTGCTTTTCCTTGTCATTCCAATCTAGAACTTCTCTCCTACTCTATTTGTTCAAATTACCCCAATTGACCTGTAGTCCTCATATCTTTCTGTAATCCTAAGAATAGGGGAGAGGAAAATAATGGGGTACGTTTAAATACCAAGGACTATGAGATCCCCGGGATCCATGAAATTTTAATGTAAGCATGAACCAGAAAGCGAGCTGGGACAACTAAGATGAAGGTCCACTGTAAAGCTCCTTACCTGTATGTGTAATTGTACAGTAGAATAGACTGTATTTACTGGATCTTCCAGTTTCTTTTTCTAATAAGAAACAAACAGAAGAAATTATCGCCCAATCCCTGAATCACATAGACAAGGCCAGAGAGGCATTTGGAATCCAGAAAGGGGAAAGCAGAGGTGGAAAAAGAGGGCAGGTGGGAAGAGAGGACTCTGGAGTAAGAACGGGCAGTGGGAACTGCTCCTGCCAGTGACAGTTATTAATAACTTCTAATAACTTTTTTCAGGAAGCCATTGCATTATTTTTAAACTGTGTTGTGCTTAAAGAAAATATGTAACTCCCAGGAGCTTGAGCCTCCTAATATGGTTAAAGAATAATTTAAAAATAAATAAATAAACTTTTCCACTGGCCAAAATTGCCATTAACATAAATTAGTGAGGATGACTGAGAGAGTAGGTCTCTTCCTTACTGAAGAAGAAACATCTTGGGTCAGTTAAGTATATTCCTGAACATTCAGGGAATCCTATGGCCTCCTGGGGCTGTGCGTTGAGCAGGGAAAGAGAGAGGATGGCTATAAAGTTAAATTTTGACATTAATCAGGCTGAGTGGAACACAAAGCAGTCTTCTCTATTCTCAGAACACAAACAACTTTGAAGGGTAAATAACGCCTTCTCTTGGAGAGGCTGTAGGTAAGTGTAGAAGCAGCGCCTGATTGAGATACCCGGAGGCCCGAGTAAAGCTGGGGGTTTGAGGCTCCGGTATGGAAAGGAGCTCTACGACCTCTAATGACCTAGTCCAGGCTTCCAGGGGAGCCTTTTGAAGTTGTCCATTCATTCATGTCCCCAAACAGACTCTTGTTACTTAGGTTTCTTCAAATTTTATTCTTATGGATTTCTTTTCAAAGAGTTTCCTTTGAGTTAAGTTTGTGTTCATTCACTTCAACTCAGCGGCCCACCCTTGGGAAGCCTGTGGGCCAGCCCAGGAGCCTCTGTGACCCTCGGACCCCTTGGTCCTTGAGTCACCTCAGAGGAAAAGGGCATCTCCAGGGCTGGTCTTCTGAGACAGTGACCCTATCCTAATGCCAAGTCCACTTCTCTCTCACCACATTATGTAAGAGGAATCGGCCTATTGAGTGGCCAGTGTGAGCTGTGGAGGGGGTGATGAGCAGGAGCATTCCTGACTGGGTCAGAACCATGGGCTCTGGAGGGCACCAACTCCTGCACAAGAGAGAATCCATAACGACTTGGCGGGACACAGGTGCATAGGGCTATACATCCTCATGCCCCCTCCCCTTCATGGAGAAATCTCACGTAAAATAAAGAGGGCCTCAGAGAGGAGAATCAGACTCAGGAAAGGTGGGAAAGGACTCACATAAGGGTCAGAGACTGTGTCATCTTCTGTGTTCTCTCCAGAATGGGGACAGAAGTTAGTAATTTCCTGATAAATGTCCGTTCCTTTCTCTTCAATGATCTCTGGAACTGATTAAGAGAGAATCAGAGTTGGCCCCTCCTAATACCCACCTCCTCCAATGGTCCCCCTTCCCACGTGGACAACCCACTCAGGATGATCAACCAGTCTGGTTCCCCTGGAACTGAAGTATTTCCCAGCACTCAGGACTTTCAGTGCTAAATCCAAGAAAGTCCCAGGTAAACTGGGATGGGTTATTTTCCCTAGCAACTTTGCTTCTTGCTCTATGGACCAAGACAGCCAAAGTGGGAAGTAGGGAAGGTCATAAATATTTCCACAGTCCATCCAACTGCAAAGTCTGCAATTGACACATGACTGATGCTTTTAGGTCCCTCCTCAACACCCCACACAGACAGTATCAGTGGGATCCTGGGAAGCCAAATCTTGAGGGTCAGGGAGACAGAACATGGCGTGTAGGTGGACAGAGACAGACAAAGGAATTGATTCACTCTTCTGCATCTTAAGGCTTCTCTAGGAGGGATGTGTTTAGACCGAGGTGGAGAATAGAGAGAGGTCTCTGGAGTTGATCTAATGGAAAGGGCTGAGACTGTTTTGGAGGCTCTGTCAAGGATGGGGATGGGAAGGGCTGAGTGGAGGGTGCTGGTCTGCGGGGACCTCAGATATGGAGCAGAGTCAGCAGCGTGGAGCCTATCTCAACAAAAGATCCACACCAGCAAGTCCCTCTGGGGATAGGAGAGGAGCAGACACTGGAGAGGGGCCTGGGGTGACCTTGGACTCAGGAGAGGCATTAAGGACTCAAGCACTCGCTCCACTCCAGCACTAAGGAGCAGGCTGATGGTGCTTTCCAGGTGGGGAGCCATATGGCCTCTTCATTGCTCTGTCATTCATGCCTGGCACCAAGCCTGGCACACAGCTTAATAGATGCTTGTTGAAGACTCAAATGCATGAATGAGGGTGAGGACAAAGAGTACATGCCCTACTTGGGGGAAGTCCAAACCTTTTCTTTGTTGTCTCTGTGTACTAAAAAGTAGCCCCAGTGCAAGGAAAATGAACAGGAAGAGCACCATCAGGAGCCACAGGAATACCATGGGGGCATCTTTGTCACCAGCAGCACCTTTGGAGAGAGAACGGGTAGGGCACAGGGAAGGGAGCAAGTCAGCGAGGGAAACATCCAGATCCTGGAGTCACCTCATTCCTGGCCCGATGACTTCCCAGAGGTCCCTGGTTTTCACACAGGGCCTGTTCCATGGGGACCCGTGGCTGAAGAAGGTATTTGTCCTAGGAGTGGAAGCTCCTGGAGAGAGGGGAGAGACAGTCACCTTCACAGAACTTCTCGGCAGAGACAGGGTTGGACTGGTTGCTGCTGATGGGGTTCTTGACCACGCAGATGAAGATGGTGTTGCTTTCTCCCAGAGCCCAGGAGATGGGGAGGGTAGAGCCACTGTGGGACTCATTGGCTGTGGTCCCTAGGGACTTCCAGCTGTAAGTCACATCCTCTCCTCCCTGTTCCATGGAGCATGTCAGATTTGTCACACAGGTACCATTCTCCTTGTTCTGCAGACCCATGGTGATTTTGGGTTTTGATAGGTGCTCTGTAAAAGAGAAATGGAAACCACAGGTAGAAACCATATCTATAGCCCTCCTTTCTCTCATTTATCCCTGTATGCCTTGGACATGAATCTCCCTGGGTGCTCCAGAGTGGGGAGGAAGTAGCAATTCAGAGCAGAATTCTCATTCTTATCTGGGAAAGAGAACTATCTAGGACAACTTGTCCACAGTTATATAATCATGATAATGACAATGATAATAATGCTAAAACAAAAATAATAGCAAGTAACTGTTTTCTCTATAGCATAGCAAGAACACAGTTGTCATTTACAAACAACCATATGCCAAGCACTGAGCTCAATGCATTTTAGATGTTCACTCATTTTATCTTCTTAGGGGCTTCCTATTCCCCTGTCCCCAGGCTTCCTTAAAGAGGCTTTTGCTTTAGTTTCCAGGAGAGAGCAGTATTGAAGTAACACTTCTGGTCCCCCTTTCCATCTTATGTTCACTCTTTCTCATCAGAGGACAAATGTTGGTTTGTTGGTGAGATGGTGAGAGTCTGACATCCATTAACTACATTCCTCTACTAGGTGGGTTGGAGCTGTTAAAGGTTACTCTTTCCATGTGGCTTGCCCTTTTCTTCTGTCCCAGGCTAATTTGTCTGCAGAATGCATGTCTCTGCTACCTTCAACTATGTCTCTATAGCGGACACACCTGGATGAAAGTACATGTGCTGCCTTCCACAAGCAAGTTAGGAGGCCCATTTCCCAGCCTCCCTGACATTAGGGCTCATTGAGTATGAGGCAGCAGTGCCCCAGGTAAATGGTTGAGTAATTGCTGTTCGACTCCTCTGAATGGGCACCAAGACCTAGACTGAAAGCTCCTATCTAGCTTTATGAAAAATAAAGTAGACAGTTTTATCTTCCTTCTGATTCTTGTGCCTATTTCCAAACTGGATAGAATCTAGAGGGGAAGAGGTATGATTGATGCATAAACCATAATAAACATCCTAAAGTAGGTATTACCTTCCTCCTCTTTTCAGGTATGAACACTAAGGCTCAAAGTGATTAAATAACTAGTAAGTATAGAACACAGCACTTGACTTAGGTCTGTGAGATTGCCAGTCTTGATATCACCCATCTGCTATACCACATTGCCTTTTGCAGAATCCATGAGCGGGAAGGGACCTCGGATCAGCCATACCAACTTCATCCACATGAGAATCCCCTCTCCCACATTCTTTGACAAGTGTTTATCCAACCTCTGCTTGAGCTTCTCCAAGGTCTTGGAGTGTACCACTGCACCCAGGTACTGGGATTGATTCTGCTTACCATAGACACGCAGCTCATATCTCTGGGTGAACATTTCCAGTTGTGAGCTGTGTATCTCCACACGGTAGGCACCCGAGTCATTCTTCCTCAGATTACTGAGAATTAGGGAATAATTCTTGGGAGTAATGCTTGGGAAGTTCACCCTGTCCTTGTTACTTCTTTGGGTCACTATGACATTGTCCAACTTGTTTGCCCCTCCTGGCTGTATGGTGACCAGAGTTGTGTTGAAGGTCCAGACAATGCTGTCAACCTGCTGTTCCTGGATATTCAGAGGGAATATCACGGACCCACCAACATCACCAACCAGCTTCTTCAGGGCTCCAGAGGCTGCTGTCCCTGCAGACACAAGAGGGAAGCTTAAAATAAACCTGAGTTCCTGACCTTGCCACCAATTACTCACTCCCTATGGGCCCTGGAAGGTCCTGAGAAATCCCTCAGTGCAACCCAACCAGCCCTAGGGGAAGCCCTTTTGAACTCCATTCACATGAAGGCATTGAGGTGAGACTGCCTGAGAGAGATGACTGCAGCTGACCCCGCCCCCTTCCCAGAGGCTGAAAAGATCATGTTCTGTGACAGACCCAGAAAGTCCAGCTGCAGCCTGGACAAGTTCTCCTGGAGGGACCAGACAGGAGGTAACTGTCCTATCCTCACCTTAGGACTCCCAGATTGCTCCTGGGAGGGCTGACTCTGACGCAGATGGAGCCGGCAGCCACCTGCCCAACCTGGGGGCAGAGGTTCTCAACCATGGGTCAGCACATTGGGAGGAACCATGTAAGTTCCTCAATGATAGCAATCGCTTAGAAGGCTGAGAATGATTTATCCTTCTATTGTCAAATAGATCGCAATGGATTCAAGGTCATGCCCAACTGAGATTCTTATCCTCTAGAAAGGAAAATGGGAGTTCTACAACATTCCCAGGCTACCTCGTGGTGCTCACCCTACAAATTATGGGAATTATAATAGGGCTTCACTTCCCCAAAATGTTTTTTGTTTCACCACGATCTCAGTGTAGCCCAGAGAGTGTTCCTGTCTAACAAAACAGTTACGAATGGCAACTGCTGGAACTTCCAGGAGTGGTCACCTGAACATTTCCAGTGAACAGGTGTATGGAATAACTCATCCTCTGGGTGAAAAGATCTGAGGAACTGACCATTCCCATTTGAAAGTTTCATGGAAGTGCAGAGCAGTGATGGAATTCAGGTAGGGATTAGTGGTTTAAAAACGCCTACAGTGATCTCATTTCACCCTCATAACAATACTTAGAGAAAAGATTTAAAAGAAAAATATTCCCATTTTACAGATCAGGAACTCAAGGCACAACATGGTTTAATAACTTACTTCACTAAACAGTGGCAGAGCTCATGCCAGTACCCTAGTCTGCCTGACTCCAAGCCTGTGCTGTTTTTGCAACATTATATAGACTCTCCTTCACTTAATATAAGTCACTCCTTCACTTAACCTTGACTGAATGCTTGTTATAGGGCAGGGGCTACTGCACTTTGGGGCTGTTTTTCAGGTGAGAAAACTAAATAGTAGAGATGGGAGAACTTATTCAAGGTTCACAGAAATAGGGGTAAAACTAAGACTAGAACTTTTCCTTAAAACTATTTTTGCTTCTTGCCCTTAATGTGCCAGGCTGAAATAGTTAATATGGGGAGCCCTGCAAAGCAAGACTCCCAGAGTCTCTTTGCTCCAAGGTTCATAGAAAGAATGGGGATAAAGAAGAAAGTGCACCTGGAGAGACTGGAGATAAAGAAGGAGGCACCCCTGGGCAAAGTTAGGTGTTGATCAAAGCTGTTGATTATGGATAATGAAGTCTAGGAAAACTGTGTTATCAGAAGGCTAATAAAAATGAAGACTAACTTGTGTATTTGTAATGACCTAGTAACAAGAGCTTCCTGTGAGAACAGCTATAGGCACTGTTTGTACCAAAGGTGTAAAATAAACTGCATGATTAAGCTGGGTGCATGGTGGTAGCTGTTGCACTCCTGCAGCTACTCACAGCCCACCTGATCCACGCTTTTTTGTGTCTTTCATTTCTCCGTCCCTTCACCTCCCCCTCCTCGGGACTGCACAGACCCTGTTCAATTGCGACTACACTGTACAGGTCACAACAAGTTAAAAGGAACTTTATTAAAATGTCTGGAAAACACAAAAGGAAAGAAATGAAGAAAATACTTTAAAACCCAACACAATAGCCAAGCTATAGGTTCCTGAAAGTCGTAGTGTAATGCTGCTGCTGCAGGCCTTTGTCTTCGTGGGTCCTTCCTCCACAAAAATAGTAAAAATTATATTTTGCAACTTGGTGCATAAAGGTGAATATAATCCACACTTGATTCATTATTATTATTATATTCATTTTCTTCCAATTTTAAAGGCAATTAGAATGAAAACCAGTATGGGCCCTAGTGCTGCATCTTCTGTGCCTAACCGGCCCTGTGCTGTTATTGCTCAGGCATCCAGGTTCTATTTCATTTTACAACTTTTTAGTCCATAATATTTCCTGCTACTAGTTTTGATGTAATTCATGCCTCTTCTGGTAATGAATCTGGACTGGTCTGTCCAGATAATTTTACCTCTTAAAACTGAACTACTTTAGCAAGAGCACCCAAATAATACTAGTCACCATGTATTAAGGATCTACCCTTGTCAGACATTTATTGTAAAGATTACACAGAATACTTAAAAGCAGTTTGGGGATTTTGAACCTTTTACCCAGGGATCGGCACACTATGGCCCATGGTTGAAACCAGCCGGTTGTCTGTTTTGTAAGTAAAGTTTTATTGAAACACAGCCATGCTCCATTTGCAAATGGTCCATGGCTGTTTTCATGCTACAATGGTGGAGATGAGTAATTGTAACAGCGATTGCAGTCTACAAAACCTAAGATACTAACTATTTGGCACTTCAGCAAGTGTGCATACATTTAAGCCAGGGGCAATGACTTCTTTCATCCTTCTGCCTTTGCGGTGCTATGTTTTTGGGGTAAAGGCCAAGAGATGTGAATTGTGTGGAAGTGTAAGAAAATTTCTTCAAATTCATTATTTCTTGTTAGAATGTAATTGGAGGGTGATATAAGGAAAATGGCCAATACATGCCTGTGTGGAGCGTATTGCTTTATCTTAATTGCATCTTTAGGGTGGGAAGAGGGATCATGAAAGAGGAAAGTAGTTCTGTGCCATTTTCTAAATGTGGGTTCAGAGGAAGGGGCAGGGTTATCTCTGACCAGTTTTGTTTCCTCTCTCTCTTTTTTTTTAATCCCCCTGCCTTGCAGCTTTTTGCTTGCTCTCTGCTCTCTGTGTCCATTTGCTGCACACTCTTCTGTGTTTTTGTTTGTCTCCCTTTTTGTTGTGTCACCTTGTTGAGTCGACTCTCTGTGGCACTCTTGCGGTACACGGGCTGGTGTCTCTCCACAACATGCGGGTGAGATTGCCTTTAAAAGGAGGCCCCAGGATGCGAACCTAGGGCCTCCCATGTGGTAGACGGGAGCCCAACTGATTGAGCCACAGCTGTTACCCTTTCCCCTTCTCTTTTGACTGGGAAAAGAACTCTAAAAATGTGCCTTCTTCATGCAGGCTGCCATGATGCTCCCCTTCCTGTGGTGGTCTCTCCACCTGCAGTGTGTGATGCCTTGGAGTTTTACTATGTCTAGGCAGGTCTGCTTGGCAGACCATTCATTCTTCCCTCCCTTTAAAGAAGCTACTGAATTCCATCTTTGTGCGAAGCACTATGTTAGGTGATGGGGATACAACTGGTGAACAAGATAGTCATGATCCTTGCACGCATTGAATTTCTAGCAGGGAAGACAATCATTAAATAAGTAAAGACACCCCACTTGACATAGATGTGCAATGGACACAACCAATCCAATGTCCACAGAGAAAATGTGGCATTGGTGTGGGAAGGGTGGCCATGGTGGCTGCTGGGTGTGGGGAATGGGAGGAAGAGATGAGATGGGGAGGCGTTTTCGGGACGAGGAGATGTCCAGGGTGGTGCTTCACGGACAACTACGGGACATTGTAGATCCCCCCAGGGCCCACTGGATGAAACGTGGGAGAGTGTGGGCTATGAAGTGGACCATTGACTATGGGGTGCAGCGATGCTCAGAGATGTACTTACCAGGTGCAATGGATGTGTCACGATGATGGGATAGAGTGTTGCTGTGGGGGGAGTGGGGGGTGGGGGCGGTGGGGTTGAATGGGACCTCATACTTTTTGAATGTAATATTTAAAAATAAATAAATAAATAAGTAAAGACATTATTAAGGATGGGGAAGTATCAGGTACTGTGGGAACATACAATGGGGAGACTTAACTTGGTCTGGGGATCAGAAGCTCTCCAGACAGAGAATGAGTGGCTGCCAACAGCTGCCTGTAAGTCCTTGGGAAACTGGGCCTCATGAAACTCATTCACCATCCTCAGATGTTTACTTTTCCACCTAAAAGAGTTTAGTGAATGCTGCAGGTTGCCTCCTCTGCATCCATTCCATCGCTCCCTCATTTTGTAGCAGTCGGGTGGTTTGGGTAAGACTGACCAGTACCCATCTCAGGGGATAGCCTTCCTCTGGCACAGTAATTAGTTTGGGCATGTCACGTGACCTGGGTTGGTCCTATCCAAGAACAGACAAAGCTGTGTGAGGATATGAAACTTGGCACCACCACCCTCTTGGCTGCCATCAGTAGTTGGGCCTCCTCCCTTTTCTAACCCTCAGCTCACTCTCCACCTCATGTTTTTGTTTGTGCTTTATCTTCCTCTCTGCCCATCTAAATCTTATTCAAGACCCATAAAGTCTAGTTCAAAGCCCTTTCCTGAGGAATTCTCCAATTCTTTCTCACATCCACCTCTTGAAAATCTACCACTAATGTCACTTCAGTTCCCCCTTGTAAGTTCCTCAGAAGGAGATGTCCCACTGGGTGGGATCTGGATACACCATTTTGCTGTGAACTAGTCAGTGGCTGGTCAAGAAGCATTAGGCTCCAGATCATCTGGTGTTGGGTTCATGGGGCCCAGGCCAGAATGGGGTGGAGATGGTGGACAAAAGAGCCCTGGCCTAACTAGAAGTCAGGAGACTTGGGTTCCATCCTGGTTCCTCCATACTAACTCCAGTAACCAACACTTGGTATCACTCTGTAGTTTGTAAACCAATTTAATGGGCATATCTCCATTGATCCTCACAGCATACCCCTGTCCCCGGAGTTAGAGGTAGATTCATTTTATAGATGAGGACTCTGGGGCTCTGAAAGGCTGAGTGACTTTCCCAAGGTGCCAAACTGGGGAGGGACAGAAGTGGCAGAAGCAGGATGAGATGTTAGTTACCTCTGACTCTGAGGCCTGTGCTCTTTCCATCATACTCTGTGATCTTGACACTCACCAGTTTTCTGAACTTTCATAGGAGAGAAATAATAACAACTATTTGTCAGGACTTTGGGGAAGATTAATTGTGAATGAGGATTTGAAAGCATTTTGAGAAGTACACACCAGTCTAACAACACAGTGGGAGGTGGGAGAGTAGGGCGAAGATGGTGTCATAAGACACTGGCCTTGAGGAGGCTTCCCAATTTTCATCTCAGTTCTGCAAGGATGGCTAATAGTGAGAAAGAGATTTCCTAAAACCTCTTTGGATGACTTCCCAGCAAGGTGAGCCATGAGGTGAAAGGGTGAGTGAATGTCCCCCAGCCAACCTGCATTTGAAGGTGGATGGAGCTGGGTAGGAGCCCCTTTGCTTTCTGCCCTGGCTACAACTCAGATATTTGTGGTCCCAGGAGAGTCAACCCTCCATAACAGGAAAAGACATCTCCTCCCCTTTCCCACTTCCCTTTCCTTGGTTATCATCTCCTCCCCTCCCCAGTTACCCCAAGCCTCACACGAGTGGGGGAAGAGGGCCAAATTATGAGAGAGGCTGCATGATTAGTGCAGCCAGAACCAAAGATGATGAGCCAGCAAGAAGATTTCAAGGTAGGACAAGATGCTTCCCAACCCAGCCCCCAAGCACCTCTCTGAGTACTTGGTGCCTCTTGCAGAATGCACCAGCATGTCATGGAAACCTAGGACCAGAGCATCTCAGAGGAATCTTAGGAACTACTTTGTCCAGTTGCATTTTACAGATGAGGATACGGATGCTCAAAGAGTTGGGTGGTGTGCCCACAGTCATTGGAAGGACTAGATCAGGGAGTGGGACTCCTAAGGCAGGGTTGCTCAAACTGCGCCTTCCTATCAGGGCCTCTGAGGACCTTAGGGAAAAGTCTGGCAGATGGGCATGGAGCAGGGGGTGGTGGAGCAGGGGCTAAGGGACTCTCCGTCCATCAGAGCAGCTTCAACTCTATACAGGAGGCATTCTGACCTTACTGCTGTGGGAGGTGCACCTTGGTCAGGGCAGAAGGGAAGACCGAGTTTCATACCCGCATCCTGTGGCCCACAGTTCAGGTTTCAGGTGGGCACCTGGGCTTTGAAAAGGTTCCCCCACCTCCCGCTCCCCTCACTCCACCCCCCTCTCCGGTTCCACTTCTGGTCATTATTTCCTTTTAGAAAGTTTTTTTTTTTTTTTTTAAAGTAAGACTCTATCTCAGGACCACCTGCTTCCTGAAAAAAACAGTCTTCTAAAAAATTCAAGGCAGGTGAGAGAAGCTCTGACTGACTGTGTGTTCTTGGGCAGGTCACTTAACCTCTCTGACCCTCATTTCCTCACCTTCAAAGGAAGAAAGCTGGAGCCATGCCTGGAGGTCAAATGGCTTGCCTGCTCACAGAGTGCAACCAGCCTGAGAATTGTAGCAGATGTAACTGTTTCAGCCCTGGGGGTGGGAATACCTCCCAGTAGAGTGACCCTGCAGACTCCATGGGTGGTCTCTTCTGAGCTGCTTCACAGTGACCCAGGCCCGGAAGGTGACCAGAAGTGCATGCTCATATACAGCGGAAGCTTTCATCTTTAAAGCTGAGGACCAGCGCAGGCCCTGGAGAGACTTTGTTGCCCATCCTGGCATGTTCTTCTGCAATCACTAGCAGAACATCCTTCCTTCCCTTGTAAGAAATTCTAATAAAATAATATGCTCAACCCTTGACTCGAGACTATACAAGCCCTTTCATTTACAGACATCCCACAACATACTGAGGGTTCAGAACCCTAGTCCAAACTCCCTATCTGCTCAAATGTCCTGTAAGACTTGCTTAACTTCCACCAAGGCTCTACAGGAATTCCTCCACTTACGGAAAGCTCAGTTACTGCCTCCTGCTTGCAGTTGCCCAGTCTTTCTGTGCACAACTCTGATTGTAAGAAACTTCTTCCTGCAAAGACCCCAAATCTGACTCCTGAAGCTTCTACCTCTGGTCCTTGTTTATCTCCATGCAGTCACAAAACAAATCTATACTTTCTTTCACCTTATACCCTCTCTTCCCTCTTGTGCCCTTCAGATAGGTCTAGGGTACACATGATCTAACTGGGGTAACATGTCCAAGTTCACTAACCAGCTGTCCAAGTCCTCAGAAGGTAGAGCACCATGAGTTTGATGACAGGAGAAATATTCCTCACTTAGAGGGTTCCTTGTCTTTCCTAAGAGCTCTGGGGATAGTAAAATCTTCAAAGAGTAGAATACCAGTGACACATATAGAAAACTTTGCAGTCCTCAGTGGGATTAAACGTAAAATGCCTATGTTATGAGTTAGTTTTCTAAGTGACAACTGATTGATTTAAGACAGAAAATTTAAATGATTCCTTCCATTAATACCATTATGCATAATCATTTTGTAAAATCTATTTTTTCACTTATGCAACCACATTCTGCTCTTAAATTTGCCCTCAACTGGAAGGGCTGGAAGATGAAGACTCTGAGGCTCAGGGAAAGTTTGACATTCCTCATCTAATTCATGGAAGATGCTGGATTAGAACACAGTTCTTCTGATCCCATAACACTTCTTTTAGCCCCTCCTTGCCTGGGATAGTCAGAAGGAAATTCAATTCCCAGAGCCATCCCTGCCCTCTGTGATTCAGAGACGCGAGGATGGTAAACAGCAAAATTAGATGAGGGAGAAGAGCTTCCTGAGTTGAGCCAGGAGCCCAAAGTGGACCCAGGAGCCTGGAGCCACTCCCCAGGATGGGAAAGACAGTTGGGAAAACAGAGAAAATCTGGCTGAACTCACCCGTCAGTTGGCAAAGAAGAGAGATGCGGATGAAGCACGCTGGGAAACCAACCATGTTTACTCTGGACGTCAGTTAGTAAAATGCATCTACTTCCCCTTTGTGGGGCTCATATATCTTCCCACTGCTGGGGTTTTAAGAAGCAGTAGGAGGGGTCATGAGGTTGAAACATGAGGCTTTGTCAGAAAGTTTCATTTCGAGCTGACTCAGTGAATTGCTAATAAATGGGTTCAATAAACCCCAAAGGAAATGGAATTCCCATTTTACTGGTAAGGAATCACAGGCTCAGAGAGGTTAAGAACTGACCAAGACCACACTATTTGCCTTTTCTGTGACGTTACAGGACCTAGCAGAGACTCAAAAACAGAAGAAATGTAAGGAAATGGGTGGGGCACAAAAGAGGAGCACTGGGGGTAATTATAATACTATTTATTGAGCCTCACTATGTGCCAGGAACTGCCTAGGAGTACATGCATTTAAAAAAATTTCCTCCTCACTCCTGTGTAAGTGAGATACTATTTAATCTCTATTTTACAGATGAGAAAACAGAGGCTTTTAAAAAGAGAATTGAAGTATGTGGATGTGGCCCAGGCTCGTAACTACTATGGCTAGAGGAAGACTGAGCTGGGTGAGAGGCAGCCTGAGCCTCTGCACATGAAGAGGAGCTGAGGTGTCATGTGTATGTGTGTGTTGGGGAGGAGTGCAAGACTCTGGGTAGCACAGTCCCTGAGTTGACTTGGAGATAGTCATAACACCTTTGTCCTAGGCCAAATTGGAGCATCTTTCCCTTTGTACAGCTCTGGGCTGTACGAACTCATTGGGTTGTCCTATTCTCCTTTCCTTGGACTCAGCCACAGGTCTAAAGCTTTGCTCCATATCTTCCACCAAAATTTTTACCCCTTAATTTTCCCCCAAATTAATTTTCATGTACTATTAATTAAGGAAGTAGACCCATAGCATTAAATCAAGTTTTAGTTTTAGTTTGTAATAACGAAACATGAAACAAAACTGTCTTCCCTAAATTTAATAAAGTGGGAAAAACCTACAAATATTAATGATGATGTATTTACACATAGCAAGATACCGCATTACGTTGTAAAATTTATTCATATCTTAAACTGCCTAGTGTATTATCCGAGACTAGATGCAGAACAAAAACTTCGTATTGAAGATAAATTGATTTTGTGTTTCAGCTTGAATGGCAAAGTGAATTTTAAAATTCATTTTGGCTTCTTAAATGAATCGGCTACTAACTTAAATCTACTAATTTGTATTATAAAATATAACGGCACAAATTTTTTAAAAGACCTGAATATAAAGAGGGAAAAATTATATTCACAGGTCAGAGGACTCAGTATTATAAATTATGACACCAAAATTTCCCCAAACTAATACATAGGTTCAGTAGAATCCCAATAAGAATTCAGTAGGTGTTTTTTTTTTTTAATTTGTGCTGATGATAAAATTTATTTGGAAATGCAAAGGCCAGGAAAAGCCAGGGTAATCTGCAAGAACAAAGCTGCCAGACTTACACTACCAGATTTCAACATTTAATACAGGGGTGGTGGACTTGGCCCAGTGGTTAGGGCATCTGTCTATCACATGGGAGGTCCGCGGTTCAAACCCGGGCCTCCTTGACCCGTGTGGAGCTGGCCCATGTGCAGTGCTGATGCACGCAAGGAGTGCCCTGCCACGTAGGGTTGTCCCCTGCGACCCCTGTGTAGGGGAGCCCCACGTGCAAGGAGTGCACCCTATGAGAGCCGCCTAGCACAAAAGAAAGTGCAGCCTGCAGCCTGCCTAAGAATGACGCCACCCACACGGAGAAATGACACAACAAGATGACTCAGAAAAAAGAGACACAGATTCCCGTGCTGTTGACAACAACAGAAGCGGACAAAAGAAGATGCAGCAAATAGACACAGAGAACAGACAACCTGGGTGGGGAGGAAGGGGAGAGAAATAAATAAATAAATAAATCTTTTTAAAAAACCCAGAACATTTAATATAAAGCTATGTTAATTAAGTTAGTGTGTTATTGGCACAAGGATATTCAAGTGTATCAATAGAAAAAAAACAAAGAGATCATAAAAAGACCCATACCAAATTTATGATAAAGGTGACACTTCTTTGTAGTAGGAAAAGGATGGACTTGTCAATAAATGATGCTGGATCAATTGACTATCCATATGGAAAAAAATTGTCTTGACTCCTAGTTCATACCATGCACAAAAATAAATTCCAGATGGGTTATAGATGGGAAAGGTAAAGGAATAAATATTCTAGAAAAAAATAAAAGACTATGCTTATGATCTTGGTGTAAGCAAAGGTTTCTTAAGCAGGACACAAAAACACTATTCATAAAGAGAAAGATGAAAAATTGAATTACAGTATAATTAAGAACTTCTTTTAATAATAATAATAATAAAACATTATGAGAGTAAAAAGGCAAGCCATAGTGTGGAAAAAGATATTTGCAATGCATATATCTCATGAAAGCCTTATATATACACACACTCACACACACATATATATTCCTAAAATCAATTAAAATTAGACAGGCAATCCAATTTGCAAGAGCCTTAAATAGCTGCTTCATAAAAAGTATATCCAAATGACCTATAAAGAGAAACCAGTAAGTAAACTATTACAAACAGGTATTGCTAAAAAAAGTCCACTGAAGCACCAAAATGGAATTCTAATAATGATTTTTAAAAGGGAGGAAAGGAGAAATTGTAAAACCAAACACGGAACAAACAGAAAACAAATAATATGACAGACCCAAATCAAACTATATCAATAACTGCATTCTAATTAAAAAGCAAAAATTGTCAAAATGGATAAAAAACAACACAACTATATCCTATCTATAAGAGGAGCACTTTAAATATTACTACCAAGTACCAGTTGATGATGTAACTAGAAAATGACCTCCAATAAAAGGGTCAACTCGGAACAGCAGAATATCTCAGTCTACACATAATACCTGGAGTTAAAATGCTTTTTGACCTGAATCAAGGGGGAAATGGAAAGGACAAATGAGTTTATATGGCTATGAGTCTCCAAAAAGAGCTGGGAGGTTATCAGAGGGGTTGCCCTTATGCACCCCTCAGCAGAGTCCCAGAGACAGATAAAGTAGATACAACCTCAGGTATTGGTTCTTCTGAGGGCTACAGAGACCCACAGGTTCTATGGTCATGGCAGATGGAGTTCAGTGCCATGTCAGTTGGCCCTTCTTTGGAGTCTGTGTTTCTGTGTGATGGAGCTGGACTCAGATGTGATCCTTTTTCACAAGCCTCTCCTGTTACTTTTACCAGAGCTGTAGTTGGTGCTGAGGTTTAATATATACCTAGGGGACCTGAATCTCTGAACTGACCATGTGATAGCCAGGCCCTGAGCCTCAACAGACTTCAGCTCCTACATTCTGGTTTATTAGACTTACCCCACTCAGCTAACATGGAGTTGAAGAAGGTCAACCACCACACCAGGGAGCCAAGAGTGCCTACAACTGAAAGCAGGAGGATTGCATCCAGCATCCATGTGGAATCTAAGCCCCCTCTTGATATAGATGTGGAGTGGACACAACCATTCTAAGGTCCAAAGGATGGAGGAATAGAATATGGATTAGAGTGGACTTACTGATATTCTATTCATGAACTATTGTGATTAGCAATCGAAGAAAATGTGACATAGGTATGGAGAAAGTGGCCATGGTGGCTGCTGGGTATGTGGAATGAGAGGAAGAGATGAGATGTGGAGGCGTTTTTGGGACTTGGAGTTGTCCTGGGTGATGCTGCAGGGACAGTTACCGGACATTGTATGTCCTCCCATGGCCCACTGAATGGAACGTGGGAGAGTGTGGGCTCTGATGTGGACCATTGACAATGAGGTGCAGCAATGCTCAGAGATGTATTCACCAAATGCAATGAATGTGTCATGATGATGGAGGAGAATGCTGCTATGGGGGGAGTAGTGGGGTGAGGGGGGTGGGGGGTACATGGGGACCTCATATTTTTTGAATGTAATATTTTAAAAAATAAATTAATTAATTAAAAAATAGATGGAATAAATAGAAAATAAATAATAAAATGCCAGACCCAAGCCCTAAACATGTCAATAATTACATTAAATGTAAATACATTTTAAATACATTAATTAAAAGAGATTTAATTAAAAGAGATTGCCCAAATGGATTTTTTAAAATGACCCATCCTTATGCTGGATTCAAGAAACTTACTTTAAATATAATGATATAGGTAGGTTGAAGTAAAAGATGTTAAAAATACATCATACAGGGACAACCAGCAAGATGGTGGCAGAGTAAGGAGCTCCTAGAGTCAGCTCCTGCTACAGGGCAGTTAGTAATGCCCCAGAGCTATCTGGAGCTAGCTGAAACACCTGTCTGGGGGCTCCAGGAGGCCAGAAGAGCATCCTGCAACATCCTTGAAGGAATGGAAGGAGGCGGCTGCCCATTTGCAAAGAAGATTCATAAGTAGAGTGGTTCACACCATGGAGGCCAGTGCCCATCCTCCACTGGAGGCACAAGTCACCTCAGGAGCTGTGCCGCAGCTGGAATCGAAAGCTCCGCTTCCCAAAAATGGAGGAGGAAGAGACAGTTTGGCATCAACTTCAGCTACTGATGAATAAATTCAGTGGGCTAAACTATAAATCCTAAGAATAGCTAAAGTTTGAGCCTGTCTAAGTCAGAAAGAGACCATCTTAACTGCCATCTTAATTCAGCACCTGGGACAAGCAGAAGGGGGGCAGACTGAAAATCACAGTGCTAGTAGGGACTGGCTTCTTTCCATCCAGACCAGATTGCAGCTCCAGCCTAGACCCCAACACCACCTCCAGGAGGGAGGAAGCTGGGGGGACCTGTGCCAGCCTCTCTGGGAAATTACTGGCCAAGCTGTAGACACTGGTGATCATCCTAAACTGGTGGTGCAAGCCACCCTATGAGCTTTTCTGTGGCTAGAATTGGAAACTCCATTCCCCCAAAACAGGAGAGGAGACAGTTGGCCACTGATTTCAGCTACTGATTAGTAGACTCAGCTGGCTAAGGTATAACCCTAGGAACAGCTAGGGCATGAATTTGTCCAAGTCAGAAAGAGGCCAGTGGCCACCATTTTGACTCTGCCCCCACCTGAGGGGAAGCTGGGCTGACTGAAAATCACAGCTACTGTAAGCATCAGTTTCTTTCAACCAGATGGGCTTGCAAACTTAGTCTAGGCTTCAGCCCCCTCTGGCAGGGAGGAGGCTGGTGGGTCCTGCACCAGCCTATCCAGGTAACTGCAGGTAACTTTGACTGGCACAGACTGAATAATCAGAAATCTACTAGGGCAACTGCAGTCATTTTGGATCCACACTGAATAGATTGCTGACCACACCTGCAGCTCCATCCCCACTCCAGGCAGGGGAAAAAGGGGCATAAAGCTTCATCAGTCTTTCTGGGCAACTACAGTCTAGGTCTGCACAACTTGGATTATTCCACATAACTGTGACTTTGTCCCTACCCCTGTCAAAGGAGAAAGTTGGGAGAAGTTTAATCAGTCCCTGGGGCAATGAGGGCTGCTTGACCCTCCACAGTTTATAACACCGACTACAGCCTGACTCCTACTGCACAACCAGCAAGGGAGAAAAGGCAACCCTAAACTAAACAAACAAACAAAAAAAACTGTACTCAGAATAAATACTCTAGTAAGCCAGATGCCAAGACACCAACGAAAGATTACAATCCACACCAAGAAACAGGAAGACATGGCCCAGTTACAGGAAAAAGATAAGCCTCTGGATGACATAAAGGAGATGAACACAAAGAAAAATTTGAAAGCATACATAGAAAAATAGCTGATCTTATGGGAATGAAAGGTACAATAAATGAAATTTAAAAAACATTGGAAGCATATAACAGCAGATTTGAGGAAGCAGAAGAAAGGACTGGTGAGCTTGAAGAAATGGCTTCTGAAAGTGAACATACAAAAGAACAGATGAAGAAAAGAATTGAAAAATTGAACAAGGTCTCAGGGAACTAAATGACAGCAAAAGGTGTGCAAACATACATGCCATGCATGTCCCAGAAGGAGAAGAGAAGGGAAAAGGGGCAGGGATATTTGAAGAAATAATGGTAGAAAATTTCCCAACCCTATTGAAGGGCATGTCCTAGAAGCACAACATACCCCCATTTGAAAAAATCTGAATAGACCAACTCTGAGACACATACTAATCAGAATGTCAAATGCCAAAGACAAAGAGAGAATCTTGAGAACAGCAAGAGAAAAGCAATCCACAACATATAAAAGATGCACAATAAGATTAAGTGCTGATTTCAGAAACCACGGAGGCAAGAAGACAGTGGTCTGATATATTTAAGATACTACAAGAGAAAAACTTCCAGCCAAGAATCTTATATCCAGCAAGACTGTCTTTCAAAAATGAGGGTGAGATTAGAATATTCACAGATAACAGAAACTGAGAGAATTTCTACTTGAGAGACCAGATTTTCAGGAAATACTACAGGATGAGCTAGAGCTTGAAAGAAAAGACAGGAGGGAGAAGACTGAAAGAGAGTCTAGAAATGGAGATTAGATCAATAAAAGTAACAAAGTGTCAAAAGAGTGGTGAAAATAAAATATTACAGATAAAACTCAAATATTCAGGAATAAACTTAACCAACAATGTAAAGCACTTGTATTTGGGAAAACTACAAAAGGCCTAATTAGCTGGAAGAACATACCATGTTCATGGATTGGAAGACTAAATACCATTAAGATGTCAATTCTACTCAAATTGATATATAGATTCAATGCAATCCTGATAAAAATTCCACTGGCATTTAAAAAAAAATTGAAAACATGATTATCAAATTTATTTGGAAGGATAAGGGGTTCTGAATAGCCAGAAACATCATAAAAAGGAAAAGCCAACCATCATCTCCAGACTTTAAATCCTATTACCTAGCTATAGTAATAGGACAGACACATAGACCAATGGAACAAAACTGATTGTTCAGAAACAGACCCTCACATGTATGGTCAAGTGATTTTTGACCAGCCTGTCAAATCCACACAGCTCAGGCAGAACAGTCCATTCAACAAATGGTGCTGAAAGAACTGGATATCCACAGCTGAAAGAAGGAAAGAGGACCCCTATCTCACACCTTATCCAAAAATTGACTCAAAATGGATAAAAATCCTAAAAATAAAAGCAATAACAATAAAGCTTCTAGAAAAATTGTAGGAAAATATCTTCAAGACCTGGTGGTGGTAGGTGATGGATCTTAAAGGAGATAAGAGGAGGGCTAAGTAGACTACTGATGTTTAGTATATGTAGAAGTTTTTGTTAGCTTTACTGTAAAAGTGTGAAATGTATAGAGTGGATGGTAACAAATACTGATTAACAGCTAGTTTATAAATGGAGATGTGGCTGAAAATGGTATTCTAGGGGTGTAAATGTCAATTGACAGAATGCTAGAGAATAATCTAGGAACTGAATAGCACAGTAAACCAAGAGGTGGGTGAGAATTGTGGTTGTGGTATAGATGCAAGAGTGTCCTTTGTGAGCTAGAGCAAATATATATCACTACTGCAAGGTGATGGGAATGTGGAGAAGCATGGGAAAAATACAACTGGAGTGACCTTTGGACTGTGGTCAGCAGTAATAATATAATATTCTTGCATCTATGCCAAAGATGTACTGTGTTGATAATGGGACAGTATGGAAAATGTAAACCAAATGTACACTATGGATGTGGTAACAATCAGATGATATTATCTTATCTGTAACAAATGTTCCACCACAATGTGGTGTGTTGATAGAGAGGTGTTGTTTGGGAATTCTGCACATGTGCATGATTGTTTTATACGTTTACAATTTCTGTCATAAAAAATATATTTACAAAATAATAATAGGGTGGGTTGGGGGGAAAACACACCAAATGTAAGATAAGGACTATAATTAGTAGTAAGATTTTGACAATATTCTTTCATAATTTGTAACAAACATCTCATGACAGTGCAAGGCGTTGGTGGAGAATTGACATATGGGACTCCTGTATGATGCAATGCATATTTGCTTTGTAAGTTCACAACTTTTACTATACACTTATTGTTTATGTATGTTCATATATAAATGATATAAAGATAATAATAATAATAGAGTCAGTTGCAGAAAATGCTTTGCTTAGTAGTAATATTTTGACAATGTTCTTTAATCATTAGTTACAAAGGTTTAACAATAATGCAAGGTATTGGTGGTAGGGTAAGTTATGAGAGTCATGTATAATGTTATATATGTTTGTTTTGGAAGTTCACAACTATTACTATACACTTACTGCTTATGTATGTTTATATATGAGTCATATATTTCAATTAATTAAAAAATACATCATACAAACATTAATAAGAATAAAAGCAAAAGTCACTATATTAGTATCCTATAAAACAGATTTTGGAGCAAAGAAAATTAACAGGGACAAGAAGGATATTACATAATGATAGAAGAGTCTGTCCACCAAGAAGACGTGCCAATGCTAAATGTGTATGCACCAAACAATAGACATTTCAAGTACATGAAGCAAAAACTTATAGAACTGAAAGGAGAAATCGAATTTCTACACTTACTGAATATATTCTCAGGAGTAGAATTGCTGGGTCACATGTGATACACAATTTTAACTTTTGCGGATACTGCCAAATAATTCTCCAAATAGTACCAATTTACACTATCCACAGGATATGATAGTTTCCATTTTTCCACATCCTTGTCAATACTTGGTATTTCTTGTCTTTTTCATTTTAGCTTTTCTGTTGATGTGTAGTGATACTGCATAATGATCAATTTGCATTGCCCTGTCATGTAAAGAAGTTGAATGCCTTTTCATGTGTCTTAGATGTTTGGTATGTTGTATTTTCTTTATCACTCATTTTGAAATATTTTCTAATTTCCCTTGTGATTTCTTCATAGATTATTTAGAAAGGTATTCTTTGATTTCCAAAGATTTTGGACTTTCCTACATTTCTGGGTTATTCAATTCTAATTTAATTCCATTGTAGTCAGAGAATATATAATGTATAACTGTCTTAGTGAATGTACCATGTGCATGTGAAGAGTATTCTTCAGTTGTTGGGTGTAGTGTTCTGTATGTTAATTAGTTGTAATTGATAATATCATTCAGATAAAGTAAGACTGTACTCATTTTGTTTTGTCTGGGTATACTATGAATTACCAAAAGAGTGCTAAAATTTCCCACTATGATTGTAAAACTCTTTCTTGCTTTAATTATGTCCAAACTTGTTCCTTGTATTTTGAAGATCTGTTATTATGAGTATACACATTTATGATCATTATTCTCAATAAATTGATTTCATTATCATTAAAAAATGCCCTTCAATCTCTGTCATGAAATCTACTTTATCTGATGTTAATATAGCCACTTATAGCCTTCTTATGCTTAGTGAATGAAAGATATAACTTTATTGATCGATTTACTTTCAGCCTATGAGTATCTTTATTTTTTTTTGTCTTTATTTATTTTTTTAATATTACATTAAAAAAATATGAGGTCCCCATATGTAATTGTGATGGTTAGGCTATTGTATCAACTCAGCCAGGTAATTTTGCCTAACGGTTTGGTCAAGCAAGCACTGGGCTAAATGTAATACAAGGGCATTTATGGACTTTAGTCACCATTGACTTTACTACAGTGGTAAATCATAGATAGCTGATTACAATTACATCAGTCAGGGAGATTGCCATCAGCAACGAGTGATGCTTTATCAGATCAGTTGAATGCATTAAAACGGGTAGTGATTCCAGCATTGAGTGAGAATTTCCCAGCTCATCTTTGGACAGCCAGCGTCTCCCAGAACTCACCAAGAACCTTTACTGGACTTTCATTGGAGCCCCTGGTTGCAACCTGCGTGTGGAACCTGGACTTGTGCATCCCCACAGTCACATGAGAGACTCTGATAAATCTCTTACTATTGACAGCTATCTCTTGCTGATTCTGTTTCCCTAGAGAACCCCAACTAATATTATAATGTTCAAGGTTTTTATCTGTAATTAGTGGGAAGTATAGGGAGAAATGTGTTTACTCCATCTTGTCTGGAACCAGAAGTCTGACTATGTGTTTTTATAACCTCTCTCTCCTCTGACTCCATTGAAATAATGGTGCAGATCTTAAGAAAGGACTTCTTGTCAAGTGGCAAAAAGAATCCATGTGGACACTTCCCTATTAAAACATTGAAATGATAGATGAAATCTTTTCAAATGTATTATGGTATAGTCTTTGCTCAAAAAAAAGATAATTTCTGTGAATGAGAAATGATGAGAAACCCACAGCACATGTGGAAAGGAGAAGGCATATGTGTCTTGAAAGAATTTTAATACCAAAATCATGAAAAGATGAGGAAAATAAAATTACAGATTGGTATAACTGATAAAGTTGAAAGATCCTAGATGGAATATTACCACAGAAGATATAATACAAATTGTTGTAGTTTGAGTCTTTTGTGCACCTCAAAAAAAGCCTATTCTTTTTTTTAAAGCCTATGCTTAAAGCTACCATGAATGACTCTCGGACCTTGAAATCTAAAGGACTATGCCCTTAGGTTTTCAGAATTTTTTGGGACCCATGACCCCTGTTTTCCTTCCAATTTCTCCCTATGGCAATGAGAACATTTCTCCTGTGCATATCTCTCTTATGTATACTGGAAGCAGGTAACTTGTTTTGAAAGTTTCACAGGTCCACAGCTAATGGGGAATTTTGCCCCAAGATAGACTTCATGCTTATAACTGATTTTGATGACATTTTTGTACTTAATACTGTTATAAATATGATTTAAGGGTTTTTGAAATATTGTAGTGGAATGTATTTTGCATATGGAGGAACATGTATTTTTGGGGTTCAGAGGGCAGAATGTGGTAGTTAACAGTTTTTTTTTTTTTTACTCCAGAAAAATCCTGTTCTTAAAGCCAAACCATTTCTGTGTATATAAACCTATTGTAGGTGGGACCTTTTGATTAAATCAATTTACTTAAGGGCCTTTGATTAGATTGCATGACCCAGGGTAGGTCTTAATCTATTACTGGAGTCCTCTGGAGTCCTTTATAAATGGAGGAATAAAAAGGCATAGACAGAGATGGAAAGAAACCCCAAGACGTTGAGAGAGAAGGTCCAGGAGCCAGAAGTTGAAATCATTGGAACAGAGGAGCTGAGAGGAGACTACTGAAGCCAGAAGCTGAAAGCCATGAGGCCAGAGGGGAGGGAAGAGATGAGCAGATGCCACCATGTGCCTGATCACCCATAGCTGCAGCTTGGGAAGAAATAATCTTCTGATGATGCCTTGATTTGGACACTTTCACACCCTCCAAACTGTAAGCTTGTAAGTTAATAAATCGCCACTGTAAAATATAACTTATTTCTGGTATATTGCTTTGGCAGCCTTTAGCAAACTAAAATACAGAATTTTGACAAAATCCAGATATAGATTTTGGATATAGCTCAGTGGTTGAGCACATGTTTCACATGTACAAGGTCTCAGCTTCAATCCCTTGTGCCTACTAAAAAAATAAAAATAAATAAATAAAAAGCATTGCTACAGCTCAGCAATGGCTGATTTTTAAAAAATCCAATACTCACTCATAATTTCAATAAGTTGTAGGAAACACCATACTTAAATGTTGAGTTTTTAGAAGCATTACCATTAAAACCAAGAAAAAAAATGAGAATTTCTCTAATCACTATTACTATTCATTGATTAGTTGGTATATTAGGAAAAGCAATGAGAGAAGAGAAAGAAATATGTTTCATTTGGATTAAAAAGGAATAAACAAAATTATCATTATTTGCAGACCATATCACTGTTGACAGAAAACCCAAAGGATTTTGCAATAAGCTATGAAAAGTAACAAAAGAGTAAGGATTCCAGCAGACAACCACAATTGTATATAAATTATTTCTCTAAGTTGGCTCCCAGGTTGAAACTTGTTTGTCAATCTTTACTCAATTCAGTTAAGAGCAGAAGAGATGTTTTTCTACGGTTATACAGCATTTTTAAAAGGAAGTACTAGGGATTGAATCTGGGACCTCCCATGTGGGAAGCAATTGTTCAGCTACTGAGCTACAACTACTCCCCTATATGGCTTTTTTTTTTAAGTGCACACTATGCTGTGTGTTTTTTTTCCCCCTTGTTAAAAAAAAGATAAATAGATCACACAAAATGTTACATTAAAAAACATAAGAGGTTCCCATATACCCCACTCTCCCCTGCCCCCCGCTCCTTCCACAACATCCCCTTTCATCAGTAGGCACATTCATTGCATTTGGTGAATACACCCTGGAGCACTGCTGCACTGCATGGACCACAGTTTACATTGTAGTTCACAAGCCCCGCCCCGCCCCCAGTCCATCCAACGGGTTATGGCAAGATATACAAAGTCCTGCATCTGTCCCTGCAATATCATTCAGGACAACGCCAGGTCCCAAAAATGCCCCATATCACACTTCTTCCTCCCTCTCCCTGCCCTCAGCAACTCCCGTCGCCACTGTCTCCACATCAATAATACAACAGTTCTATAGTAGAATCCCAGCAAGTCCACTGCAATCTATAATATATTCCTCCATTCTGTGGAACCTGGAATGGCAATGTCCGTTTCAACTCTAAATTGAGAGGGGGCTTAGATCCCACGTGGCTGATGGATGGAATTCTGCTTGCAGCTGTAGACTCTCTCGGTTCCCAGGTGTGGCAGTTGACCATTCTCACCTCCCTGTCAGCTGACCTGGGTAAGTTAAATGAATTGCAGAGTAGGTGTTGCAACCCTGCTAAGGCTCAGGGTCCAGCTGGCACATGGACAGTCCAGAGAAGCAAGTCTCCTGAGCATACATGAACTCCAGTGTTATATGGCATTTTATTAGCAGAGTCTGGACCCAAGTATTTTACTTCAAATTCAGTGATCTTTTCATTATGTGGCATTATCTATTTATGTACTATAGTAATACAACTGTGACAATGTATAGTAGAAATACATATAGAATATAGAAGAAATAACAGTTTTGAAATGTTCCAATTTGATTTCTGAAATTGTTGGCAAGGAGAATGAGGATTTAGAGGAAATGTTTTGTAGAATCTGACTTAGAGGTGGTTTTGGAGCAGATGTTTCATTCTCAAACATTTTCACTCTAGTGCATCATGTTTTTGGAAATGCCCAAGCCAAGATTTCTGGGAATATATGGAGAGATACTATCTTTAGATGGGAAGGAGCCTGGATGGGGTAGAATGAGATTGGTGAAAAATCCTGGGGACACCCAACAGGAGACATTTGGAAAGAGAAATAGAAAAAGAAACTCTATGCTGAAATAGGAAGTAATTGTCTTTAAAAGAATTTTTGTCAGTAGGATTTGGTAGTTAATCATTCCCTCTTTCTTGAGACATTTTTGCCTTTGGGACTTCACTTTTTCTTGGTTCTCTTTCTATCCAGAGCTTCTTTTCCCATCTGTAAATGTTGGAAAGTCTTGGGTTCAGTCCTTAGGTTTACTCCTTTCTTTATCTACAGGATTTCTTGGGTGATCTTGTTTAATCTCTTGGTTTGAAATATACTATTTTGGGAAGTGGATGTGGCTCAAGTGATTGGGCTTCCACCTACCATAAGAGAGGACCCGGATTTGATTCCTCGGGCCTCCTGGTGAAAAAGAAGAAAAGAAAGCGTGCTTGCGAGGTGAGCTAGTACCTGTGCGGCAGGCTGAGTGCCCACAGTCAAGTGCCTCTGTGAGTGCAGGGCAGCCGAGAGCCCGCATGGCAAGCTGACTGCCTGTGCAGCAAGCCAAGTGTCTGCACAGTGAGCCAGTGCCTGTACCCGTGAGTCATGCGGCAAGATAATGATGCAACAAAAGAGAGACAAAGGGGAGAGTCAAGGTGAAGTGCAGCAGAAACCAGGAACTGAGGTGGTACAGGTGACAGGGAAATTCTCTCCACATCAGAGGTTCCCAGGATCAAATCCCAGTGAATCCTAGAGGAAAAAAAATGAGAAGACAAAAAGAGGAATAGATGCATAAGATCACACAGCGAATGGACACAGCAAAAACAGCAGGGTGGGGGGGAGGGGGAAGAGGAGGGGAGGGAGGAAAACTTAAAAAAAAAGAAATATACTATTTTATTTCCGACTTTGATCTCTTTCCTGAATTCCAATCTTGTATATCTAGCCACCTACTCAGCATCCCCATTTAGATGTCTAACAGACACCCGAAACTTCACATGTGCCAAATTAAACCCTTGATCCCATATCCTCTACTTGCTCCTCCACCTGTCCTCTTCATCGTAGTAAATTGAAACTTTAGTTACCCGCTTTGCAGGCCATAAAATCATGATTATCCTTGACTCCACTCTCTCATATTCCTTATCCATCCATCCATCAGCAAATCGTATTGGCTCTACCTCAGGAAAATTACCTAGAAACCAATCACTTTTCCTCACCATCACCACTTTATTACTACCATCTCTTGCCTGCTATTGCAATGCCCACCTAACTAACATTCTTGCTTCTACCTTGGTCCCCTATAACCTATTCTTCATGGGCCACCAGAATGACACCTTTAACTCATAAGTCAGAACATGTTATTCCTCTACTCACCAGTGGTTTCCCATATCACTTAGGATAAAATGTAGTCTTTTCTAGGATATCCAAGACTGGCTTTGGCTCCATACCAAAATGTCACAAATTGTATTGAGAGGGCACACAGCATCTGAAACTTTGAGTGGAAAATCCTTTCTTGCCTCTTCCTATCTGCTGGTGGCTTGCTGGCATTCCTGGGCATTCTCTGCCTCAGCTATCAGATAGCCATATGGTTATCTCTTCCTTAAGATCTACTCAGTGTCCCTTATCAGAGAGGTCTTCCTTTTCTAATCTGTAAAACATCACTCCCTGATCTTGCATTCTCTATCCCCTAATCCTGATTTATTATTATTGCTTTTTCCATAGGATCTCTCACACCAAATTCTAAAGACCATGAGAAGGGGCAGTTGTCTGCTCTATTCACTACTCTATGCCCAGTAATGAGAACAGTGCCTGACATATAGTAGACCCACAATACCAAAGGCGCTCAGGCTGACTACCGCTATTGCCATTTTTTCCCAACAGTCTTCTGTTCAGGGTATGTGGATGGTCCACAGCAGATGATGGGCAGGGGTGACAGATTCTCCTTTCTGAGATCCATTGAGGTAGAGGCCCATAAGTGCTGTGGGAGTAGGATTGCCAGATTTAGCAAAGAAAACTACAGGGCATTCAGTAAAATTCAAATTTTAATATAAATTTGTTTTTAGTATAAATTTGTCCTGTGGAATATTTAGAGCATGTTTATACTAAAAAAAAATTATTCATTGTTTATCTGAAATTAAAATTTAATGGAGAGCCCTGCATTTTATCTTTCAACACTATGACAGGAGGCCCCTCACCAGACCAGGGGCAACCCCCTAAAATGTCACCTCTCTTGGTCACCTGCTGCATTTATACCTCCTCCCAGGTTTTCTCTGATGGTGGCTTCCCTCAGACAGAGAATTTGGAGCTGAGCTCCTAAGATGATGGCAGTATGGTGCTGCGAATAAGGCTCTGGAGTCAGACAGTCCTGAGTTTGTGGACCAGCTCTGCCACCAGCCAACTGAGAGAGTTTGCTCATTACCTGGCTCCTCTGCATTTCTATTTCCTTGTTGTGAAGTGTTGATTAAATGAAGTGTATAAAGCACTCAGCATATCAAGGGCATAATAAAGGATGGTTATTGTTAATATCAGGTGAAAGGAAGCCGAATCTTCTATATAATACAACTGAGGAAAAGGGCAGCTTACTGCCAGAGCTTCAGAAGGAAAGATGCCCTTGAAGAGCCTGGGTCTCTGGTATTACTTTTGTTGAGTTGAGGAATCTCCAAATAAAGTACCAAGGCATTTTGTCACTTCTTGTTTTGGGCCACTCTAAAATCCCCAACCCATGCTTACTCTTGCGGATCTGAGTTCCCTCCTGCCCTTCTCAGATCTGCTCTCTCCAGCTCAGCTGACTATGAGCCTAGGGCTGTGCTTTCCCCCAAACTGCCTGAAGCTGCCCCAGTTTCTACAGGTCTCTTCTGGGAAGAGATGAGAGAATCATTATTAAGTCTCACATGTTTATCATGCTTTCCAGTTTCCATGCTTCTTCACTCAAATGCTTCTTGTGGGTCCAACGAACCCTGCCGCATGTTTTTGGGGGAAGGGTGCTCTGAGAGGGAAGGTTACCCATTTCCTGAGCCCAGGACAGTGCCTGATGTGACCAAATCTCCCCCACATACACACACACACTGATGCGAAGCACAGCAAGATCTATTTCAAGTACTGAAGCAGAGAGCCTTGAACTGAAACCTGGGTGCTCTTTTGCCATTAATGCTACTTGTATCCTTCCCTGAACTGCAGTTGAAAAGTTGTCTGCATTCTAAAACATCATGGTCTGAGGGAGGCGATGTGGCTCAGTGGTTGAGTGCTGGCTCTTACATATGAGGTCCCAATCCCTGGTCCCCAGTACCAAAAAAAAAGTACCTCTTTAAACACGGGATTACTACCAAGCACCAACTAGCTATGCAACTGGAAAAAGATCTTGGCCAAAAGGGTGAACGGGTAAAGACAAATGAGTTTATATGGCTAAGAGACTTCAAAGTGAGTCAGAAGTTGGTTCCAGAGGTTATGCTTATGCATGTCTCAGCAGGATTCCATTGACTGCCACAGTAAATATTGCCTCAAATACTGGGACTTCTGGAGGGCAGAACAGCCTTGCGCTTCTGCCTACACCAGGTGAACTGCCCCCAAAACTGAAGGACTAGAAAGTGAGGTCTCTCCCATAAGCCTGATCCCAGGTTCTTTCACTGCTGGTCTCCTACTCTATTTTTATTTTTTAGGAAGGAAGTAAAGAGTTTATTAAGAAACAAGAAAATGAGAAAAGTACATGGTCTGAGGCATGGGCCGTGAGTGTGCTGCAGAATGAGACACGCCTGGTCTCCTACTCTAGTATCTCAGAATGGGATTCTTCTCTGAAGCCAGCCTTCATCTCTCCTGCTTTAATGTAGGAACATTTCCATATTTGGTTGGAGAAGAAAACAAAACGACGAGCCTTCATCAATAGCTCTTCATTCAACCCTTTCGAGAAAATAGGGAATGGAGTAGGAAGTTCTATCAGAAATGTCCAGCATGCTCATTTTCATTCCATCCACTCACAAATTGTCCATCCTCCTTGAAACCTGCACCTTGTCTCTCACGCTGGCAGTACAGGACAATGGCTCCAGTAACACTGCCCGTATGTGAGACCTGGTTTGGTCCCGTATTCCTTGTTTGGCCTTGTTGACTTTAGTGCTGAATGCCTTATGTCCTAGTCTGGAAAATTGGGATAACCATAGTTCCTAGTCCACAAGGTTATATATTTAAGTGAGATGATCCATATAAAAATGGCATAGGGACTACCTTTTAGTAAGTTCTCAGCAAACGTTAGAAGGTATTTTAATTAATTTATTTAAAACACCTTCTGATCACTTATAAAGAGGCAGACCTTAGGTGTAGGTGCTAGAGATAGGAAGATGATGTATAAGTGCCAGTTTTCGTGTGAAGGGAGTGCTGGTGAGCCACATGCGTGGTCCATCTCTTCTCTTTGTCCTCAGTGTTGATGCTCCAGCTTCCTCCACCCTGCAGATAAGCCACCTGGTCCCATCAGGATGCCACTGTACCCCCAACTGATACCTCCTCTTACATTCCTTGACCCTACTGCACTCTGCTGACAGGGGACATGCCAATTACCTATATTTATATGAACTCTTTCTTCTTAATATTAGGAAAGTTTCTCTCATGACTAACATTTTAGAGTATAGATGAAATTATAGAAAGCAAATAAATCATTCAGGGTGTGTATGTGAGAATAGAGAAATATTAAGGACACGATTTTGGAAAATACCAATAATATCAATGGGCACAGGAAATAGAATCAGAGAGGTAGAAAGAGAAGAGGAGTGGTGGTGTGGAAAAAAAGAGAACCTAAGTTGTGAGGGAGGTGTGGTCACTGCATCAAATGCCGAGCAGGGCCTGGGAAGATAAGGCCTGGGAATGGCTACTGGATTTGGTACCAGGAAGTCACAGATTCAGTAGCTTTGGCAGGAGGCAGAGTGCTGCCTGCCCTGGGTTCAGGACTGGATAGGAGATGAGGAGACAGAGATAGTGATTGCAGAATCTTCTTTCAAAGAACCAGATTTCTAAAAGAAGAAGAGAAGGGGAATATAGACTCCAGAAGGGTTTTGTTTCTTTTTAAAGATGAAAGAGAGCTGAGAATTTTTATAGGTATCGTGGTAGACAAACACTACACCTCTTCTTTTTTTTCTTCTGAGACAAGACGTAATGAGGTTAAGGTGGCCTACATGGATTCATTTTTTTGTTCGGGTTGATTTTGTGACTGAGGGTTTCAATTTTATTTGTAGGGTAGGCAAGGTCATTGACTAAGAAAGGGAGATTAGATGTGCTGGGCTGCTTAAATGGGGTGTGAAGATGTGCAATCACCTCTGAGGACAGGGAAGAGGAAGCTGACCAAGGACAAGTAACATAATTATTAGCAGCACTGAGGAGGGTCCAGCTGAGGCTGGATATGGTGCCTCTGGAGTGATCAACAGCCCTCAAACTTGTGGTCACCATTCACTGCCTCCTTGTCCTGACTACACACTTCCAACTTAATCTTCTACAGCATGGCTTTAGCTCTCACTGGGCAAGGGGATTTACCTCCCCAAAGGTTTCCTATAGCCTCTTTTGCAGTCTGAGGTAATAGAAATACACTTGGGCTTGAGTTCTTGCTTTACTTCTTACTCGTTACATGAAGGTGGATAAGGTGGCTTCTCTGAGCCTCAGTGTCCTCATTTTAAAAACAAGGACAATAATGTCTACTTCCTAGGGTCCCTTTGAAGAATAAATGATATAACATATGCAAAATAAGTTCCTATGGCCCAATTTATCCAGCAACCTGTTTCCAATGTTAGAAAAAGGAAGAACTGGCAAGATGGATGGCCAAGACAGATGATCTGAATCCTGGAGTCCTGTTCTCAAACAGCCCCTGTGTACCTTGGGCTATCAATGTAAATATACAAATAGAGGACAAAATAAGGCAAATACTTGCTTGTTATTACTGTGAAGATTTTCCCCTTAACATCAATTCTGTTCCCTTGTGAGTGATGCTGGATCATATGGAGGACTTATTTCAAATAGGTTAGAGCCAGGTATAGGGTGAGATACTGTTTTAGTCTACTAGACTGCTGAAAGCAATACATCAGAAATAGTTTGACTTTTAACAGTGGGAATGTATTAGCTTACAAGCTTACAGTTCTGAGGCCAAGAAAGTGTCTAAATCAAGGCATCATCAAGACGATACCTTTTTCCTGAAGACTGGCTGGTAGCAATACTGGCCTCCTCCGACACATGGCAAGGCAAATGGTGACGTCTGCTGTTCTCTCCTTTCTCTTCCAGGTTTCATTGTTTCCAGCTTCTTGCTTTCACAGCTTTCACAGCTTTCACAGCCGTCATAGCCTTCACAGCTCTCTCTCTCTCTCTCTCTCTCTCTCTCTCTCTCATTTCCATAAGGATGGCTCTTTCCAATAGACAGGCCTGCCCAACCCTGCACAACAAAGGACAAATGTGTCTTTTGTTTTGTCTTTATTTATTTTTTTAATGTTACATTAAAAAAATATGAGGTCCCCATGTACCCCCCCACCCCCCTCACCCCAATACTCCCCCTATAACAACAACCTCCTCCATCATCATGAGACATTCATTGCATTTGGTGAATACATCTCTGAGCACCGCTGCACCTCATGGTCAATGGTCCACATCATAGCCCACACTCTCCCACAGTCCACCCAGTGGGCCATGGGAGGACATACAATGTCCGGTAACTATCCCTGCAGCACCACCCAGGACAACTCCAAGTCCCCAAAATGTGCCCACATTACATCTTTTCCTCCCACTCCCTACCGTGAGAAGGTAATTTATTGCAAGTGCAGAAGCAAGGAAGTGGGGGAATCTTCTCAAAACCAGTTCAAAGTGAGAATGGGCACTCAAACTTTTAAAGGCAAAGGAGAGGGTAGGGGAAGAAGAAAAGCACATAAAACAAACAAACAAACAAACAAACAAAAAACAAGTGATGCCAGAGGTCTTGTATGGAGGGTATATGCAAATTTTCAATCCTGTGTTGCTCAAGCATATTCAACTTATCCTTGATTTCAGCAGGTGCAAGCCCTTCATGGCTATTTTCTTAGACAACTGCTTAAGGATATAAAACTTTTTGTCTCTGGGAAGAGTTACAGATTTACACCATTCTCTCTGGTTTTGCTTTGAGATGTTATCTTATTATTGTAAGCAAAACTTACAGAGTAGGTCTGGTTAATATCCTTCAGGGACCTAAATGCAAAGAGTAAACTTCAAAATTAGATTAATAGAAAACCAGCTCAATTAGTTTTAGAATTTTCAAAGCTCCTCAAGTGAAGAAACTTCAATAAGCACATTTCTAGCTCTCTCTCTTTCTCCTCCCCCTCTTCCTCCTGTTTATAAAGGACTCCAGTAAGAGGGTTAAGACCCACCCTGGGCCACACCTTAACTGAAGTAACCTCATCAAAACTCCTACTATCAATAGGTTTACACCCACAGGAATGGATTAGTTTTTTTTGTTTTGTTTTGTTTTGTTTCTCCCCCACCCGGGTTGTCTGCTCTCTGAGTTCATTCTCTGTGTGTTCTTCTCTGTCCACTTGCATTCTTGTCAGGTGGCACCAGGAATCTGTGTCTCTTTTTGTTGTGTCATCTTGCTGAGTCAGCTTTCCATGTGTGCAGCACCACTCTTGGGCAGGCTTCAATTTTTTTTAACGCAGGGCAGCTCTCCTTGCAGGGTGCACTCCTTGCATGTGGGGCACCCCTACATGGGGGGCACCCCTGCATGGCATGACACTCCTTACATGTGGAAGTACTGTGTGTGGGTCAGCTCACCACATGGGCCAGGAGGCCCTGGGTACAGAACCCTGGACTATATGGTAGGCAGATGCTCTATCAGTTGAGCCACATCTGCTTCCCAATTATTGTCTTTTTTAAAAAAGGCAAATAGATTACACAAAATGGATTCATTTTAAGAACATGATTTTCTGGAGTGGGTATAGATTCAAACAATCAAAAGTACCAAAGTCTTTTGAGTCTTGGTCTTCTTCTATACTTTTCTACTTTGATGCAAGGAGAGGGCAGTACAGGCAAGACATACCAGCCAGAGAGAAGATGCAAGAGCAAGTGAGCATTTACCTCCAGTGTAGGTCGACTTCATGTGCTCCTTACACACAAACTCAATATTCTACTCTGTTACAGCCACCCCCTAGAGATCTCTGAGGGAGATTCAAACACACACAAATAAGACTAAGTAACAGAATAATTTATAAGAGAGGAGTCCTTGGTTTCAAGTCTCGAAGAGAGCACTTTGCCCTAAGTGAGCTAGACTAGAGTATGTGGAATTGGGGGGACAGCTTTTGCCTTAATCCCACAGGTTTGGTGGCCTGTTCACTCAGATCTGCCAGGCCTCATTAGGGGATAAGAAGGAGTG